>NC_084489.1:60395897-60995897 GCF_030035675.1 Rhineura floridana
AGGCAGGTATTGTGGGCCTGCATGGTTGGAGGGGGGTGCCTGGGAGCTCTCTTTCTGTGATCTGCGGCAGGGTCAGGAGCCGACTCTGCTGTGGATCGCGGAATGGCAGTGCCACCCATCCACCCTAAGGAGGGGCCCTTCAGGGACCCCTATGGGCCCCAGGGGCCCTCGGCCAGGGCCCCACCTGGCCACCCTCTGGCGCCAGCACTGCATGGGTTACATTATACGTAAAGGATTCAGTGTTTTTACATTACATTTTCTTTAAGGCCTACTTTTATTTTACTGTTATGTAGTATATTTCCCAGGGCTACTTCCATTTGACAAATTTTGTTTTTTAAATAAAGATACTCAGTATAAGGGCTGGCCTGAAACCAGGAGAAGCTGCATTCTGTACAAAGTTACGTACTTGGAGCAGCTCCTGCTTCTAATTTCAGTGGTTCTTTGGGGCTGATTGTGAAACCAGACAAAAATGTTCATTTGGAGAAAGCAGGAAGCATTTTATTCTGTAATTATATTGTATTTTATTGAATTTTAATATGTACGTCGCCTAGAGTAGCTTCGGCCAGATAGGCGACACAAAAATTAAATTTATTATTATTATTATTATTATTATTATTATTATTATTATTATTATTATCTCCCCCACTTCCATAAATTCATGAAGGCTGAATGATGACATGAGGTACCTGATTTGCTGGAATTGCCTTTGGAAGAAATCCTGGTTGTTGTGTTGTTTTTTGCTTTGTTAAATTGCATTGAAAGAAGGTCAATGAATGAAGTAGCTGTGCACAAGTGGTGAACAGTCTGTGACAGTGAGAGTTCTAAGATGGGACAGAATCACAAAATTCAGGGTTGTATTCAACTAAGTCCTACTCAGAGTAGACCCATTGACATGAATGAACCTCAGTTAGTCATGTCTGTTAATTTCACTGGGTATAGGACAAGCATTGAATACCACCATAAATGTTTCAAATATTCCAGTAAGTGAGTTTGATTTAGAATAGATTTCCAGCTGCCGTTTAGTTTAATTAATCTTACTTTTATACAGCAGTCCTAGCAATACCAAGGAATAAGTCCCACTGAACTCAAGGAGACTTTATTGCACTGGACATGTATAGGACTCCATTGTTAGATACCTCTCCTTTCTTAAAAAATAGAAAAGAAAAACGCAACCACTCTGTGGAAAACAGGACATCTGAATTTTTGGTAACTGCATCTCCCATACAGCTGAATTGGGAAATTTTGTAGTTTTTTTTCCTAATTAGCACAATAGACTGTATGAACTGAGTTTAATATTTATGCTCACATATCAGTATTTGTGGTTGTTACAGTTGTTTGCTTGGCATGCAAAAGTGTAATCTCAGTTACTAATATTTATCTTGTTATATTTCTAACCCATTTTAGCTTCACATTCTGTTGTATTTAGTGTGTCGTGTTTTTGCGGAAGGTACATCTGTCTGATCTGATCCTTAACTTTGCAACCATTTCATAATATTCCCCTGGCTAGTATGTAAAACAACATTGCAAGCTTAAACTACATCCCAGTAATGGAAGCTACTTTTCCTTATGTGATGTAGCCCACTCCTGTATGTGGTGGCAAATACTTTTTACAAATTAATTTGCTGTGGGTTGGCAGCCAACTTATTCATGTTTTCCCACTGCTTTTCCTGTGAATAGATCTTAGGATATAGTTAAAATATGAATAGTGCCATTTATTTACTTTACAATACTGTATATTCTAGATGCCACATTCTCACACTAAAATTATAGTTAAAAGCTGTTTGTTCCTTATACTATTCAGTTGTAATTTTTTTTTCAAACTATTTACTTTTAGCTACATGTCAAAATAAGCATCTTTTAGTTTCTCATCGGTTTTGTCTCAGAGGAAGCTGCCCTATACTGAGTCAGACCATTGGTCTATGGAGCTCAGCATTCTCTGCACTGACTGGCAACGGCTCTCTGGGCTTTCAGGCAGGGTTCCCTTCCAGCCCTACCTGGAGATGCCAGGGATTGAACTTGGAACCTTCTGCATGCAAGGCAGATGCTCTACCACTGAGCTACGGCCCTTGTCAATATCTGCTCCATGAAGTGATGCTCTCAAAAGAAGCTTCCAGTCCAAAAGAAGTTGAGGTCATGGAATACCTTTGACACAGCAGTTGCTTTCATAGTCTAGGAAAGTATTATAGGACGTCTTCCCATATCAGTTCAGCTGTGATGGAACCCCAGTATGTTCCAGGTGATTTAGGAACATTAATAGGGTTTCCAAGCTGACCAAGGGGTGTTGGTTGCACCTGTTGGGCTCACAGTTTCCCCACTTGCGATCTAGCTTTCACTCAACACTGTCCTTCAGTTGCACATTGTAGGGCAAGGGTAGCCAACATTGTGCCCTCCAGATGTTTTAGACTGCAATTTCCATCATTCCTGACAATTAGCTGCGCTGACTGTGGCTGATGGGAGTTGTAGTCTAAACGTCTGTAGGGCACCACATTGGCTAGCCTGTCCCTGTTGAAGGGGACGATCAGTAGTGGTAAGCAATTTCTTTAAAGACTTGCCTGCCATTGCTGAGCACATCATCCAGTGCTCCCTGGAAAACTCCTGGTCTAGCCTACGGTCCATGGTACTATTATCAGTCTGTGGGGTTTTTGATTCCTTTGAAAAGGTTTGAAGTTTTGAAGAACTAATGCTGGACAGCTTTGTAGTTGCAGGCAAAGCAGCTAGATATATACCAGGGAAACATTCCATTCTGGTCCAGGATTGTAGCCATCCGGTGTCATTCTTATCAGTATAGTGTGCCTGTTGATCGGATTTTTAAAATTTAATTAGCTGTTGCATTTTTCCATGTCAGTTAGGAATGTTGGCAATTAAAAATGACATGCCAGCTGTTAGCCTTGCTGACAGGTTTCCCAGGTCCTAGTCCAGGACTCTAACCACTACATCACACTGTAAGCCTTCCCTAGGATACAAGACGATTTTCCATCCCTGTCTTAATGCATTTCACAAATGATATATATATCCAGTGTACTAATAAGAACATGGAGAACTATTTTTCTTTTAGACTTTTGCTTTTTGATGTAGAATAAAGGGAAATGAAGTCATTATCTTCTCTTCCCCCCCCTTTGAAATGTGACAGTGAATGGGCTCCTGCTGGGAGGAAGGGGGGATATAAATCAAATAATAAATAAATGTGCTGGTATAAAGTGATGTTCATCAAAGGCTTTCCAGTTGTATTCAGATTTCATTTAGTACTGTAAAGAAAGTGAAGGTTGATACCCTTTTTTCTTTTTGGCTGCTGAAACACATGGTCAGTTAGAATTTGATGCCTGACTCAAACTATCAGGGACAAAGTGACTGGGAGACACGATGACAAGTCCAGACTGAATAAAATGGAAATGGAAATGGACTGCCTTCAAGTCGATTCCGACTTATGGCAACCCTGTGAATAGGGTTTTCATGGTAAGTGGTATTCAGTGGGGGCTTACCATTGCCTCCGTCTGAGGCTGAGAGGCAGTGACTGGCCCAAGGTCACCCAGTGAGCTTCATGGCTGTGTGGGGATTCAAACCCTGGTCTCCCAGGTCATAACCACTACGCCACACTGGCTCTCAGAATAAAATTAGATGGAAATATTTTTTAAAATAAGGGTACTGCTGATAGATGAATGTAAGAGGGAAGTGTCTTCTCTTTGACTTGCCCAAAGGTGACTTTTGTGGATTGCCTTAGGCCTCATAAAGCTAAGGTGGAGCAGGGTAGAGAGGAAGGGGAAACAGGATCACTTGAATGGGCTACCCCCTCCTCTTTATTTCTTCATTGTGTCAGGTCCAGCATGGAAGCTATTATTCACAATTCCTATATGGTGGGTGGGGGGACCTCCAACCCATGGGCCTTATTAGGCCAGGACTGGATCTCAGTTTGGCCCACAATGCTGTTTTCCCAAAATCATGCCTACTTTTCCCACAGCTGACATTATATGTGATGTCTTGGACAGGTAGAGAGGCAGCTTCCAACAACTGGGAACCTTAAAGTACACTCCTCATTGTTCCTTGGCAAGAGAGGCCTGTTGTCACCACTGGCCAACAATGACAACTCACTCAAAAAGCAGGGCTTGAAGTTAGTGACTATCAGCTGATAGGACTGACTTCAAGTTGGCTGGGTTTGGGAACTCCATAGTGCACCTGACCCCTGCTGAAATCAGGGCTTGAAGTCAGTGCTGTTCAGCTGAGTGTTGCTCACTCTTCAAGTCTTACTTGGATCAGCTTGGATCTTCCTTTGGGGTGTAGCTTGAGTTCAAGGGGAAAGTGAGATGATGGGTGATTGACAGGTGGGCAGTAGGTTCCCCAACCCTGCTCTAGGGAGCCTCTATGTTCAGAGACAGTAGGCTATTGAATGCCAAGTTGCAGGAGAGCAACAGTGGGAGAACGCCATTTCCCTCATGCTTGCTTGTGAGCTTCCTAGAAACATCTGGATGGTTACTATGAGAAGAAGACTCAACAAACTTCATGGCCTATTATTTTATTCTCTTGCTGTTCTTATGGGACAGAGTAACTTTCTTAATGGGTTACCATGGGAAACGTCTCCTTTATCACTACGTGCAAAAATCAGTGAGCAGATAAAGGTTCCCATTTACCAAGTAGCAAATTACTAGAAGAGGCCACTTAGACAGCTGTAGCCCCTGCTCAAAATCCTCATCTTGTGTCCCAATCTTTCTGCATATGTACATCAGAAATCACAATTTCATCAGATCTGAATATTAAAGTTTCTGAGCTATTTCCTCCCCAAATGAATAGGCTTGCTGGTAGTTTAGAGAGAATGAAGACAACTAGACAAGAGATAACCCTTGGCTTCAAGGCAAGTGGTGCCCAGGTTCTGGCGACAGATGTAAATATAATTATTCTGTGGTCAGCTGGTATGTTATTTTGCATGATTTTGAAGAGTCTTATCCCCACGCCCTGTTCTTTTCACAGAATTACTAGTGGGAGAGAGAGAAGCCTGTGGCCATGTTGCACTGCTGTAGTCCAGCTGAAATCCAGGACTGAATAATTATGAACTCTTTGGTGTTGCATTGGCACTTGTCAGTGTGTATCTTTATGTCCTTGTGGATTCAGTTCAGAAGTCCTTGCAGGTCATATGAAGTTCACATTCATAGCCTTCCAGTGCAAGATTTGTTAACTGTTAAGAATGGTTTCATAGTCTTTTGGAGTCAGTGAAAGTTTGGTTCCTGCCAGATGTCTTCCTGTAGTTGATAGCTTAATTGACATTAAGGCAGGCTTTTGGTTTGCCAGCAAAGAAGCCAACTGGAAAAACTTTTTTTATGCCAGTTTTTTTCTATTTTGTAATTTTAGTTGTCTTCAAAAAGCCCTTTGTTGGTGTTCTTGTTCAAAATTACACTTGTGGGTGGGAAACAGAGATTTTATTTGAAAATGTTGTTTATGTTAGTTTTAGCATATCGGAGGAAAAAAGTAAAGCATATGACCTTTTGTCTTTTCCCTACGAGTCAAGTCATTGTTTTTTTGGACAGCTAGTTCTCTAGAAAGAAAAGGAATGTCAAAGGCAATAAGAAATGGAATGGATCTTCATGTGAGTTACGGGAACCACTGACTGGTTGTGCACTAAAGTCTGCACTGAACCAGTAAACAGCTGTTGATCTTCAGAATGTTCTGAAGAGGAAAACCTCAGCCCTGAAAAAAGAGCAGTTTTATAACATGTATAAGTTGCTGTTGTTTTTATGGAGCACGTACAATATGCTAATTATTTCTAGCCCATCCACTCTGCTGTGATGATTGAACATTTCTTTTTCTGCAATGATTGCAGAGGATTCATAATACTATGGGCCTGTCAGCTGTATTTCCAATAAAAATGTTAATTCACTGATTGGAAGCCAGCAGCCTCCATCTTTTATTTATTAATAACATTTGTAGGTTCAGATTAGCTGCTAAGGGATAGCAAATGACCTGATTTTTGTCAGGACGGTGCTTGTTTTATGAATGTAATTTTATTGTCAATTTTATGCTGTTTGCTGCCATTCTATGTTTTTTCCCCATAATGTTGGTGGTATAGAAATGTGTGCAAATAAATAAATAAATAAAACCACTTCCGAGTCCTGACTCACCAAAGACTGTGGCCCCTTCTGAACAAAGAATTCATAAACTGTGCAGAGAAAAATATGCAGTGATTTTTGGGCTTGCTGTCTATTAAAAATTACACAAATACAAGTGAGAATACGTTGCATACGTCAGAGTAATTTTATTCTATTCTCTGTGTTGGATTAGTCTGCATTCTTAATTCATTTTTAACATAATGTTATCATACTGTATGCAGAAAAGGCTCATAAAAGGGCAACCAAAATGATCAAGGAGATGGAGCAACTCCCCTATGAGGAACAGTGGCAGCATTTGGGACTTCTTAGTTTAGAGAAAAGATGAGTAAGAGGCGACATGATAGAACTGTATAAAATTATTCATGGCATGGAAAAAGTAGATAGAGAAAACTTTTTCTCCCTCTCATAAGACTAGAACTTGTGGACATCCAGTGAAGCTGAATATTGAGAGATGCAGCACGGACATGCAGCTTGGATTCATGCAGCGCATAAACTGGAATTCACTCCCACAGGAGGCATGGATGGTTACCAACATGGATGGTTTTAAAAGAAGATTTGACAAGTTCATGGAGGATAAGGCTATAAATGGCTAGTAGCCACAATAGTTATGCTCTGCTTCCAAAATCAGAAGCAGTATGCTTCTTAATACCAGTTGTTGGAAACCGTAGGACATTCAGGTCCTGCTTGCAGGCTTCCCATAGGCATCTAGTTGGCCACTGTGATAACAAGATGCTGGGCTAGATGGGCCATTGGCCTGATCCAGCAGGCTTTTCATATGTTCTTATGTTTACTGTGACTTTTCTCCAGTGAACATTTGTTTTAAATACATTTGGTGTGCTGGACCAGCTGTCCTTCAGAAGTTTTGGACTATAACTCCCACCATTTCCTTACCATTGGCCATGCAGAAGGGCACCTGGTTAGGGTAAGCTGTAGAAGGACAATCCATTTATCTTTCACTGTGCATATGCACACACACACACACACACACACATACACAAATAAGTTGGATCAAAAGTTATTAGGGATTTGGTAAATTTCAGATTTCTGCTTGTGGAAATGTGATCAGATGAAACTGCCATAGGTAAAAAAAATACCACGATAACTTTCCCACACAAAAAATGAACATAAGAATTGGACTTTAGTCAGGCCGACTAAAGAGGTCATTAGGATTTGACAAGTACCGTATTGTCAGGTAGATAACTGAGGATTAATACAGAAGCCTCTAAGCATCTGTAGCTGAGGTGAGGAATCTTTTTCAGCCAGAGGGCCACATTCCCTTTTGGGTGCTACATACCAATAGTTGGCAGGACCAAAGGCAAAAGGGGGCAGAGCAACAAATGCGCATTTTACCTTTGCGAAATGGCCAGCTGTGATGATATCATTGCTGCATTAACTCAATCTGGGCTTGAGAGTTTTTCTGATTGTTACTGCATTGGTATTGTACATTGTTTTCACATGCTTTTATTATGTTTTGTTGTGTTATGTACATTGTAAATTGCTTTCAGACGTTTTACTCTAAAGCGATATACAAGTCTAATAAATTAAATCAGTCAAATTCCACACCTGATTCCACATTTGACACTCACTGTCTGTGGTTTCTACTTTGGTGTTATGTTTTGAATAGTGTTTCATTCACAGTATGGAACCTAAGCATGTACAGTAATTAGTTCTACGCCTTTCCAGCAGAGTATGTTAAGCATATATTTACAGCTCATTAGAGGCAATACATTAAAACACATGCCTCAGGTTAAGCAGGTAACCAATTTATTATGTGCCATAGTCCATGAAATTTGATTTCACTTTAATAGTACATAATGGTAAGTTAGTTCCCTTCAGTACAGCATAATTATAGACCAAAGGTGGTGTCATTTTAATATACAGCAAGTCCCCAAGGGATAGATCCCATTTGCTTGATAATCTAATAATCATGTTTCCCACAGTTGACTGCTGTGTTTTATGGATGCTGTGTAATAATGCTGTTGATTGACAGAGTAAGAATTAGTTTCAAAATTAAGATGCACATTTTCTTATGGCTCAAATAAATGTGGTGATGCATTTGAGACCTCAACCAATGTACTGAAATTATGTTTCAAATATCATTTTCTGTGGGATCAAGTACCATTTTAACTATATGTCTGCCTTAGACTTGTGGGTGTAAAGAACATTAAATATTCGTAGTCTCACCATGGCTATGTACTCTTCTTGTTTTGAGACAGGGATGGGGAATTTGTGGCCCTTCAGATGCTTTGAGACTCTTAACTCCCGTCCTCCCTCACCACTGGCCATGCTAGTTGGGGATGATGGAAGTTGGAGTCCAACAATATCTGGAGGGCCACAGGTTCCCCACCCCTGTTTTACGGGCATACATTGCAGTTTCATAAACTAATGTACAATACTAATACGCATAATATCCCAATAAAAAGTCTGTTTGTGTTAAAAGCAGAAACTGCAAAGTACCTAGCTTTGGGGAGGGTTGGTAATTAAAAAAAAGTGAACCCCAAGTAACAGGTAAAGTTACACCTCTTGGCCCTGACCCACAGAATTTTGTGCTGGGCTGGGCAAGCCTCACTGATGTCTACACCTTGGGTAACCAACATAGTGCCCTCCAGATGCTGTTGGTCTCCAGCTCCCATTTGCCCCAGTCAGCATGACCATTGATCAGGGGTGATGGGAGCCATAGTCCAGCAACATCTGAATGGCACCACATTGGCTACCCCTGAACTACACTTTGAGGATAGATATCTGCAAAGGGGTCTCTACACGTGAACAGCAGAGGTTGCTACTGTGTGAAGCTTCTGTGCATGGGCAGATGGTCTCACACAGACACCCCTTTGAAATTGTATAAGCTCAATGCATAGAGTCAGGAGCAGGCCTCTTCATGCAAGTTAAGGCTGCTAATGATATTGGGAGAATGTTTAAGGTTGGATGTGGGCAGTTGTCTGTCTTTGGCAGGAGATAAAAGATACGGAGCAGTTAAGAATAAATCTGAACTGGAGTTGTTCATATATTTTTGTTGTTAGGGATATATTATTACCTTGTGAAGGCTATCAGTGCAATCCTAACATCAGCAGAGGGAAAAAATATGAAGGTGGTTTAACCATCATATCCAAGGCCCTGCCAGGCTCTGCTGTTTCTAAGCTACAAGAATGTTATACCCATTTCTTTCTACTTTCTCCTCCCATTTGAAACAGTGGGAGAGGTTTAGTGACACTCAGAATTCTAGATTTCTTTCCACCTTGATGGCATATTGGGGGACAGGGAGGGCTTTGGATTCTTCAGATCCAAACTACTTCTGAAAACACCCCCAGAATGACTCCTGTGTGGCCCTACTGACATTGGAGTTTTGTCTCTCACATCAGAGAAGTATATATGATCTATGCTGTGACCCATGGGATGCCTTCCCAGGGACCATATGGTTTTACCCTTTGAAAGGAGCTGGGATATGAGAAATGTCCCCCTTCACTGTGCGGGTGAAGTGGTACAAGCAAAAGAGGAAGAACTTGCCCTGAGCTTAGGGGTAATAGCATTCAAACAGACATGTGTTCAAATGCAACAGAAATTGGGTTTTGACTCACAGTAATTTAGGACATGCTTTCTCTTAGAGTTTGCTTTTTTTCCTTAACTGTAAAGAAATATATGGGAGAAGTTGTTCAGAGATGGCACTTTTCTGTATGTGTATGTATTAAAAGTGCTGTAGCAATTTGCGTTTCTATGAGTGTGGATTGTTTGGACATGGGAGATATACCAAACAGATGGCACATCCAAACATTATGCCAGTATGCTCTGAAAGCACAAGGTTGCCAGTCTTGAAATTGAAAACAGGTGGTTGCAAAATTTCCTTTTGGAGACCTGGCATCTGTAGGTAATCATTTTTGGTAAGAGTCTTAGTCAGGCACAAATTAACGTTCCTTGCCAGCTACAGTTTCAGTATCTAAAGGAGAAGATAGGGGTGTATTGAATTAGGATTTCATTGTATGGGAGAAAAAGAATTGATCATTTTTAAACTTGATTTGTCCTCTCCTATGTTTTTAGCTGATATATGACCCATTTTTTTGGTCATAAAACATGTTTCATTATCATTTTATCAATATGATTAGGGATCCCAAGGCTTCTTGGGCATACCCAGTGGAACTATTGACTCTCTCCCCCCCCCCATCTTTGAACTGCAGACTGCCAGGCCTTATCACAATCTGTTTTCCAATTGTGAGGTTCCTGACTTGAAACATTTGACTGACCATTTCTGGACTGGGATAGCCAGACCACTGTTGTCCACACACTGGTAATCTCCAGACTGGATTACTGTAATGCACTCTATGTGGGGCTGCCCTTGAGGTTGGTCCGGAAGTTGCAGCTGGTGCAAAATGCAGCAGCGAGACTGCTCACTGGGTATTGCCAACACGTCACTCCACTGCTGAAAGAATTGCACTGGCTGCCCATTTGCTACCGGACCAAGTTCAAGGTTCTAGTTTTGGTGTACAAAGCCCTATACAGGTTGGGACCAGGATACCTGAAAGACCGTCTTACCCCTTATATACCCAATTGATCACTGCGCTCTGCAGGTGAGGGCCTCCTGCAGATACCATCTTATCAGGAGTTCTGTTCTGCACAACATAGGAAATGGATCTTTAGTGTGGCGGCACCTACCCTGTGGAATTCCCCCGTTAAATATTAGGCAGGCGCCATCTCTGTTATCTCTTCAGCGCCTTTTGAAGACTTTCCTCTTTCAGCAAACCTTTTAAGTTGAAACCTATCCAGTCTGCGTCTATGTTGGAATTGCTTTTTAATGTTTTTTTAAAATCTTTTTTTCAAACAATATGTTTTTAATCCCTTTTTTAAGATGTCTTTAAAGCTTTTTAAACATGTTTTTAAAGATGCTTTGTTTTAATGTATTTTAAGGTCTGTTTTTTATGTTTTAAAGTGTTTTTAGTGCTTTTGTTTGCTGCCCTGGGCTCCTGCTGGGAGGAAGGGCAGGATATAAATCAAATAATAAATAAATAAATATAAATAAACGGAATGCCTCAAAATGTGAGTAGTACAGACCTACCTGTAAACTCAGTTGCTGTTCTACCTCTGTTCACTCAGCAAGATTTTTTGCAAAGTCAGCTGTCCACAACAGTTATTAGCTGGGAGCAGGTTGTGCTCAACACTGATTGGCTGTTATCCATCCTCCTCTTCCAGGAGTGGTTTATACTATTTTACAAATGCTGTATGTGTATGCATGTTTGAAGTGCCTCATGAACATAGATATGCATTTAGCCAGTCATTTGGCGTTTGATTCATCTTTTAAAAGCACATCTATATGTGCCCTGGGCTCCTACTGGGAAGAAGGGTGGGACATAAATTTAATAAATAAATAAATAAATAATATAATATGTAAAACCTAAAACACACACAATTTTTTCTAAATTAAAACTGGAACATTTTGTTTTCTAAGGGTAGAGACACACTTACTGTTGTGCTGGTTCCAGTGCGTCTCCACATCTTTTTTTCTGAACATGGGGGCACACGATGGTAGTCAAGCTCCACCCTTTTTACTCTAAAACTCTGGTCCAATCAGCTTGAGTGCATTTTTTTTTTTAATTCAGCTTCAGGCAGATTTTGCAGCTGATTGGTAGATCTTCTAGGTGTGGCCAATGGAAACTCTGCTGCAGGCTCAGGCAGAGAAAGTGATTGGTCTAACACTTTGCTGTGGGTGGTCCTGAAACATCTGAAGTCAGCAATGGGGAAGGGTGATGTGTCCAGCGGAGGGCAGGGTCGCTTAAAAACACAAACATTCTGGCTGCTTTTCAAGTGACTAGTGTGCCCATAGCCTAATTTAGTAAATAAATAAAATGTTATTAATTAGCCAGTGGGTCATCCAGCACTCTCTCTCTCTCTCTCTCTCTCTCTCTCTGTGTGTGTGTGTGTGTCACATGCCTATAGATAAGAGATACTGCAGACAGAGTTTATTGGCAAAGGGCTCCTCCCAGCCATATTCTGGGTCCAATGGAGAGGATAGGGAAGGGGAGCCTTTGTAAGTCTTGGTCATAACAATAAGAAGAGGTGCCTTGGTCTCAGGGGCAATACAGTTATTCTAGCAGCTTTTGGCTCTACTTCTGCATTTGAGCTTTTCCTATCAATACCTTTCTCACATGAGGAGCACAAGGGTCTAGACCCAAGATCTGTCCTATGAGACCTCAGCTGGCTGACTGAAACCAAAGCATGGCTAGAGCTAGATCCCAAGGGTACTTCATAAGCCAATGCTTAGTTACTATAATCTCTTTAAAGAAAAGATGTTCTACAAACACAGGGCTCCCATCCAGAGTACCAATCCAATGTACCCCTGATTAGCACCAGCAACATTTATTAGGCTCATTCACATGTTAGATTGAACACACGTGCAAGTGGTTGTGTGAAAGAGTGTACAGTTTGTTTATTTGTGTACATCTCAACTATTTTGTATTGAGACTATACACTCATTGAATATTGCAAGTGAATGTACTGTAGAAATGTACACTCAGCCGTTTGCCTACACAGATTGTACACTCGTTGAATGTGATGTGTAAACACCTCTCTTAATGCATCTGATGAAGTGGGCTATAGTCCACAAAAGTTTATGGAATAATGTGTTACTCTTTAAGGTGCCACAAGACGGTTGTTTTTACTTAAATATTGGGTCTTCTCAGTTGTTCTCTTCATCTAAAGCTGAAAGTCAGGATCACATTTAATAGTATTTTTAATTAATATTTTTATCTTGCATTTCTAGTACTATGCACAACTGAGGGCAGTTTGCAATAGTTTAAAATCACAATGTCATAAAATCCAATAAAATATTTAAAAAACAATAAAAACACATTAAAATACAACAAATGGAGAAACCATAGATAAAACGTGACCTTTACACCAATACCTAGCAGGCAAAAACCTGTTAGAATAAAAATGTCTTTACCAACTGGAAGGAAAAAATTAGAGAAGGGGGGTCATTATGCACTTTACTGTGATAGGGTGTCTACCCACCACCACATCCAGAAATATTGACAAGTATGATACTTGTATTTTCTCTCAGTCCATGCACATTTATTATGAAATATGCTTTCTCTGTAAGATTATTTTCTCCCCAGAATTAAATGGGAGCACAACTTCATCTGGAATAAAAAGTAACAGATGTTTAAAATTGCCCTGGGGTATCATTTAACTGGCATGTAATAAGAAAGCATATCGCATATGGAAGCATATAGAAGACTATACCCTGTCAGGAATGGAATTGTGACAGTGTTCTTTCTGTGTTGTTAATTTTCGAGTGGGAGGAAGTGGCGATCCTATGGTTGACCACCAATGGAAAGAGAGTGAGTGGGCATTAGCACTTTGGTTGAACCCAATGTTGTTGGAAGCTTTCATGTTCTTGGAAGTGGTCAGTGGTTTTTGAAGACATGCACTGTCTAAGCAGGAAAGCTTTAGAGAAGTTGTTATATGTAGACTCAAACAAAGAAGGAACTGGAAGTTTGGAGCAGAAGGATACCAGATTTAACAAAACTGGCAGCTAAAAGGAGATTTATTCCTTTCATCAATGACTACTATCAACGTGACAGAGTTCCATGCAGATCTGTAGTGAAGGTTATCAGGCTTTGTTCAACCAATCTTCCATATGTCAATTAAAAGCATGGTTTGAGCCTACCAAAGAGCAGAGCTCACTCTATTCATGGGCCTAAAGGCTGGCAGAACAAAATTAAAAAAGCAGTGACATAGCCAAGTAGACCAGAAGGCAATTGTGCTAGAAGGAAGCTCTTATTAATATTGTTATTATTTATTTGGTTTCTCACCATCCTTCCCCATAAGGTCCCAGGCAGGGTTCAGCAATTTAAAAATACAGTATTGCAATCAGTTTAAACAAAATTCCAGGCAAGGGAGTAGAATCGTTCCAATGTCTATATAATCAGTCAAAGGCAAGGGTAAAGAGGTGTGTCTTCAGCATACGACAGAAACTCCATAATGAAGGTGCCAGATGCAGCTCCTTGGGGAGGGAATTTCACAATTCAGGGGCTGCCACAGAAAATGTCGTCTCCTGGTCTGCCAAGCTCCAAACTTGTGATAAAGGCTGGGAGTTCACTTTTGTCTCCCATTCAATACCTTGGAATAGATCAGGGATAACCAACCTCATGCCTTCCAGATATTGCAAACTACAATTCCTATAATCCCTGACCATTGGCCACGTTGGCTGGGGCTGATGGGAGTTGTAGCCTACAACATCTGGAGGGTACCACATTGGCTACCTCTGGTGTAGATAATGCAAACGTGCAAAGCCTACCTATTTATTTAAAATGTTTCTAGAAGTGTTTTTCAAAGTGTTCAAAGTAGGTTACACAAAAATAAAAATACCGTTAAACTAAAACACCAAATTAAGATCAAATAATTTGTTCTGCAGTGACAAGCATGCTAAGCTCTGTCCCCACCACCATCCCCTTTGGCTTGTAGGGATGTTTCATGTATACTCATCTGGAGCTGGACTGTATGGGTGGGAGAGAATGGTAATTTGCAGCTGCCTCAGTTGTTCAACATCCATACATCAACAGCAGCAGCAATGACTAAAATCCATTTTAACTAGTAGGCTGGACTAGGGCCAAGCTATGGGCTATGCATACTTTAGAATTCTGTCCTGACAGTTCTCAGAGAATGGGGCTTTTCTATGCCACTGTTCTGTCTGTTCTCATTTTTGAAGAGTAGAATATTTCTCATAACTCATAAGGATCATTGGTCATTTATCAATTCAGGCAGGGCAGGTTGGAAGATCCACAGCTGAAATTAAGGAGGCTTTAAGGTATGTGTGTGTTGTGTTGTGTTGTGCGTATGAGACCACAGACACACATGCATTTCTCTCTCACTCAGTTATACACACTTCACACATATATCTTTCCCTGTCTTTCTGCTCAAGTGCATCTCTCCCTCTCTTAAGAGACCACATGTACACACAGACCACATACTCATATATATCTTCCTCTCCCCCCCACACCCCTCTTCCTCTCACAGATCACACATACATATATACACTTCTTTCTCCACCCACCCCTAGACCACATGCACATTTCTCCCTCTCCTAAGTGCATCTCTCTGTCTCTCCAACATATGGCTCCCTGCAGGAATTTTTACTGGGGGGGGGATTTTTCTGGGGGGCAATTTTTACTGGGTGTGGGGAAAGCAAAGTAAAACACTGAAAGGGTGGAACAGGCTAATTTCTCACAAAAATGGAGAAGAATGGTGACTGGATGTTTTGCTACATATCTCCAGTTGAAACTTGAAGGAAGGAAGGAAGGAAGGAAGGACCATTGCACGAGTGAACATCTTTTTCAAGAGATTATTTTAGATGAATATTCCCACCGGTATGGGTGATCGCCATCCATTTCATGATGTTTCAATAACCTAAGACCAATGTTTAATACCCCAAGGTGTATGTATTACCTGGAACTGGAATTGTTTAAAATTGTTAAGAGGAGGCTCCATTGGGAAATCTCAGAACTGCTGAGGGAGTTATGCCTGCTTCAGGACTGGGGTACTAATCCCATTAGATCAGTTTTGAAGCCTGGTGTTTCTCCTGGACTCAGCTTTGCCAGAAATGTCTGCTGTCAGCTACGCTTGTTGTGTAGGCTTCCAGTCTTTTTTAGAGTAGATGGAGCTGACTGTGCTTCTGATTGTGCCTGTCCATGCTTCTGTAACCTCAAAGATAGGCTGCTGTAATGTTCTTTTCTTACCGCTGCCTTGAAGGTGATTTGAAGGCTACTCCCAGGAGGTGACAATATATTCAGCCAGCTCTGCAGCGACTGGACTGGCTGCCTGTGTTTGTCTAGGACTGCTTCAAAGCACTGGTGCTTATTAAGAGTGTGTAGAGAATCCTTAAAATGTTGTTGTTGTTTTTAAAAAAGCCTTGGGCTCCTTCTGGGAGGAACGGCAGGATATAAATTTAATAAATATATAAAAATAAATAAATAAATAAAAGGTCTCTAAGTTTTTATTTTCTGTCAGAATTGAATGCAATATACAGGTGTGGTTGCACCTTCTAAAGGCAATTTTTAGAAACACAGGTGGAACAATTCTTCAGCAAGGGCAAACTTTATCATTTTGGGGTGGGAAATAGAAATCATGTTCCTTTCCCTAGTTTTGGGGGAGCAATCATTTTGACAACTGGGGACATGAGGAAGGCATCTGCCAAGTCAGTCAAATAGCTCCAGGAGCTATCATGCTATGTGATTTTATCTTCATTATAAGAAAAAATGGAAAAGTCAGTTTTTTCTTGTTACTCTCCTCCTATTCCTGGAAGGACCCTCTGTGAAGAAAAGAGTGAACTGTTATTTTTTATTGTTTGTTAGGAAGAATGATTGGGAACAAAGTAGGCAATCCCAATAGTTTTAACTCCTCCACTTATGCCCCACTCTCACAATAAAAAATGAGAACAACCTGTATGTTTACTGCAATGTCCCCCATTCTCACTAATCACTGTGACTGCAGTGCACGAAGAAAGTAATTCACTGTGATTAAAATCTAGACCTGTCCTTCAAAGAACCCTGGGAACTATAGTTTGTTAAGGATGCTGGGAATTGTAGCTTTGTGAGGGGTAAACTACCGTTCCCAGGATTCTTTGGGGAAAGCCAGGTGCTTTAAATGTGTGTTAAATGTGCTTTAAATGTATGGTGTAGATGTGACCTAGATCTAAAATCATAACTGCAAGGACACACACATACATCATCTAAAAACTGATAAAAACATTCTGTTCAGTCAATTAATTGACTAACAGGGCAGTCCTAAACTGTGATCCACACTGCTGGGAAGGGGGATTGTTAGTATGCTGCAGGGCTGCTTTCCTTCCACTGGGGGCCACAAATGGAGATGCGCTGCTACCATGGAGCCCCCTGCTGTCCCTGCTGGTGGTGTTGCTGCTGTTGGTCGCTGTTGTAAGGCCCCAAAACTAATCCAAAGCCAGTCCATTTTCTACTTAGGGGACTGATCTGCCTGGAGATAGCACAGCAAAAAATATAATACCTGTCCCCCAACTTCTACCCTGGCCAACAGCCTTGCTGATGCAGCTGAGAATGTGCCAGTCTGTGCACCCACCCCAGTTAGGACTGCTCTCAAACTGATAGTATTCATTGATTAACATTTCTTTAGTCAGGTGACAGTCCTAATTTAAAATAAATAACCAGCCTCAACATGGCTTCCTGCAACTCCATGGATTTCAGTCAGGAGGGAGTAATGGAAAGATGGCACTCAACCTTGTCCAATGACTGTTTATTTCCCCATTAAGTGCAGTCTTGCAAATAAGTGCACAGACGTTAGTGTTTTAACTAGCCTTCCAACTTACACTTACCCATTTGGGTGATGGATGGAATATTGATGATCTGAAATTTAAAAAAATGTAAAAAACCCCAGCTAATTCACAAATGGTTCCCTGCCCAGTTGCTTGGAGGCCATTATTTCTCACTATAAACGATCAGGCAGCTGTCTTGTTTACGAGTCTAAATTAAGTGTGATTTCTAAAGTTGTTCTCTGTTCTTCAAGAGGTACAATATAATAAGGCTAAGTGTATTTCCACAGCACTCAACAAATCAGATTATTCCAGAATCCATTCTTTACCACAAGATGTAAAAAGTTTCTTTCCAAACCTGGCAGTGGCTTCTATGGTTGAAGATGGGCTGTCAGCCAGTCTGTGGGTTGTAGCCTAGGCAGAAAAAAAAAAAGACTATGCTTGGCAAAAGACTGCCAGGCTGTTTTAAATTTTCTCAGTGTTTATAGCTGGTGGATGTTTTACCTTAACTGAAGCTGGATGGGATGAAGAAAGATGCATGTTGGCCATCTTATTTTGGCAGGGATGGAAATGTCTGTCAGGTCAAACATTGCGATATGCTTGTTAGAAATGCAAACTTTGGTGGAAAGAATTAGGGGTAAAAAACCCCAACAGGGTAATTTTATCCCCTTCCAATGAGACAGACCATTTCCCAGCCAATATATTTTCCCTCCTAAATTACCATGCATGATGCATAATCACGGGTAATTCATTTTGACTGTGACAAATAGGAAGGAAAATGTTCAAATTCTGAAGGTTCCTCTATCCCACTGTTTAAGGATGCTCTATGTAGAGAGAAATCCAGTGTTAGGAAATGGACCTAAGTCCATTGATTTCAGTTGGTCTACTCTGAATACCACTAACATTTGATATTATCCATACTTTTTTAACTTAAACAACCACTGATAATATTTTCTACTGATGTTTCTCCTTTGATTTCAGAGCATGGGGGGGAAAGCAAGTGACAAAAGAAGCAGCCGTCTTCTAACATAGGAGATCACTAGCAGTTTTTCATGTACCTTGCAGATGGCTTTTGATAATAATAAGAAAATCAGGCCACTGTTCATTTCTGGACAATGTGTACCAAGGAGGGAGGGGCTGCAGCTCAGCCTTAGAGAACATGATTTACCTGCAGAGCATCCCTGAAGTTCAGTCTCTGGAATCCCCAGGTACAGCTGGCAAAAAACAAGACAAAACCCTATTTCTGAAACTCTAGTGAGCTGCTCCCAGTTGGTGTAGGCAGTACTGGTCTTTGTAGCATACACCTCTTGGGTGCAGAGAGAAAGAACATGCTCTGACTGGGACCCAGGTTCAATTCCTACCAGATCCAGGTAGGGCTGGGAAGAATCCCTGGCTGGAGTGCTTCCACAACTCAGTATAGACCAGGGATGGGGAGCCTGTGATCCTCCAGATGTTGTTGGGCTACACTTCCCATTACCTCTGCCCATTGGCCATGCTGGTTGAGGCTGATGGGAGTTGGAGTCCAATAACATTTGGAGGTCCACAGGTTCCCCTCTTCAGATGGAGAAGACACTGAGCTAGATAGACCAATGGATTGATTCACTATACGGCAGTTTTGCATGTTATTGCGACCATGTGCTGTATCTGTTAGCCATACTCAGACTCCATGAGACTTAGGCATGACTGACTTCCAGGAAGGGTGACTTTGCCTGTGCCTGCCTTTGAGACGAGCTCTCATCTCAGAGGAAGCTTTTTCAGTTTTAAAATCAGTCAGAACTTTTTTTTGACTGGTAAAGACTTTCTCCCGGGCAGGGAGAAACGTAGAGATTAACCACAAAAGCCTGTGTTTGTTGGGAGGACTGGATTTCATTAGTTTATGAGAGAAGGTTCAGCCAGCAGTGCCGGACGGACTTCCAAACAAGCTCTAACTGATTAAGCGACACGTTTATCTTTTCTTTAAAGGAAAACGGATTTTAACAGGCAAGCATCCTTCTTTCTATTTTTATCATCTGGTTTAAATTGTTGCAGCAAAAAGAGATTTGTCAATGAATCAGCTATAAAGAATCCCTGGGTGAGTTATAACTCTTCTCTTTCATTCACGAAATTAAGGAGGAAAGAAATTGAAAAAGCTTATCTTTGTTATTATTGCAAAAAGCTGGCCTGGAATTGTGCATTTTAAAGATACAAACGGATGAGGGATTTCTATTCTGAGGAGAAAAAAAATAAATAAATCTGATTTATGAACTTTGAAGTATTATATGTCTGGGACTATTTTTTTTGGTCTATTTCATTTTGACAAATCTGCTTGTTCACGATGCCACTAACTGTTTTGATGCTGTGAACTAAATTTGTTTTGCATTCCTGAACATATAAGAGATAAGGCAGACTGTGCTGTCTACACTGTGATGTCATCAGGCTTGGAATATTAACCCAATTGTTGCTGGAATAAGAAGTGGTTGTTTTTTTCTTCGTGGTTTTAAGAATGGCAATCAAGAAAGTGGCTGAGATCCTGGAAGTAATTATGTTTCAGAAAATAATGGATGAGATTGAGATAACGAAACAAACCCTGAGACAGGGTAGACAGGAGATGAAAATTGAATTTGGCAAAATGAAGCAGGAGCTTAAAGAAATAGGGGATCTTGTGAGAGAGGAGGTTGATGAGATCAGAGATACAACTGGACAAGCATTAGAAGATGAAAAAAAGAAAAATTAAAGGGAAGATGCAAGCCCTGGAGATTGGAACAAATGTGGAACTGGAAAAAGACTTGGAGTTTATGGATATTAGAGATAAAATTTACTGTTTGGAATTCAACGTTGTCTCTGAAGAAATTAATGAAGATATTAGAGATAAAGTTATCAATGTCTTGGATAAATTTCTGGACTGGAATGATGTGATGGAGCTTGACGTAGAAAAAATCTATGGAATTAATTACAGATATGTGACAATGGAAAAACTCTCAAGAGATGTGCCAGTGCATTTCGTAAAAAAGAAGAACAGAGATATGACTTTACAACAATATTTCAGCAACACATTCAGAATTGATGGCAAGGAAATATTTGTGATAAAGGAAATTCCCATCAGACTCTTATTATATGACTATGGCTATGACAGCAAGATTATTATGGGATATTGATAATGGATGAATGGCTACTGAAATTACTGGACTTAACAGGATTATTGAAGATGGAAGATGGAATTAACATTGATAATGGAAGAATGGCTATTGAAATTATTGGACCTGATTTGATGAGATGGATTAATCGACATGTTTATTTGGAGAAAAATTGATAGATATATTTCTCAAGGAATTGAAACCCCTCTTTGACTTTTTGTGGAAAGAATAAAGTAATGTTTATGAGATTTGATGATTAATTAAGATAACTACTGGAGGAAAGTGATTTTTTAATATAATTTAAGAGACAGGTTTGTTATATATTGTAGACCTATAACTGATCTGCAACAAATCGGAAGTCAACATTTTATTTTATTGTTTAATTATTTTTGTTTTGTTTTGTTTTTGAAAATTTGAATAAAAATTAATGATAAAAAAGAAACTTAGGCATGACTAAGTTAGATCCATTAATTTCTATGGGTCTACTCTGAGCAGAACTTAGTTTGTTACAACCCCATATTTTTATCACTTAAAAAAAACAAAAAAAGAATTAGTAGTATGATAACAAAAATAGAAAAATGCATAATAATACAGAGATTTGTTATGTGACAAAAACAATTCTTTGCCTTAAATTTAAAAGTCTGACCTAGTTGTGGGGAAATAATCAGTGCCATTCTCTTGCTTTTAATTGTAGCACCTACGTAAAATGTCTAATTAACAGCAGCAGGCTTTTAAAATTAGACATCTGTCACTTCACTTAACAAAGTGAAGTGCTCTTGCATACAAAAGACTACTACTTGTTCTAAGACTCTGCCAAAAAGTATTTTTTCTTCTCTTCGTGGGTGGCATTGTTTTGTGACAACCTTGAGAAACCCAAAGCAGGCTGGTTTCCAAGAAGAGGAAGAACTGACATGCCTGTATTATATATGAGGCTCTATTAAACATTGGTGTGCTTGATCTTGCAGAGGCATTTATAATCCAGTAATTGACTGGAAAAAATCCTTCTGCGTATATCTCCAATGTGTTTAAATAAGGTAGAGTTAGCATTCTCTGGAAACTCCTCAAGAGCAGAATAAGAATTTGCATTTAAATGGAGGATTAGATGGTTCCACTTTTTCTTAAATGGTAAAGGATTCTAAAAACTAAGTTTCAGGAAGCGGCCAGTTGATATTATTTGAGCAATCAATTGGCCATCTGTTAGTTATCTCTTACTTTCTAAATGTAGACTGCCACTGTGATAAATGTGGATGAAGCAATTTTCTCTTAAGAATTGGGGGGAAAGGGTGTCTATTAGAAACATAGTATTGTTTTCAAAAAGCTGTGACTGACTTGATCAATGTGAGAACTATTGAGCTGTAGGATAGTTTTGTAGCATTTATTGGTAAGCACTTCATTAGTAGAACAATTTGTACTTGACAGAGTTTGTAGCTCTTTGTAAACTTATATAAGATGAAGTTCCATTGGACTCTTTAGAATTTGGTTCTACATAAATATGCATATGATTACTTTTAGGAGCAACTGGATGTTCCTCTTTCTTCAGGCTTTGCAAATAAAAGAGTTCACATGACCCACTCTATGCACTGAAGAAGCTCATGGAAGAGGTTGCGCTGGCTAATCTTATACAGTGCCACTTTGCCTCCTTGATGAATGACCGTTTGATGGTCATGAGAAAGAGTTCTCTGCACATGCACCTGTGTGCATAGAGAATTCTTTCTGATGAAAATCAAACAGGCATTTATCAGGGAAGCATGGCAGTGAGCGGGGCTAGCCTGGGCAGTCTTGCAAACCTCTCTACACATTCATTCAATGTGTGGAGGTGGTTGTGTGTACCCCCTATTGCTATCTCTATGCCCAGAGTGCTGTTCAGAGTGCTGATAGGCTGACCTTTGTGGCAATCATAAAGCCACTCCCCTCCATGCCAGAGCAATGTTTTAAGTAAAAGAAAATCCAGATTGGCTTGGAAGGCTGCATACACACCATACATTTAAAGTGCATGGCTTCCTCCAAATAATACTGGGAACTGTAGTTTGTTAAGGGTGCTGGGGATTATAGCTCAGTGAGGGGTAAAACTACAGTTTCAAAGATTCTTTGGGAGAAATCATGTGCTTTAAATGTATGGTATGTATGCAGCCAAAAATAGGGACCAAAGAAACATTTGCCTGGATAAACATACTAGGCAAATTGTGTGTGTGTGTGTGTGTGTGTGTGTTTAAAGCCTGCCCAAAGCATAGAAGAGCAAAACTTCACACTGTAATAATGGTATCCAGGTACATGGGTCGATAGAGCAGAAAAGGCACGGAAGTGTGTAAGAGGGTGAAGAGCATACCTTGCAGCAAAGAACCCCACACTTACTCCTGAAGAGGTACAGCTGTATGCAATGAAAGAACATAGGGAGCTGAGCTAAGCCATTAGTACAACTATACTGAGCTAAGCCATTAGTACAACTAGCTCAGTATTGTCTACACTGATTGGCAGTGGCTCTCCAGGATTTCAGACAGGAATCTTTCCCAGTCTTACCTGGAGGTGTCATGGATCAGACCTGGGACAATCTGCATGCTTGCACAGCATGTGCTCTAATGCAGATTGATAGCCCTTCCCAAAGAAGGAGAGCAGTGTAGGAGGCTAATTACCGTAGTTATGAGTCTACATATCCTGTTCCTCCCATTTGATAATGGGTAAACCATTCAGCATTATGAGTATCTCCCCTTTATTTTAAGATGAGCTTGGAAGTGTGTTGGCAGTGTTTTGTGAAATCTCAGAAGGGTAGCAATGAGTAGGATTTCTAAGGTGTGGGGGAAGGCCTGCCTGTGATCAGTAGAAGTGGAATAAATTATTCAAAATTGGGAAACACATGAAAGTTATTCTCACTAATAATAGGTTCATTTATTTTGTACATACACATTATTTGGACAGGGTTTTTTTTTAATGTGCGCATGTGAATCATTTCAGATGTAATACCAAACACTGGCTTGCTACTGTGTGTATGGATCCCTGTACTTCTAGATTTCTTCCTCCCCATAGGTACTATGATTTCCTCTCTCGTTTCTGATTTAGCTGCAAACTATAGTTTGCTCTTACATCCAGATAATGCAATCCATGGTTTACATAAACCACAGCTTGTTGTATTCTGAGGTATATGGTTTGCCCATAAGGCTGCAGTCCTAACCACACTTACCAGGGAGTATGGCTCACTGAATTCAGTAGGACTTAATTCCGAGTAGATATGGTTAAGATTGCAGCCTTAATTGATGTGAGAGGGAAAATTAGAGAGTGAAAAGGGAGGAGGCAGTGTGCAAGCAAAGAGCCAGTTCTTGAAATGGCATTATATATGGATCAATCTGGTAAGACTCCATTAAAATTATTTTGTTTTTATGTTACATCCTTTTAACAATACATCCTTCAGCATTTCTCTTTTTCAAACAGCAGTTTATTTTTTCACAACCATGCAAGAAGAGATCAATAGGAAAAGGTCTTTCAGTTGTTCAGTTTATTCAGGATTTCTTTTTCTTTTCTTTTTTCTTTTGCTGAGAGCACTTTATTTTGTTTGAGAAAAAACTTAGCAAAGTTAAAAATCTTAACTGTGTTGCCCCTTGAAGCTATATGGTAGGTTTCCATACATTGCTGGTTTTATTACAGTCCTTCAGTGTATATTGTGTCTTCAAGTGCTAGCTGCAAAAGGCAGTCCATTTAAAAACAAGAACAGCTGCCCAAGAGCAAATACTGTAGTTGGTTTATACTTCTAGGAATTAAGCTAACAGTTTGCTGATATTTTCTAAGTTCTGAATGCACGTATTTGTGTTTTTATTTTTCCAATATATCAAAATGACATCCACCAGTCATTTTTATATATTACGCTGTCATCACAATCACAGTGACTGCTGGGTGATGCAGACTGTCAGTGCACTGTGCAGAATCCATTATAACTTCCAACAGGTGTACATGTGTAAAAGTGCCTGGTAAGACAGGTACAACCATTCCTGGACCAGGAGACCTTGACCATAGTAGTTGAGACACTGGTGATTTCAAGACTGGATTACTGCAGTACACTCTATGTGGAGCTTCCCTTGAGCTTGACCGAGAAACTGCAGTTATTGCAGAATGCTACAGCACAGCTGCTGACAGGAGTGAGACCCTGACAGCATATAATATCTCAGCTCAGAGATCTGCACTGGTTACCTATTTGTTACCAGGACAAGTACAAGATGTTACTCAGTATATAAAACCCTTAACAGAGTGGGACCAGTTTTCTTATGGGGCCGCCTTACCCCATATGTGCTCACTGATCTACTTTGATCTGCAGAACTGACACAGGTGCCACATAATACTCATTTCACACTTGTAAGAAATCATTATTTTATTTTTTTTTTCAATAATTTTTATTCAGATTTTCATAAAACATACAAGACGAAATCATAAAACATTCAAAGACAAAAAACAAAATCAAAAATAGTTAAACAAAAAAATAAAAAAAAAAAAAAATAAAAAATAAAGAGTAAAATATTGACTTCCCATTTGTCAAAGATCAAATCAGTTATAAGTCTATAATATATAACAATCCTGTCTCTTAAGTCATATTATAAAATCACTTTCCTCCAGTAGTTATCTTACTTAATCATCAAATCTCATAAACATTACTTTATTCTTTCCACAAAAAGTCAAAGAGAGGTTTCAATTCTTTAAGAAATATATCTATCAATTTTTTTTTTCCAGATAAGCATATCAATTAATCCATCTCATTACTAATTATGATAATCTTATTGTCATAACCATAGTCAAAATAAACATTTCAATTAATCCATCACATCAGAATCTGTTAGGTTCAGTAATTTCAGTAGCCATTGTTCTATTATCCCTATTAGTTCCATTTTCCATCTTCCATCTTCAGTAGTCTTGTTAAGTCCAGTAATTTCAGTATCCAATCTTCCATTATCAGTATTCCATAATAATCTTGCTGTCAAAGCCATAGTCATATAGTAAGAGTCTGATGGGAATTACCTCTATCCCAAATATTTTCTTGCCATCCATTCTGAATAGGTTGCTGAAATACTGCTGTAAAATCATATCTCTGTTCTTTTTTTCAAAATACACTGGGTCATCTCTTGAAAGTTTTTCCATTGTCACATGGCTGCAGTTAATTCCATAAATTTTCTCTATATTGGGCTCCATCACATCATTCCAGTCCAGAAGATTATCCATGCCATTGATAACTTTATCTCTAGAATCTTCATTAATTTCTTCAGAGATAACATTGAGTTCCAAACAATAGATTTTATTTCTAAAGTCCATAGACTCCAAATCTTGTTCCTGTTCCACGTTTGTTCCAATCTCTGGGATCTCCTCTCTCACAGGGACCCCTGTTCCAGTCTCCAGGGTCTCCTCTCTCACAGGGACCCCTGTTCCAGTCTCCAGGGTCTCCTCTCTCACAAGGACCCCTATGTCTTTAATCTCCTGTGTCTCCAAACAATAGATTTTGTTTCTAAAGTCCATAGACTCCAAATCTTTTTCCTGTTCCACGTTTGTTCCAATCTCCGGGGTCTCCTCTCTCACAGGGACCCCTTCCAGGGTCACCTCTCTCACAGGGACCCCTATATCTTTAATCTCCTGCTTCATTTTACTCAATTCAATTTTCAGCTCCTTACAACCCTGTCGCAGGTTTTGTTTCGTTATCTCAATCTCATCCATTATTTTCTGAAACATAGTTATTTCCAGATTCTCAGCCACTTTCTTAATTGCCATTTTAAAAGAAAAATATAGGAAAACCACTTCTTATTTCAGCAACAATTGGGTTAATACTCCAAACTTGGTGACATCACAGTATAAACAGAGCAGACAGCCTTATCTCTCCATGCTTAAGTAAACAAAATGCAGTTCCCAGGATCGAAACAATTAATGGCGGTCGTCAGGAAACAGATTCGTCAAAATAAAATAGACCAAAAAGAGAGTAGTCTCAGACAATATAATATTCTTCAAAATAAAAATCCGGAATAGAAATCCCTCTTCTGTGTATATCTTTAGAATGCAAATCCAGGACAGCTTTTTGCAACAAAAACAGAGATAAGCTATTAATTAGTGAGTAGCAGAGAGAAGTTATGGCTCCCCAGTGAGATGTCAAAAACCGATCAATCTGGCAAATCTCTTTTAAACAGCAACAATTTAAGTCAAGTAAAAGAAAAATATAGAAAGAAGGGTGCTTGCCTGTTAGTGCGTTCTCTCTTAGAAGATAAGATGAACGTTCGCTTTATCAGATAGAGCTTGTTGTTGAAAATCCGTCCCACCTTCGTCGGCTGGACCTCGTCCCATAAATTAATGAGATCTGGTCGTCCCAACAAAAATAGGCTTTGAGGTTAATCTCTTCGTTTCTCCCTACCCGGGAGAAGTTTAATCAGTCAAAAAAAAAAAAATCTGACTGATATATCTGAATAAGCTTCTTTTGAGGCAGGAGCCCGTCTCAAAAGCAGGCACAGGCTAAGTCACCCTTCCCGGAAGTCACAAGAAATCATTATTTTAATGTGACAGCACTTACACTTTGGAACTCCTCGCCTATGGACATCAGGCAGGCACTTTCGTTGTATTCTTTTTGGCGCTTGCTTAAAACATCTCTGTTTAGGCATACTCATCCAAACACATAGATGTTAATGTGTTTTAATCTCTTTTTATTCTACTGCTGTTTTAATTGTTTTTTATATGTTTTAATTACTTGTTTTTAACTGTTTTTATTAATGATTTTAATGTTTCTTGTAAACCACTTAGAGGTTTTCTACAGCTGAGTACTATGGAAATTCTATTAAATAAATAAATGTATACAAAAAGAGTTCAGTCCCCAGAATTTCCAGTTTGGAGGATAAGAGCTTTCAGATGACAGGTGATGAGAAAGTCTGAGATTCTGGAAGGCTGCTGTCTGTCTGACTAGACAACACCAGGTTAGATTTCCCTACTAAGAAAGGGGTACAATGTTTAGGGATTTTTAGCTAAGAAAAAAGGCCAAAAAAAAGATGGGGCATGTGAGAAGTGTATGCAATTATGCAAGGTGTGGAGAAAGTGGGTAGAGATTAGGGTTGCCAGGCTCAGGGCCTGAGACTGATCCTGTATCTTTAGGAGAAGAGAAAGTCAGCCAAGTGCAGGTGTTCTTACAACTCTGTAATGGGAAAAACCACAAGGTAGAATTCTCCCTTCCCTCTGCACAACTTTTAAAGATACAGAAGACGTCTTGGAGGCCGGGCCTGGCAACCAAGAGGTCTTCTGTATCTTTAAAAGTTGTGCAGAGGGGAGAATTCTACCTTGTGGTTTTTCTCATTACAGAGTTGCAAGAACACGTGCACTTTCTCTTCTCCTAAAGATACAGGATAAGTCTCAGGCCCTGAACCTGGCAACCCTAGTAGAGATGCAGGACAGATAAAAGGAAGTCCTTCACAGCATGTATTTAAACTGTGGAATTTGCTGCCGTAAGATGTAGTGATAGCCACCAATGTGGACAGCTTTAAGAGGAGATGGCTATATACTACCTCCAGTATCAGCAAGTATGGATTTGAATATCAATTGCGAGGGAGCTCATGTGGGATAGTGCTACTGCATACATGTCCTGCTTATGGGCTTCCCATAGGCCATAGGTGGCAAATTTGTGGCCTTTCAGATATTGTTGTAATCCAGCTCCCATCAGCCCCAGCCAGCTGGCCAATGGGCAGGGCTGATGGGAGTTGTAACCTAACATCATCTGGAGAATACCATGTTGGCTACCCCATGGACAAATGGTTGGCCACTCTGAGTACTGAATGCTGGACTTGATAGGTCTTTGGCCTGTTCCAGCAGGTCTCTCATGGAACAATGGCCTGGCTCAGCATCAAACAGCTTCCTAGATTTGTATATGACATTTTCCTCCCTATGCCTGACCTTCCATATTCATATTAAGGACAATGTCATTTGAAAAGTGGGTTCAAGGGATTCATAAATGTGACATGATTGGCAGGTAAAGCACTTCTGAGAGTAGCAGCGTGCTAATTGTAGATTGTCTTACATGCTGATTGCTTCTTAGCGTTTGCACAATGCTCAGATGCACAAGAGTAGGTCGTACATGATTGTGACACATGGTTTCCATGAAATTCCCTACATGGAAGTGCTTTCCATGTACGACTGCCGCCAAAGGCCACTTGAAGTAACCATTGTAAATATTGGTCCTAAACCATTTGTGTGCTAAGACACTGGAGCTGCATGTGCAGAGACCTGCTAGGAAAAGCAGCCATTAAGGTAATATGCTTTTTAGTTGCAAAGGAACGCAGCTTTTCACTTCTCTTCCTAAGAAACTATCAGTTCCACTGCTGATTCTGCTACCACATGAAACTCCATTTGCAGTTACAGTAAGCTCTTCTAGTTAGGAATATACATGTGAGAACTTGTTTTCTATGCAGGCATGGCCCCCTGATGGATGAGGGCAAATTGGTTTCAAAGGCTGAATTCTATTTAATTCCAAATTTAAACTATACGTAGTATTAGATGCAGACTTTGGAATGGATAACACTGAAAAACAAATTAAGGATCTGTTTTCAGCTTAATCTAGTAAAATGGAATCTGGTTCATCTACTTTCACAATTGTTTTTTCCTTTTTCAGGTTTTTTCCCCAGGAAGTAACTTGGCACAAATGTCTCTGTGGCAGGATTAGGCCTGGCTGGTAGCTATTCTTTTTCCTTAATTGCAGTTTCCTTCTACCCACCCCCCACCCCCACAGTTAAAAGTATTCTTTTCAGACCTGTCTGGGCTGAGTGAATTATCAGACACACACATGCCCGGTGTAGTGCTTCTCATTGATTGCATTGACTGGAGAGGGCTGGATTGATCAACAGCAACCACAAGTGGCCCTGAATGCAGCCAACAAACCATTCATTAATTCTGGCTGATCTCAGTGTTGTAAGAGCTTCCCCTTCCCCTCATGCCACCTTTCTCCAATGTAGAGCAGCAGTCTTCAATTTAAATTCAACATAAGCAAGGAATAAAATTGGGAGCCTAATCACTTTTGCTCCTCATTTTATGCAAACCTCAAGGACAACTGCTAAAGTCATTAGAGCAAAATGCAGGCTTAATTACATGTTCATTATAAACCCCCTTGCTGCTAATCTTGCTCCTTCCAAAACAGTGCTGTGAAATCTTTGCTGGAGAGAACTTCATGGTAGGCTTCCTCTTGTGTGGTAGTGAGTGAAGAATTATAAACAACAAAACCCATGTCCACTGGGCACTGAGCTAAAGCATAGAGAGTTGGAAATGTTATTGCAGTGCTGCCTCTGTCCACATAAAATGGTAGACAAGTTACTACTAATCTGTGCTCTGCGCTCTTATGATTGAACTATATATTAGATGCCCTTGTTGTTTTCCAGCTGAACTGAATGGCATTGCAGTGCTAAGTGAGTGCTAACTCTGAGATCTACAGTGATAACATTCCAAGTCCCTTATAAAATTTCCTGCAAAGTCTAATGTCTTTCTGTCTGCAGAGGTCATTAGCCGCATTCAGCTATCGCTCTGAAGAAACAGAGCAAGTTAATAGTGGGGGGAAGCTAAGACGGTTTTTTTATTTGTTGTAAACCACTTTGATTTTTTTTTAAATGAAATAGTGGTACACAAATATAGTTATAAATAAATAAAATCTGACCCTTTATTTCCATGGCTGTATCCACCTTCCAAAACACTGGCTTTGTTTGGGAGATTTGCACATAAGAGCAGATACAGTGGTTTCTGCAATGCAGATCCAAATCATTTTGCGTATAACTTAAGTATTAATTAGTGCAACAGGCTTATCTGTCCATTGTGCTCCTCCTGTTAAGCCATAAACATCTTTCTAAAAGGTTCTCATGCAGATAGCAACCATTGTTGTGTATTACATGCCCAATTGGCTGAATTGTGTATTGCCTTTCAAATTCAATCACCATTTTTTTGCAGGTCACCCAGTAACAGGAGCAATCAGCAGGGTGGTATTGCACACCTGGCTTCCCAATGCCAAGTGCCACTGCCGCTTACTAAGTGGGAGAGAGGCAAGATGCACGAAGCCCAGCACAGTGCAACCAATCTAACATTCCTGCCACTGTGCCCATGCCATACTGAGTTCCCTGCACTTCACCCTTCTCCCTCTCAGTAAGTGGCAGCGACACTGCATTGGGAAGCCAGGTGTGCAGTGCCGCCCTGCCTGCACCACCCCACCAACTCCTGATGCATAGTAATACTTCCAGATCTGCTGCCTCTTCAGGACTCTTACCTGCAACAGCTAAAGTGGAGTTTTTGTGGCAAGACCAAAAAAGTATGGATGCTCATGGCACCCTCCAAAAAAGCTGCACATTCTTGAATAGGAATGGTTCTGGAAGGTTTTTTTGTTCATTACCAACTTCGATTTGGCTGGTATCCACAACTGTGTGGTATGATCTCTTTTATACAAACAAGCAGAGAGCTTCGGCTATGGGGCGGTATACAAATGTAATAAATAATAATAATAAAAAGCAGAGTAAGTTTACAGATTTTTTCATGTGATACAATGCAAAGATACAGAGGTGCTCCTGGGACTGTCATCATACTGAAAAGTATAAGAGCTATATCACTCCAGGGCACTCCTGTATGCTCTTTTCCAGGGCCGGCTCCAGGAATGCAGGGACCCTTGGGCATTAGCCTGCCCTGGGCCCCTCCGCTCCCCTTCCGCGATCACATGGATCGCAAGACAAGACCTTCCGAGCCACCACCCCCTGCCATACCCCCCTCTTCACCTACCTTTCTCTGCTGTTCATTGCGGCTGCGCGCACTGCGCGTGTAGGGTAGCCATCAATCAAGATGACAGCCAAGGTTTCCGTAAGGGACTGAAGCCTCTGCCGCCATCTTGGTTGATGGCATTCAGCGTGCGCATTGCTGCCATCAACCAAGATGGCAGCAGAAGCTTCAGTCCCTTACAGAAACCTTGGCCATCATCTTGATTGATGGCAACCCTGCGCACAGTGCACACAGCCGCAAAGAACAGCAGAGAAAGGTAGGTGAAGCAGGGGGGATGGCGGGTGGCTTGCAAGGTTTTGTCTTGCGATCCACGACACGGCTTGTGCTGTGGATCACAGAAGGGGAGTGGAGGGCCCCTTATGGGGCCCCCAGGGGCTCCTGTAGCTGCAGGGCCCTCAGGCCAGTGCCCAACCTGGCTGCCCCTTAGAACCGGCCCTGCTCTTTTCCCAGAATCCCCCATTTTGGCCATTTCTTTTTTGTACTTCTGCAAATGCTGGAATTCCCCCAAGCTTGCTGGTGGTGCAAATTGGAGGTGCCATCTGGGCTACATTAACAATGGCACTCACAACCTTAACACTGGAAATAGAGGAAATGATGGGGACATTTAAGATAGGATATGCTGTTGAAGATGAACTTGAGACCAGATACAGCATGGGCATATTTTCACACTGACTATGTAGAACAGCCTTTCCCAAGCAGTGTGCCTTCAGATGCTGTTGGACCACAACTCCCATCAGCCTCAGCCAGCATTGCCAATGGCCAGGAAAGATGGGAACTGTGGTCCAACAACATCTGGAGGCACACTGCTTGGGAAAGGCTGATGCAGAAGGTTGCAAGGAGCTAGGATAAAACCTGCAAAGCACCTTGTCTGGTGATCCCTGTGCAAGAATCCTGAACATTTTAATATCCGATTCTAAAATGCCATCTATATTCTGAACTAAAATAAGTGGTGTATATATAATGATACTTTAGCTATTGTAAGTCACAATTAGGAAAGGTATGTGGCTCAACGGTAGAATCCTAGCTGGCATTTTAAAACTGGTAATATCAAATATATTTTATTCAAAATAACCTTCAGGAAGAAACTTTGAAGCTTCATGAGATGACTAGCAGAAATATCACATGCTAACTAGACAAAATTCTTACTAATAGTATGAAAAACAAGTAAGCGAAGAGTTCCATCTTTTAAATCAAAACTTCAAGCAGTGAGGGATTCTGCTGACTCTATCTTTACCTTCTTGCTTACAAACATGCAGAATTCTTTTTTTATTCTGAAGTTGCCTAACTTCAACCATCTAATAGAATGTCATTCTGCTGCTACAGTGGATCTTTTTTCAAAGGTGTTTTTACCAGCTCCACATCTTCAAATCACATTCTTCCTCCAATGTGAATTTGCCATACAGACATGCTACTACGACAAAGATTTGGAAAGTCGCTTGCATTCCTCTGATCAAGGTTATCTATCACTGGTTCTTTTAATTAATCTCCTGCTGCTTATAATGGATGTATTCACAAAAATGACCTCCAAAAGGCACCCTGTGCTTAAAATCAGCAATAGTTACATTAAGATAAGATTTCTGTTAACGGATTAATATCCACTGTAGCAGCAGAATGATATTCTATTAGATGGTTGAAGTTAGGAAACTTCAGAATAAAAAAAGAATTCTGCATGTTTGTAAGCAAGAAGGTAAAGACAGAGTCAGCAGAATCCCTCACTGCTTGAAGTTTTGATTTAAAAGATGGAACTCTTCGCTTACTTGTTTTTCATACTATTAGTAAGAATTTTGTCTAGTTAGCATGTGATATTTCTGCTAGTCATCTCATGAAGCTTCAAAGTTTCTTCCTGAAGGTTATTTTGAATAAAATATATTTGATATTACCAGTTTTAAAATGCCAGCTAGGATTCTACCGTTGAGCCACATACCTTTCCTAATCTCTCTCTATTAACTCTGTGTTGTGGTTAAATTAATTAATCTTCCAGTCAGCAGCTTGTTGCAATAGTCTACTCTGGATGTGACCAAAGCATGGGGGATAGTTGCAGATTTGTACACACACTCTCCGACACACAAACATATGGCAATAATACTCATAATTTCTTGGTAAAATAGATAAATATTCTCTTGTTGAATAAACTGTAAAGTGCCATGCATGCTTCTGGGCCTGCATCCTGTGTGCTATAGATTATAAGAACATAAGAACATAAGAAGAGCCTGCTGGATCAGGCCAGTGGCCCATCTAGTCCAGCATCCTGTTCTCACAGTGGCCAACCAGGTGCCTGGGGGAAGCCCGCAAGCAGGGCCCAAGTTCAAGAACACTCTCCCCTCCTGAGGTTCCAGCAACTGGTTTTCAGAAGCATGCTGCCTCTGACTAGGGTGGCAGAGCACAGCCATCATGGCTAGTAGCCATTGATAGCCCTGTCCTCCATGAATTTGTCTAATCTTCTTTTAAAGCCATCCCAGCTGGTGGCCATTACTGCATCTTGTGGGAGCAAATTCCATAGTTTAACTATGCTCTGAGTAAAGAAGTACTTCCTTTTGTCCGTCCTGAATCTTCCAACGTTCAGCTTAAATATTAGGTTTAATATTTATACCCTACTTTTCTATTAAAATAATACTCAAAGTGGCTTACTATATAAAACAAACATGCAATACAAAATACTAAAATTACATATTTGGTTTAATAAAATAACAATAATACACTTGCTGCCCCTAGCAGAGCAGATTCTTTGGGATTCCAACCTAGATCCCTTAAAAGACCACCCCATACAGTGTACAGTAACAGTGAAGTCATTCTGCAAGCAGTGGATTCTTATGCCACCAAAATGAAACAAGAGTGAGGTTTCAGTTGCCTCAAGCAAACCCCAAGGTAAGCAGAAATATTAAAAAAAACCTATAAGGTGGCGAATCCAAATCAATTCAGCGATTGTAAAACAGCAGGCGTATTGGCCATGGAATGCTGATTTACTGGGGGACAGAAAACCAGTATGAGAGGGGAAACTTAAAGAGGAAAACTTCATACTGCAACATTTTGTTGCAGGTTCCACTTGTAAATAATAAATATCAAAGGAGTGTTGCTCACTTTAACATTCTTTTTAAATCTCTTTGTCAAATAGGTGCATTTTATGAAATGGTTCAGAGCTTTCCTCGAGTGGAGGAGAATGTTCGTGTGGATTCCTACAGATATAGCCACAGATGGAAACGACATTCTGAGTTTCTCAAGTCAGTTGACACCAACAGAGCCAGCATGGGGCAGGACTCCTCAGAACCTGTGGGCTTCACAGATCTGCTGCTTGATGACACACATGACAACACAACCCAGATTGAGGTAGAGAGTAATTTATCTTCATTTTGTTGCCTTAAGATAACTGCTCAGTGAGCAGGGATGCTAAATATTGTCACCAAGGTTTTGTTGCCTATTAGATAATAACTATTTCATGGTTAAGATAGCCAATAATCCAAGCCTTTTATTTATTTATAGTGCAATCCCATACGTGTATACTCAGAAGTAAGTCCCATTGAGTTCAGTGGGGCTTACTCTCAAGTAAGTGAGTGCTGCAACCTTAGGCAGTTGTTTAGAAATAGTTGATCATTATGTGATAATATTTGGCAGGCCAGTTATACAGCTCTGTACTTGCTAGTGTCTGTAATGGAGATGGGATGCATTGGCCAGTGCCGGTCTGAAAGCATTCCATCGACCTAACAGGCTGGCATTGATTTACATTTATTCTGTATCTGCTAACCGCTGCTTTTACTGATCAGGTTTTTTTTCACTCAGAAAAAATATATAGATATTAGTATTGATAGTTTTAAGGGAAATATTGATATTTTGAAGGAAGTGTCAATATCTTCTTTAAAAATATTGATATTTTGAAGGAAATTTATAATTCTTACAATGTTTTAGAGGCGGCTTTTGCATGAAAATCCGATCCTCGGCAATTCAGAATAAGCAAATTAATGGAAAATCTGATACCAAATCCAAATTAGGAGGAATTCTACCACATCCCTAGTCTGTAACACCTGAAGTAACTCTGAATCACATTTGTGTAGAACAGGTGTGGGGATTCTTAGATCCAAGGGCTGAATACAGCTGTCCAGGCCTCTCTCAAAGGCCGTTAGAACTCTCCCTAGGCGGCGGCCACACCTCTCATTGGCCCTCTTTCACACATGGAAGTGTTTAGTTTTGTTTTTGCCTGGCTGGCTGTGCCCTTGAACTCTGAAAGTGCCTGTTGTTTGTCTGGGTGGAGGATAGAAAAGTGTGTGTGTGTAAACTAGCCTACTGTACCAAGGCAAAATTGACCTTTAATTGTTCCACCCATGTTTGCCTCTGGCTTTACCCACCACTGGAATGTGGCCTCTGGAAGGTTGCCCAGAAGCAAATGTGGCCCTCTCCTGAAAAAGGCTCCCTACCTCTGCTGTAAAGGGATGCTATACACTGATGAGCTTTATGCTCAATAACTTTTTGTGCTAAATCTAGTTTTCTTCTTGCTACTGCTTGTTTCCTAAAGGTTTAACTGCAGAGTAAAGGGACTTGCTAATGCCTCCATGCCTGAGTGGTTTCCATGCTAAATCCTTACTGTAACGTCCATAGCAGTCCACTCTTGATACATCAGGGGGTCCTTAACATACAGCCACAATAGATGTATGTTTCTGCCTGTTCATGAAAACCAGCATTTCTCCCACTTATCAAAAGTCCTGCAAAGGCACATTAATGTTAGTTGCTCCTCTTTTCCACATCTTGTAGTTTATATTTTGGATTATAGTCTCTTATTTATATTTAATGATGTTCCTATTATGAAGTTAAAAAGTAATAAAAAAATTTTCTCCAGCATAATGCAATATACTTTGATATACTACCAAAAGATAGCTATCTTCAATTGTCGGTATCTCTTCACCCATTCCCTTATGTTACCATTTAAAAAATTACATTTTTGACTACTATTAAAACACTGAAAGGAGCAGGTGAAGTTTTATTTACATTAATTTATATGTATTTGCTGAGTGCAAAAATGCTCTCCCCACTTGTAATTCTTGGATGCTTCCTGGGACATATTTATTAATACTTCTGTAGGTACAGGAATACAGGTGTGGGGGAGACAATGGCCTGGGATGATGGAACTTGTAGTTTAGTAATATCTGGAGGGCCAAAGGTTTTCCGTACCTGCTTTAGCGGCCCAATTGATTTCCTATTGCCAAGATGATATAGTTAATAAAGACTGTTTCATGAACTGGCTTCTTATTTGATTGGTCTAGTACACAGTAGAAGTGTACATTTCAGTCAGAATCTTATCCTATAGCTGCTGCACCTCAGAACATCTCAGTGTACAACTGCAATTATTTAAAAAACATATACTAAAGTTTATACATTCTCACAATATTTAAAAAAAATAAATTTGCAATTGATTTTTCAAATTAATCAGAAATAGGCAAGTGAGTGAAGAGGCTAAATGAGTCCTAGGGATGTAATGTAGATTCGACTATTTTGAGCCTGCTTGGAGGACTTTAGTGACCTGTGCCAGCTGATGTCATGAGTGTAACTCAATAGCAGCAAGTTACAAAGAAGGGCTGCTTACCAAATGTGTGAGTTATTGATTATGGCTGTGTTCACATGTAACACCAAACCATGGGTTGTATCCAATACTAGTCATACTCAGAGCAGACTCATTGAAATTAATAAACTTGACTAACATAGGTCCATTAATTTCAATAGGTCTACTCTGAGTAGAATTTAGCTGGCTACTACCCCTTGGTTTGGTCATCCTTGGGCTCATGTGCTTGTGACGCCCTTCCCTGGCTCTCCCTGTCAGGTTCCTACCTGCTCGTGGTTACTGCCTGTCACTAGGCACCACCAGGGACTCCACCAGTCCGGACTGTCCTTTTGTATGGTTTCTCTCCCCGCTCTAGCACAGATCTCAACAGATCCCCCTGCTAGGCAGCACCACCAGTCACGTCCTATAACCAGTATTCCCAGAGACTCTGCCTGAGTCTCTCTATCAGGTTACCTCTGTGACTGAGTGCTTAAGCTGTCCCCAATCCCTTTGTATCAATGCAGATAATTCTGGTTTGCTCTGAATACTTGTGGTGTTATATTATCCCCTTCACCGCTGCCACCATTTGTTACAGTTTCCCTTCAGCCTTGGTATTTACCTTACCCTCCCTTCTGGTCTGTGAAACCCCAGCCAAGGATCAGGCCTTTGGTAAACCAAATATATTTATTAAATAACAAAGATAACAAGATTTCTTTATAGAGGCACTTAGGCATATGGTTTCATCTATCCCTGAGGTACTGGTCTTAGTGTTAATCCGAACTCCACACTCTCCTCACATCCACCAACTCTCCACACAATCTCCTCTCAAAAACCCACCAAAACAACCCACTAACATCCACCGTCCACCCAGATTTAACTGTCATCCTTCCATTTATACCCTCAGCCATTCTAAACACTCAGCCAATCATCCAGCATTCTACTGCCCATTCACTCCCCCCTCCTCTTTCATTCCACTTACCATGTATCTCCTATACAAACAGCACTTACCATATATACACTAATACATGAACATCACAGTGCTCCCTTCTTCCTTCCCTCTCTGACTGCTTGTTTCATGACAAATTGCAGTTTGCTACTACATCCATATTGGGCAAACTCATAATTTGTTTCTATATAAGCTTGGTTTGCAGTGGGTTTCAAGTTCTGATTTACAGGCAAACCATAGTTGGCCTGAATGTAATGGCACACTGTGGTCTGCTATGAACCAGAAATTCATGTAGGGCTGCTCTGGGCCAATGAGGATGTTTTATTAAAGTATGGTTTTGCTTTATGTGCTTCAGTGCAGGGGTTTCAAAGTCCCCTTTTCCTTTCTTCCACTTTCACATCTGAGAGGAGGAGATAAAAATCTATTCTTAATTTTAAACTAACAGACTTTCCTTTTACATCTGAACTCAGGGAACTCCAGTTAGTTTAAACTCTACTTAATATAAAAAAAAACATTATCAAACTGTAGGTTAAGATCCTGGTTTGTTCACTAACTGGAGCTTAAACTAACCAAAGTTCCCCAAGTTCAGATATAATGGGGAACTAGAGCCAGTGTGGTGTTGCAGTTAGAGTGTTGGACAAAAACCTGGGAGACCAGGGTTCAAATCCCCACACAGCCATGAAGCTCACTGCAGGGGCGTCACTACTGGGGTGCGGAGGGTGCAGCCCGCACCTGGGTGTCACCATGAGGGGGGTGAAACCCAGAGCCACCCCGCCCCGTGCCGTTGCCCGGCAAGGCTGCTCCAACTCCTCATCGGAGGCGGGCGGGCAGGCGAGACTGGGAGCAGCGTCGGCGGGGCGAGGAAGGCGTTCCGGCGTTCCCAGGCCTTCTCCGGCTGGGTGCTCCTCTGGCGCGCGCCCTCCCAGGGGCATGGATGGGGTGGCTGACCTCGAGTGTGCACGCACGCAAGCCCAGCCACCTCGTCCATGCCCCTGGGAGGGCGTGCACTGGAGGTCCGCACCCCCCCCGCACTCCCGCTAGTGACGCCGCTGGCTCACTGGGTGATTTTGGGCCAGTCACTGCCTCTCATCCTCAGAGGAAGGTAATGGTAAACCACCTCTGAATACTGCTTACCATGAAAACCCTACTCATACGGTTGCCATATGTCAGGATTGACTTGAAGGCAGTCCATTTCCATTTTTATGGTTAGATTAAAACCAGAAGGGGGAGATTTAATCTTCTTTGCTGAATGCCAGAGACATATATGGTGTGGGGGAACACACAAGCCTGATGCTAGCTGCATCTTATTGCTGCTATGCTAAACCATGGTTTATTATTATATCCAAACTAGCCTCCTAAGTTATAATTGTTATGAGCAATTAAATGAGTTGCATACCAATTCCAAAGGCAGAAATTCCATTGCTTAAAAAGCATTTACTTCTTGTTCTGTGTTAGTAACAGTGCTATAGTTGTCACGATGTATAAAAAAGTAACCACAGTAAAGGCTCTTACTGTATCTGGCTACATATCTTGGTTAGTGAGCAGAGAGATTAACCACGAATCCTGATCTGGGTAGCACACTAAGCCAACCCTTGACCTAGCTGCGCATGGCACAGCAGTAAAAAGGACCAGGGAAGAAAAAAGTCACTGTGAGCTCCTCTCTGGGAATCAGCATGTTCTCGTGGTCTCACTAAGCCATAGTTTGTCTTACCATGTTGTGCTAACAGGCCATTATGCATTTGCAATAGACTGGGGGGTTGCACTGCAGCTTCTGGAGAACTGTAGCAAGAAGAAGAGTGTGGAATTTAATTTCTCTTACTAGTAGGTGTCACTTTCAGATGTGTTCACACCTAAGTCTGCCCTGCCTTGTGCCGTGGAAGCTGGTGGTTCTGATGTCAGTGGGGTTGTGAATCCACTCCAGATTTTAGTCTGAACTGTCAAAGTGCTCAGGATATTGTAGAGTTGGAAAAGAGTAAGAAAATTGCAACCAAAATGATCGAAAGGATGGAGCAACTCCCCTATGAGGAACGGTTACAACATTTAGGACTTTTTAGTTGAGAGAGAAGATTAGTAAGAGGAGACATAATAGAGGTGTATAAAATTATGAAAAGACCACAATGCTGGGAAAAACAGAAGGGAGTAGAAAAAGAGGAAGGCCAAACAAGAGATGGATTGATTCCTTAAAGGAAGCCACAGACCTAAACTTACAAGATCTGAATAGGGTGATTTATAACAGATGCTATTGGAGGTTGCTGATTCATAGGGTCGCCATAAGTTGTAATCGACTTGAAGGCACATAACAACAAACAAGAGAAAGTGGATAAAGTTTTTCTCCCTCTCTCATAACTCTAGAACTTGGGGACATCAAATGAATATGAATGTTGGAAGATTCAGGACAGACAAAAGAAGGTACTTCTTAATACAGTGCATAAACTATGGAATTTGTTCCTCTAAGGAGCATGATAGCTATGTTTAATCTCCACTGTCAGAGGCAGTATGCTTCTGAGTACCAGTTGCTGGAAACCACAGGTAAGGAGGCTGCTGTTGCAATCAGACTGATTGTGGGCCAGGATGCTGGACTAGATAGACCATTGGCCTGATCCAGCAGTCTTTTCTTATGTTATGGGGAATGACTTGTTCAATAATACTCTATTATTTATCCTATACTCATAATCAGGTTCTTGTAGCAAATAGTGTGTTGTACTATAGATTTGTTTCTCATCCAGTACCAAGATTAAGTGTTGGAATTATCTGTGGACAGAGTATTTTACTTGCAGTGGCTTACTGTTCAATAATTAAATGGTAGTGGAAATGGAATCAACTCCAGAGCATAATATGTTACTGATTTGAATAAAATTTCTACATAAATGCGTAGACCATTTGGTAACTGAAAGCAAAGACTTTTCCTGTTGTTACTAGGGGACTGCAGAAAAAAACAAATTTGCCATTTTCTTCTTAGAAAATTATTCTGTTATTGCTAAGGAGTCCCAGGTGCTGTATTAAATTGTTTTCATTCAAGCTTTTAAAGGGTTTATTCCAGAAAATTACCTTGCCATTAAACAGAGAATACAATTTATTCCATGCATAATGAAATCCTCTATGTTCAGGCAAACAGAAAGGGTGTGTGCTTGTGTGTGTGGAGGGAGGAAAATGATTTTTGCATCCTTACTGTAGAGTTAAAACAAGTGTTGAACCCTTTTCAAAGCATGTTGAATTTTCAGATGTTAATCACAAGCAAATGTAAATTACATTTATTTCCAGTATATCCTTCATTTTCCCTTTTCTTTTAAGGTGTTTTTTTATAAATTGGAAAGTGAAAATTTAACCATTCATAAATAAAAAAATAAGTTTGGCATTTGGAGCTGAAAGCTGAATTCCTTTACATATATTTGCAATCCAGCTGATTTTCTTTCTTCCAGTGATGTCATACACTTCTAGGCAGCCGGTGAACTAATATATCACTGTCTTATTTTCTTCTAGACTACCCTCTCCAACACCACTGCCACCCAATTTCATTTATTTAGCTATTATTGAAAAATATGCTTGGTAGGAGGTGTGGATTAGCTGGTATAATTTTATTGTAGCAGGCTTTGCAGAGGATTAGTATAGCAAAAGGGCTTACAAGAACTAGTTTGTAATAATTGTCACAGCTATTTTTATCATGAAATACGATGAAGGAATTTTCAAGATTAACTGATAAGCATTTGTACAATAAGACATACTAATTATTTTAACAAAGAACAAAGCAGTAAGCCAAGAATTCAATTGAACATTAGGAGAAACCTCTGGATAATAAGAGCAGTTTTGCAAGGGAATCTATCTGGGGGGGGTGTCTTTCACTTGCTGGAGATCTTCAAGTAGAAGCTTGACAGATATCTGTTGGGGATGCTTTGACTCTGGATTTCCTGCTATGATTTTAATATCACATGCTTTTCCTTGGATACCCTGCATCAAGCCATATTAACTTTTATTTGACAAATTATATACTGTTTAATTGTAAATAAAACATCTAAGTGGTTTACAAATAATATAAAATATACATAAAAATGGGCAATTTTAATTTTAAAATCAAAGTTAAAAGCATTTTTTTAAAAAAAATCAAAATATGAATAAAATTAATACTTAAGAATGTACATAAGATAAATTTTTTAAAAATGTTAAATTTAAATGTCTGGATAGGTTTTATCAGGTATTTAAACATATATAGTGAGGATGCATGCCTAATGTCAATGGACAGGGAGTTCCTGAAGGTAGGAGCTGCCATACTAAAAGTTTGATTCTTAAGTAGCACTTGTAAAATTGCCAGATCCACAGGTTGAAGTAGTTGAGTGGGCATATATGGTGCAAGGCAATCCTTTAAGTAAACTGGTCCCAAGCTGGCAAGGGCTTTATATAGATTCTGGGCAACTAAATGATGTGTGGCACTTCAGGAAACTGATTGCAGCAACCTTTACATACAAACACTAACTCTTTAAACTTGGCCCAGTAACAAATTGGCAGCCACAGGACAATTCTGAGCAAGGGTTTTATATGTTGATAGGGTCTCATTCCTGTCAGCATCTGTGCTGCAGAATTCTGCACTGGTTGCAGTCTCTAGACCAAGCGCAAAGGAAAGCCCACATAGAGCACCTTTTATATGAACATAAAAGGACCTTCTTTTCCCTCACCTGCATATAAGCTATGCAGAATCATATTCTGACAAGCATTGACACACTTGGTTCTTATGCTTCTTTTAGGAGACCCTTTCACACATCAGTTGTGTCGGATGCTGTCTCCAGCAGTGGGCACACCACTACCCCCTGCACCTTGCTTGTCCATACTGCTCACAGAAGATATGCCGACACATGGACATTTTGAGTGCAGGGTCCATGGCATGCCTGATGCCAGGGTTGGGACTAGCAGTGGGGTCCCAGTCATTGTGTAATTGAATTAAGCCTCCCTTTCACACAACTAATATTTGAAGGGGGCTAAATTTACACAACAAATACACACAAGAAAAAGTGATACCACATTCAGTGAATAGTCCTCCAAAGCATTCCACAACTGTATAAAAAACTGCATTTATGCCACAGAGTGTAGGATAAATGAACTGCTGAAGCTTTCTGCAGTACTCAAATAATTCATCTGGGTCCTGGTCTGTTTCTGAGCTCCCTCCAAGGTCCCATTAAAGTTCTATACGCAGGACCTGCTCAAATTAGTGTGCTGCCTGAGGCGGACCAATAACAATAGGGCTGTGCACAGTCCACAGATTTGTATCTGTGATCTGTGTTCCCTATTCACTCTTCTGGAAAATTTAAAAATGAGTATAACTCCCCCCCCTCCTTTGGGCAGAAGCAGGTTAAATTTGCAGGCACAGGAGCATCTGCAGATCCAGGGCTTTGGTGGGGGAAATAAAAGGGACTGGTTTTCCTCCATAATCCATGCACTACCTAATTTATTAGGCCAGCTAAGTTGAAGGGAAAGCCAGTGTGGTGTAATAGTTAAGGTGTAAGGTCCGCTTCCTATGTTGTGCAGAACGGACCTCCTGATAAGATGATATCTGCAGGAGGCCCTCACATACAGAGCGAAGTGATCGACTGGGTATATAAGGGATAAGATGATATTTTAGTCTTGCCCACATTAAGGACTCTGGGCTTTCTGAAGAGGGGATGAGGGGCATGGAAATCTGCTTTACTCCTTTCCTTTCCAAGGAAAACAGCCAGTCTCTACTTGATAACATGAAAACTGACCAGCCACAGTCACAGTGGAGGAGGAGGTGGTGGTAGCAGTGGTAAAGCCTTTATCAATATTTTCTTTCAAATTATATTTTTTTCAAACTATAGTTTTTCATTTCCCCCCAACAATATTAATATTTATTTCAAAATATTGACATTCTTTCGAAATATCAATATTTTAAAAGAAAATATTGATATAATTTTTCCAAAATACTGAAATTTTCTTTCAAAATATTATTTTGAAAGAAAATATTGATATTTTTAAAAAATATTGATATTTTCTTTCAAAATATCAATATTTCATTTGAACATATGTATATTTTGAAATAAAATACTGATATCAAGTTTTTCAAAAATATTGATATTTTCTTTGAAAATACATATATATTGAAAGAAAATATTGATATGATTTCTTCTAAAATATTGATATTTTCTTTCAAAAATATAACTATTTTCAAAGAAAATATTGCTCTTTTGAAATAAAATATTGATAATGATATTTTTGAGGAGGGATGTCCATGCAAGCCCTGCCCTCCAAAATCCTCATGGGTGTCACCCCACATGAATAAAGGGCACATACTCTGTTATCCCATACTAGGGATGGGTGAATCTGTCAATGTTGGTTTCTCTCTGTTCCTCATTTTTCCAGCCTCAGCTTCAGCTCTCCACATTTTTACATCAGTTTGCTCTTTTTAAAAAAAGTCTGCATGAAAACTCATCAGCAGTTTAATGCAAATTTCTCCTAATATACACATTCTTGGATGAAATTTTGCAAAGCAATTTTCCTTAATGTAATGGATTTTTGTAATTTATACTAATGTGTGTATTTTATGCACACTTTCCCCTAACATATGCATCTTTGTACACATTGCTTGGCTGGGAAACTGCACTGCAAAATTCGGAGAAGTGCGAATTTCGAAGGATGGCTGTGTTTCAGTTTGCGTATTGTTCTCCATAGAGTTCCCTGGGAAAAGGGACTGATTGCTAAACCACTGTGGGAACAACTGTTGTTCTGTGAGGTGAATAGCAGTCTCCCAACAACTCTTAGCATTCTTAACTACAGTTCCCAGGATACTTTGGGGGAGGCCATGACTGTTTAAAGTGGTATGATATTGCTTTAAATGTATAGTGCAGATGAGGCCTCAGTCCTACATTAAAAATATCTGAATTAATCCTCTTGAAAAGCCAGACCCACAATGACTTTTGCAGTCCCATTCCATTTGGCCAGCTCTTCCACTTCAAGTCAGGTACATGTTAAGTGCTGCCCCCTGTCTAGGTGTGCAGCTCAGTCTGAGTCGAGGGGCACCCAGTTGCTGGATAAAAGCAGCTCCAGCGCAGTCCCTGTGCTCTGCCAACTATGGAAAGCCACAGACAGCTGATATCTTTCCAGGGACACAAAGAAATTCCTTAGCAATCACCTAAGTTTCAAGGATGCCTGGGCAAGGAGGGGAAAATATGCCATCAGTTTTTACTTAGATGGTTATTAGAAAAAGGTGGAAAGGTTGCTCACATGCTTTCAAATAGGCAAACATCACTGCAGATTCTAGCACCACAGAACCCCTTGAATTTAGGAGTCCTGGGACTTGCATGTCCTGCAACATGTCACATCCACAATGCAGCCTTCACATTTTTGAACTAAACCTGCCAACAACATTTGGAGACCCAAGGTTGGGAAAAGGCTGCTATAGACCACGAATAGCCGATTTGGCATCCTCCAAATATAGTTGTTTCAGCTCCTCTATCACCATACACAAACCTGACTGTTACAGCAGGTGTGGGGTACCTTTGCCCCTTCAGATGTTGCTGAATGACAACTCCCATCATCCCTGTTCATGTTTGCTAGCGCCGAAATAAGCTGTAGTTCAACAATATCTTGAGGACCAAAGATTCCCCACTCCTGTGTTACAGTATTCGTCAGAAAGGAGCTCCCTGTTCTCCTTTAATATCAGGATTTTAATTATTGTTATTCAATACACATTTTTGCATACAGGATAGCAAACTTGTGGCCTTCCAGATGTTGGACTTCAAGTCCCACCATCCCTAACCATTGACTGGGGCCAATGGGAGTCAGAGTCCAACAGCTTCTGGAAGGCACCACGTTGGCTAACTCTGTTATAGATAGTTACACATGTAGTTATGTTGCATTGATGACTTTGATCTAGTGCTCATTATCATATGAAGCTGCTTTATATACCGAGTCAGACCATAGGCTACCCTGCCTTGGCAATGACTTTCCAAGATCTTTCCCTCCCTGCTACTCAAGAACAGGAACTTTCAGTGTGCAAAGTGTGTACTCCATTGCTGAGACATGCCCCCCCCTCCAAACCAGTTCTATTTCAGTCTTACCTGGCATAGTTACATTTTTGCTAGAGCTTTCCCTGGAGAGCGAGAATCTTTAATAAATGGGACAGAAGTCACAAAGGTGCTCATGTGATACCCAACCAAAACCCAGGAAAGCATCCCCATCACAGACAGCTAAATCACTATCAGATACAAAGGAAGAAGGGGGGTGGAATCACTAAGCTTCTGTTCTCCGTCAGGAGTAAAATCTGTAAACGGCTCTGACAGCTTTATGATGTCCAGCCCTCCTTATCTGACATTCACTGATGGATGCTTAAGTTTAACAGAGATTTTTTTTCTCCATATAAAGAATCTTCACCTTAGAACATGGGTTCTATTTTGTTTTTAAAAAGTCATGGAAACCTTTTAAATCTGAATTGAATTTCTAATAGTTTTGAAACTTATTAGCAACTCACCCAAAAGTAGTAATGGCCTGAAAATACACAGAGACCTTGCAGCATTTACATTTTGCACCAAACTTGAGCTAAAATCCTGAAGTATAGCCTGTTTTCCAGTATATTCTATGTGGAGCGCAATGTTGCGTTCTGCTATACAATGTAGCAGAGCAGCGAAGCAAGCACAGGAGTCTTAGGGCTACTGCAGGGGATGCCACCTCCCATAGCTTACTGCTAAGATCTGTCTCCACCCTCTGTACTGGGCAACAGCCGTCAACCTGGCTTTTGTTATATACTGTATCCATGTATCTACTTAGAGAAATGTGGGGTGTGTGGATTCAATGATACTGGGTAAAATGTATTGGAAACTATATATTAATTATTGGAAAAGGGGAACACAGGAACATAGAAAGCTGCTTTATATGGAGTCAGACCATTAGTCCATTTAGGTCAGTACTGTCCATACCAGGGGGATCTCTGGCCTGCAAGTCTAATAAGGCCCACCAGGCCTCCGCTATGTTCAAGAAGCTGCATTGATTCACAGCTGATTTCTGGGACCAATGCAAAGTACTGTTTTTGCCCTTTAAAGCCCAGTCTGTTCTGCCCTTTAAAGTCCTAAACAGATCAGTTTGCTAACTGAGCAACATCATCTGCAACAAAGGCATTACAGGACTCCTAGGAAATGGAATTTTCCTAGGGTGCTCATGTCCTTAGTCTGTATATCAGACTACCTGGAATCTCTTGAAGGGTTCCTTGTGCCAGTTCAGCAAATGTTCTAATGTTCTAAGGTTGAATCTCAGCTTGAAATATCTTACCCTTTTGTTAGGCATCCTTTCACCTATGAAGAACAAGACTTTTCTTTCTTATAAACCAGTAACAGGTTGGAAGTACCAAAACAAAAAACAAAAGTAGCTTTGGAAATGTTAATTACAGGAAAGATCCAAAAGGAAGTAGCATTTTTGTATTAAAAATGTTTGCAATTGACTACAGTGAAAAATGGCTGCTGTCAAACTGCACCAGCAACAGAGTAGAGCAGCAACAGAGTAGAGCAGATAACTTATTTGAAATGAAAAACTATGCAATCCTGCTTCCATGCTGAGTTTGTTACTGACTCCTGTCAGCTTACCTCTACATTCACAAAAATTCTTAGAAATGAAGTTTCTCAGATGTATGCGTTATTCTGGTGTGTTATATATAATATTATGTCCTGCACTTACTTTTCCAAAATTTTAGCTGGAAGGAGAAAAGAAACTGGAAAAGGGGAAGACCTCACTGTATTCTTAGAGGACATACTCACTAGGTGCTTAGTTATTAACTTCCATTCAATTTTGTTTTGCTGATCTTGCTATTTTAGATAAGTTTCCAGCAGGAGAGTGGAAGAGTAGAAAAATATGTGCAACTGAGTGAAACTATTGACCTCTTTCTGGAACGAATGTAGCACTTACCAGCACTATAGTATGCAAAACTGAAGAGCCAGACAAATAAAAGAACTGGAAATAGCATTTATTGGCATTCAAAGAGGAAATACTCCACAGGGACTTGCTAATATGCATGTAAACCTAACATGTTACCAGCTTTTCAATGTGGCTAACAACTCTCCATGACTGCAAATGAGGGGGGGATGTGTATAACCACATGTGCTCACAGTGTAGGGCTTATTCTGTTGCATTTGTTACATTATGGTGTGGATTGCCTTTTGCCTGTGTCAAAGTGGTGTTTTAGGTCTTTCAACTAGAGGTTCAGACTGTGGCTCAATGAATCATCAAATCCCTTCTTCAAAGATTGCAAGGAACAGCACAGCTGAGATCCAACACAGTTACTTTATTATAGACAGAATGTAGACAAAGGGTAATTTGAGCCAAAATTTAAGCAAGGCAATTAACATAGCCTGAAAAAGAGATGTTAAATGGGAGTGGTCCCTGATGAATGGCACAAGCACAAAGTGCAAGCAGTGCCATCAGCAGTGTCCTTTTTAAATAAGTTAATACTAATCCACTACACATGCTTGGTATTCTGAGACTCTGCATTGCTGAACTTGATATCCTGCAGACTGGACATAAAAGCATAGGCAGTAATTAAAGTGCCCCATGACACTTCTTAAGAGAAACGCGGAGCTAATCCTGGCTTCCTAGCCTGAACCTAATTAAGATAAATACTGTGCTACTTTCTCCATTAACACAAAAAGAAGCTTCTGATAAATGAGATTTATCCTAATACCACCACAAATAAGGGCCAGTCCCCTGCTGCATTCCAGGCAGAATTTGGAGTCTTGGGAAACTTACACAGATGTTAAAACATTGACCTGGGCATATAATTTATTCAGAGAAAACTGTTTAATAGAGGGGTGAGGAATAGGATTCCACTGGCAGCCCAGATCATCAGGTCTCTCACCTCCCAAAGTGGACAAGGCCGCCCTGACATCCCCATGATACCAGGTGATCCAGGGTCAAAGGAAACAATCAGCACTAAGACTGTTCTCATGATTCTTTCCTCTGAATCTGGATATTTAACTCTCTAAGTGCCCTCCTCTTTCTTCTTTTGCAGCCATGCCTGAACCCAAACCAGGCTGCAAAGGAAGATCCCTGCCAAAATAAACTTGCAGTCTCTGCCAATCAGCTGATTAATGTAAACTCTGTTTTTGGCAGTGATTGGCTGCACTCAGGAATTTTCCAGTTGCAACCAGTCTCAATGAGGTTTGCTGTCAGTGCTGATCAGCTGATCAGCAACAACTGCAAACTTTGCTTTCAGCAATATCAGCTCCACCTGGATGTTCCAACTGGAAGCACACTTTAAGGCTCCCAATTGTTCCTTTGCAGCCACTATGTATATATAACATATATAGAGAACTATATATATAGAACAAAGAACATAAATATATGTTGAAGGGACTGAAGGCACAGCCTAAAACTGATTTTATTTTTCCCCTTGTGAGTTTTACCTCTTTAGATCCCTTTTGAAACTGTATTGTTAACTGTATTGTATCTATTTTTATCTATTTTAATGTTGTACTGTGTTTTTATTTACTGTGCATGATGGCATTGTGAGCTGCCCCCAGTGCCCCATTGCTGAGTAGAAGGGCAGGATATAAATATTTTAAAGAAATAAAACAAAATAAATATATTAGCCATGCATATTCAGTAACAAGATAATATAAAGGGACATAAGTATTCACCAAATCATTTAAATGCAAGCACTTCTTTAACGATTGCACACCTGATGTCAGTGGCGGCTGGTGCCCACTAGACTTGGTGGGGCTGCTATGAGAGCATGACCAATGAGGTCACAGCCAAGTTCTGTTCCTCCTCCCCAAGCTTCCACCCTTGCAAAAATACTGTGGACACTTAAGCATTGGAGTTTTACAAATAAGACCTAACTAAGTGTCTTACTTTGGTTCAGAAGGGGTCCTGGCTGTCATAGTAGCTTCTCAGATGGGAAAAAGTATGTGTGGCCTCCACCTGTTCTGGTTCTTTCCCTATCTTTCTCTTTTGCGAACAAACAGTGGACACTTAAAAATTGTAGTTTTAATAATACTGAGCACCTAACAGAGCTTTTAGTCCTATGTTCACTGTCATGATTGTGCACACTGTTCAGTTGTACCTCCTCAACAGAAACCTAGATCTCTGCTCATTCAGTAGTGCTCTCCCAATCTGTTTAAAAACACAAAGGGAGTGAGTTGCTGGAAACTCACATTTTGAAGGCACTACAAAAGGCTTTAGTTCTATGCTTGCTCTCATGAGTAAGGCCACAGAACACAGTGGAGATTTACTTACTTGTGAATACGAAGAAGTAATGCTCAAGATTCTACAACAAAGACTCTTAGCATATATGGAGCGAGAAATGCCAGACATCCAAGCTGGATTTAGAAAGGGAAGAAGCACCAGAGATCATATCGCAAACATATGTTGGATAATGGAACGGACCAAGAAATTTCAGAAGGAAATCACCCTGTGCTTTATAGATTACAGCAAAGCCTTTGATTGTGTAAATCAGTGATTCTCTTTTTTTATCATTAATTTTTATTCAAAGTTTCAAAAAACAAAACAGAACAAAAAAACACAAATTAATAACTAATACAATAAAATAAAATGTTGACTTCCGATTTGTCGCAGATCAGTTATAGATCTATAATATATAACAAACCTGTCTCTTAATATATTACAAAATCACTTTCCTCCAGTAGTTATCTTAATTAATCATCAAATCTCATTAACATTACTCTATTCTTTCCGCAAAAAGTCAAAGAGAGGCTTCCACTCCTTGAGAAATATATCCATCGATTTTTCTCCAAATAAACAGGTCAATTAATCCATCTCATCAAGTCTGCTAGGTCCAGTAGTTTCAATAGCCATTCTCAGTGTTAATTCAATCTTCCATCTCCATCCTTGCACCCATAATAATCTTGCTGTCATAGTCATATAATAAAAGTCTGATAGGAATTTCTTTCATCACAAATATTTCCTTGCCATCAATTCCGAATGTACCACTGAAATGTTGTTGTAAAGCTGCATCTCTGCTCCTCCTTTCCACAGAATGCACCATCACATCTCCCGAGAGTTTTTCCATTGTCACACTTCTGGAATTAATTCTGTAAACTTTCTCCATTTCAAGTTCCATCAAATCCTTCCAATCCAGGAATTTTTTTGAACCGTTGATATCTTTATCTCTAATCTCTTCACCAATTCCTTGAAGGACAGCGCTGAATTCCAAACAGTGATATTTGTCTCCAGGATCCATCACAGCCATAAAATCCAAATCTTTTTCCAAGTCCATAGTTGATATATCTATTCCAATCTCCAGGGCTTGAACCTTTCCTTTAATTTTTCTTTCATCTTCTTTTATTTGTCCAGCCATATCTTTGGTCTCATCCACCTCCCCTCTCACAGAATCCTGAATTTCCTTCAGCTCCTGTCTCATTTTGCCAAATTCACTTTTCATCTCTTGTCTGCTCTGTCTCAGCTCCTGTCTCACCAGCTTAATCTCATTCATTATTTTCTGAAACATATCTAGATAGAAAACCCCTTCCTGTACATCCAGGGTCTCAGCCACCTTCTTGATTGTCATTCTTAACTATTCCCAAGCAAAGAACAGTTTATTTCTTTTTCCAGTCACAAAGGAGTTAATCCTCCAAGCCTGCTGACATCACCCTCTAGACAGCACAAACTGCCTTATCTCTTATGTGTCCAAAAGTGCAAAACAAATTTAGTTCACAGCATCCAAAAAATTAGTGGCATAAAAAGTAAGCAGATTCGTCAAAAAAAAAAAAGTAAACCAGAAAAAATAGTCTCAAATGTCATAAAATCAGATTTCCTCTTTAGATTAGTTGCCCCTCATCCGTTTATATCTTTAAAATGCTCAATTCCATGCCAGCTTTTTGCAATAAAAAACAAAGATAGGCTATTTTGATTTTCTTCCTCCTTAATTCCGTGTATATGAGAGAAAGTTATAACTCACCCAGGGATTCTTTGTTGCTGATCCTTTAACAAATCTCTTTTACTGTAATGATAACAAAATGATAAGAGTAGATAGAAGAATGCTTGCCTGTTAGAATACGTTTTTCTTTAAAGAAAAAAAAAGTCTTGCTTAATCAGTTTGAGCTTGCTTGAAATTCCCTGGCTCCGTCCGACGTTGCTGGCAGGTCCTTCGTTCCTAATGAATTCAAGTCCCCCAACAAACACCACGAAGCTTGTGGATAATCTCTTCGTTTCTCCCTTGCCTGGGAGAAAGTTTTTACCAGTCAAAAAAAACCTTCCGGGAAGGATTGCTTAGCTTGTGCCTGCCTCTGAGACGAGCTCTCGTCTCAGAGGAAGCTTTTTCAGTTTTAAATCAGTGATTCTCAAACGGTGCACCGCAGCACACTGGTGCGCCGCAAGAGGTGACTAGGTGTGCCGCAAATATTATGAAAGTATATTTTAAAAATGAGAAGAAACCCATTTGTATTTAAGTTATTTTTATTCATAGTTTAAAATATATTAATATATTTTTAATTTTGTACATGAAGTGCGCCAGAAAATTGTTATGTTTTATAGTGTGCCGCGAACCAAAAAAGTTTGAGAACCACTGGTGTAGATCATGAAAAACTATGGAATGCTTTAAAAGAAATGGGGGTGCCACAGTATACGATTGTCCTGATGCGCAACCTATACTCTGGACAAGAGGCTACCGTAAGGACAGAATATGGAAAAACCAATTGGTTCCCAATAGGGTGTGAGACAGGGGTGTATTTTATCTACCCTATTTGTTTAATCTGTACGCAGAACATATCATAAGGAAGGCGGGATGGGACCAAGATTGAGGTGTGAAAATTGGAGGGGGAAATACCAATAATTTAAGATATGCAGACGATACCATACTACTAGCAGAAACCAGTAATGATTTGAAACGAATGCTGATGAAAGTTAAAGAGGAAAGCACAAAAGCAGGACTACAGCTGAATGTCAAAAAGACTACAGTATTGACAACAGAAGATTTATGTATCTTTAAAGCCAACAATGAGGACATTGAACTTGTCAAGGATTATCAATACCTCGGCACAGTCATTAACCAAAATGGAGACAATAATCAGAAGGAGGCTAGGACTGGGGAGGGCAGCTGTGACAGAACTAGAAAAGGTCCTCAAATGCAAAGATGTATCACTGAACACTAAAGTCAGGATCATTCAGACCATGGTATTCCCAATCTCTATGTATAGATGTGAAAGTTGGACAGTGGAAAAAACAGATAAGAGAAAAATCAACTCATTTGAAATGTGGTGTTGGAGGAGAGCTTTGCGCATACCATGGACTGCAAAAAAGACAAATAATTGGGTGTTAGAATAAATTAAACCAGAACTGTCACTAGAAGCTAAAATGATGAAACTGAGGTTATCATACTTTGGACACATAATGAGAAGACCTGATTCACTAGAAAAGACAATAATGCTAGGAAAAACAGAAGGGAGTCAAAAAAAGAGGAAGGTAAACAAGACATGGATGGATTCCATAAAGGAAGCCACAGACCTGAACTTACAAGATCTGATCAGGGTGGTTCCTGACAGATGCTCTTGGAGGTCACTGATTCATAGGGTTGCCATAAGTTATAATTGACTTGGAGGCACACAGCAACAACAATTTTGGCATTATGATTGCTTTGTTGTTGTTCTTTAGCTTTACTCTGATTTTTGATATTATCAGTTCATGATCTGCACCACAGTCTGCTCCTGGTCTTGTTTTCGCAGAAAGTATGGAACTTCTCCATCTTCTGCTGCCAATTATATAATCAATTTGATTCATATATTGACCATTTGGTGATGTCCACGTGTACAGTTGTCTTTTCAATTGCTCAAAAAATGTCTTTGCAAGAAACAAATTATTGGTTTCACAGAATTCAATAAGTCTTTCTCCTGCTTCATTTCTATCTCCTAAGCCCAATTTCCCCACAATTTCTAGTTCTTCTATTTCCCTACTTTTGCATTCCAATTCCTCATGATTATCAACACATCTTGTTTGGAGCATAGACTTGTATGGTGCTTATGTTGATAGATTTCCTGTTAAGTCTCATTGATATCACTCGCTCAGACCTTGCGTTATAGCTTCTAATGGCTTTTGATACATCACTTCTCACTATTAGAGCAACCCCGTTCCTTCTTAATTTATCATTTCCTGCATAAAATATTTTGTAGTTGCCTGATTGAAAGTGTCCCATTCCCTTTCATTTTAATTCACTCATGCTAACTATTGTAATATTGATATGTTCCATTTCTTGCTGGACAATTTCTAACTTTCCCTGGTTCATGCTTCTCACATTCCATGTTCCTATTGTGTATGTTGTACAACTCTGGACTCTTTTCACATCTGTATGCATTAGCCTCCGGACTTCCTTTCAGCTTTCACCCAGTTGTGTCACTAGTCACAGCGCTACTCGTACTTGTCTATTGTTTTTCCCCAGTAGCTCGATGAGTGCCATTTGACTTGGAAGTCTCATCTTCCAGCACTATCTCATGTTGCATTTTGGATAGTCTATTCATAGGGTTTTCATGGTAAGGGGTATTCATAGGTGGTTTACCACTGCCTTTCTCTGAGTCTGGATGCATCCTAGTCTGGTGTCTCAGCTTTACCCATTCCTCCTTGGGTGCCCCTGCCAGGAGTCTACCCTCTTGGTCTAGACTCCTGTACGGCATTGCTCTCAGTTTCTTTGACACTCTCAAACCTAATAAATTCTTGCTGTTATTGCTAATGGGAGTTAATTATCTTGCATAAGCCTATATCAAATATTCAGATACTTCAAATAAATAAAAATAAATTTTAAAGGTCCAGTCCAACCCAGTCCATTATTGGGACAGTTTGCCATTATGAATCTCCTCTCCAACCTACCCTGAGAATAAAAAAGGTCCAGTCCAGGTCTAGCCCATGAAGAAATTAGATTTCACACACACACACACACACACACACACACACACACACACACACTTGCCAGCCAAACAGTTTTTAGAGGCAGCTTGCCACCAGCAATGTCCTCTGCCCTCCACCCTGACAATAAAAACGCCCAGTCTGGCCCATGAAGAAACCAGATTCTCACCACCACCTTTACGATGCCAGCCAAGCATCCCACCTATAAAGAAACCACATACACACATCTAATGATGCTAGTTAAACATGTGGGGGGACAATTTGCCACAAAGGTCTCCCCTTCCCCCCACCCTGACAAAATAAAAGGGCCCAGTCTGACCTATGAAGAAAGCAAATTCTGCCCCCACTCCCATGCCAGCTAAACTTGCTTTGGGGATTGTTTACTACTTCTGCTCTCACTGAAATGTGTATGTGGCAGTGATGAATCCTGAAGTTAAACAATGAACTCACAGAGATATATTGCTCTTTTCAAATATTGGTAGGCTGGCTGGCTAGTCACAGAAAAGAAAAAAAAGTGCTTTAATGTGGTGCTTGCAAAAGGAGGGGAAAGTAACAGCCTCCCAGAAGAGCAACTCAGATTGAAAAACATGCTTCTGAGCATTGGGGAGGCTCTTCATAGTCCTGCCCTAATGCTATGGAACTTCCAATGCATTTCTGAGGGACTCCTCCTGATTGGCTAGAGTTTATCATATGGGAAACAAAATTAAAATGGCGGTCCTGAAGGTGCAGAGGGGACCCCTGCCCTCCCTAAGCCACTTCTACTAGAATTTATTGTTATTATTACCCCTGGAGACAGGGGTGGGACCACAACAATGATTGTTATTGTTTGTGTTATCCAAAGATGATTGGCTAGAACAAAATATGGAGAGAAACAAAACCAGAGTGTCTCTAAATGTGAGGTACTGGATTGAACATGAATGTAAGGAACAGAGAAAGGACAATGGGCTATAGATAAATGTACTGAATATAAATGTAAGGAACAGAGGACGGACTGAGCTATAGGTTTGAGGCTTTAGGGTGGGCAGTGGCTCACCTGCCCTTAGTGAGGGGCCTCCACTGCCTAATATCATATGATGTCATGTGCAGCAGGTGGGTGTGGCTTGGAGGAAATGACTTCACAAGCCAAAGACCTCTGCTGGACCTAATTTGGCCTGTGAGCTAGAGGTTCCTCATGCTGATTTAATGCATGGATCTTTTCCTTTAATGGCCACTACATAAAGCATCGTGGGTGGAATTACTCCCTCCTTTCCTCTCTTGCAACTTCATCAATGACAAGCTATGAGAGAGTGTCTCCTAGAAGATTTCAGGAACAAGCAGTCAGATATTGCATGTGACCCTACATAAATGGCAGGCTGCCAGTAATCTCTGAAGCAGGATGAAAAGCAGAACAGAAATCCTGATTATTAGTATCAACAGTCCTTTCCATTGATCAAGGGCTTTACTTAAGGCTAGCACAGGGAACCCTGCCATCACAACTACCCCCAAATGTCAAATTTCTTGAATGGTTAATGCAGTGTATCAGAGACTTATCAGGACTTGCAATGGAAACAGCAAATCACTCAGCTCCACGAATGTGCACAGCTGACAAAACATTGATAAAAGCTAGGACACACATTAGATAAAGTGTTAGCTTATTGTCTTTGGGGATGAAGTTTAATCAGAAATTTAATCAGCTAGCAGTGGCCCAAATGGTAGTTGCTAACATTGGAAATCACAAACAGGCATTACACCCAGTAACTGGATAATCAGAAAATGACAGAAATTAATCCAGCAATGCAGGCTCGTGACTATGACCCATTTATGGATAAATGGTTGCCTTTTACAACTTATGTAAACAAGGGGTCACTCATTTATCCCCTATCCCTTAGCGCTTCTGATTGCGTGAACATAAATGCTCCAAGATAAAAAAATAACAAAAGTATTATGTGTTGTAGGTTTTTGTATAAAGTAACCAGAATGATACTCCATTGCTTGTTTATAATGTTGAGTAATAGCCAACCAAGTCATACTCAGAGTAAATAAATTGAAATAAGTGGACTTCAATTGCTAACATTTGATATAATCCATTCTTAATTCCTAAACTCTCAGGAAATGGGGGGGGGAATCAGAGAATTAGGACCTTTACCAAATTTCAGGTTTAGTCAATTAGGCTTAGGAATTGACCAAATCTCATCCCTGTTCCTATATTTACCATGACATGGGTGTAAATGTCAAATATATGCCTTGTGATATAGTTCCTTTTGTCATTTACTGGTACATTTCAAGAATCGCTAAGAGCTGTCAATAATCCTAAGACCCATCAATAAATGGCATGATTTAGTTTCACTGCCATCATTTACCAACAGTGATTCACATTTCACATTTACTAGGGCAGGCAGGGCAGGATAAAAATGTACTAAATAGCATAAGCAGTAAAAATGTGATGTGTGAAAAGGTCTTAACAGTTTGTGATGCAGCAATGTCTGAGGCTTTGATTGTAAATACAAGATACTGCCTCATTGACCCTTTCAAAATAAATCCATATTTTGTGCAAGGATAGCAGTGTGATATGTCAGACTTGAAAAGGTCCCAAAAATTGGAGCATACATTACCTTCCAATCATACGGCACATGAAATGCATTTGCTGACAAGAGGTACTTCTCAAACTACTCACAACATTAGCTAATTCCCTTTAGCTATGACAAGCACATATTTCAGACTCCATTTTCTGCATTCTCGTCCCCTTTAAACTGGGCGTTTAGCCACGTCTCTGTTTATTCTCTTCCTTGAAGAGATCACATAATTCACTGATAGGAGCACCAAGCCTAGTGCAGTGATCTCTGGAGGTTAGGTTGCTTGTAACCTACTGGGCAAACCAGTCATAGCAATACTAATCCAATTTGGAAAAACATATTTATTTTATGAAATTGACGCCATGGTGGCCCATTTTTTATTTTTTGTTTTTTTTAGTTAGCAGACAACATGGAAACATCTTTACTGACGTTATGGCCAAAACACACTCTGATTTAGACAGACAGTCTCTGTGCAGGCTGCCCGATACTAAAGGCTCTATGCAAGCCGTAGAAGCATAAACAGGAAGTCGTTATGTTGCAGCTAAGCAGCTTTCCAGTCATTGCAAATGGGAAAGAATCACCCAGTCCTAACCAATAAGTAGTTTTCCATAGTTTCCAACAATTGCTACAATCTAGGGTACCATTTTTCAAGTAGCTCCCTTTGTATCCAGTGCAAAGCATTCTCCACAGCCATTTCCCATCTCCTGACCAGAGCGCAATACTGGAACTAGGAGGAAGTATTGCTATAGCACCACCAATGCCTTCTGCTGTTCCAGAAATAGGGTACATCACTGGCACAAAGAATGGCCATAAGAGGTCAGGGAGTGTCTCAATACAGAGCACCCAACTGTCTGGTTCTGTCGCCTTATCTCTTCCATCGGTGCCACTCTGTCTTTCTTGCAAACCAGGCTATGTGCTGCAGTGCAAGGGAGCCACCTAGACTCCAGTATTCATCAGCTGACCACAAGCCAATCACAGCTCACATAGGCCTATTAAGCCCTGGCCTTAGGGTTGGCCCATCAGTCTGAGCAACTTGTTGCTACAAGTAACAATTGCAGACAACTAGTGCCGTGCTTCTGGCTCCCTGGACACTGATCTACTCACTCTAGACTTCACCTTAACAATCAAGAATCACCAACACAGCAACTGCAGGCACCAATGTGCCCATCAGTACCTCCAATGGCACCTGCAAAAAGTCTCAGTGAGTATCCCCTTAAAAATGCACAATGCACAAGAGAAGGTTTGCTCTTCCTACTCAGTTCCTGCTTACACTGGCTCAGCTTCTCCTAAATTGAACACATCCCCTTAAACATGCCCCCATTTCATTAGATGCCTGGATTGCACCCGCATTCTCCCTTCTGTTCTGAGCAGAGGAGCTAGGCAAAGAGCTTCTGTCTGTGAGTGAGTGCAACGGTGGCTAATGGAGGTGCCTTTCCTCCCATCGATCCCCATAAATCTAATGGTGGGGGCATGCCGATACCATTTTGTGGCATGATGTCTTTTTCTGCTCTTCTAGGTGTGGAAGCCATTTTGTGTTGTGTCACACCACCCACAGCAGCCATTTCATGCTGTATAATGCCCACATGGCAGCCATTTTGCGACTGGTACCTAAAGAACTTTTTAAAATAATACCAAATGTGCCCACTGGCCCAGAAAGGATACCCCTCCCTACCTCTATGGACCACATTCTTATCTTGACCCTTGAAACCAAGAGCAGATCCCTGCTGAGACTTGTAAATGGCACAAGGTAAGGTCTTGCCAGCCTGCCATATGTAATGTTGTGCCAGCAAAGTGGCTCATAAGAGCAAGCTGAATATCTCTTGGGAGAGAAAATAAACATTATAACGCACGCCAGAGGTCCACACTAATACCACTACAGTTCTTTATGTCACTGGGATCTAGTCACACTTTGAAGCTCTTAGACCTTTCTCTAACCTTCAAGCAAGGAGTTAAAAGATTAGTTTCTATTTAGATAACCACTTCTAATCTTCTCTAATGATCCTCTCTAAATAGTTGTGCTATACTACAGCGTGCCATGAAAGCATAAGGCTTCTTGGTCTGAGTGAGTCAGAAACGAAACCAATTTTATCTATAGGCTATGTTACTTTCAGTACCCTACCGAGCAATTCTGCTTTTCCTAAGATTTGTTGCTCCATTCTAATTGAGGTTGAAGAGGTGGAGGAAGGGCATAGGTACTATTTGGGAAGGAGAAGGAATTAAAGAAAACAACACTGGAAATCTATATAGGAATTCTTGTCATTTCCCCCAAGGCAGCCTTCAGCTGAGGGTAATGTGTGGTGGTTTTAGATAATAGTTCATGGCGCTTCTAGTAAAGATCATCTCCTGGGGTCAGTTAAAGCAAAAGTATTCTTAATTAATCCTGGAAGTCTTTAATCATAGCATGAAAATAGAAGGGGCAGCAGGATAGTGGAAGACATGGGCACAAGGCCCATCTCAGCTTAATAACTAAACTGTTACTGTATTTTACTGCCAGGGAGGGGGGGAGAAGTGATTTTAGAACCATCCGCCTCAGGTGTCAAAATAACTTGGTTCACCTTGGGTACTTACTATGCATGTTGACTTGGAAGAAACATAATTTACTAGGGATATTCAACCATTCTGTGCTGGGGCAAAATAATGAAGTGATTTGGAGTAATTTTACTCCTCCCTCTTGGCCACTTCGTAATTATAACATAAGAAATAGAAAAAGAAACCCTCCTTACCCCCTTAAACTTGAAATGGAAATGGACTGCCTTCAAGTCGATTCCAACTTATGGCAACCCTATGAATAGGGTTTTCATGGTAAGTGGTATTCAGAGGGGGTTTATTATTGCCTTCCTCTGAGGCTGAAAGGCAGTGACTGGCCCAAGGTCACCCAGTGAGCCTTTCAACAAGCCTTTAAGTAGAGACCTTATTAAGTCTGCATCTGTGTTGCTTTTTAAGATGTTTTTAAAGCTTTTCTTTTTAAAAGATGTTTTTTTAAAAAAATTGTTTTAACATGTTTTTAAATACAGGCATACCCCGCTTAACGTTGCTTCACTTAACGTTGCCTTGCTATAACGTACATGCTCCATACGTCCCCATACCCCGCTTAATAACGTACATTTTATTGGCATGACGCCCCTGCCATCTAGTGGTGATTGCGTGCAGTACAAGTGAAGACAATTGCTTCACTTAAAGTAGATTTTCACTTAAAGTATACTCTCCAGTCCCATTGCGAATGTTAAAGCGGGGTATGCCTGTATGTTTTGTTTTAATATATTTTAAAGTCTGTACTACTTCAGACTATTGCGGAGGAAATAATATGTTTCAATATTTTTTCCATATAATTCCCCCCCCTGCACATAGAAGAATAAAACACCAGGGAGAGCTTCTCCCTGACATGCTAGTTTTCTCTTTGCAGGGCAGGACAATTTGCATGACAGTTCAGCCTCCTGTCTGAAATAGAATTTTATAAGCCAAACATCACAGAGAAGTGCACCTAAGGGGTGGGTGCCATGTCAGAGATTTCTCTACAGCACACATAATAGGGTTGATGTAACATATTCCGATGGCTAAGCAAATTATGTAAAGCAAGGGAAATGGTCTCCTATTCTGTGCAGAGGGTTTGGGGAGAGGTAAGCAGATGTTCTTAAATCTGTTGTTAAACAATTTTCTAATGCTTTGTGGAAGTACTGTAAGGGAGAATTTGTTGACAAACCAAGAAGAGGTTCAGGGGTTTATAAATCCATTTGCTTTTCCTTAACATCTATTTTTCTTTCACTGGCAGCATCCCAAGGACCATATGCTTGAACTGACCCCAGGAAACAAGATAAAAGCCAAGGTTAAAAATCAATGCTTATTAACAAAAAAGTTATTGTAAGACTGTCCTGTGAGAGAGAAGCTTGGGAGTTGGGATGGAAGGATCTGCCAATTTGAATTCTCTCAATTTCTCATGTTTCCTATCTTAAATTTGGCTCCACATTGCTGCAGCAATTTGTGATTTTTTAAAAACACTTCTCATGAAAATTCTTCAGCAGTTTAGAATGAATTTCTCCTAATGAACACATTTTATACTAATTAGTTTTGACTAATTTACACGTTTGCAAACAATTTATCCTAATATAATGCAATCTTGCATGTTATTTTGATTAATATATTCTTTTTAAGAACATTTTACTTTAATATACACATTTTAAAAATTGTTTGGGGATCTGCTTCGCAAAATTCAGATAAGTGCAATTTTGAAGGATGACTGTGGTTCAGTTCCCATATTGTTTTGGAAAATGAGAATTTTATAAATTCGGCCTTAAATACAACCTGAATAAAATTTCTTCCCCTTCTCTACTTGGGATAGAGACACTTATGCAGAATCAAAACTATGAGAGGTTCAGGGTGCAAAAACAGGGTTTAGGGAAAACAGAGCAGTTTAACAGTCCCTCTTCCCATAGAACTCTGGGAATTATAGCTCTGTGAAGGGGCATAGGGGTCTCCTAACAACTCTCAGCACCCTAAACAAACTACAGTTCCCAGGATGCTTTGGAGGAAGCCATGATTAGTATAATACTGCTTTGAATGTAAGGTGCAGATGTGGCCCTAGAAACACTCAGTGGATACAGACATATAGATACATGAGAGATATTGATGTACAGGGCCAGCACCAGCCTGCCCCAGGCCTGTGGGGCCAGAGCACAACCCCTCTATACAGACTCCATGGAACTAATAACCTTCCTATGCATCTCACCTACCTCTTGTACTTCTGTAAGTAACATGCATGCTATGTCTGCATGCCTGCCATCAACCAAGATGGCGGCAGGGGCATCAGCTCCTTAGGGAAGCGTCCGGCACCATCTTGGTTAATAGCAGATATGTGCACGCAGCGCATACATCATTTACATGAGTCCTTAGACCTAGGTGGGGCATGCGTGACCCGCGTTAACTATGTCGGGTGGAGATGCCTGGGAGCTGCTGCTGCTGTGGATCATAGAATGGGAGTGCTACCCTCCCACCCCAAGGAGGGTCCCCTTGGCTGCTCCCTGGTGCCGGCCCTGTTTATGTAGATAATCAGAATTCTCTGTTAGTAAAATAATAAGTTTTTAAGGCTTTCTTAAATGTTAGAACTGAAGGGGCCAAATCAAACATTCAGAAGAGAGTTCCACAACCCTGGGGCCCGCACTGAAAAGTCCCTGTCTTGTGTGTTCGCCAACCTAACCAATTCCATCAGTTATATTACAAGGGAGAAACCTCATGAACAGCTAGATCAGTGTTTTGCAGCCTGTGGGTCATGACCTGCAAGCGGGTTGTGAAGCCTGTGCAAGTGGGTCATGGGCTTTATGAGCAAATTGAAAACAATTATTACTTTTAATCTTTAACTGGCATGATGAATACTTCTTACAGCATTTTGTTTTGTTGGCTTATTATAATGCTTGTAACCAAACATCAGAAGGGTTCAAGTCTTACATTTTAACACTAGGGAACCGCTTTCTGGTGGCTGGCAGCAGATCTGGTGACAGTTCGCCACAAGTTGCTCATACGGGGAGTTGTTTTGAGTGACTATTACAGCTCATCTCTGATGTGCGGGCACCAAAGGCAGTGTCTGTGTGTCAGAGGCAAGCTGTAATAGTCATTCAAAACAACTCCCTATATGAACACTTTGTGGGAAACTGTCACTGGATCTGCCACCAGGATTAGTTAATAGTTAAGCCAAGGGTGATTTGAATTTTGCTTAGTCAAAATGAGAAATAATCCCTTTATCTTATATATCAATAATGATCTGAGATTATGTCTGAAACCATCAAACCCTACACTGACCTTCTTGTTGGCAAAGTGCAAACTTAGACATCCCACTGATACTTGCCAAAATGGGCATTAATGTGAATAAAACTATTAAAAATGTTGGTGTATCTAACATAATTTCTGTAACCATCTATTTTGAGGATACATTTTTATAGCTTATGAAACAATAGTCTGCAACCACATGTTTGGTGTTCTTACATTCCCATAAACAAAACTGTGGATAACTTTGTAAATACTATAAATATTTCAACAAATTCCACATTAATAGGGGTGTTTAGTAAACTTTTGCTTGGATGCCTTCAGTAATATTTATTAAAATAAGCAAACATGCAGTTAAAATACATAAAACTGACAGCTGCCAAAGACCTAAGGTCCAAAATTCATGTGACAATAAAATGATGGGCCACCACATTTTAAGTATATTTGGAATTGTGGTTTGCCATACTAAAAAGGTTGGGAACCACTGGGCTAAATTCATTAATCTGTAGCGTTCATTACAAATGGCAGTTTGGTTTTGGCCTAGTTTCATCTGTAATAGAGATGATGGTGGGATAGTTGCAGAAAAAACCGTCCTCCATGGCCCACATGGCACTGATCCCCTGGGATCACACTGGACACATCTGCTTTTCTCATGCCAACCTGAGGAAGGCAGGCTGGGCGTAGGAAGCCACACTGTAGTATTAGAGCCATATCAGGGATCTCTGACTATCCAGATGTTGTTGGACTGCAACTCCAGTCATCCCTGACCATTGGCCATGCTGGCTGGAGCTAATGGGAGTTTGAATCCAACAATACTTGGAGGGCCATAGATTCCCCGTACCTGAGCTCAGCACAAGATAGTTTCATATATGTCTGTATGAGCAAATCTTAAGAGAGCATGTGCTTTTAGTTCATCATGTCTTATACTCCCTGCTGATATAACCCTGGTTCCACCAACTGATACTCTCTGGGTAACTTAACCCAAAGGTAGCTGGAGATGCAATGTATGCAGAATCTATAATGAATAAGCACTTGCGTTTCCAGATGGAAGTAGTCCTTCTGTTTGTTCTATGCATCAATAAGTGAAGAAGTTAATATCAGCATTCTGATTTGTTTCACTGATTTCTTGGCTGGGGAACTACCACTGGAGGCATTTGAGAGCAATTATACAGTTATTTTGTAATCTAACACTACTTTGGTGTAGCAGCTTATCTGATACTCTGCCATATGTTTGAAATCTTAAATCTGTCAAAGGAGACCAGTTATCATTTGGAACATGAAATTCCTCTCCCCCATTGGATTTTGGTTTTGGGATAGGTGTCCATGCACACACACACATCTATCTGAGAATACGTACCATTGAATTCAGTGAGATTTACTTCTCAGTAGGCATGTTTAGGATTGTTTTGGAAGTGTAATTCTTTTACAAAGAGCTTGTATTGCAAGCCTATAAATGTCAACTCTCGAAGTAAGTCCCATTGAGTGACGTGTACTTCCAGGTAAATGTGCATAGAATTGCATCCTCACAGTGGAGTCCTTTACACAACTGCTAAGAAGTAAGTCTCATTGAGTTCAAAGGGGCATACTCCCTGGTATATGTGTGTAGGATTGTAGCTTTAAACTTCAAGTGTACCAATTTTCTCCATTTTAGAATTCTGTTCCAAGCAATGCAGCATTTTCTCACAGGGCACAAGCTTTTGTATGAAAGGAACTATTAGCATCTCAAAAGTTACCTCACTTTCATTCTTGAGACAGCTTTGCAGCTTTCCTATTGCCAAGATACTTGTAATGGCTTAATTCACTGTAATTCTTTTAAACCCAAGCACATAGCCAATGAACATCTTTGCAATTTCCCTGCTGCAAAGATCCTTGCAACGACTTAATTTTCTGTATATTCAGAGTCTCCATGATCAAGTGGCAGCAAGTGAACTTTCTGGCAATATTCAACAATCTGAAGAATGTACAGCATAAAGATCAGCTGAAATCCAAAGCTGATTACATCTTTGTATTATGCCCGAAACTCATGTTGCAGCTGTCTAAATTGAAGCCAATGAAAGTGGGAATTTCTTTCTTAGTTTTGGATGGATTGTGCAAATCCTTACAGAGGGATGGCATAAAGCAGGGGTATCCAACATGGTGCCCTCCAGACTACAGCTGCCATCATCCCTGACTATTGGCCATGATGGTTAAAACTAATGGAAGTTCATCTAACAATATCTGGAGGATGATGCGTTGGCTATCCTTGGCACATGTCTATTATGCAGATTATTGTTTTCTGACTTTATTTCCAAGACAACATTCACACCATACATTTATGAAGTGTAGTTTGTGATGGGTTCTGAGAGTTGTTAGGAGACCCCTATTCCCCTCATAGAGCAACAGTTCTCAGAGTTCCCTGGGAAGAGGAAGTGACTGTTAAACCACCCTGGGAACTGTAGCTCTGTGAGGGGAATAGAGGTCTCCTAATAAATCTCAGAACCCGTCACAAACTACACTTCCCAGGATTCTTTGGGGGTAGCCATTACTGAGTGGATAACAGTGGAATAAATGTACGGTGTGAATGTAGCCCTAGAGTTCTCCTCTTCTGTTTGTGTTTCCATAATGTATCTTCAGCTCTTCATGCTGTGATGTTTTATATAATTTTGATGCTGTGGCCCTACTCTAAAGCTGCAAATACTGTCTTACACATTTCCATCACATTCACTATGGGGAAAAATGAATCTGACATAGAATTCATTTTATGTTTGAGGACCATCATGCTAGCACTCTTGCTTAAAACAGTGTGAAATTAATTTTAGACTTACAATAGAAGAGAAGTCACAATGAAAAATGAAGCAGTGGTGTTTCATATTCTCTGAAAACCCTAGTAGCACAGTTGGTCATGAAGCTTGTGTAAAAGTTAAACTTTTCATTACATTGCAGTCTTTGCCTTGGGAGAGACCATTGAATAATGTCTGTATATCCAGCAATTATAAGGACAGTTTCCTCTGACAGCATGATTATTATATTTTGTGTGGTTGGTTCCTTTATGGTGGGGATGGAACCTTTGGCGCTCCAGTTGCTGTTGGACTTCAATTCCCATGAGCCCCAGCTAGCATGGTCAGTTGTCAGGGATGGGAGTTGTTGTTCAGCAACATCTAGATCAGCCTTTCCCAACCAGTGTGCCTCCAGATGTTGTTGGACCACAACTCCCATCTTCCTGACCATTGGCAATACTGGCTTAGGCTGATGGGAGTTGTGGTCCAACAACATCTAGAGGCACACTGGTTGGGAAAGGCTGATCTAGAAAGTTGAAGGTTCCCCACCTCTGCTCTATGGTGTAGAGTCTAGGCACTACAGGTAAAGCAAGCCCAGGTCTGCATTCTGTATTTAAATAAGACTACTGTTGTAGGTGGAGTGGTCAAGGAAAGAGTAGAAAGGCTACTAATTTCTAATGGGTGGTTCATGGGATGCTTACAAAGTGTGACACTATTCATGTGATTTCTCATGACCTCTGCAGGGAAGACTCTGAATATTTTGTCCTCTTCATTCATCATTCATTCATTTTATTTGTATGCCACCTTTCCGCAAAAAAATTGTGCTCTTCCCACCCTAGAATGTTCAATATATGTGGTGCTGCAACTAAATGTTGCAGTGTGGAATGCTCTCTCTTCAGGATTCCAGCCACTTTATTCCACTCCCTCACTGAGTCCCTCTCTCTGTCTCTCTCTCACAAACTGGTTTCCCAGTCAGTCATCATTTCATGGCTATTGAGCATCTCAGTCCTCACTGGGTGAAAAATGAAATGAACTGCCTTTAAGTCGATCCCGACTTATGGTGACCCTATGAATAGGGTTTTCATAGTAAGTGGTATTCAGAGGTGGATAACCATTGCCTTCCTCTGAGGCTGAGAGGCAGTGACTGGCCCAAGGTCACCCAGTGAGCTTTATGGCTGTGTGAGGATTCGAACCCTGGTCTCCCAGGTTGTAGTCCAACACCTTAATGACTATGCCACACTGGGTACCTGCATATATATTTTAATAGCTGAAGTGGAACCCAGTGAAGTAATGATGATTGCAAGAAACTACAGATCAACAATTAGAGCACATGCTTAACATGTATAAAGTGTCATGTTCACTCTGACATCTCCAGTTAAAAGGTTTCAGTTCTTTAGAGTGGCAAGTGGATGATAATGGGTAGATTGACTATCAGTCTTAACAGTATAAGAAAGCTTCTTATAAGCTTCTTATATTTAGGCTCCCAGCTATCAGAGGAGGAGTCGAATGACATGGAAGATGGAGAAGACTGGGTTCAGGAACCACCCCAGGAGGACCCTCCAAAACAACATCCCCATCAGAGAATCCCATGGAATAGGCGCTCCCAGAGCCAGCCAGTGTCTCCTTTCTCTCTACTTGAAGGGGTAGCCCTCCTTTGGGCCGATCCACACCATACATTTAAAGCATGTGATTTCCCCCAAAGAATCATGGGAAGTGTAGTTTGTTAAGGGTGCTGGGAATTTGTAGCCCTATGAGGGGGAAACCAAAGTTCCCAGGATTCTTTGAGGAAAGTCATGTGCTTTAAATGTATGGTGTGGATCTGCCCTTTTACTTAGAGGACTCATCCAAAGAACTATCTGCAACACGTGAGGGCTCCCCTCCAGTACCACACTACATCCAGGGGCAGAAGGGATGAGTAACCTGGGCATGGCTTCTTTAAGTCCAAGCAATTGCCCTCTGAGGGAGCTCAATATACCTGTCTTTTTGCAGGACTACTTATACTTACTCAGGACTACTTAACCCAGGGTTGCTTACGGTATTTATGGAGCACCATTCCGAGGTCTCTGCTTCTTAAATTGTTTTGTCACCAGCCCCACAGTGAGCTGTCCGTGGTGCTGACTACTTGCTACCTAGCCTGAACTCTTGCAGTGAATGGTCAGTACACCCCTAGATTGGCAGTGGTAACTTGACAGGATTAGGAACATGAATCTTTGATAATATTCAGCTTTCACTAATTCAAAGCCATGAGATCCATTTACTGGTCAGAATGCTGCAATGCTTTCTTCTGATTAAGACCTAATAGGAATAATGCATGCAATGAGACTAAATGGGTTTACAATGGATAATTCTTTGGATGATGATGATGATGTCTGGATTTCTTACCCACCCTTCAGCATAAGGTTCCAGGACAGGTTACAATATAAAATATATTAAATTGTTAGAACAATTTATAATCAGAAAAATAGGATGGGTCCTTAAAAATATCTCTCTCAGATGTCAAAGACCAGCGTAAAGAGGTGCAATTCAACATCTGACCCACCTCTGTGGGGAGGGAACTCCACAGCTTAGAGGTTGCCACAAAGATTACCTTGTTCAACTTATACAGCCTTCAACTTGCCTAAAATGAAAAACCACAGTTCTTAAGGGGAATGCACCACACCATTGTTCAAATATCTCCTCCTGTACTTCTGAGCATAATTCAGGATGCTGGGTTGATCTGTAAAATTCTAAATAACTTGTGACAGTTCCTTTGCCTTTCTTTCATACATCCCATTGTAGTTTCAAAGATCACCCCAGATTGTCCTTGTGATTTGCACCATTAAAACATTGTCCATTGAACCAGGTCACACAAAGAAACATCTCAGATGGCTGTTTCGCTGCCATAGAACACCCTGCCTTGGAATGTTTCTCAAATTCAAACCATCTGGCAACTTTTTCTCTTAACACTTCAGTATTTGATTTCCCTTTCAAGATCTCATTTTGGCTTCTGATGTGTGTGTGTTTTACTATTAAAACATTGTTATAAAACAGTGTTCTTACTGAATGCAAGGAGATACCAGGGCAAGCTAAATTCTTATAAATTGTGTTAATACTGTACCATTGTAAATGTCTGCTAGAAAACAATTGGCTGTAAGAAATCTACTTTGACAGTTTTTTTTTTAATGGGAATCTCCCCAAATCCCTAGACACTATCTTGTAATATTTTTGAATATTTGATTCTGCTTCAGATCTTTTACCATGTTCACAGCTGTTTTAAAAGATCTGCAGCATTGCATACCTATGTCTCAGAGGACAATTTGAAATAAATCTTTACAGTATGTCAGCTTCACTTTTCCAAAATGCTTATAAATCTAACCATAATAGGCTGTATTACAGTACAGGTATGCCAGGCTGAGACACATAAAGCCACTAGTAGAAATGATAAGATTATTTTTCAACAAAATAGAAATCCACTTATGGAAATTTATTGTAAACTAGTTATTTAAGAGTCGTATGCTTCAGTGGTAGTACCAATTCACAGCAACAATATTATGGAAATCTTAAGAAAATAAGACTATTACAATTCTTTAATTTATCTTCCCTTTGCAAGAGGGGGGAATCCATGAATAGAAAGATTGGGATCTTGGGTAATTTCAACAGAGATGTGAGGGTTAGATGGGGACCTGCGATGCACACACAAACCTCCTCTTTTCCACAGAGACCAAGCACATGGAAAGGTAATAAATTGGATGATGGACTGGATAGACATAGCAGGATGAGGGCTTCTAAATGGAAGTTGAATCTCAACAAGACAGAGGTTCCATGGGTTGGTGGTTCTCGTGCCCAGGAACTGGGGTACGTGGCGTGTTCAAGATAGGGTTGCATTCCTCTTGAAAGACCAGGTACATAGTCTTGAGGTGCTCCTAGATTTAGTGTTTCCAAGTGGTCTCAGCAGCAAGGAAAGCCTTTGCCAGCTATAGCTGTTCCTGGACAGGGATAGGCTTGCCAAAGTAACTCATTTACTGGGTACCTCGTGGCTGGATTACTGAGACATTTCTTATTATTGTGGGTAAGATACAGTACTAGGTCATTTATTAATCTGCCAGAACATGACAAATCATCAGCCTGCCAATGTAAGGCACACCGTACTAGTATCAGGCCAATAAATTAAAGTCACAACCCACTTTGTCTTTTCCAAGGACTCTGGTTGTTAGGTCAGGACCATCTCACCCTCCACCACCAGATGTTCCCCTTTCCAAGCCCTTTGGTTAATGGGTTAGTTACCCTCTTACCTATGCCCATAGCATAACTGGTTTTCCTGGAAGCTGATTTTCTCTCTTGTGGCTGTATGTGGGGCTGCCCTTGAAGATGATCCAAAAGCTTCAGGTAGTGCAAATAATAGATGACTCAAATAAAATATTTTAAGACGCAATGTGTGTATATGTATATTCCCCTTTTCTTATTTTTTTCTTACTTAAAATATAAGATATTAAGAAACTATTCCTTGAGAAAGTGTCATTAAGGAAGCTTCTATTATTTGTATTAAACAGTTGTCATTCCTTTGGCTCTAATGATATATGAATTGGATCTGGATCTGATTTTTCTTCAATAGCTGTTTATTGTTTATTATACACACAACCTAGATTGTTGAACTGGAGGCTATAATTAAACTGTGATTTGTTGATTGTTAAAACAAAAGCATGGATCAAGGTCCCATTTAAAGGGTGCATTTAACTTAATGTTTGCAACATTCATACAACAGATGTGGAAGATGTGAGTTCTAGAGCTTCTGTATGGAATAATCTTTGATCCGTTATTAGAAATGGAAAAAGGTTGACAACAATTGTGCATTTCTTTTACTGTAATTCACTGGGGCTCAAAATGATTAATGTGACACTTTAATTAACCTGATCAAGGGAAGAAGTGTGTATATTGATTTCCCCTAGAGTTGTTTGTTTGTTTTTATAATAAAGGACAAAAATAGAGTTTGTGTTGACATGAGCTGCTTTAGAGGTTAGCCTTTGTTTTGTTTACCTTCTGTCCTTTGTGGAACATTAGGTGTCACTTTTAGGATGCTCACATGAGTTCTTGTCATTAGCTGTATATCTGTTATGATTCTTAACCATAAGAGTAAAGCTTCTTGAAACTTATTCAGAAAGAGCGTATTTCATTATTTCAGTGGTATGCCATCTCTATGCGACCACTATGGGTGGTATCAGGGCTGTTTGTCTGGAAGTATTGTCAGCTATAGTTATCATTGAGTAGTCAAGCTGGAAAGTAAAGCAGGAGAGGCACTGGGAAGGAGAGACAGATACATCAGTGAGCATGAATGTGGCTTCTGTAGCAGCTTGACCTTTGCCCTACAGGCAAGTTGCTCAGACTCTGCGTTCAGCCAAAGTCTGAGGTTTTATAGGGCCAAGTGAAATCACAATAGCCCCTTGAGTCACCTGACAACTATTGAATCAGCAAACCTCTTTCTACCCAGCTATATTTGTGGTACCTAATCACACTGGATTGCAGGTCAGTGGCTCCATCTTCTGGTGGGCTGCCATGGTGGTACTGAAGATAAAATTATCATCTTTGGTTAAACCCCCTGGTGCCTTCTATTCCTGAGATCCCTGATATCTTACATATTCCTTGTTTTCATTACTTTCCCATTTTCTTGAGAAAGCCAGAGATACATTTCAATGCATTTAAAAAGCAATGCCAAAATTCAAGTAGCTAACATTCTCAAGAATTTAGGGATATAAAAGCAAGCTTTTGCTAAGTGCCTTTTTCTTGTTACTGTCTGCATTCAGTCTGTGTAACTTGTGAACTGAGTCAGACACATATCTCCAACATATGTGCAATAAACTTAGTGGAATTAACCAAACCCATGTGTTTCTAAGGCACATTTCTGGCTGTTCCCAAGTAATAATATTGCACATCTATTGATAGCTCTACTACATGCTTCTTAAGTGGAACTATCAGAAAATGCCATGTGATAATGACCCCAAGGATGTTTATTTCAGAAGCAGGATCACAACAAGTTGACTACCAGAGGAATCACGACATCACTGGCATGGATTCAGATTGTTGTATTTGCCTGGTACTTAGCATAGCTGAGTCCAGCTTCCAGTGTCACAGTATCTGCAGTCACCTGGATGTGCAAATGTCCAAAAAGAAACGAGCACAAGTGTAACTAAGATTTCTCCACTTTACCTGCCCAAGTTCCCATTTGGATTTTTACAGCAGCAGTGTGAAGCACTTACAAATTATTTAATTTATTTTTATTTATTAAAGGAATTTTATCTCCTGCCTGTCATATTCAATATTCAAGGTGGCTAACAACATTTTCAAAACTAATTTCTAAAAACCCCAAATCAATTTAAAGCATGACTTAGCCCATGATAATTATAATAGCTAAAAGCATTTAATCAACTCCAATAAACTTCCCCAAAAGCCCTGTGGAAAAGCCAGGTTTTGACCTTTGAATTGGGCTTGGAAGTGAATCAGCACCCAATGCAAGTAGAACAATATCAGAATTATAAGCTCTGTCTGACTTCAGTCAGTGTTCTGACAGCTGCACTTTCAACCAGCTGCGTTTTCTGAACAGTCTTCAAAGGCATCCCCATGCATTACAGGAGTAGTCCAATCTGGATGTTACTAAGGCATGTATGACTGTGGCCGTGTCTGACCTATCCAAGATGAGGTGCACTCTTCGTCTCAGCTCTCTCCTGAACAACCAAGAGCACTTGTGCAGATCTGCTCTCAATGTGTGATCTGCTAGCCATGTGTGAAGGCCCACCTGTGTGGGATTACAAAAACAAGGGGAGTATGAAGTCACAATAAAAGGTCACACTACATGGGTGGAGAGCTGAGTTCAACTTTGTAAGTCGGAGGCTGTGCACTCATCTGGTGGCTAAAGATGGTGTAACATCAGAAGCCTCTCTAAGTGGGCACGATGTGGACAACATGAGTCAGTTGTGCATTAGATGCTCATCAAATCACCCCTCCCCCACAAAGCTCAAGCAAACATATTTCCAGTGTACATTTTAAAAAAAAGATATCTCAAAGGTAAAGCCATATTGATTCTTAAACAATGAGTGTTAATGTTTCGTAATGGACACTAATAAATTATAGGGAGTTTTTTTTCCAGATAAGCAAAATTTATTATCTGCATCTCTTGATGCAGAGTTTATGCTAGAGTTAAGTCCTTGAACATCTTCAAAAATCTCATTATCGAGCTATCAAGTTTGCGAATATGAAATACTACATGGGAGGGCTTAGTGTCGTGGATTCACATAGCTGTGCATAAAGTTGCACGTGTTTCCATAGGCCTCAAATACCTTCTACCTTTGATAATCATGAGATGAGAGATGGGATGAGGAAATCGGAGACAGAGTAATTAGATGGCTTTCATCAAAAAGGCTACTATAGAGTCTTTTTCTGCTTGTGATGATATCAGTAAAAGGGTTCATACTCTAGATCTGAGAACTTTGGCTATTTGATCTGCATATAGCATTGCAGTTTTGCATCTATGCAATATTAACTAATTTCAGTGATATTAAATGGCTATACCTTTTGGTTGCACATGGACTAGATCTACATATGTGCTTTCATCTTCATTTACCTCCAGTGGCAGCTGTTAGTGACACAAAACTTTTTTTTTATTTAGTTGATGGAAAGAGATGAATATTTAGAGAAAACTGCTAATTGCCAGAAATTATTGTACTAAAGAAAAACAAGAAAGTGTGTGGTTGCATGCAGATAATCATATCTTAGCTCAATAAACAGAAATATGAATGAACCTTTTGCAGATGCATACAGCCTCTTCTCTTTTCTTAGCATGTCACGAATCTTCAATAAAACATAGTTTTATGTTTCAAATTTCATCCAGACTAGGAAACTATAGTAATCTAATCTGGAACAAGTCAGGGGTCAGCTGTACCCTTATCTGAAACCTGAGGTCTCCCTGGAGGAGGAGCAGGGTCACTCTCAGCAGATCTCCATACTGGCAGTGACCCTGAAGAGCCATTGGATCTGGACATCTCTGCCCTAGGACTAGACATCATAGTTGCCTGGATTACTGGCCAGCTTTCAGACCCCACATCACCCCCCTTCCTGGCCACAGTCAGAAAGGAGATGGCAAGCTAGACAGCTTCAGGGCCACCACTAAAGTACCCAGCTATCAGCACATGAGTCTACTTGGGAGGAAATATGTGCCCAGATCGTAGCTCGGTTGAGAGCCATGAATGATTGGCAACTCCACTTCTATATAAGCTTAAAGTCTGAGCTGTTTCATTAGTGAAACAACAGCTGTTCATACAGGTCCAGGCTCCAGCCTTCTTGAACTGGGAAAATCGATACTAGGCTTTTAAGCCAACTTCAAACCAGTTTGGATGAAAAAGCAAACCATGGTTAATCAAAGACTTCCTGGCTTATCACAGCTCATTGAAGAGGGAAAAAGTGGGATAAGGATGGAGCATGTGGGCTAATGGACATCTTGGCTTCTTAAACCACGGCCTGTGTGTGTCTGTGTTCATCTGTGTATGCACTCACATTGCATAGGTTGTGGCTTTTATAATATGTTGAGTTCCTAGAACTCAGTATATAAATGATCCAGCCCAGCACAGTATCTACAATACTTCAGGATGGTCACTAAACACTGAGGAGGTTTGTGGACCTTAAAAGTTAAGCAAATACTGAATATTTCTTTTATGTATTAAGGATGTTGAAGTATTTACCTGAAAAATTAACTTACAATTTCAGAAACTTTAAAAAGTTTGACTATATAACAGCTAGCTAATTTTTTGGGGATGGGGGAGATCCAAAAGGAAATCAGAGGAGTCATAGGGACTAAGACCTCAAGCAAAAATTCAAATGCAAGGTGGCTTTTCATAAAGAAGATTGTGTAACACAGCTTGATTATTTTTTACTGAGTGGACTAAGCATAGAAACAAACGGTATTCTACTAAATCAAGATGCTATTAATGTGCTACCAAACTGGTATCCCAGTGACTGTTTTTCTTATCAAAATTGATATTCTAATTTTTAAAAAAAGGACAATAAACAAAAAAATGAAACACGTATTTTCAAAATATCATAATTTAAAAACTATTTTTAAAAAGATAACTGCTTGTCACACTTATTAAAACAAAAGTTGTTGTCAAAAGATTTATTGGTCATCACTCAATCAGAAGCCAACATTTATTTCTCTATTTGCAGTGACTGCTTATTTGAGATCATAGTATGCAAAAATTGCATTTGTAAAATGAGATTTATTACAAGCTGAGTTGGTGCTTTGCTTTGCTTTCCTGTTTTAGTGTACACATAATAAAATGGTCTATTTTTTTACTTCAGTCACATTAATTTATGGGGCAAGGAAATAAAACTACTGGTTTCTGCAGGAAATGTATAATACTTACATTTTTAAACAGTTTTTTAAAAATACAATCATTTTAAATCTGTGTTTGGCTTTTTCTTTCAGGAGGATATGGACCACAATTATTACACTTCTAGGACATATGGCCCATTTGATTCTACCAGCCGAGATCTGTGGGTGAACATTGACAAAATGGAGAAAGATAAAGTGAAAATTCATGGGATTCTCTCCAACACACATCGGCAAGCTGCAGTAAGACATTTGATATGTATTGCTATTAAATATTTTGTTTGTGTTGATATCCTGTCTTCCTCTGTGATACACACCAAGCCAGAGGAAAAAACCTGAAGGAACTCAAACCTACAATGAAAACTGCAAGAAACCAACCACTACCAAGTTGGAGTGTATGTATATATATATATATATATATATATACATATATATACATACATATATATATATATACATACATATACATACATATATATATATATACATACATATACATACATACATATATATATACATACATATACATACATACATATATACATACATATACATACATACATATATATATATACATACATATACATATATATACATATACATATATATATGAATACATATATATATGTATATACATATATATATATATGTTTATACATATATATATATATGTATATACACACACACACACACACACACACATATATATATACACACACACACATATATATATATATATATAAAATTTAAGATGTATCTTTCAATTTTAATTTTGAAAGTGAAAAACACCAAATGCCTTTCAGCATTGAATCTACCCTATTGTTAATTTTTATTTCTCTGTAATTCAAATCCATCTCTCTTAGAAGGGATAACATTGCTAAACCATTGCTTTACCACCTTTGACAGGATTAAATGAGAGGCTGGGAATTATTTTTCCATATGTGCATAAGTGAAATCATAATTGTCATGATATTGTGCACTGAAAACCCCCCATTTATGGTTAAATATGTTTGATGAGTTACAAAGGATTTCATCATCGTTTGTTCCAAACATTAAGCTTGCTTTGTTTGTGGCATTTATAGAGTTGAAATTACAATTTTAAATTTAACACATGAACAGTCTGCTGGATCAGGTCCATGGTCTATCTAGTCCAGCATCTTGTTCTCACAGTGACCAACCAGATGCCTCTAGGAAGCCAGCAATCAGGACCTGAGTGTGACACTCCCCTCCTGTGGTTTCTAGCAACTGGTATTCAGAAGCATGCTGCCTTAGTAGCCATTGATAGCCTTATGTATATATAAATGTAAATGTACTGCCTTCAAGTCGATTCCAACTTATGGCGACCCTATGAATAGGGTTTTCATGAGGCTGAGAGGCAGTGACTGGCCCAAGGTCACCCAGTGAGCTTCATGGCTATGTGGCGATGCAAACCCTGGTCTCCCAGGTCGTAGTCCAACACCTTAACCACTACACCACACTGGCTCTCTGTATAATATATACATATTTATTATATCCTTGATAATATATACCCCAGCTTGGTGATTGGGGTTTTTTTTACCTCTGTAAAAACAGGATTATTTTTGTAGTATAACTGGTAATCAGGGATGTTCACCTCTGAACCTCTAGTTCGGATCTATAACTGGATCACTTTTTTTTTTTGTAATCTCTCCCCACCACCCAGTTGCTTTAAAAATGCAAGGTATACGTGTCTATAGGAAAATATTTCCCTCAGGAAACCTTACCCCACCCCCAATGAACTTTAAATCTTTCTGTAGACCTCGAGCAGTATTATAAAATGCTTTGGGGGAAATGTATGTAATCTTGTCATTCAAGTCAGTGGCTGTTTTGCCATTGAGTTCACTTGACAGGAGAATTATGCTACAAATTAAGTAGCTTAAGTGCCATATTTAGAACTAAAATGTAGCTGCCTTATATTTACCCATTAAATTTGTATGAGGTGGCATAGTACCTGAGTTTCAGAGAACTGTTAGACCCTTGTCAAAATATTGTTGTTTTTCAGCTGTTGATTCTTGTCAAATGATAACAGAGGTGGCAGGTTTAATTCCATTTCCAGATCAAAAATCTGAGATGTTTAATTCTGATCACACACTCTTTGTAGCAAGAATGTTACACTAAGCCACTACCTTACAAGTATAATTGGATGCTGTAAGATGTCCAAATGGTATTCCCATAGCTGAACCAAGCGCTGGAAGCTCCTGGAAGAAAAGAGTCAGTGTTGGCCTTAAAGGGGATGTAAATTAGATAGCAAAAATGACAACTCTTTTGTCATGTGATGGAATGGATTCTTGCTCTGTTGGTCTGAAGAACAATTGGACTGAATTCTGACACCTAGGAAAAAAAGTCAGAGTAAACAGCTTTAAGGGATAGTTCACTACCTCTTAAAAATACAGAAGGAAGTAGCTGATGCTGAGAGGAAGGAGAAGGGGAAAATAAATAAGAGTTAGAATTCTGCTCTCCATTGGGTTGTAAAATATCATTTCCCAAGGCCAATAAACTCTCCAACCAGGTGACAGGCTGAGAGAAGAGTAGTAGATAGAAGAGAATCTCTGCAGGATTCAGGAGGAAAGGGAGGTAATAAACCCTCTAGATTTAGACTGACACAACATAATATATAGAAGCTCTCATTTCCCAGCCAAACTGAAAAGAATAGCTAATAAATGGATGGAGCAAAGTGGAAATGCTGGAGCTTGACAGTTTCCTGAGTTAAGAATGAACCTAAAATAGCACAGTATCAGTTATATGAGATTTCTAGACACGGTTGGTTGTTTGATAATAAAAACCAAACTGTGCTACAAATAAGAATGCTTAATGGGATGGCTATTCTGCCAACACATCTTTCCTTGAGCACTCTTGGAAAGAGACTCTGGAAAGGGACGAGAGCAGGATGAAAAAGCAAGGCGTATTCATCAAAAGGAATTGCAACCGTTTTTGTATGTCTGTGTTTCTTTTCCAAGCCAAAACAATGCAGCCTGGATCTTTGACCCAAAATTGAATAATACACAATTCAAATGAGTTGTGGAAACAATGAAAATGTAAGGATTGTGCCAAGGATTTACATTTTTGAAGGCCTTTGTGCAGACTTTGAAGCTAAGCATGAGATAGAGCAGGCCAAAATAAAATAACCAAACTGCCTGATAATGGTGAGGGGCATAATGAGGATTTCTGAATAAACAGATACACAAATTGAGAGTGTGATTGTGATGCATCTGTATATACATAAATATACATATGTATTTATGCACAGAACTTTCATTCTGTTGAAGTCAGAGTTTATAGGAACATGAATCATGGTTCATATTGTATTGTAGTTTGATGATGTAGCCCCAAATTTGTGCAAATGTGGAGATGCAGTTCTGACTTGAATGATCTTAGGATTTATCCATTTAGGATTTGATCCTTTTGAAAGCAAGCTACTTGATAATAATGTGTGAAGGGGACTGTTGAATTGTCAAAACTGGTTAGGTGCATGTTCAGTTAGGCCCGAGCAGTACCCAAACCATTTTTTTAAAAAAATTGTTGCTTGAAAGAAGTCCAACATGAGCACGGATTTTGCAGTTTGCAAGAGATGTGGCCAGATTAGTCTAATTTTGGAAAAATAGCAATATATATGTGATTTGAAATCTCATTTTGTGGTAGCTTGCAATAGTCATTTATCTTGACTTGAATAAATTATCTGGCCTATAGCCTTTTAAGTAGAGACCTTATCCCAGTCTGCATGTGTGTTGGAATTGTTTTTAAGTTTTTTTTAAAAAAAAAAATATTAAAAAGGGTTTTTTAAAGATGTTTTGTTTAAAATATTTTAATATGTTTTGTTTTTATGATGTTTTATAGATGTTTTGGTGTTTCATCATTTGTTTGCCACCCTGGGCTCCTTCTGGGAGGAAGGGTGGGATATAAATTTAATAATAAATAATTTTATTATTATTACTATTATTAGAACGTTTATTCCAGTGAGGTATAAGCATATACAACAGAATAAGCTGAGAAACAATAGCCTAGTTGTCTGTAATGCTTAGCCAAACCTGTGACTTAGTGAGCAAACATGAGGCTCCAAGAGGGAAGATTATGACTGCTTTGCTTCTCCTCTAATCTGGCTGCTGCCACACTGCTGTGAGGTAAACTATGGTTTGGCTAAGCATTACATCCACACCTGGGACTGATGGTTTTTCTCCCCCGGAAAAACCATGAGCAAAGAGGTATACAGTAAATCTTGGCTACAGCTCATGGTTTGTCTGGAGTCAGATAAGTAATGAACCTGAGTTTTGAGCAATGAGCCCATGATTTAGCTCACAGAAGTGCAGCGGCAAAAGAGTGGAGTAGTAATAAATTATTCAAAATCCTCTCTCCCAGAGCTCACATATTTTGGTTTGGCTTACCATTCAGGGTGGACCAGATAAATGTGTTTGTTTTTACTAATTTTAATGAGACTCATTACTAATTATATTAACTCTTTTCTCATTTGTTAAAAGACCAATGATTGTTGTAGATGTCCATTTAAGTTGTTGGGAATGAGAACTGAGGACCACTTTGGTCAGTGGTATTTTTGCTTATGTAAGTAGACCACAAGGAAAAAAGGAATAACATTGGCTGTGCTAATGCCACATTTGCTCTTATATGGTGGCTATTTTAAATTCACTGCATATGCAGAATCTTTTAAAATGGTGCTTGGAACCTGAGCACTGATAAGAGAAGAGGAACAGTGAGAATGGGCTACTGCCATCTTATCCTGCTTGTGTGTTTCCTATAGGCATCTAACAACTAGAAGCCATGCATCCAGTAAAGTGGTGCCAAGCCTATGGAATTCCCTCCCACCTGAGATTAGACAGGTACCTTCCTTGCTGAACTTCAGGAGCATGACTAAAACTCAGTGGAGAGTGGTCCATTAGGGCAAGTGGGGTGTGATGTTACTGTAGGTTAAGCAAGTAAGTAAGTGCGGGTCTATTAGGTGATGTATGGTAATTGACAGAGAGAAAGGGGGAGTACATGGATGAGAAGCTGAAGTATGCTGGATGATGATTGGCTGAGTGGCTGGCTGGCTGAAGGTATAAATGGAGGTTGGTGAGTGATGAGGGGGGTTGAGTCGGAAGGGGGAGAAGTTGTTGAGTTAGTTGGAGTGAGGTCGTTTGGTGAGGGTTGGTTGGCAGAGTTCTGAGGGAAGTTTGGATTGTATTTGGCTAATATTTAGAGTATATATATGAACAGAAACATAAAGAGTGACCATATATGAAACCATACGCTTGTGAAACATTCCTAAAGTAATCTTGTTATTTCCTGTTGTTAGTAAATAAATACTTACTTGGTTTACCAAAGGCCTGATCCTTGGCTGAGGGAATGTACAGACCAGAAGGGAGGGCAAGGTAATTACCAAGGCTGAACAGAAACTGTATCTAATGGTGGCAGCGGTGAAGGGAGATATTGTAACAAGTCAAGTATTCAGAGCAACCCAGAGTTGTATGCTTTATATATAAAAAAATACAAGGGGGTTGGGAACAGCATAGGCACACAGTCACAAAGTAACAAGCTATAGAGAGGCTTAGGCAAAGTCTCTGGGAGTATTGGTTACAGGAAGTGACTGGTGGTGCTGCATAGCAGTGGGATCTAGTGAGATCTGTGCTAGAGCGGAGTGAGAAACCATATAAAGGACGGTCCTGACTGGTGGTGTCCCTGGTGGTGCCTAGTGAAAGGCAGTAGCCACAAGCAGGTGGGAACCTGACAGGGAGAACTGGAGAAGGATGTCACATGGGGCACTGTCCCAACAATCTCAGTTAGCCCTCACTTGCCTTCTTACTTGCATTCAGTCGTGAGCTGGCTCTGCCTGTCATTGGCTATGACTCCATCTACAGCTGGTCTCCCTGCCTTCTGCCCCACCAGTCCCAATGAGCACCAGCCACCACTGCCAAGACTTTCTTGTTTTAGTGGGCATTTTAAGGTAGTGTTTGGTTTTAAGATGATTTTGTTTCATTTTATATATGCCTCGTTTTTATGTACACTGCCTAGAAATGTGAATAATTAAACGGTATATAAATGTCTTAAATAAATAAAAATCTGGTTGGCCTCTGTGGGGAAGATGCTGGACTAGACAGGCTTCTGGGGCAATTTTTTTATGTTCTTATGGCAAAAGAGGAGAGGGCCAGTAGATATGGGGGCCATTGAAAGAGTGGGCACAGGGACTTGGTAGAAGACTGCCCTGCCTTCTACTCATATCAGTTGAAATGTTCACATGTGTATTTATTTAAAATAACAAAAGAAAATTGGAAACCTGAAATGATAATGAGGAGAGTGGAAGCCCATGTCAGGGAGTACATAGCATCAGCTCCTGACAGATCATGCATGGCCTGAGAGCTGTTGGGGCACCCTCTCCCCCACCTTCCCTGGGGTTACTTAAATAACCTGAGGGAAGGCAGAAGTGAGGAAGCATGGACCAGGAACCTTGCTCCATCGTAAGAATGAAGAAAAGCCCTGCTGGATCAGGCCAAAGACCCATCTAGACCTCTCAGGCCGAGTAGACCAGCTTCTTGTTCTCACAGTGGCCAACCACAGGCCCATGAGAAACCCACAAGCAGGATGTGAACGCAACAGTGCTGCCTCCACTTGTGATTCCCAGCAACTAGTACTCCGAATCATACTGCCTCCGACAGTGGAGACAGAACATAGCCATCATGGTTAGTAGTTCCTCTCAGTCAGCCTGAGAGGACTCTCTCTTCATTTATTTGTTTTAGTATTTTTTTAAAAAAAATTGTTTGCAAATTTAAAGAACAGGTAAAAAAAGAAAAAGGGTTATAAAAAGTGTATGAAATAAAAATAAATAATATATGGATTTTTTTTTTAAACACCATCAGGTTACATTAAAGATATAATACCCATCAGTACATCCAAGGTCACAGTAAGGATATAGTACCCATCAGTACATCCAGTTTAAGTTAAACATATAAATTTGTATATGCCCTCCAGATGTCCAAATAATGAAACTCATGTCCATAAAAAATATGTTCAAATGTAGCCAGAGTAATGAGGTACTTAGACCATTGTGTGATATATGATGGCTATTTATCCTTACAGACTCAAAAGATAAGTCTCTTACAGATCATAAAATCCACTTTTGTTGTCCTGCCATCCCCATATTACAAAAATATAATTTACAACTGCATGAGCTCTGCGAACATCAAGGATTGCGCCAATACAAAATTGATGTGGACAGCAACTTCAGACCAAAAAGAATATATCACTGGACAAGCCCACATCATATGCTTCAACAAGGCATTTTCTGCATTACACCTCCAACATCTATTTGTATGGGGCAGTGCCTTCCTATATAGATATTGTGTAGTTCAGTATACTCAAAATATTAATTTTTGCTGGATCAATCTCAATTTCAAATCTAAAGAAGCATACCATATCGATTCTAAAGCAATTTTACATTGTTTAGGCTGTATGATACATTCTAACTTCTTATTCCACACCTCTCTAAGCTCCTTAACTTTTACCTTACAAAGATCCATTAAGCATTTATAAGCAACCATTATGGGTTTAATTTTCTGTAAGGATCCAATAATTCCCTCCAATACTTTAGAAGATGCTGAAGCACTCAAAGCAGATGGTCCATAAATAGACACCAGCAAGTGTTGCAATTGAAGATATTAACGTCCAGCAATCGCCAGTAAATGATGTTTAAACTGTAAAATAGGAAATGACAAAAATTCTCCAGTATTTTAAAATTATAAAATGCCTTGAGTGCCTTGGCAGAAAGGCAGCATATAAATGCAATAAACAAATATAAATATAAAAACAAACTACCAAGGTCTTTATTAATCACAGCCACATATGTTGCTTTGAAAATTGTGGGTGTAAAGAGACAACTGCCTTGGCAATTTTGCCATTTGGGAAACTTGCAAAGGGACTGATAGCATAAACAGGAGATTCACTTCCCACCCTCTTCAATATTTTCATCATATGAAAATCATATTTTTTCATCATATGATTACTAGTTAGTAATCTATCAAATCAAGTGGTTTTCTATTTGGCCAGTATAATTTTATATCCTATTTGCATATTAGTACCTTTGTATGGATAATCTTGTAACTATGCCATCCTAGCATAATAGTTTTATAATGCCATGCTCTCCAAATAGATGCTGTCACAATTAATATGATTCTTTTCCAGTGAGAGGCTATGCAATCAGGTAGGTGTTTAATGTCACCTTGGCAATCCACCCAATGTAAAGCATGTCACATAGCAAATTCTTCCATTCAAACTGAAACATAATTAAATTAATTCCAGCATACTGATTATGGTTAAATCAAAAATTTAATTTTGTACCTGCAGATACAAGAAGAAAAATGTGGCTTCTGGTTGGACTTGACATCACTTCACTTTTTTATGCTTTCTTCCAACTTCTCAAGATAATAAATTTGGAGGGGGGAGAATCATAAAACTGCTAGAGTGTTAAAAATTCTAAGGGCTGCCTTGTTCAGAACATGCCTGTAAAGTCTTCTCTGCCCTTGTAAAGAAATGAATCTCCATCATTATACAATAAAGAACAATTTCCACATCATGCAAAGATTAAGTGATGAAAATACAAATGGCTTCTTAAGGTTTATGCTCTATAGTTTACAAGGAACGGGGGTTTACATTTGTTAAATGCTTATTCATCAGATGTTTTATAAATTGAGGAGGCTGAATTAATACAGAAAAACATGGAAGATGCTTAGGCTGCAATCCAATACACACTTACCTAGGAGTAAGTCCCATTGAACCAATGTAGCTTACTTCTGAGTAGACATGTATTGGATTGCAGCCTTAGTCTCCTAAACTAAACTGAATTTGGGATATTAATGAATTGGAAAATTGATTTTTTAAATGATGACCAAAAAAATCCCTGGGAATTCCAGTTTTCCCTATATTTGCAATAAGCTGATTTGTTTGTCCATAAATGTTGCCTTCTTGCTACACTCAGGTAACAAAGAAAACCTTTGTTGTTTGGCATACTGTTTGTGTGTGTGTTTGCTAGGACGAGAGGCACAAAGTAGGTACTAAAGGATGATATGTTTTATTGGAACAAGTTATGCTAGTAAGATATGGAGACTTTTATGATTCCGTACCCTTGGGGCAGAATTAAAAAGCATAAGATTGCAAGGTTTTATATGCAAAACAGGTGGGACTAATTAACATTACTGTTTCATCATATGACCTATGTGTGTGATGTTTAGGAGAGCAAAGCAAGCGCTGTAGCACTTTCTGCTAATAGAGTCCCCTTTTTTGTTTAAGGTTGGGCAGTGAAGGGAACGGGAGGGAATTGCAGTAAGGGAACCTAACCTCAAAGAGTAGTTGCACTTATCCAGCTCTTTTGTGAAAAGACACAGGAAGGGCATAAATATAAACAGCCAAAAGCAGCAGTAGCATAATGCCTACCTTAGGACCAACTAACCTAGAGGGAGTCCCCAGCTGACAAAGTGTCAAGGTGAGTTAAGCAGCAGAGTGAGAAGAGGGTAAGTTTATTTAATTCTTTAATTAAAACAGCTCACACTAATAAGGACACTATAAGGTCACTGTGGGCTAGGAGCCAAATCCTGAAGGAACCTATAAATTAGGAGCTGAATTCTAGGGGGAAGAAGTTTATAGAAACCTGGTTTTTAACACTCCCCTAACAGGGAAGCTTGAGAGGACACAATAAAGCTGACAAAACTATGTCCGCACACAGTTCCATACTAGCAGGAGACTTAGCTTAGTTTTAAAAAAAGGTAGGCTTAGCCTTCCTTAAACGTACACATACCCAACAGTCTCTGTTTTCCAAGGTTATGTGTTTGTTTATTTTTAATGTTGTTTTAGGCTACTTGGATGTGCGGCAGCCAAGGCCAGCACCTTGTAGGCGTTTTTTTAAAAAAGTAACTGAAATGTAACTGTAGTGATTACTTTTGAGAAAAAGCAAAGTAATCAGTTACTTTCAGAGCAATTGTAATTGTAACGGTAATTACTACTTCTGGGGGGCCATGTAACTGTAATTTATTACTTTTTAAAAGTAATCTTCCAAGCTCTGAACAACAAGGTAAGCAGTCAGCTCTGTGTGAGTTGGAGACCATGGGTGGGAAGGACTGAGTTCTTCTCCAAATTAAAATCTAGGCCAGCTGAAGAGAAGGGATCCCTCACACCCTTTCCCAAGGAAAACATAATGTAGCAGCTGAAGGGAAGAGCTATTTTGTCAGCACCATGCCAGAGTGAGGCTGCAAAGTGGCCAGTTGTGCCTGGTAAAGGAATTGAGATGTGAAAAAAATGGGGTTTTTTTTGTTTTTTTCAAAGCTTTTTTTTGTCCCCCCCTTCCAAAAAAAACCCAACCATATTTCAACATATTTTTTCCAATTTGGGGGGGGGGTTCACATCTCTATGCAGGACACTGACATCAGACAACTGTGTAAGGCTTGGCTTTCTAAAGAGCTGCTTCTGCTGCTACCTGGCATCTTCCTTCACTGTGGGTGTGAACTATCCCTCAGGTGATGCTGCCTGGTGGCGCCCTCTTAACACCTTCCCTCCTCAGAAGTGACCAGCTACGTAATGCCAATGGTATTTACTCACAAGCCAAGCCCTCTTCAGCCCTTACATGTGTGAAGAGGGTATAGCATGGTGATACAGGCCATGGGGCTGTGAATTCATCCCTACCCACAAAGCTATGTGCTCGTTCCAACCCCTCTCTGTTGATCTTAACTTCTGATGTGGGAATCCTGCTCTGTGCATGGAACCTTCACACCTGATTTAGAACTCTGGGCAATTAAGATTCTAAAATTGTGTGGGAAGCAGACTTACTCTCAGAAGTGCTCAGCACAAAGATGGCAAAGTCTGGAGAAGTTATGTGACTTTGGGAGTAGGGGCTAAACATGTGACAAGCACCCACATCCCTCTGCCCCTTTCATGATGATTCCCTTTTAATTCTAGAGACATCTGAAGAGGGCTTAAGTGTGCATAGGAATGCTGATGTGCAGACTAGTTCTCTGTTCACTTAGAAGCACCAATTCACTAAGTGGGAATTACTTTAAATATGTTTAAGATTGCAGCATCAGCCTTCATTTAGAATCCTAAGTGTGCTCCGTTTATACGTTTCTAAGCTTTCTCTGCTATGCAGAATTGTTTCCAGTTTTAGTACTGAAAAATGATTCTAAATTGAGGATGGAAAGGCTGTGTAAAACACTTAAGCCCAAAGCAGCAGTGAATGGGTTTAAAGTGAATGGGTCTCTACTATTCCTTACATTATTGATTTTCTTTTCTGGTGTTGTTCCTTGCAGAGAGTGAATCTATCGTTCGATTTTCCATTTTATGGCCATTTCCTACGTGAAATTACTGTGGCAACTGGGGGTAAGTGGTTTCTACCCGTTTCACTTTTGAATAATCTGACAAGAGTTTCAGATGCTTACAATCAGATTTTTTAAAAATAAAATAAAGTGAAGTACGGTAGAGCTTGCATTATCCAAAACGTGATAGGTCAGATCTCCAGTTCATTCAAATTCAGCCTGTCTCCTGTATCAGCAAACTGGTATAAATAGCGCTTACATTGCCCAAACGTTTTGATTAGCTGAACATTTTGAATGAATGTCTTCTCTCTGCACCCTTCCTGGCCCTCACTATTAGATGCATGGTTGGAGAGGGAGAGGAAATTGCTAGCCTGTAAAGGCTGTGTGCTTTTCCCATCTATTTTTTTCCACCTGCATTGTCCCACCCTTCTGCCTGGACCTTCATGAGTTGCAAATTGAAAAGTACTGCTGTACAAGTGCTGGGACTATCAAGGGGCAAGTTTTTCCACCTGCCTTCCCCCCTCACCCCTTCTTTCTGGGCACTACCCTTTACCAGGAAGATGAATGTGTTTGGGTTTTAGTTATTGTTGTTTTTATAAATGTTTTGTTGTCTTAAATTTTGTAAATGTACTTTTTTTCTTACTTGTATTTGTGTGTGTTCTTTGTAAGCTGCTTTGGGGGCCTTTTTGGCCAAAAGGCAGCCTAGAAGTAGCCCATAACACAACATATCCCACACCCCATTTTTTATTCATGATTTGTAATGTTATAGATTGTTTTTAATAAGTTGGGAATTGCCTTGAGAGACTCAACCCTGAATGGTTGCCCATAAATATATTACAATGAATAGATTGAATTTGGGAAACCTTTGGCTTCTTCACTTAGCTTTCCATATGAATAACAATATATTAAGTCACTTGCATGTGAAGCAGTTACACTGTTTTTTTTTTCAATTAATTTTTATTCTAATTTTCAAAACCAAAATAATACAAAAAGAAAACAACACAAATCAATAACTAATACAATACAAAAAAATACATATATATAAAAATATTGACTTCCGATTTGTCATAGTTCAGCTATAAATCTATAATATATAACAAACCTATCTCTTAATAGATTATAAAATCACCTTCCTCCAGCGGTTATCTTAGTTGGTTTCAAATCTCATTAACATCATATCATTTTAATATTCCACAAAAAGTCAAAGAGAAGTTTCCAATCCTTGAGATATATATCAATCAATTTTTTTTCTAAATAAACATGCCAATTAATCCAGCTCATCAAATCTACTAAATCCAGTAATTTCAAAACACTATAATTCAACTATAAATCTATAATATATAACAGACCTATCTCTTAATAGATTATAAAATCACCTTCCTCCAGCAGTTATCTTAGTTGGTTTCAAATCTCATTAACAACATACCATTTTAATCTTCCACAAAAAGTCAAAGAGAAGTTTCCAATCCTTGAGATATATGTCAATCAATTTTTTTTCTAAATAAACATGTCAATTAATCCAACTCATCAAATCTACTGAGTCCAGTAGTTTCAAATCGCTCTTCTGTCATTATCCATACTGGGTCCATCTTCCATCTTTACGCACCCAAAAATCTTGCTGTCATAGTCATATAATAAAAGTCTGATAGGAATTTCCTCCATCACAGATATTTTCTTACCATCAAATCCAAACGTAACACTGAAGTATTGTTTCAAAGCCGCATCTCTGCTCCTCTTTTCCACATGATACACTAGTACATTTCTTGAAGGTTTTTCCATTGACACAAAACAGGGATTTTCTATTAACTTTCTCCATTTCAAGTTCCATCAAATCCTTCCAGTCCAGGAATTTTTTTGAACCGATAATATCTTTATCTCCAATCTCTTCAATTCCTTCAGAGACAGCGCTGTATTCCAAACTGTAATATTTATCTCCAGGATCCGTCACAACCAGGAAATCCAAATCTTTTTTCATGTCCATATTTAAGCCAATCTCCATAGATTGAACCTTGCCTTTAATTTCTCTTTCATCCTTTTTTTGTTTTCCAGATCTATCTTTATTCTCCTTTCTCATAGAATCCTGAGTTTCTTTCAGCTCCTGTCTCATTTCATGAAATTCAGTTCTCCACGCTTGTCTATTATTTCTCAGTTCTTGTTTTATTGAGTTAATCCCATCCATTATTTTCTGAAGCATGTCTAGAAATAAAGTCCCTTCTTGTACATCCATGATCTTCTTAATTGCCATTCTTAAAACCAAAAGAACAAAACTCCTTCAATTTTCAATGTCCCAAGCAAAGAGCAGTTTATTTCTTTATCCAGTTACAAAGGAGTTAATCTTTCCAACCAACTAACATCACACGCTAGACAGTCCTTATCTCTTAAATGTCCAGAAGTGCAAAAACAGCTTTTAGTTCACAGCGTTCAAATAACTAGCAGAGAGAATGAGCAGATTCGTCAACAACAACAACAAAAAAAGTAGATCAGAAAAAATAGTCCCTTATATATATTACACAAAAGTCTTGTAAATCAAAAAGATTTCTTATCTCTCCCAATCAGAAAGCTCTCATCCGTTGTAATCTTTAAAACGCAATTTTCCATGTCAGCTTTTTGCAATAAAAAAAAAAGATAAGCTATTTATATTTTCTTCCCCCTTAGTTCCGTAAATAAAGAAGGAAAGTCTTACCTCATCTAGGTTATCTTAATTGCTGTTACTTTGACAAATCTCTTTAGCTATATAGATAAGAAAATGATAAATGTAGACAGGAGGTTTGCCTGCTAGTCCGTTAAAAAAAACGGGTCACTTATCCAGCTGAGCTAGCATAAAATCCTCGCTCTGTCTGAACTGCTGGAAGACAGACAATTCTGACGAATTCCAGGCTCCAACAATCGAAACAAAACTATGTGGCAGATCTCACGCTTCTTCCTTATCCGGAAGAAATCATCCCCAGTCAAAAAAAACCCTTCTGACTGAATTTAAAACTGGATAAGTTTCATCCAAGACGGGAGCCCGTCTCAGAGGCAGCACAGGCGGAGGGATCCTCCTGGGAAGTCTTGAAGCAGTTACACTGTTGATAGGCTGAGAGTTTGTTGTGAATGATTGATCAGCTGACTATTATTGCAGTTCTGAAACTGCTGATACATAGGGCCAAACTAGATGTGAAACTAAACACATCACTGATTATGATGGTTTAATTTATTACCTGCCCTTCACCATGAGGTCCCACTTGCATTTTTAAAAAAACAAACATTAGTGGTGCAGGCTGGCAGTTTTTATTCTGCTCAAGGCATGAGGATGGGGATTAACCCTTTGCTCCACCACTGCTGCCAATGAAAATCCTCCTACGGATTAGGGGAGGGAGACCCTCATTAGTGCCAAAGGGAGCTTCTCTCCTGGGGCTGCAGGGGGAGAAAAATGGGTAAACTCCCTTCCAACAAAACCTGCCCATCCTCACACCTGCTGTTAAAATTTATGTAATGACACAATAGCAAGTGACATGCTTTGCATCATGTCTCATTTGTTCCATAGAAGGCTGTGTTTTGCGCCGGCTGTCACAGTGGGTTTTCCTCCACTTCTACAGTGAACACTGCTGTTCTACTATTAAAATAAAAGTTGCACAAGCACCTTCCTGCTCTCAAAGCAGAGTGCAAACTGTAAAGAGAGATAAATGGGGTGCCAATTATATATGATCTCTTTTTCTTATGAATATCTGGACTAATCAAAAGCAGAGTTAAAACTGCATCTCCAATGTTAAGAGCATTTATTGGCCTAAATTACAAAGCTGTTAAATATACTATGCCAGAACCTTTGGCCATTTTCACAATGAAATGGGGGGGGGAGAGAGAGAGATGATTTCAAAGCAAAACTTTATCTTGCTCTTTAAAAGGGGAGGAGCTGGCAAACAGGTCCTTCTGTAAAGGGAAGGGAATTCAGTACACACTTAACCTGGGAGTAAGTCCCATTGAATCCAATGGAGCTTATTTCTCACATGTATTGGATTGCAGCCTTAAAAGGGGATAATGATAATATTGGATGCACTTTTAATTTATTGTAAGGTTAGTAAAATGGAAGAAAGGAGTTGATTTGTGACTGGCAGGGGGGAAGGATGGCATAGATTCTGAGGAGCAAAAGACATAAAAGTGGCTGGCACTCCATCATTCAACCATAGACAAGTAAACTCTTACTGGGTTTGTGAGACTGAGATACATAGGAGTCATCCATCAAATATATCATGAAAAAGAAACATACTGAATTTTGTTGTACTCTTCTCGTGTTTGTCCAAGGGGAAAAGAAGCCCTTTGGGAGGAAATCAATGTTTCAGGCCCATCAGACACAATCTCCAGTGTGTGCATCCACACGCACGTGCACACTGCATGCAAATTACATCTTTCTCATTTGTGTAAACCATAGCTTGTTATTACATCAGAATTAAGTAAACTATGGTTTGCCTCTAAGCCAACACTGAAAACTCTCTTCAAAGCATGATTTCCAATTTTGGTTTGGAGACAAACCATAGCTATATCCACTCATTTTTCCCCTCCCTATGCAGTTACCATTCTGTGGAGAGTCAGGATCAATCCATTTGCCCTACCCTCTATGTTCCTCTTGTTCTTCCTGAAAACCCCACAAGTTGCGGGCTGAATGTCTGTAATGGGAAGCCTGCTCTGCTGGAAGATCAGGGTCCTTAATCATGTCGGGAGCTTAATCACATAGAGTAGGCTTCCTACTGCAGACATTCAGCCTCAGTCACATCGTGTGGAGGGTTTACACAGGTGGCGGAGGGTACATGGGAGGAGGTGGGCCCAATGGATTCGTCTGTGCTCTCATGCAATGGCAAACATTGCAGGGAGAGAACAAGTGAGTAGGGCTTATGTTTTGTGGAAATGGGCTTGTATTCAGCTAAGTTCTACTCAGAGTACACCCACTGAAATAAACAAACATAAGTTGGTAATGTCAATTAGCTTTAGTGGGTCTACTCTGAGCAGGACTACTATTGAATATCCCATAGTATTTTGCCAGATGTGAAAGCAAACTGTGTTTTGGAAGAACCAAGAAGTGCAGGAGGGATTGGCATGTATGGTGGTAAAAGAGGGAATGTGGCAGGCTGAGGCATTGCTGTGGTTTGGTCACTAGTTACATGTGAACTAAACAATTGCTATTGTTGTTTTATGTGAGGACCCCAATTTCTCCTTAAGATCATGTTAAGAGAAAGTTTGTGTCTTCGTTAAGGGATTCTAACTTGGTACTTCCTGTGCTTCTGCTAAATTGAAAGCATAACAAATAAAGAAAGCATGGGTTTTGTTTCCATCAGTCATTTAGTATTTGCATTTCACTACCATGCAGTCTTGGATGATTATTTTTGACCCTCGATTAATGAGAGAGAGAAGTCACAGGGGTTGGCTTGGGCAATTAACATATTCTGTCTCAGTCCATGTTTTACCAAGGTTACTTGATTCATGTCTGTGAGGTATATTAGTTTGCACTGCCATTATTAGTATAATTAATCAAATCCTGTTCTTCTAGAGGTGGATAATTGTCATGTGGGATTCTTATGTATGCTAATTTGGGTAACTAGGAAACCACTAGAGGCCTTCAGGCTCTCTAGAAAGGCATCCTGACAGAATGTTTCAGCTGTTTTCATTTAGGAGAAAGAAGCACCATTGGTGGTGGGTTTATAAGTTTGGTGGGGCAGTGGATTGCCAGGGTGGAGAAGAGAAGGAAGAGTAACGACAGTATAGTAGAGTGAGGCATAGCATGTTTGTGTACCCTCTTTCAATAATATTGTGTAAGGCTGCACTGAACCATAAAAGCAGTCTTGCATCAAATAGGGATAATATTTTTCAAATGTAAGAGGTTAGTAAATCTTGATTAAGGTCACCAACCTTTTTGGACCAGAGGGCACATTTCAGATTTGGAGAGAGTGCTGGGGCACCTGTCACAAAATGGTTGCCATGTGGGGGGCATGGCCCCAGACCAGAAAGTAGTCATAGTGAGGTTTTTCCCATAATTGTATTTCCATATTAGAAAAAGCTTGACCTGTTGAACTTCTGCCTGACATACAGCTGTTAAAGGCACAAGAACTATGGCTTTTCTGCATTGCCAACCCTAAACTAAAGCCTAGACTGCCAGACAACTCACGTATCTGTCACAGCTCTGACTTCGCTCATTGGCTAATAACACTGACAGGCCGGAGCAGCCAGTTTGGCTCATTTCACATAAGGTACTTAGAAGGGTACCTGCACATTTTGCTCCATACTTTTCTTTCTAAGAGGCCTAGAGCCTTACTTTTAGAAAGAAAGAAAGAAAGAAAGAAAGAAAGAAAGAAAGAAAGAAAGAAAGAAAGAAAGAAAGAAAGAAAGAAAGAAAGAAAGAAAGAAAGAAAGAAAGAAAGAAAGAAAGAAAGAAAGAAAGCTCAGATTCTGGGCTACCTGCTGGAAAAGGGCCATGGCACCTGAGAAAGCCTTCAGTGGCCCTATCCCAGCTGGTAGTCCAAAATCAGAGCTTTTATTTAAAAAAAGAAGTTGCCAAAGTCTGGCTTAAAATGTGTACATGGCAAGACGTGTTGGATTATGTTAGCCTCTTCACCATGTATCACTTGGAAAGTGGCTGTATATGGAATGCTGTATGAGCAGACTTCCCTTTGATTTCAGTCACACACAGACTTTTCTCATGGAAAATAAGTAAGTTTAGTTTATTATAGGAAATACATACTTAATAGAAAAGAGGTCCTAGTTCTAGCTAACGAAGTTGGAGATGCAAGGAGCCATGCTTGATCCTTTGATCTCAGCAGAGAGAGATAGAAAGGAAAGATGTCTCCTCTCCCAAGGTGGGATGAAGAAGGGAGGATTCAGGAAGTGAGGACAGCACAAAGAGTAAATTTGTAAATTTACACACCTGAAGGAAGGTCAGCACAGATCAAAGGACAGCGAGATAGTTTAGGGGGCTGGGAAGTTCCCCTCTCTATCTACTCCCCATGCAAATTCCCATCAAGCTGAGTTGCATCCCAGCACTTCCAATCAGATCTTCATCTGAAGATGCAGGCTTTTAACTTTATTCTCTTTAGGGCTACCCCCAGATTTAAAGTAAACTAGTTGATCAATCATATAAGCTTTAATCAATTGATTGATTCAATCTGCATATGTTTGCATATGAGGGGAAAAACAATAGTCCGAAAGAAATAAGCATAACTTGTTTTTAAATATTGCACGGATGTATCACAGCATACAGAAGAGGCATGTCCCATTCTGTCACACACAGGAGGAAATGCTTTTTATAACATTATGGAGCTTGATGGTTGCAGTTTGTATTAATTTTAATAACAATTAATTGGGGGCACTTTTGTAGTTGATAAAAATGCTTTAATCAAGTCATCTGATTAATCAGTTCAGCATTGCAGTTGTAACTCTTTGGTTAGATCCCACAAATTGTTTTGAAACTCCCTGCATAATGTATGTTCCTGCCTGTTTGAGAAGGGAAGTATTATGGTACTGGTAAACTGTGGGTGGCATTCTCCTGTCGCATTGGTTGAGAGGCTTTTAAAGTGGAAAGCACTACGTTGGCTGGACATAATCAACAAACATTTGCAAGCCTGAAATTAACTGTCAGGAATAATACAGGGCTTTCTGACTTTCTAATTCATTCTTTGCCATTTTGCAGTCATCTTAGATCTTAAAGGTCACTTGCACTTAACAGAGACCCTCTTCACTTATTATCTGTTTTCAAAATGGAAGAAAGCCTGGCCTTTCAGCAGAAGTGGATCCCCCCACCATCATGTTTATATGCCTACGTTATTACTGTTTCCTGAACAAACACATTTGCAGAGTTATGAAAAGAGGCTGGTGGGATTGACTGCCAATTTCCTGATTCGAAATGTAGCTAATGTCTTTAAGGAAGATGGGGATGTGTCATGTGTTCCTTCTCCCTTGTTCCTTTTAGTCAAGCCTCCATCTTTGTCAAAGAGCAAATGAATCTGGTGAGCTCTGTTTATAGGACCATTTTATATATAGTTTGCTTGGGACAAAATGATAGCAAGACAATGTCCTGGTTACAATGAAAGGCAGAACTCACTTTAGGTTGAAATGATGGGTCAGTATGTAACACAACTGAGTCCTTATGAAAAACGCACAGGTGGTGAGCAGTGGACAAAGCCTCCAATTCTGACACCCTTTGAGCTGAGGAAAAGTGTAGAGCGGGTCATTTCAAGTTCTCTCACAATTAAAACAATCAAAAGCTAGAACTGTAATAATAACCATTTTATGTTTCAAAGCCCTTTAAATTATCCTGATATCTCTGTGAGGATAGAATTAACATAACATAACGACATAAGAAGAGCCTGCTGAATCAGGCCAAGGGCCAACTAGTCCAGATTCTGTTCTCACAGTGGCCAACCAGGTGCCTGTGGGAAGCCTGTAAGCAGAACTTGCGCACAAGGGCACTCTCCCCTCCTGCAGTTTCCAGCAACTGGTATTCAGAAGCATACTGCCTCTGACCATGGAAGCAAAGCATAGCCATCAGGGCTTGTAGCCATTAACAGCCTTATTTTCTATGAATATGTCTAATCCTTTTCTTAAAGGAATCCAAGTTTGTGGCCATTGCTGCTTCCTATGGGAGCAAATTGCATAGCTTAACTATGAAGAAGTACTCTTGTCTATCCTGAAGCTTAACTGTAGACCACGAGTTCTAGTGTTATGAGAAAGGGAGAAAAACTTTTCACTATCCACTTTCTCCGTGCCATGTGTTCATCCTATATTGAGATGGAGAGGCTTAGGCACAGTAGCTTGCCTCAGTGAATTTGTGGCTTAGGTGCAATTTGAACTGGGGACTTCTCATAACCACAGCGGATATTTCCATAGTAATGCTATGTTCTCTTTGGATCTAGTCATTCTTTCTGTTTGTATTGTTCAGGCTTTGAGCCAAAACAGCACCACCCACACATAAGAGGGAGGTGTCAGCAGGATTTGGGGGAGGAGGGTGAAGGTTTGCAGAAATACAAAAAAACCTTTAGAAAAACCCTAAAAGAGGAGGGGTTCACAATAGCCCAATGAGGACTGAGAATACTCAGTGGCCATAGAATGCTGAATGTTGCAGAGGAATGGAAAAACAGAGAGGGGGGATGGAATGGAGTGGCTGGGATCATGAACAACAGCACTCCATGCTGCAACATTTTGTTGCAGGGATATATTTTATAAATCGTAGTTTTAATGGCATCATGCTTTAATGAAATTTAGAAGGAGTTTTAGTATCAGTCATTCTAAAGGAGTATATACTCTGGCTGCAGTTTTAAAAGCCTTGGAGCCCGTCCCAGTCATCAGTTCTGAAAAATCAAGTGTTAGTTCATGAAGTAATTCACAATGCCTGCTCAAGTGACAGGACTAAACTGGAAGCAGGAGCCTAAATCCACATTTGGGGGAAAAACATAAGTAGGCTCCAGCTGAGTAGCTTCAGAATAATAAAACCCCAGGAGGAAACAAATAAAAGATGGTCCCTTTGTTGTGAGGTGAGCAGAGAAACTCCAAGGAGAGACTGAGTGTGAGGGTCTCATTATACAGGCTGTGAAAGATCCCTGGAAACCCCCTTAACCTTTTAAAAGCTGTTAGTAGCCTTCAATGAATGGTTTTAGTTTGGGCAGGTGATAAATATAAAAGAAGCTTTGGGACTACACCCCAACCCCTCTGAATCCATCACGAAAGAGTACTGTGTGTGCGGTGTTGCCTGCATTCCATACATTTTGAGAAGTTTCCATAGTAACGGAGCTGAAAACTTACAGTTGTCCTAGTGTGATCCAAGCTGTGGCCTGCCCGCCAGGTAAAGATTAAAGCAGGGTACTTTTTTTTTTAAAGAAAATACACACACAGGCTACGGTTATCAGTGTTTTGCAGATGCTTTGTGTAATGCAGCAGGCCACTGACCTTACTTCATAGATAACACAAACTGAAACTTCCAGGATGTCTCTACACCTGTTCATGCTCTGGTTTCACCAACTGTACAATTTAGCTGAAACTGCTGTGCCCTGCGGAAGAATTGATGATAACCTGTGTACAGTCTGTGCTCAGAGTATGGAAATTGTGCACCGAGGTAACACAAATCCCATTGCAAGAGTTGAATTTTACAGTTTGCCTTAGGCTGAAATCCTGGAAGTAAGCTCCATTGAACACAGTAAGATTCTAGGTAAGCATTTACAGTTCTCAGTCGACATTCATTGTAATTAAACAATTTTGCATAGACTTGCATTTTTTTCATCAATTTTGGCTGTGCTAGGTATGGAGAAGAGGTATGCAGGGCATTGGTATTATGCAGCCCCCTTAGGAATTTCCCTAACACATTCCAGCTTTTCAGGCACCACCAGGTGTTAGCCACATACGTTCAAGGCTGCAGTCCTAAATAAATATATGCTGGCAAGTAACCCCCACTGAGCACCATGGGACTCACTTCTGAGTAAGCATGCATAGGATTGGGCTGCCCAAGATGAAAACTTGCTTTAAAGGGAAAGGAAGAATTCTGAGTTTCTCATGAAGCTGAGTTTTGCACCCAGGATCCATTCTTGTGCAGTGTAACAGTGGAATTGCAGAATGCACAGAGCTTCTATAGCACAAGGACAACAAATGATTGAGGCACAACTGAGTTTGGAACTGCTAAGCACTACAGCAGGGATAGGAAACTGTGGCCCTCCAAATGTTGTTAGACTATAACTCCCATAATTCCACCATTAACCATGCTGGTTGGGACTGATGGAAGTTGGAATCCAATAATATCTCTGCTCTACAAGACCCTTTCTACTGTAAGGCAAATCCCTCCACACTTCCTCCCATATGCATTTTGCCTATCATGTTCCCGCTGCCTTGAAAGTTTACTGCTAGGCTCTATTCCTACATTATATAGATACCAGGGAAGAGAAATTTATTTTTGCTTCTGTCCTCCATTTTATAAATTTATTTAGGGAGGCAGGCAGTCCTAGGGCATAGTCTGATGGCACTGGATTCAGAAATCTTGCTGAACTTAAGAAAGTCTACATCTTTTCAGTGCATGGATGGGAGGCTGCTGGGGAAGCACATTTATTTATTTATTTATTATTTTATTTATATCCTGCCCTTCCTCTTAGCAGGAGCCCAGGGTGGCACATGTATGCAGCCTTGAGGTTCATGGGATAAAAATGCATTCAATCACTATAATAAATATTCATTTCTTTAAAATATTTATACCCTGTCTTGCCATTCATCAGGATCCACCAAACAGCTTAACAGCAATATAAATCACAATAGCCACAGCGAATACATCTCCTGATCAGTTCCAAAAGCCCTCCACAATAAGTCTTAATTTCTCATCTAAACCCTAGCAATAAAGGAGCCAAGTAACCCTCTGTTAGGAGGAAGCTCCATAATGTAGGCACCACTACTGAGAAGACCTTGCTCTATATAGACACCCACTACACATGAAACAGCAGGGAAAGCCAAGTCCTATTCAAGCATTTGATACCATGGATACCAAAACAGTTGAAGGGGCTCTCTAGAATGTGTGGGCTACCCTCGGCTCCTAAGACACATCACTCTAAAGGATTCCTACATGCAGGAGATTGCTTGGCCGGTACTGATGCCAGCACCTAGGGGTGGACCTAGCCCGCATGTTCTTACACAGATTTGTAAGTTGGGGCCATAGCTCAATGGGGAGAGCATAGGAAGCTGCCTTAGACCATTGGCCCATTTAGCTCAGAAAGGTGGTCATCCTGATGCAGGGTTGTTGTACCCCCCACCTCCAAACTTCAGGGTGGGGATACTGACAGTAGACCAAATTTCAGGATTGTCAGAGGCATATAAGAAGCTGACGTATACTGAGGCATCCCATTGGTTCATCTAGCACAGTATTGTCTGTAGCTGTAGGCTGTAGCTACACAAAGGGTGGTTAGCTACTAGTTCAGGGGCCTAGTCCAGGCCCCCTAAGCAAATGTTTCTGGCCCCTTAAGACCTCACTTATTTTAGCAGTGGCAGCAAAAAATTAAAAAAAATAGGAACAGAGCTGAGGTGGGTAGAGGTCAGCACCCAGATGGGGGTGCAAAATGCTTCCTCCCTAGTCATCAGATCACTCATTTGATAAACGGAGATAAAGTGACTTCCCACCTTCTCAGCTGATCTGCACAGTCAGCAGAGATGAGGGCGGTGGGCTGCATACCTATGTGTATGTCTGCCTCTGTGTCTCACTCCCAACAAACCATGAGCTATAACTGAGCTTTGCTCCTGGTTTACTACTCATGGTTTATAGTTTGCAATATGGATGGGATCCGTTGGCCGGTGTCAGTGCAAAAGTATTCTATTAACCTAACAGGCTGGGAATTAAGGTTGTTCTTTGTCCGTCAGCTGCTGTTTTTACAGATATTTTTTCCCTGACAAAAAATATTGATATTGATCATTTGAAAGGAAATACTGATATTTTGAAAGGAAATATCGATTAATATCAATGAAATTATTGTTCTTAATACTGATATTTGAAGGGCAGTTTTTTAAAAAAATATATATTTTCCAAAATAGCTGTGGAAAATTGCTATATAAAAATCCAAACTGCAACAATAGAGAATAAGTGAATTAATGGAAAATTTGGTACCAAATCTGAATTGGGCAGAAGTCTAGCATATCCCTAGTTTGCACTCACTCATTCTTGCCAGGCTGTGGCTTGACTTAGCATTGCATGCAAACAAGTCCTGTATATAAATATATATTCTTCAGCACCTAACAGGTTTTGCCTCTTTTCTTAAAAGAAGAAGAAGCAAAAGTGGAGCCCATATCTGGACAACTATTCGGTTGCAGAGAAACTGACTCTAAAATCCAAAGCACCATAGTACTCTTATCTGGGGATATTTGCTATATTTTTTAAGAAAACCATTTCTTGAAAAAGATTGATTTGTACCTTGTTCTGAATAAAGCTGGGAAGCTTCAGGTTTGTTAAATTTGTTTTTCTAAAGACATTCCACAGCTGGGGTCTTGTTTGCAGAGATAGGAGTGCCCACTTGTGTAGAAACAGTAGAGGTCACTGAACATTAAATTAAAATAACAGAGAAGCTAATATCAGGATAGCACACTGTCAGAACCCTTCCTGTCAGGATCCCACCTCAGGCCACCACCTGCTAGGATCCTGCCTGTGCCTACCGCCTTGTCATGGTCCCACCTCAGGGTCCTGGTTTTTAAATGGTTCTCACCGGCTCTAGCAAAGATCTCTCAAGATCCCACTGCTAGGCAGCACCACCAGTCACTCCCTGTAATTCAATATTTCCTTGAGACTGTGCCTTAGTCTCCTCCTGGCCTATTGATACTTTGTGTTTGGGTGCACTTGCAGGCCACAACCCCCCTGTATCTTTGTGCCTGAAAAGAATACAGCCCTGGGTTGCTCTGGATACCTGATGATGTCACACTATCTCTTCACCACTGCCACCATTGATACTGTTTCCCAACCTTGGTATAAGCCCTGCCCACCCTTCTGGTCTGTGTAAACCCAGCCAAGGATCAGGCGTTAGGTAAACCAAGAAATATTTATTTATGTACACAGGAATAACAAGATTACTTAAAGGTATAGTTTAACAAGCGTATGGTTTCATCAGATGCGTTACTCTTTATGTTACTAGTCGTCAATAACCTGCCTCACTACCAGCCTAATCCAATTGAACCCACAAAACCAACCAACAGCCTCCCTCAGAACTCTCACCAACCGAACTCTACTAATCACCCCCTCATTTATACCTTCAGACACTCAAACGCTCAGCCAATCATAATACAACATTCTCCAGCATTTCAGCCCATGTACTCCCGCCTCTCACTCAGTCTGCTTACCATATATACTCTAATAAACCCGCACTTACCATATTTACAGTATTATAAATACAGGGGAATCACACACACACATTCCTTAATTAATATGTGGGCTTGGCTGCGAAAATAACATGTCACACTGTGTGAAGTTCAGTTTTAAACAAACTTAAACCACAGGAGAAGCTTAATTAAAATCGGACGCTCTTTAAAATGCGTAGGGGAAGACAGCAGAACACTGACTGACAGAAAGAAAAGGAGAAGAGATTTTAGAAGAGAACATATTTTTGTATTTACTTAAAATCAATATTTTATTTTAGAAAGGAACATAAATATTTTATTTATTTATCAAATTTGTATCTCAGCCTTTCCCTACAGAATTAATTCATTTTATCTTCACAACGCTGAGAGCAAGTAGTCCTTTTTAGGACTTTCATGTGTTCAGTGAATGTGCATGAAGATGGGGACAGTGGCATTGCATCAGCAGTTTCCACCCCTAACTTTGTTGCATTCATTTCAGGTCTTTAAAAAGACTCATATGTACAATAATACACACAGAGGATTCTTTCCATGCATTCAGGACCCTTCATTTTCCAGACTTTGATATAAAGGAGTCTTTTTGTTCCTTACAGCAGCCTTTCCCAACCAGTGTGCCTCCAGAGGTTGTTGGACCACAACTCCCATGAGCCTCAGCCAGCATTACCAATGGTCAGGAAGATGAGAGTTGTGGTCCAACAACCTCTGGAGGCACACTGTTTGGGAAAGGCTGCCTTACAGTGAGTAGACATAGGTTAAGGGCGGTGCCTGACACTACCATACTGCATCCTCTGCATGATCACTGAACATGCAAAGGACATCTGAGAGCATTCCACACTTACCATTTACAGTGGTATAGTTGCTGTTTAATGCAACATTTTTAAGAATGAATTTGTAGCTGATTGTCTGCACCTTTGGTCACATGTTACTCTTATTAGTCTTATTAAATGGTTGGTTGTGCCTGAATTGAGAACATTTCCACACCCCCTAAGTACTCACGTGTTTCTCCTCCAACCAGTAAATGTCAGAGTAATGATCATGTGCACAGGGATACTCCTTTTGTGGTTGCTAGTATTCCATATTTCTAATCTTGTGGGAGTACAGGAGAATAGAAGAGGTTAGAGAAGAGGGCCTATGTGTGTCTCTCACTATGGCTCATCCCTGAACTCCCATCGCTATCTGCTGTATCTCTCCTCTGAACTGAGCATGCAAAGTGGAAGAAGGAAGAAAGAAGTGGCATGAAACAGATACCATCCAAACCATGCCTACCAACCCCCACACCCTCTACACAAAAACTGGGGAAATGCTTGTATACATACCGCACCAAGGAAAATATTAGGGAATGCATTCCAGATCTTTCACAAAAGTCAGTTTTTTTTGTGAAAAAGTACATTTGCGTACATTATTCCAGAATACTGACTGAATAATAGCAGCATCATGTAGCAGCATGCACACCAAATAACAAAATAAACCAGCAGCTATACCACTATAAATAGTAAGTGTAGAAAAGCCCTGAAAATCAGTCTCTGAAACCAACAGATGTCACAGAACTGATGCAGAAGGAAACCATTCATAATTGAGGATCACAAAATTTTTGGTCAGAATGACATTTACAACTCAATGTTTATTCAGAAATAAGACCCACTGATATCTTAACTTTCAATTATGAATATATTCAGAAAATTGAAATATCTAAAGAGAAATTACCAACCAAAAATTGCAGTCATGGGTGTTCTAGTTTAGACCACCTCGTTGACTTTGAGATTATTTGTCAGTGCTTAGTACCTCTGAAAATCCAACCGTTATGATATACTGGCAAACATTAGTTTTATTATCTAACTTTACTAATGTGAATTGAGTGAACTTCAGTGTAAAACTGTATAACTTCCTTAAAAGTGTATTTCGATACATACTATGGATATTATTTAAATAAAGAAATATTAGTATATGACACAGGTGAACAATATGCCTAAACTAAGTGCTAATATCATCCAATGCTAGTGTAGCTACTACAACTCCAGTTTCCTATATTTGAATGTCATTGGGATTCAAGCTGTTTTATGGTCAAGGACTTGTCAGAACCTTTGTTGCAACATCTGGGAAGAATTTGGAGCACTAATTAAAATACTATTTGCTGTGAATACCCTTTCCAAACCAGCATGCAGCCCAATATCAATTATAGTTAATTCTGCAGCATTTATCCTGTACATTTTAGGAAGTAATGGCATAGGTAACTTTTTCAATTTAACCATTTGGCTGTTCTCTGCTAATAACTGGTTTTTTTTAAAAAGCCTAGAAGAATCCTGATATATGCCCTTTTCAAGTGTTACACTTCCGGAAGACTCAACCCATGAAGGGGGTCATCAGGGTTCCAAAACATGCAGGAAACCTCCACGGGTACAAAATGGTTCCCACTTCAGATATCTCCTTCTACAAGTTGAAAGGCAATGAAAATGTTGATGGAGGGGAGTTTGGAGCTAGTGCACTTATCCCCTCTGCCCTCCTCATGTCTTTATTTCCCCCTAACTTTAACGCCTGAAGATGGCTAAAAAGTCCCTTCTGACTTTATGGGCCAAATCACACAATAACACACAGGACATGTGTTGCAGTCCATACAACTGGTTTTGTGTTTGTTCACGATAAATGCCCACACCGTGAATCTCTATGTTTGTTTCAGCACAAATCGCTAGCAGACTCACAATGAGTTGTGAATAAAGAAAATCCATACTGATTAGGAGTGCCAGAGTGATTAGTGACCTTTGTGATCCATTAGGATAGCCACTTTTGCATCATCAAAAAAAGGGGAAGTGCATCACACACACACCCAAAAAAGAAAGAGGGGAGGAGATAAAAGATGCAGAGCTTGGAAAAGTTACTTTTTTGAACTACAACTCCCATCAGCCCTAGGCAACATGGCCACTGGATTAGGCTGATGGGAGCTGTAGTTCAAAAAAGTAGTATAGATGCAAACTTTAGGGAGAAATTACTACAATTTAAAGTAGAAATACAGTACCTCTCACCCTAGAGGAGAAGACTATGACCAGATGCTAACTGTTGGTGGGTAATGTGGTGTGATACACTACTAGCTTTTCAGGGGTTAGTGTGATTAGGAAGAGGAGATGGAGTTCAATAAAAGAGGGGCTATCTCTTGAGGGGGAGGCCCTTCAGTTCCTGCTTCAACATGGCTGCTGGTTTTTCTTTCATGTGACGGGTAACATCAAGGCCTCTTCTCTCCCTTATGGTTCATAAAGTGGTGTAGGCTAAAGAAATTCAGAAATACCGTAATAAAGTTGTGCGTTAATCAGCGCAAATAATGAAATACGAGGACAAATGTTTTGCACTACAAAAGTTTTTTCAGTTATCTTTCTGCCAAACATACACCCAGGGAGATATACAGTTTATAAACCAGCAGCATACTACTATAAAATAATCAAAATGGTAACAGTGGATAAAAGTCAGCATCTGATTTTACGAGCAGCTTAAAATACCTAAGAAAATGAAAGGGCCTTCATTCTGTGTCTAAATGCTAATAATGAGGTAGTCTCTAATAACTGCAAGCTCTAATGGCTGCAGATGATGGGAACTATAGTCTAAAACATAAGGAGAACACCTGGTTGGCAAAGGCTGAGCTAACCCAGTATTATCTAGTCTTATAAATCCCTGCACTTCTTACCTGATCCTTTATTTTTGTTTTTAACTGAAAATGCCAAGGATTGAAAATGGAACCTTCCACATCATGCCACACATGTATTCTACCATTTTGCTATAGTCCCTCCCAATGACAGAGAATGCAATGCTCTAAACCAGACAGGACAATACTTTAATTTTTCTAGTACCATGCCTCACCATGCATGTATTAAAAGTGGATTTAAGATTATGAAGGCTGCAATCATTTATACATACGTGTTGTATCGAAGAGAAAGTATCACTGAACTCAGCAGGATTTACTTCTGAGTAAACATGTATCACTGTGAAGTTTATTATGAGATCTTATTTACTTCTGGGTAAACTAGAAAAGGCTTTGACATTAATAGGAAATCTTCAGGATTAGCATGGCTCATAGTTGATTGATTTCTTGTGAGAGGTTCCTCATAATGTGGTTGTGTAACCATTGATTCACTAATAAAATTCTATCAGACATCTTCTTTTCTTATCTTTTTGCAAGCTCTGTTTTTCTTGCCACTAGCAGGGATGACGTTATAGTCCTGTATTGTATGATCATGTTTTAGCCATGTGTTGAATTTATCAGGTATAGACATAGTACCATTTTTGCCACTGGCCTCACAGCTTAAGCCATCTCCTGAGTTGTGAATAGAGATAGACACATTATTTATTTATTATTTGGTTTATATCCTGCCCTTCCTCCCAGCAGGAGCCCAGATGCTTAAGATATTTTTAAAGCTTTTTTTAAAAAGATGTTTTTAAATATATTTTGTTTTAATATATTTTAGAAGTCAGTTTTATAATATTTTAGAGTATTTTTAGTGTTTTTGTTTGCTGCCCATGGGCTCCTACTGGGAGGAAAGGTAGGATATTAATTAATTAATTAAATCTATTTCCAGTTTGTGACAATTTCACACGCATTCATTCTTAAGTCCTTCCTGTTTTATATTATCTGTGTGAGGATTCCATACAAAATTCATTTTAATGCATATTTTATCACAAAATATGTATTTAAATACATATTTTAACTTAAAATGTACACATTTTAAAGTGTATTTTATCCTAAAATACACACTTTATAATGGATTTTGGTACATTTTTTAAGTCAGGACCTGTGTCTCAAAATTCAGAGAGTGTCAAATTCGAAGGTTAATTATGTTCCTATTCCTTAAAAATGCAATCTGAACAAAATTCTCTTCCATCCCTACTTATGAATTGTTTTTAACTTTTCTGGGTTTAAGTACTGTCTGTGGGAAATCACTGCAGAACATCCAGAACACAGGTAGCATAATAGGTTTAATGTCATTACATTGTATTTCTTCTTGGTGAATAATTGGGTAGAATACCACCTGCACACTTTTCTTTGTATCTTCACAAGTAAAAGAGCTAAAGATGTATTTTTTAAAATGAATCCTGAACATTCAGGGAGGAGTCCAAGTATCCATCTAGGAGACAGGCACCTTGTGGCTACAAGCTGTTTTCACTGGACATGTGCCCTGTGTTGCTGGGTACCTTAAACCAGGGGTTCCCAAACTGTGATCCATAGACCATCAGTGGTCTGCAAGCTTCATTCAGGTGGTCCACTGTGTGCCTGTAAAGAGCAGCAAGAGAAGCAGCTGTGAACAGTGGATGCAGCACATTAAATATCCCAATTGATTTTTAATTGTATTCTTATTGCTTTTATTGTATTTTATATTGCATTTTATGGAATTTAAATAGTAATACAATAATATACAAGATAGGAAATAAAAGAAGCAATAAAAATACAATTAAACATAATACAGCATCTAGCACAGTAAATTACAATTGCTATTGCAGGGAGAAAATTAATTAAGTGGTCTGCCTAGACCCTCAGCAATTTTCAAGTGGTTTGTGGGGGGGAACGTTTGGGAACTATTGCCTTAAACTATTCTTAAATAGGAAATTGCTTTATACCAACTCAGACTGTTTGCCCAGTATTGCCTACTCTGACTGGCAGTGGCCCACAAGAGTTAAGGCAGATGCCTTTCCTGTCAAATGCTACCTGAACCTTTTAAGTAGAAATGCCTGGGAATGAACTTGGGACCTTTTGCATGCAAATAATATGCGCTACCACTGAACTGTTGCCCGTCTCAGAATCAATAAATATCCTAACAGAGATTTAAGCAACGTTGAGATAAAATCTTTGCTTCTGAATTCCAAGAATGTATAGGTTCTCAGAGGATGTCAAATCTCTTATTTAGTTTGGACCAAACAACCCTAATTCATGGTTCTTCAGATCTGCAGCAGCTCTTAAAAGAAAACAGAAAGTCATATGGGAGGATATATTCCTATAGATATACCATTGTTAAGTCCAGAGGGATTACAACCATACCAGGCTAGTTATGGCTTTAAATATCATCATGTCCCACAACTTAACCAGGCCAAATATGGAGTTAATGGGTTGAAAGGGAGACAGCTGAGAAGCAGAGAGTTTACAGAATAGAACAGAGAGGAAGAAGAAGCCAACATTGCCAATTTATTATTTATTACATTTATACCCCGCCTTTCTTTTCATGATAGAAACCCAAGGCGGCTTACATATGGTTCCCAGGCGGTCTCGCACCCAGGCACTGACCAGACCTGACTGGCCTCATGTGCCTTCAGACCATAGCCTGGGACTATCAATAGCTGCTGCTTCTTCAACTTGAACTGGGCCTCCACTCCCCTCCTCAAAGCCATTAGGAGGAATTGCATTGTGACCAGGAAAGGAAGACGTGGTCAGTGAAGCAAACTGTCATTATTGTCACCTAGTTAAATAGGCAATTTAAAGATGGTGTTCACTTTCTGCTGTTTTAATAATATGTTATTGTTCTTAATGATTTTGCATAACCTGCTCTGGGAGCCTTTTTTGGATGAAGAGTGATATTAAAATGCATTAACTCACTAAAAACAATCTGACCATGATGGGGCCCTTCTCCAAATTCCCTCTGTAGGAGAGGCACATTATGCATTGTGCAAAAAGGGGAGGGCCTTTTTGGTGTTGGTGCCCCATCTTTAGAATAATCTCCTCAATTATTACATTATTTTTAGTGGTATTATTAGATGGCATTAGTATTTTCAGTGCCGGCTTAAGATATTTTATTTGGCCAGGCTTTCCTGTATTGTCTTAGCTGACTGAATAATTTTTGGTTTATTAATTTTCAGATATTACAATACAATATGGGTGTTGTTGTTTTTTAAAGTTTGTTTTAGTAGTGTATTGATATTTGATTTTTTGTACACCACATTAGAATCCATTGTTTGGATGAAGGCTTAGTTTAGAATTTTTTTAAAAATGGCATGATGCTAAGGTAAGCTGCACCACTGCAGACCAATGAATGGTATTTGGGGATGGGAGCTGATTCTAGAACACCTTTCTGCATTCCTTGAAGTGAGCAAATCTCTGTGTGTACTTTATTTTTTTTCCCAATTGAAAAAATAGGGGGCATGAGTCTGTGAGGAGCAAGTGGGATTCATGAGGTAGCTATAGCTTCACAGACATATAGTGATGCAAACGTTTGGGTTTGGAATATAAAGCACAGGGCCAGCCCTACCATTAGACATTGTGAGGCAGCTGATTTTGGATGGCTTTAAAGGACATCAAATCTTTTTAGTAGAAACCCTATAGCACTGCAGACATATAATGGTGCAAATGTTTGGGGTTGGGCCATAAAGCACAAGGCCAGCCCTGCTGTTAGGCATAGTGACAGTTGGGTGTCATTAAAGGGCACCAAATTGTTTTTTATTATTATTGTTGTATTTTTACTCCAAGGGAATGGCACTTGTGAGATTCTCAGCTTCAAGGCCAAAGTAACTTGGCCAACCTTGAGAACTGTGTGTCTTAAGGTGGTGAGAGGAGTTCCATTTCATGTTCTGCCTCAGGAGCAGCAAAATGTCTTGGGCCAGCCCTGATAAAGCAATCTTCAATGCACATACCAGTCCTGATTTGAAAAGACTGAATGAAGCAAGCTTGAAGGCAGGGGAAACAAGGAACAGCTAAATAAGAGCAATAACTAAATAGTGAGAAGAAAAATCTCCATTGAGAGAAATCTATCGCTGGTGTGGTGTGAGCAGTGAATAGCTTCTCAGCTAACAGTGAGCATTAAGGAGAGACAGTGTGATGGAATAAATATTTGTCTCTTTGATCATTTTGTGGGGAAAGAGCAAACACCAGATATCTTCTGAACTATACATTTCTGTTTACATTACCGTGTGTGCTTTCTCTCATTTTCTGCCCTGTGGGCCTGCCCTGTTCACTTAACTAGGTGTCTTTGTGTTTTAAAAAGACATCATTTCAACATCAGTCAGTCACGCTGTGGGTCAGCCCCACATTGACAAAGAGGCTGAACATTGAAGGCTTTTGGAGTCTGATTTTATAAAATAGGAATGGAGAGTTAGGACCTGAACTTTTATTGATTTTCATTTAAGTACAGTGCACAGAAGATTGTGTTATGGGTTCAGTAATTCCAAGCAAAAAAAGCTTTTCTCTCCCCTTTTAGCTCTGTGAAAATAGATAAGGAGACCTAGGGAAGATGCATCTTAAGCCATAAAATAGAGTTCATCCCTGCTAAGTTGCTTAGAAAACAAAAACAAGCTACAGAAAAGTTGCCAAGGAAAAGAGCCTATGAGTGCAATGTCTATCAGTATTAGCAACTATGGGTTTTGTTTATTTTGTGTGTTTATTAATTTTGATAGAATTATTTTCAAAGATAAAAATCAACATAAGATGGTCAGACTCCACAGTAAACAATGGGGAGGGGAAAAGTGGTTAAAAAATATAATGGACCTCTGGCAACCTCTATTTCCTGGCACAGAATTTGTTGATAAGGAGGGTGATTGTGAGGTCTGTTGTGCAACAGCAGCTACAGGGCCAGCTCCAGACATGCCAGGGCCCTTGGGCACCAGCTTGCCCTGTGCTCACACACACACACACACACATGCTCACTCTCACACACATATGTACACACACCTACCTGCCTCTCGCAGAGAGGCAGCTTCTTCCGCCTGCCCGTTGGCTGGCTCCATCTCTCCTGTTCTCCTGCTCTGTGGGCTGCTATGAGCGTGCAGCGCTGCCATCAGTTAAGATGGCACTGGAGGCTTCAGCCCCTTAGGGAAACCTCAGCCGCCATCTTGGTTAATGGCAGTCCTGCGCGTGCAGCCTCAAAAGGTAGGAGAGACAGGCGGCCAGAAGAAGCTCCCTCTCTGCTATCCGTGGCAGCTACTCTGCCGTGGATTGCGGAAAAGGAGTGTTACTCCTCCCCCATCCTATTGTGAGGCCCCTCGGGCCCTCAGCCAGGGCCCGACCTGGCAGCCCTTTGGGACTGGCCCTGAGCAGCTACCAGAATCAGTTTCTGCATTCACAGGTTGAGAAAAATATGTGCTGTGTGTAGCTTTTTTACTCTGAGGGAAGAGATATGATATGAGTTCCAAGCTGGCAGCTTTTCAAATAGGGGGATCCTGTACTTGAAGTGGCACATGGTTACTTTTCTCTCTTTCTCTCTCGTGCCTGGCTTTTCATGCTTCGTGGGTTTATTTTTCTAGGAATTCTTTGGAAAGAGAAAGAGCACCACCTAAAACAAAAAGGCTACTTTGCAGTTTGTAAAACAAATTGCCAGTCAAGTTCTGTCAAACACATTTTAAATCTTTTAAACTGAAAGACTTGTCCCTATCAAAGACTGCTTAAATCCAGAGATCAAGTTTAAAATATTACAGATGTTGCCAAGTGCTGAGTCGCATGCTGTAACGCCCTTCCCTGGCTCTCCCTGTCAGGTTCCTACCTGCGCGTGGCTACTGCCTGTCACTAGGCACCACCAGGGACTCCACCAGTCCGGACTGTCATTTTTTATTTTTTCTCTCCCCACTCTAGCACAGATCTCAACAGATCCCCCTGCTAGGCAACCACCAGTCACGTCCTAATACTAGTATTCCCAGAGACTCTGAATACTGGTATTGTTATTCTCTTCACCGCTGCCACCATTTGTTACAGTTCCCCTTCAGCCTTAGTCATTACCTTACCCTCCCTTCTGGTCTGTGAAACCCCAGCCAAGGATTAGGCCTTTGGTAAATCAAATTAAGTATTTATTAAAGATAACAAAGCTAACAAGATTAACAAAATTTCTTCTTAAGGCACATAAGCATATGGTTTTACTCAATACTAATCCGAACTCTACCCCTCTCTTTCTCCACGCTCTCCTGACAAACAACTCTATCAAAAACCCACCAAAGCAACCCACTCACTTTCATCACCTCTCAGATTCCACTCTCACTCTTCCTTTTATACGTTCAGCCATTTTAAACACTCAGCCAATCATCTCGCATTCTACTGCCCATTCACTCCCCCTCCTCTTTCACTCCACTTACCATGTATCTTCTAAACAACCAACACTTACCATATATACATTAATATAGGAACATCACATTTCCCCCCCCCTTAAAACAACGGCAGAGTATTATTCCTGTTCCAGGATTTATACGTCGCGTTAACAAATAAAAGTCTCTATGGGGAAAATGTCTTTCTTTGTTCCTCCGTCTGGTCACGTCACTGCAGTCCCAGCCACTTGCCTGGAAAGTCCATCGGCCAGTACATTGTCCTTGCCTTTTATGAACTGGAAGTCCACTTGATAGTCCTGTAGGGCCCAGGACCACCTCTGCAGCATAGTGTTATGGTTTTTCATAGTCTGCAACCATAACAAGGCCCGATGATCCATAGTCACTGTGAATCTTCATCCCCACACGTATGGGCGCAACTTGTTCAGTCCCCACATGACCGCTAGGCACTCCTTCTGGACCGACAAATAGTTTTTCTCCCTCGGCGTCAGCTTGCGACTCAGGTACGCCACTGGATGTCTAGTGCCTTCTCTCTCCTGCAGCAAGACGACTCCCAGCGCGAGGTCCGACGCATCTGTAGCCACGATGAATGGTTTCTCATAGTCTGGTGCTATTAATATGGGTCCTTGGCACAAGGCTTGCTTCAGTAGATCAAAAGCCTTCTGACATTCATCCGTCCATACCACACGCTCAGAACACTTTTTCTTTGTTAATTCATGCAAGGGGGTTGCTATTTCCCCAAAATTTCTCACAAACTTCCTATAAAATCCAGCCACACCCAGAAATGCCCTTACTTGTTTTTTTGTTAAGGGGATAGGCCACACTTGTATTGCCTCCACCTTGCTCCATAAGGGGGTGATTTTCCCACTCCCCACCTTATGTCCTAAATAGATTACTTCCTTTAGTCCAAACTGGCATTTCTTAGCTTTTATTGTGAGGCCTGCTTTTCTTAAGGCCTCCAATACTGTTGTCAGGTGTTGGACATGCTCAGGCACCGACTTGCTAAAAATGGCCACGTCATCGATATAGGCCACTGCAAAATCTGACATGCCTCGCAACACAGTATTGATTAGCCTCTGAAATGAACTTGGTGAGTTCCTTAGTCCCATGGGTAAGGTCACAAACTCATATAACCCATCTGGTGTACTGAAGGCAGTTTTGGCTCTGGATTGCTCATCTAGTTCCATTTGCCAAAATCCTTTACAGAGATCTAGTGTAGAGATAATGGTTGCTGCCCCCAATAACTCTAACATTGCGTCTACCCTAGGCATAGGATACGCATCTGGGACCATAATTTTATTGATTAGCCGATAATCAATGCAAAACCTTGTCGTTCCATCTTTTTTTGGAACCAGGACAATACTTGAGGCCCAGGGACTGATGGATTCCCTGATCACTCCTAATTCCAGCATCTCTTCCACCTCCTTTTTGATCTCATTCAAAACTTTCCCATTCACACGGTATGGAACAGATCTGATTGGGGCATGATCTCCAGTATCAATGGAATGTATAACTATACTGGTTCGGCCAGGTTTGTTGCTAAAGAGATTCCTATAGGTTTTCAAAACTCTTAGAATCTCTTCTTTTACTTCCTCCTTAACCTCCTCTGACCATTCCACTTGATCTATCCCTCCTTTGTCTTTGCTTTCCCATACCAAATCTGGAAGTTCAGGCCCACTTCCCTCAGGGAATAAGGTAACTTGCAACACCTGTGCATCCCTGGTATGGTAAGGCTTCAACATATTTACATGAAACACTTTGCTTTTGTTTAATTGCTCTGTGGTGATTACATACGTCACTGTGTCAAGCCTTTCTCTGATGGTATATGGTCCTTCCCAGTTAGCCTGTAATTTGTCATGTTTCCTGGGTATGAACGCCATAACCATATCTCCCACATTATTCACACGTACCCTGGCTGTTCTGTCATACCAGTAACGTTGCTTCTGCTGAGCTTGACTCAAATTCTCTTTCACCACTTCCATCATTTGTTTCACTGATTCACATTCACCCTTTCTCTCAGCAGGCATCCACAGTCTATATAAAATCCCATTCTCACACACAACTTGATTCCTCAGTTTGTCAGTGAAAGGAATCTGTTGGGTGAGAGCTTGTTCCTTTATCTGCTTCCAACTTATATCTTCATGCAGCTCTTCCCTGAATTGCTCTGCTTCTTTCTTATCAGAGACCACTTGATACAGTTTGTCTCCTTCAGCAGGCCTGCTAGTGGTTGCTATGGTGACCTGAGGCTGGTTAACAGATTCCACCCTGTTTGTTTCAGCCCCCCTTAATATGGCTTCTTTTTCTCTGCCAATTTGCTGCCTGGTCACTACATATATCTTTCCTTGGGCTCCCATTACATCTCTTCCCAGTATTACTGGTTCTTGTTGCTGGGCATTAATGCCTACTTTATATTGGCCCTCTCGGCCTCTCCAAGTCATTTCCACCAGGGCCACAGGCAAACTTTCTGGTTGACCCCTCACTCCTTGGATAGTCACAGTTTCCTGAGGTAATATTACCTCAGATTTTATTAAATCTGGCCTCAGTAATGTCTGAGCGGCACCAGTATCAAGCAATGCCCAATAATTTGCCCCCTGTACACTCACTTCCTCTCTCAGACTTGAATCAAGGTCTGTTACTTCTGTCCAGTTTATCTGGCAGAACTGAACCTTTTTCGCTGTTTCTAAAGCCTTGGGCTCTATTTTCACTGCCCTTGTCTGAGCAGGATTACTAATGGGGTTGGCAACCTCACATTGAAAACGTAGGTGCCCCGGTCTACCACATTTGTAGCATAATTTCTCCTCACTTTTAGGGTACACAGATCCACTCTGGGTGTCCTGTGCCCTTCAGATTTTACTGGAGGACTCACTCTCTGTGGTACCACATCCCTTCTGCCAGCGTTATATGGTCTGGGTTTAAAATCTCTTGATGTTTTCCCCACCCAGCCAGTTCTGTTGGAGGCGAAGTGATCCGCCATCTCTGCGGCCTCCTGCACCGATGTAGGGGAACGGTCTTTGACCAGGAGCCTTATTTCTGGTGGTAACTGATGGTATAATTGATCCAATATCATGAGGTTTTTCACCTCCTCCACAGACTGAGCTTTTGCACTTGTCAGCCATTTCCCAAATATGTCCATCAGTTTTGCCCCCAGCTCCACGAAAGACCTCCCTGTCTGTATCTGGCAGTTTCTGAAAAGCTTTCTAAAATAATCAGGCCCCAGTCTGAATCTTTTAAACACTGCTTCTTTGAATTCAGCATAGGTGAAGGGCCTGTCTGAGGGGAAATATTGGTATACTTCTGCCAATTCCCCTTTGATCAGGTTTGATAAATACTGCATGTATTTAGCTTCAGGTAGCCCCCACAACTGAGCTGCCTTTTCAAAGGTTGTGAGATAAATTTGAGGATCTTGACCAGGCTCATAGACAGCAAAGTCCTTTGGAGTAATTTTTATTTTTGCTCCATCTCTGTCTTTCCTTGTCTCCTCAGAGTGAAATTTCTCTCTATCAAATTTTAACTTTTCTACTTGTAATTCAGCATCCAATGCTCGTTGCTTCTCCCTCTACTCAAACCCCAATCTCATTCTCTCAATTTCCAACTCCCTCTGTTTTTCCTTCTCTGCACCTTCCATCCTCAATCTCTCAGTTTTCAACTCATGCTCCCATCTTAACTTCTCTCTCAAGTACTCTATATAAGCGGGATTGCTTAAATATCCTTCTGGGGTCTCTTCTCTGACAGGTTGTTTTTGCTGGGCAGTTGCAAATCCTATAAGTGCTACCCTCAATTCATCTACCCCTCGTGAGGTAAATTGAATGTTATGCACTTCTCCACCAGCTCCTCTCTTTTCATTTTTATGTATTCAGCCATGGTGTTTGAGTTCACTCACTCTTTGCCACACACTCTTTGCCAGTCACTCTCACAAGAAATCTTGTTTTGTTATTTCTGTTTGCCACACCACTGTTCTGGATTCTCTAGTATTCGTATCTGGATTATCTGTTGTTCGTATCCCACCGCTACCACCACATGTGACGCCCTTCCCTGGCTCTCCCTGTCAGGTTCCTACCTGCGCGTGGCTACTGCCTGTCACTAGGCACCACCAGGGACTCCACCAGTCCGGACTGTCCTTTTTTATTTTTTCTCTCCCCGCTCTAGCACAGATCTCAACAGATCCCCCTGCTAGGCAACCACCAGTCACGTCCTAATACTAGTATTCCCAGAGACTCTGAATACTGGTATTGTTATTCTCTTCACCGCTGCCACCATTTGTTACAGTTCCCCTTCAGCCTTAGTCATTACCTTACCCTCCCTTCTGGTCTGTGAAACCCCAGCCAAGGATTAGGCCTTTGGTAAATCAAATTAAGTATTTATTAAAGATAACAAAGCTAACAAGATTAACAAAATTTCTTCTTAAGGCACATAAGCATATGGTTTTACTCAATACTAATCCGAACTCTACCCCTCTCTTTCTCCACGCTCTCCTGACAAACAACTCTATCAAAAACCCACCAAAGCAACCCACTCACTTTCATCACCTCTCAGATTCCACTCTCACTCTTCCTTTTATACGTTCAGCCATTTTAAACACTCAGCCAATCATCTCGCATTCTACTGCCCATTCACTCCCCCTCCTCTTTCACTCCACTTACCATGTATCTTCTAAACAACCAACACTTACCATATATACATTAATATAGGAACATCACACGTGCATACAAGTTATGTGATCATAATGTTGCAAATAGGGACCAGAAGTGCCTTTAAAGTGGGGGCAAGGCTCAAGAATATCCATTGAAAGAGGATGCCACCTCCATTTTGGGGGCTCTGGTTTCAAATAATCACAAGGTACATTGTCCTTACTTTGCATACGTTCTAGCTCTAAATTGAATTGTCACTTTTTGTACATTTTGCATTTAATTTTTCTCTTACCTTACTGCCTACAATTCCTCGTCCTCCCCATGTCTGAGCATATACCTGTAATGGCAAATTACACTTCATGCATCTGATGAAGTGGACTCTACTCCATAAAATATTATGCTATATTAAATCTGTTAGTTCTTAAGGTACCACAAAACTCTTTGCTGTTTTTAGCCTTGTTTGTTTATTTTCAGCTTCCACTGATTACATTTGGGCATGTAACCAAGGCTGATGCAGTTGAGGCCCAAGATATAAATTGCCATCAGCTCACTTTAGAACAGTAATTTCCCGCCAGTTTTAAAATAATAGATTTCCACAGTGAAATCCTTTGTTTTGCATTTTGGGCAAGAGTAGGTACATATTAATCCTAATGGTTGCCTCAGTTTAGGCCCCATCCACACTATACATTTAAAGCAGAATCATACCACTTTAAACAGCTGTGGCTTACCCAAAAAAATCCTGGGAACTGTAGTGTGTAAAGGGTGCTAAGAATTGTTAGGGGACTCCTGTTCTCACAAATCTACAAAGAGTGGTTTAACAGTCAATCACTTTCCAGGGAATTGTAGCTCAGTGAGGAGAATGGGGTCTCTTGACCACTCTTGCCACCCTTTACACATTACAGTTCCCTGGATTCATTGGGAAAGCCATGACTGTTTAAAGTGGTTTGATACTGCTTTAAATGTCTAGTGTGGATGGGGCCTTCGAATGTGGTGCCTCAGATCTTGGATTTCCAAATGATGCCCATATGTATGTGTTATTTCAGAGCTCTAATTCTACAGAATCTGGCACCAACATTAAACTGGCACCAACTGGCACCAACATTCAACAAAAGTCACCCCCACAAAATATTTCCTAGTCCATATTTTGCTTTCCATAAGGTGTGGAATACATGGGCATAGTACCACAAAAGAAATGCAGAGTTGTTCCTTCCTTAATATGAGGTGAAAGGCTAATTAGGTCTGATCCATATGCAGCCCTTAGCTGTTCTCCTCTCCCCTCCCAGATTAGAGCCAGTTTAGATTTCTCTGCCAGTACACTCCATTTAACTGAATGCAGGGCAAATGAATATGGGCTGTTTGCACCTGTGTTGGTGTTGCTGAGCTGCCATGATGTCATAGGAGTCTGGAGCACAAGTGAGGAGGCACGAATATGCAGAAGATATGGTACTGAAACCTCCCATTGTGGAATGGTATGCATGTTCCTTAACTATGGTTAAGTTATTGGAAGCAGGGGGTGGGGTGAAACATCCCCTCCCCCGAGTACATTCATGCTGCAGCTTCTTTTTTAAAAAGATGTGTTATTTCAGAGCTTTACACTTAAATCAAGTTTATTGCTAGCTTCAAAGCCTGTTTAAGAAATCTGGTTGTGGAAAACCATGGCTAATATAATTGCCAGTGTATCCCTTAATTTCACTTAAGGTAGGAAGGGAGAATTCCTTTGTAAGAACATAAGAGCTCTGGAGGATCAAACCAAAGGGCCATCTATTCAGCATTCTGATCCCACAACGGCGAACCAGATGCCCATGGGAAGCTCACAAGCAGAACTTGAATACAACAGCCCTCTCCCACTTGTGTCACAGCCACTGTATTCAGATGCATACTGTCTCTGATACTGTAAATAATATGTAGCCATCATGACTAGTAGCTATGAAGGGGCAGTGCTGTGGGGATGAAGTACATGATCACAGAGCCTGCTGCTGATCTCTTCTGTGGTTAACAGATCCGCTCTCTGATTCTTTATGAAATAAATGTTTTCTTTGCATGGAAAACAAATGGGGTTTTGTGGCATATGTGCTATAACTACATGTCATAATTACCCTGTGTTAAGTCTAGCCGTAACTACCTTGTAACCTACACTTTGACTGGGGAAGTGGAAACAGCCTTGCATGAACCCTCTAATCTCACAGTACTCACTTGGAAGAAAACATAGATGCTTTGCCACTGCTTGTAACTTACCATATGATTACATTACCCACATTTGGCATAAGAGTAAGGAGAGTCACATGGTTTTTGGATGCCATAAAGCACTGTTGGACTTGCTACTCTCTCATTCATTGAATGCTTTCTCAAGTCAATTCCTATCTGTAGAACTAAATATATTCCTTTTCTAGTATTCCTTCTGGTCAGTTACAAGATTACCAGTGAAATCCTACATGTTTCCTAGAAGTAGGTCTCATTGTTTTCAATCAGTGTGTATTAGATTGCAGCATACATACATGTATAGACAGACAGACACACTCAGTGGAGACTGGTGGCTCCAATGTCAGTGAGGCAGTGAATCTGCTCCAGGTTTTAGTGTGAACTGTGTGCTGACATTTTGGACAGCTCCTTGAAAGTTCAGACTAAAACTTGGAGCAGATTCACTGCCCCACTGACATCGGAGCCACCAGTCTCCACTGTATATATTGTGAACACGGCTGTAGGAAGATCAACACATTTTGGCCATCTGTCTTGCTATTTGTCTGGAATTGCCTTCAGGTTGCATAATTCAGTACACTGAATGTATAATCAGCGTAAATGCCTTGAACACTTATAATACAAATTGTATTTCTATACATTCTTACTACACTGGGTTGCAGAGGTACAAATCCAGTTTTCATACTTGATTTTTAGCACACAGAGTATTTGGATGATATTTATTCAGCAAGTTGTCTCTCTAGTAGGGCTTACACTAATAGTGTTAAAAGTGTCAAGGGATTCACAAACTGGTAACTGACCCCATCAAATAAATGCCAGAAAAGTGAGGCTGCATGTAAGTTGGTCAGTGTGGCATAGTGGTTAGAGTGTTGGACTATGGCCTGGGAGACCAGGGTTTGAATCCCCACACAGCCATGAAGCTCACTGGGTGACCTTGGGCCAGTCACTGCCTCTTAGCCTCAGAGGAAGGCAATGGTAAACCACCTCTGAATACCACTTACCATGAAAACCCTATTCATAGGGTCACCATAAGTCGGGATCGACTTGAAGGCAGTCCATTTCATTTTTTCAACACTAGGACCTTGTGAGAACTGTTAAGCATTTGAGACACTGACTGGTTCACTTGAATCCTGGCATTTAACTTACAAGGATTGGGAGGGAGTCACCTCCTCATTGTTGACTTGATCATTTCTCAACTGTAAACTCTTCAACTAGCCAGTTTGCCATCACACATCTCACACTCATTATTGTCTTTGTTGCTATATGGTGAAAATAACTTTACACATTGCTCTTTCTATATATCATTTTCTTTAGCAAGAATAAATGGCTTTTCCCCTTCTTTTTATGTATTTAAAACAGTTAATGAGCTACGTTAATTCTACATTAATTCTACATTAAAGAAAAAAGTAAGAAATTGTATTATGGCACCTTAAAGATTGACAAATTTATTATGGCTTAAGGTTTCATAGACTAGATGTATTTAACGAAGGGGGCATTTTTGCTGCCTGAGGCAAAGGCAGGATGATGTCCTTTCCTCATTGCATATCCAGAAGGCAACCAGACTGGCTGTTGAAATTTACTTCAATACTTGTGGTTGGGCATCATCCTCCACTGTACCTGAGAGCAGGAAACTAGCTTAGGGGGTGTAGGTGGCACACACTGTTCTGTTCTCCCAACACACCACTGCTGCTCTGCTCCCCCACCCCTCACATATGCCACCTGATAGGGCGTCTTAATGGTATGGCCCTGACTCTAGTTTGAAAGCTTGTGCCATAATGAATTTGGTTTTTTTCTTTTTTAAGATGTCTTCAGAGCTTTTTAAAAAAAATGTTTCAAAGATGTTTTGTTTTGATGTATCTTAAAGTCTGTTTTTATGATGTTTTAAAGTGTTTTTAGTGCTTTTGTTTGCCGCCCTGGGCTCCTGCTGGGAGGAAGGGTGGGATATATCAAATGATAAATAAATCAATAATAAAAATCTACATTTTGTTTCCTGCAACAGACAAACATGGTTACTTCCTTCAGAAACTGAATACATGAAGGTAGCTCAGGGTTGTAGGTATCATGGTCAAAAACACTCAGATAGCTTATTGATAAGCAATGGAAATTCCTACCCTGATGAGGTTAGGTGGGATTTGCATCTTAGATTAATTTACTGTAATGTAGGTTGATACGTAAATAGGCAATTAAGGCTGGACATTTGACTGATTAAAAAGTTTGATCAGTTGACTGCTCAAAGATTGTCAAATAATGGTGAAGTATTTTTTAAAGCACTAACATAATGAGAATAATGAAGAACATAAGTTTGATACTTGTGCTAATTACAAACACAATTAGCTGATGATGTGAAACAGTAAAAAAAGGAGTGATTTTATTACATTTTTATTCTGCTTTCCTCCCCATGGACATTGTTCCTTCCCACCATTTTATCTTCTCAACTGCCTGTGAGTCAGGTTAGGCTAGCCTCCCCCAACCTCGTGCCCTCCAAATATATTGAACTACAAGCCCCATCAGCCCTTGCCACCATGACTAATGGTCAGGGCTGATGGTAGTTGTAGTCCAAAACATATGGAAAGTGCCTGGTTGGGAAAAGCCGAACATCATCATCTTACGAGCTTCATGGCTGAGTGGGGGTTTGAACCTGTCTCTCTGATCTTGATCCAACAGGAGTGGGTGCCTTGCAAGTGTTGCCAGTCAGCAGATTGTCGGGACTTGCAAATCCCTCTTCCTTTGCTTGCATGGTTTGAAATGAAACCACATAAGCAAAGGAATATCAATTGATAGGTAGTGCCTGTAAACGCTGCCTTCTGCAGGGGGCTGCATCGTTACCTGCTCCACACTTGATATGACATGAAGTGTAGGGCAGGTGAGTGTGGCTTGGGCAAAATGGCCCTGCATGCCAAATTAGACCCACAAGTCGAAGATTTCTCACTGCTGGACTAGGCGGTGTCCTTTTCCATTCATGTCTGCTTTTGTTCCCAGATGCCTGCTGTTAACAGCAGATACCCAGTGGGTTGTTTCACTGTGCTGCTAGATTTGCCTCTGACTCCTTCTCTTGCTAGCAAATATCTCGCAATAAAATAAAAAAGGTAATCTGTCATCTACACCCTGAAAGATTTGACAATATTTGATAGCAGTCAAACAGTAGGTTGATAACTGATGGGTCAATGGACAAAATTTGAATGATCAGCTGATTGGGATGACAATCCTACATATCTGTGTGACCTGTGTGTGCTATTTTCTCAGAGGCATCCTTCTCAAAAGATAAAAGGAATATAGATTCCAGCTTTATAGCACAGGAGTGGGGAACAATTTTCAGCCCAAGGGTCACATTCCCTTTTGGGCAACCTCCTAGGGGCCACATGCTAGTGGTGGGTGGGGCAAATGTAAATTTTACCCTTGTACAATAAGCTAGTTTCTACACTTCCACACTCCTTTCTATCCTCCATCCAAGCAAAGCAAACTCATTATCAGAGTTGAAGGGCATATTCCATGCAGGCAAAGATGCTCAAGGAGGGTGCAAAGCAAGGCTGGTGAGGGACGGGTCCTAGGGAGAGGAGATGTGGCTGTAGAGGGGATGTGAGGTGAGGTGAGCCCCAAGGGCCAGATAGAGATGATTGGAGGGCCATATTTGGCCCCTGGCCCTGAGGTTCCCTACCCTGTTATAGCACAATGCGAAGACTTGATGAGCCATCAGACAAGCCCATAGGGATTGCCCCAGTGCGACAGCATATGTGACGACTGTATGCTGCCATGGCAAGGATGTTATGTGATGTGAGTATTGCTGGCCAAGCACAGGGGTTTATAAACAGCGGTAATCGGCTGAATGAAAGCAAAAAGGACTCACTGGGCTGTTTGGAAACAACAATATAAGAGAGCATGGGAGAACTTTTCTTCCCCAATCTTGAGTGTGAGTTCCAAGCTCATTCTTTTACTCTTAGATTGTCTTAAGGATGTGGAATCATTGCTATCTTTTTGTTCCACAACTCACTAATCTTAGTGTAATTACAAAAGCGATGGCACTGTTCCAGAGGTACATTGTTGAGCACCAAATTGCAGTCCTTTGGTAGAAGTGAAGTCCAAATTAACATTCCTTGCTGAAGCAACAAAGAAATAATAAATACACCAACTATTTAAAAGTAATAATTATATTATTAACTTCTGGGTTTAGAAAATCTGCATTTTTTAACAAGGGTAAATTTTGTTAGAAGATTTTTGTCTTTTTTTTTGTTCTTGATGGTGAATTCTTTAAATTAAGCTTACGTTCTTTGTAGTTGCTTAATGAATATGTGTAGCATGATTCCCAGTGAATATTATTTTCCTTGTACTCCCTTTGGCTCATTTACTGATTACATATAAAAGTCTCAGCTGAGTTCTGCTGTAATCTGCCCCCTGGGACAAAAAAGCCACATTCTCAGCAGGTTTACTGTGTCTAGTGCTACAGGATGGATGCAGAAGAAACAATTGAAGAGGAAAGACAATGTGAATTAGAGAGAATAAGAATTAGGCTGAATGAGGCACCCTCCCAATGTAATGTACACTTGCACTTAAATTGCATTAAATTCATGAGCCCAAACTCAAGCTGGCAAATCACCCATATGAGTAAGGCTACTGTTAACCTTTTAAAGAGAATTCTGTCTGCAAAAACACCATTGTTCTAGAATGACTGAATGAATGTCTGAGCAGGAATATATAAAAGGGAAACTGCTGTCTTGCAATGTAACATAGATGGTACACATTATTTTAAGGTTCCATTTATCAACACAATAGTTAATTTTCAGATTTAAAAAAAATGTTCTGGAATATTTTATGGCTTGAAGCCTTTAGACTGGAAAGTTTTTAATCTAAGGAGCTGACCTTGTATTACTGTTCTTGCCTGCTCTTAACTACAGCAGTTTCATAGGAAATTGACCATTGCTGTTTGTTTAAAACCCAAAATATATATGTTATTTTGGTACCCAGGATCTGTATGCATTTTCTCTCTTTTGCTACACTGGATAGCATCCAGTGAAGTTTAGACATAAAATAATCATACTGAAATTCAAGCTGTACCATTATTTGGTCATAAACTTCTACTCAACTGTAATTTTAACTTTGCCATTTAAAATATATTTCATCTGCATTTTCCTTTAAAAACATGATGAGGAGTCTCCCAGAATCCATTTTGAAATCTGTTTGTCTTATCACTGCTTTGATTTTTGTTATGCATTTGAAGTTCTAACTTCAATGTTATAACTGTCAATATATACTTATTGTATACTTAATCTGTGAAATATTATCAGCATTTCTCAAAATACTACTGAACATACCATTTGCATGCAATATAGTACTACAATATTCCTGCACATAATATGCAGCATTTCAATTATATGATATCGTTATGAAATTATATCAGAAAATACATCAGCATACTCTGTAGCTTGGATGTTGTTACTAAGATGTGAATTTATGCTTGGAGAAGTGCATTAATCCAACTTGTCGATAAGTATGAAAACATACAATGAAATTGTAAGCAAATCTATTCATGCTTATCTACATATCAGAGAGCAGGTTAAGTTACTTCCTTAGGAATAATACCTGTAGAAGTGAACAGGTAGCTGATTTCATGCCATCAAGAACGGCTTTTCTCAGTATCAGGATTCAGGAAAAACTGTAATCACATACTTTGTTAAAAACATGGTGTAGAAAGACATCTCTATCCTTGTGAAATACAAAGTTCATTGAAATCAGCACCAAGACATCTGGAGCAAAAGTTGAAATCAGCAAACCTGGGTTCTAGCAGAGTTTTAACTTGGTTTCCACCAAATAGTGAGTTTGTTTTGTGTCACTAGCTGATTTAACTTTCTGGCAGTAATCCTTTGTCAGTGCAAAAAAGGGTTGCTCATGATGAGAACTGGTTTAACCTAAATTGATGTTGATTTAAGGTAAGCACCTCCTGCCTGTGTGCTTGCTTTTATTTATTTATTTAATTAATTAATATCCCACGCTTCCTCCCAGTAGGAGCCCAGGGCGGCTTTTGCACTCCATGCAATTCCAGCTAAACCAGTATGTTGTTGAATAAACAAATTAGCAAGACATCATAAATCTTCAGAGATGTTTTCATTCAAAGCATTCCAGAAGATGGTGTCTAGCACTTCCCACTGCTTGGGAAAGGCCAAACACAAAACAATATTTCCCATTAGGTGAGGTCAACCAGGGCTGTGGAGTCGGTATGCCAAACCATCAACTCCGACTCCTCTGTTTTTCTACTCTCCGACTCCTTCATAAATGGTAAATGTATATTAACTAGTAAAAACAAATTTACTGTAGTCTGTACAGTAAATTTACTGTATTTGTCTTCACCTGGGTCCTGTGTCATACACTGACACACAAAATGTTTTCCATCTTGAGTTATGGTGAAATGCTCAAATACAGCTGACTTCATGGGAAGCTTCTTTGACATTGTGAATTTATATTTTAAAAAATTGTCAATCAAAATTACAAATATTTTTCCTGAAAAATAAAAAAGTATAAAATATAAGTATAAAATGATATATTTACCATATATTGTTATAATATGTTTTTATTTTGAAGCTGGAGTCGGTACATTTCTACCGACTCCGACTCCACCCAAAATTGCTTCTGACTCCGACTCCACAGCCCTGAGGTCAACATAATATATTTGTAATATTAATGTTAGTGGTTGAGATTATTGCTATTGTAGAAGAAGATCCATCTTTGGAAAGCACTCTAGCAACTGTAGGAACATAGGAATATGCCTTGTACATAGTCAGAACATTGGTCTGTTGATCTCGTATTGTCTACACTGACTGGCCAGAGCTGTCTATGGTTTCATATAGGAATCTTTCCCAGCCCTACCTGGAGTTGCCAGGGATTGAACCTGGGACCTTCTGCCTACAAAGCAGATACTCTACCACTGAGCTATGGCCCTTCCTCATGAGTTTGGTTCTCATGTGTATTTCTCCTTAGGTGCAATGGAAAAGTATGCCGACGTGAGGGCGAGGAGGTAGACAATGTTGTTAAAACTTATATGCCACCACTCTGTTTTCAAGGCAGCTTATCTCTATTATGGAAAAATGGTGTAGACAGATTTCCTCAGTTTTTCTTTCTTTTTAATAAATTTATGAGTTGGTCCTTTAGATATCCTCTAATATAACTTATACTTTTTCTGTGGTGACACTCATTCTGTGGGTTATCTGAGCATGGATGAGCCAAAACAAAATTACATAGGTTCCATACCACATCATAACAAGTGTACAATCTTGCCATTTTAGTAGGCACCATTTACCGCCTTCCCCCTGCCAAAGGTCAAGCCTTAAATGTAACAAGTCAGGTTATATTGACCAATTTTATAAAAAAATCATCCTGACTTAAACAAGAATTGGCCAGTAGGTCATATTGGAACTACCAGTTTGGCAGAAATCAGGAGCCTTAAGGGACCATCTGGTTTTATAAACCTCTGGCTCTGGCTCGGCTCCTCAGACTGAAATACTTACCATTCAGATACAGACTGAGCTGCTCTCAGACTCCTGTAGTCCCAGGTTACCCTGTACCTCTACTTCTTGACTTCTCACTTGCTTGGCTATCTGTGTGCTTTGCAGTTCAAATCTGTAAAGATGACACCTGCTTATCACCAGATTGCTGGTCCTGACAGAGTATGATCTAGAACAGTGATGTGCCCAGGTCACCCTCCACTCTCCAGGCCATACCCCTCACTAGTCCTGCTGTATGCCTTTCTCAAGTGATTTAATGATCATTTTGTATTGCTTTTTAATGGGTTTTATGTTTTTACTACAGGTTTCCACCCTTGTGTGCTTCATGCACTAACCGCAGCACCTAACCCCAGGAATGCCAAGTCTTGCCAAACTCCCCTCCCCTTAGATCTGGCCAAGCCTCCTCCCACCTTAAGACCTTCTCCCGTGAGAAACAGGAAAGCAAAGGAGATTTCATTTGCAGCTGAAGCAAGCTACACAGGAACAGCTGCCCTGGCCTATCCTGACTGTTCCTCCATGGCTCACCCGGCAGCTGCCTCCTCACCTGCCTTGGCCCCATAGCTTTTCCCCATCTGCCTTGCTTATTTGCTGTGCCATCACTTCACTCGCTTACCATGCTTGCTTCCCACCATTCCTAGCCCACCTGCTGCCATAGATGGCTGTCGCCATGCTGCATGATGGCAGTCTAAGAAAAATATAGAAAATATTGCTGTATGTCACCCTGATATTTTATGAAAGGGCAGTATATAAATACTTTTATAAAGAAATAAAAATAAGCAAAATAAGTGCTTTTGCTGGGTGGAATGTGTCCTTGAACTGTGCTAATGTCTGTAGCTTGTGTGGATGGAGGTGTGTGTGTGTGTAGAAACCTCTGACTTTTGTGTGGCAAAATCACACAGTCTATCAGATTTCACACTTTTCTGAATGATACATTAGAAGGGCTCTGCTGGATCAGGCAAAACTGTGGCCAAGCAGATGCCTATTGGAAGCTTTCAAGCAGGACCTGAGTGCAACAATACTCTCCTCTCCTCTCCTGCAGTTCCCAGCAATTTGTGTGATTTTGCCATTATAGTAGGGACCATAACTGCCTGTTCACCCCTGTGTCTGACAGTGGAGATAGAAAATAGCCATCAGAGTTCGTTTTCATTCAGTTACAGTTCTCAGTTCAAAAAAAGAGGGGGGGAAAGAAAATTTGACAGCATACATATATGCAATTTTTCATGTGCATTTTTAGAATGCAGATTCCTGTAGAAGCAAGATGGAAGGGATTTAAAGATGAACAAGTTTGAAAGCAGCATGGGCCAGAAATAGATTGATTCATCCATCCCTGCATTAAAGTAGGAGCTTTGCGGCACAGTTACAATAAAACAACATAAAACAGAGCAACAGCAGTAACTACCCAATAAACCAGGCCAAACCATGAAACAGCAGTTAACACCAACTATTCAACAGGCTTGTATGCATAAGCAATTTTTTTTAAAAAAACCCTTCACCAGGTATCAAAAAGACATCCAAGTGGATGCCAGTGAGCTTCTCTGGAGGGTATATTCCATATGTGAGGTGGTGGGTCTTGAAGGATTGCCTCTGATGCACATTCCATAAGGTGGTAAAGGTTTGTCTTCTTTGACAAATAGCCTGATTCTTGTGGCCAACTTCAACATGTTAGCGGTTGGAAGAGACAATAGTTGCTCTGCTCAGCATCTGTACAGCTTCTGCATTCAGCCACTATAGCTCAAAGCAGCAGAAAGTTCTTGTGGACCGTGCTCAAGCCATGCTGTAGGTCTGATATCTGGTATACTAATAAGGTATGTCAGATATGGCTACCAAATAGAATTATCTAATTAATAAGCCAGATCAGAATGATCCTGTAAATTTCATACACTTTGTGTTCTACTGCTTTCCTCACTTGCAATTACATTGGAATTATTTTCTGATAGATACACCTAGTAGAGATTTTGCACTTTCTCAGTTTAAATAAAAATGAAAGGTGATACATTTGGAAGAGCTCAGCAAGTGGGTGTATCTCAAATCCTGGGTTGCCGATTACTGCATTTTCAGCAGAAACCTATGAGGAAGCCTGTAAGATTTTGTGATTTCCTAAGCAGTATTTTTATTGTCTTTGAGCACTTTAGGATGAGGGGAAGAAGTGACCTCAAATCTCTTAAAAGGCATTATTTACACTTATACCTAACCAATAAAATCAAATTGGCTTGCACATTCAAATGGCCATGCCCAGTAGAAGCCTCTGTCATGCAAAACCTTTCATTGGTGCAGTTATGGCTGGTGTAGTTACTTTTCCAGCTAACCAAGCACAGCCTATATTGGCATAATTTTTAGCATCAGATTTTGTCAAGCACTATCTAAATTGTATTAAATGAATTAGTCTCTTCTTTAACAAACAGCTTATTTTCCTAGGGAGGTTTGAAATACAACTCTGAGGTTATGGAGCTTTACCAACTTAGGCTGCAATCCAATACATGTCTACTCAGAAGTAAGCTCCATTGGGTTCAATGGGCCTTAGTCCCAGGTAAGTGTGTATTGGATTGCAGCCTTAGGCTCTTACAGTGCAAGTCAATGCAAAACCTGTATACATTTTAATAAGATCAGTTTTTCAATCCATTTGTCCTTCCCTCTAAATCCTATGATTCCCAGAGAACCTAATCAACTTGTAGACCTCACTATTTTTAAAAAATACATAAGGATGCCCTGATGTTCTCCTCCACAAAAGAGTCACTCAAAGGAGCTTACAAAAAAAAGCAACTATAAACACAACAATAATGCAGTCCTTGAACCACAACTTAACAAAATGTTGTCCTCATATCAATGATTGTCATGTGGAATAGAATGTTGGGGGAAAGGAAAGGAAAGGGTTGATGGGGAAAGCATGGAGCTGGAGCTGCTGGATGATAAGGGGGGACTTAGGGAGAGAGGAGGATAAACAGAGAGAGAGCCAGCAGGGGCAGAACAGCTAGGAAGAGCAGGATATCTGGCAGCCTGCAAAGCCCATATTCAGGAAGCTACGTCTTCATCCAGTTTTGCCTGAAGCAAAATGGAAATGGACTGCCTTCAAGTCGATCCCGACTTATGGCGACCCTATGAATAGGGTTTTCATGGTAAGTGGTATTCAAAGGGGGTTTACCATTGCCTCCCTCTGAGGCTGAGAGGCAGTGACTGGCCCAAGGTCACCCAATGAGCTTCATGGCTGTGTAGGAATTTGAACCCTGGTCTCCCAGGTCATAGTCTAGCACCTTAACCACCACACCACATGGCAGGGTCTTGCAAAAGTGGAGGGACTGAGCAGCAAGAAGACGAGGACCAAGGACTTTATTCAGGACTTTGTTTCTTTTATGAGATCTTAATGTTCACAAGAGGTGTTCAATAATAAAGTAATTGTGTTTTTCTTTAAAAAAATCTGAAATGCTTGCCTGAGTTCAGTGTGCATCTCCCAGATATCCTGAGTGTTGGTTGCAAAAACTACAAAGAGCAGCACCAGCAATCAATACATTAAGAATGAAACATTTGTTCAGAAAGGGAACTTTTCCATTTCTAGCGGAACACAAATAAAGAGGAACAGAACTTAACCTCCTGGGCCAGGGAGTTCACATATAAGACACAAGTAGCAGCCAGCAGAGCTGTGCTGGGTTGCTCTCCTGACTCTGGAACATTGCACATCACTGGTGGTTACTGGGAGGGAGAAGGGGTTGGGCAAGGCAGCAATGAGCTCCGCATGGTGCAGGCTCAGTGTCAGGGACATCAGATTGGTTTCGTTACTGTTTTGCAATGACAGAAACACACACCAGCACAGAAAAGCCCTCTTGTATGTTGCCACCAACCTTGCCTCAGAAGGCAATGGCACATGCAAGGGGGCACAACAGCTGACCTTAAAAGAATGACCTAAGAGAAGATCAGTACACTTACGCTTCAGCCTGCTAACTCAGAGGTGTAGGGAGAGTGCTTCTCAGAAATGGACAGGGGGGGGGGAAACCAGAGAATCTGGGGAGGGGAGAAACAGCAAAGATCTTGGAGCACCTTAAAGGCTAATACATTTATTATAGTATAAACTTTCATTGAATAGAGCCCACTTTTATATGCATTCAGATGGGGAGAGGAAGGCTGTGAGGTTGCTAATGATTTGGCTTGGGTTCACCAAGTGGGATTTCTTTGGAGGGGGGGTCTCCCTGTGATTGACTTCCATGCTGTTGTCACAAACTGCTTTTCAAACACCCCTTCAGAAGTTAGGAACCTAGGAAGCTGCCTTATGCCAAGCCAGACCATTGATCTATCTGGTTCAGTATTGTCAACGCTGACTGGCAGTGGCTTTCCAGAGTCTGTGTCTGTCCCAGGCATACTTGGAAACACTGGGGATTGAACCTGGGATCTTTTGCATGCAAAGCATGTACTCTGCCACTGAGGTATGGCTCTTCCCTATGACTTCCTGTATCATTTAGCAGGTATTGTGGTGGGCTGTTGTTTGACAAACTCAGATCTCTCTTGGACATGCAGAACAAGGCAGGAAGAAAAAGGGAGGAAACCACTAAAGAAAATGAAACAAAGGGGAGCCACTCTCCTGTTCTATTGGTAATCTACTGTTTTCTAGGCTTGCTGTGTTTGGAGAACTCTCCATCAGGAACTGTATAAACTGTTCAGTTTCATAAATCAGACAAAATCTGGATCAAAAAGGTTCAAACATTAACAAATTTTTCACACAGCCTTTCCGCAGATAATCTCAGGGTGTGGCTCCTTTTTCTTTCACATGCACAACAAGTGAGATATTACCTGGATCCATTCCAAACCATCAATTGTAAGAAATGCTGCAGACTGCTATATCATTGGGTGTATGCACTTTAAGAACATAAGAAGAGCCTGCTGGATCAGGCCAGTGACCCATGTCCAATATCATCTTCTCACAGTGGCCAACCAGATGCCCATGGGAAGCCTGTAAACAGGACCTGAGCAAAAGAACACTCCCCCCCCTGCAGTTTCCAGCAACTGTTGTTCAGAAGCATACTGCCTCTGATGGTGGAGGCAGAGCATAGCCATTGTGGATAGTGGCTTTGTCCTGTGTTACTTTATGTTGCAGAATGAGAGAAGGTCCTTTAAATTAGGGGACATATGTGCTAAATGCACATATCAGCAAGTCATTCCTAATCAGTCCGTGCTTTTCACAGATTTTATTTCCTGCTCTTAAATTTTTTTATAAAGGTATACAATATGCTTTTAAATCCCCCTTTTAATAACTTTTCATGCTATACTTTGATTGATTTACTCCAGCAGTTTAGAAGACAGTGTCTTATGTTTCAAGCTGCAGAGCTTTTCCGGAAATGCCAAAACCCCTCCCACAAAGGAAAGATTAAGTAGTTCAGGAAACTGTAGGTCTGGAACATTCTCCCTGGGCCACAATGAATCAACAAAGACCAAATACAACCATCTGAAAACTGGGTCATAGACAATATAAGCTGGTGCTTGCCAAATGTCTCTGCAAGCCTATTCAAGAATACACTTGGTTTACATTTGCGATTTACTTGGGGTAATAGTGAAAATGATAAAATATCCCGTTCAGCAGGAGTCCGTTCAAGCTTTGAATCCGTGGGATGCTTTGAACTTACCCTGTGTTTCTTTCCAAGTTGTACTGAAGCATGACTAGAGTTGTCGTTTGATCCTAGAAATGCTTCCTGGCTTAGTTATCCATCTTTTCACTCTCCCTTTCTTTTCCTTTCTTCTTGTATCCTTGGAAGAAGGGCGGCAACAACCCACAGTGCGGCATTTTCTGAGAGAGCAGGGTGTTTTAGTCAAAACTGCAAATGTGCTGTTACCTGGTGAACCTAGCTGCAGCATTGATGAGATATGGCTGCATTGCCATAGACCAGGGATGGGGAATATGTCCTCTGGTTGTTGATGAGCTTCAACTCCCATCAGTACTAGCCAGCATGGCCGGTGTTCAGGGATGATGGGAGCTGTAGTCCCACAGCAACTGAAGTGGCCACAGAATCCCCATCCCTGCTTTAGATGAAACAGTGAATGTGAATCTGACAGGAGGAAGGGACAACCCACCTATCTATCACCTGACATCATGATGATATCAGATGATTGACAGATGGGTTACCTGCCCACCTGTAAAAGTCCCTTTGGCACCTCTTCCCAAGCACCTGACAGCCAGTTGATTGTTGGGCGCTTGGGAACTACAGCTTTCTGCTTGGCACTAAAATTTTGTACCTCTGTACAATTCAGGATGTGACTTCATGAGCCAGAACGTAAAGCAGAAAAGGACAAATGCTTTTGTGAGTGCTACTGTGGAATAATTAGCAAACTGCTGCACACAAACAAAAGTAAAAAGGATGCACTTTGCAGAGTTAGTGTAGTCCCACTGAACAAAGTGGGACTTACTTCTGAGCAAACATGCATAGGATTGCAGTGTAAGAGATTTAACTGTGAACCAGAAAGTCTCTTAATTTGTTTTACATGTAATGTTTTCAACAGGCTTTATGTTTTTCCCACCTCTCAACAGTGGCCTGAATACCCCATTTGATGAATACCCCATTTGATTGCCATGTTCACCGCCCAGAGAGCTATTGCTAGTCGGGCAGTATATAAATTTAATAAATAATAATAATAATAATAATAATAATAATAATAATAATAATAATAATAAATAAAAACTGCCACTAATTATTTCCCTAACAATGTGGCCTCTGACTTTTGTTCATCATGGGAATCTATTATTTTGGCCTTGATGGTGTTTTTTCTGTATTCTTTGGCAGTTCTTTGATTCATTATTAAAACCTGGTGCAGAGATTAATTTTTCTTCAGTAACTGTTTGAAGCTGTGGCAACACCTAATTAACTCTGGCATATATTAACTTTTCAGCTGTGACTGACATGATTTTGCTGTTTTGTTTCTTTATTATAGGTTTCATATATACAGGAGAAGTTGTGCATCGAATGCTAACAGCTACGCAATACATTGCACCTTTGATGGCCAACTTTGACCCTAGTGTATCAAGAAACTCAACTGTCAGATACTTTGATAATGGTAGATATTAATCTTTTTGTCAGACTATCCTTTCACTTCTGTTCCCTTTTTTCTTTTGTAGGAAAATAAACACTGAAGACTATTTGTAATATTTAGCTCTCAGAAGTTTGGTTAGCCGTTCATCTAAGTCAAAGACCATGGTTTCCTCCAGAGACCACTTGAAAATTACTGATGGTCTTGGCGAACCATTTAATGCCTTTTCTGCCTTTTGTAGTAATTATACAATTGTAATGCACTGTACTGGATGCTACATTTTAACTGTATTTTTATTGATTCCTTTTCCTATATTGTGTTTCATTGTATTACAATTGGAATGTCACATAACTGAAATTGTAATACAATGGGATAAAATATAAGAAATAAAAGAAGCAATAAAATACAATGAAAAATCAGTATTAATGTGGACATGCTGCAAACCACCTGAATGAAGCTTGCTGACCACTGGTGGTCCACAGACCACGGTTTGGGAACCTCTGGTTTAAAATATTATTGGTAGATTGTTTTGGCAAACATTACGCAATATTATAATCCATCTAGGAGGTTAAAGCCCTAAATCTGATTGAAATCATTAATCTCAATTAACTTCATCAGCTGAAAAAGGCAGTTCTCTAGTCTTCCAAAAGTATATGCCCCCTTTGGTACATTAAATGAAATAAGAGCAACTTTTGTTTGCTTAGTGTCATATTTCATACAGAGTCAGAACATGCCTGAGGTTAATAAACCTCATCAAGATAGTGTGCAAAGTGCTACTATATACTTTACTTACTTTAGGTACAGCTCCCAAAGGTCAAATACTTGGTATAAAATGTTATCCAATAAAATGCTATACTCAGATATACTCTGCGCTTTGGTTCAGATATATCCATATATTGGCTTATTAACCTGGGATATTGATGAGCCTTTTAGCTGTGCATGCCATCTTTGGGTTGAGCTTTCCTTCCTGCCTTCTGAAGATCTTAAACCACTTTTTAACCCTGGTTTAAGATCCTGTCCAGAGTGTCCACTGCTATGGCACCCAGACACACATTCCTAAGGAACTTGACGGTTGTCCTGAGGGGCAAACAGATCCACCCGCAGTCAACCCCACCTTTACATCACCTGCAGGAAAACGTCCAGGTTCTACACCATTCCGCTTCTTGTCTAAATCCTCAGCCACTGTAGCTGATGCAGGAGCCACTGCTAGAATGGCAGAGGCCATGACCCCCTGATGGCTTGGTTGTGAGGATGAAGCAGCAGGGCCCTATAGTGCCGAGGAAGAGGTCTGTGAAGGACCACCATTGGCAACACCCAAACCTGGAGAAGATTCTGCACATGTGCATTTAGGTGGAGGTTGCTGACTATGCTGGGAAGCCCTTGAGGCAGAAGGGGTCCCTCTGACCTGTGAGAGGAGGAAGATCTGTTGAATCGCCTCCTCCTTTGCCCATGCTTAGACTTGATTCTATGCTTCCTTTTATGATCCTCATGCAAGGATTTGACCTCTTGGGCAATCAGTTCCTTCATCCAAGAAACAAACTTAAGAAATTCTCACTCAGTAGGGAATTCAAGTATGACCCTTTATCTAGAGACAACACTCCCTTGCCCACTGGCAACACTGGGAGAAGGGGATATGACCCTGAAGTTGCACACTTCTGTGCACATTGCCAGCTGCAGATGCAAAAGAAGCAGCAGAGTTTTAAAGATTAGCGTCTTTTCAACCCCTGTGACCAGTACAAGAGGAAGTTCCTGCAGCCTTTTTAAGACACAATGAGAAAAGGAGTGGTAACAATAACAGACACAGAGAACTAGAAGAAAAAACACAAGGAGTAAACAGACGGGATTTTATCATGCAATCAGAAAAGACCCAACCTAAACTGACCAAGGCAGGGCAAAGTCTGGAGAGAGGGACAACTCTTCCTCCTGGAAGAGGAGCTATCAGTCTGTCAGGAGCCTGCCTGACTAGTCCAGAGCGACTGTACTTCATTCTGCTCAGGCAAATTATAGTTTGTTAAAAGTGCTGATAGTTATTATGAGACAGAGCTACAATTCCCAGCACCCTTACCAAACTACAGTTCCCAGAATTCTTTGGGGAAAGACATGACTGATAAAGTCATATGGTGTGGATGTGACCATTGAATTATAGGGTAAGAAGGAAACTTAAGGTTATCTAGTCCAATGTCTGCTCAATGCAGGATCTTTAATACAGGATGCAACTACAGCATTTCTGACAGATGGTTGTCCACCCTCTGCTTACGTATCTCCAGCAGAGAACCCATCACCTTCTGGAACAGCCTGTTTCATTGTCAAACAGCTCTCACTATTAGAAAGTTTCACCTACTGTTTAACTGAAGTCTTCTTCCTGCAAATTCCCACCTATTAGTTAAGAACAGCCTCCAGCTGTGGAAATAGAACGTAGCCATCATGGTTAGTAGCCATTAATAGCCTTATCCTCCGTGAATTTTTCTAATGCTCTTTTAAAGCCATCCTGCCCTCTCAAGCAATAGTGTGCTCCATCTTGTGCATCACAACCCTTCAGATATTTGAACACCCCTCTGTCAAGTCTCCTCATAACCTTCTGTTCTCCAGGCTAAACATGTTTGATCAATTGATAAAAATGATGTCTACTGTAAGGCCTGTTTAAAAGTATTAGTAATCATATTGCTACCAGTTACATTTTTATTTTATCAGATTTTATTGAATGGCTGCCCTATAATTTATTGCAATATTTTCCTCTCCTTCTCCCAACTCTGGAATTGACAGGTACTGCATTGGTTGTCCAGTGGGATCATGTACATCTACAGGATAATTACAATCTGGGCAGCTTCACTTTTCAAGCAGCACTTCTCAATGATGGGCGTATCATATTTGGCTATAAAGAGGTGAGTTTTGCCTGGAAATGATTTACTTTAGTTTATAGTCTGCTCCATCTTAGGGTGAGTCATAGCACATTTAAAACCAAGCAGCTAAAATGTTTAAAAACCTACAATACCAATGCTGTGCCATCTTAAAAGACTTTCTCTGTGCCAAGAATTACCACATGAATGCAGGGCCGGCGCCAAAGGGTGGCCAGGTCTGGTCATGGCCAAGGGCCCCTGTGGCCCAAAGGGCCCCCTGAAGGGCCCCACATTAGGGTGGAAGAGTAGCACTCCCCTTCCGTGATCCACAGCAGGGTCCAGATGGGGATTCCAGGCCGCCTGCCTGTTCGCTAGCTCCACCTACCTCTCTCCTGTGTTCTGCTGCTGTGTGCAACAAGATGGCGGCGGAGGCTTCTTTAAGGGGCTGATGCCCCTACCGCTATCTTGGTTGATGGCAGGCAAGTACATGCACATAGCATACCATGCAGGCTTGCCATCAACCAAGATGGTGGCAGAGGCACCAGCCCCTTAGAGAAGCCTCTGCTGCCATCTTGATTTATGGCAGCCAAGCACACACAGCAGCAGAATACAGGAGAGAGGTAGGTGGAACAGGCAGGAGCTGTGAACCCGGGGCAGCCTGGTGCCAGCCCTGCAGGGATGCTATTGTTAAGAAGATGCTTTCTGCCTATCTAAGAGATAGCCGGGGTGTATATTAAAGGCTGTCCAAAGAGAGGTAGGTGAACTAGGGCAAACCACATTGTGTCTCTCTCACTCCCCCATAACATTTTTGTTCAGGTGAAATATGCCTCTGAAACTAAACCAGGAGATGAGGAATCTACAATCCCATGTTTTGACTCTTGACAGAAAATATCTGGAAGAGCCCTAAAAGCCACGGTAGTGTAGTAGTTAGAGATCTTAGTGAGGAGTTTCCTCTCACCCAAAGAAATAGAAAAGAGCAAAGTGCACTAGACGTTATTTGCACTGTTAACTGAATTCATGGCAGGTCCTCTAGTATAACACCATTTGTTTAAGATTACTTGCAGTGATCTTTGATTTACAGCAAATAAACTTTGCTGAGCTAGCTGAATTCAGGATTTAGACTCCCAGATCCTTCCTTTTGAATGCAGGCATGCTGCTCCTCCCACACCTGCCTTTGATGAATAAGGGCTTCTGGGCAAATGTGCGGCTCCCACCTGCTGCTAGCCAGCTGTTGGTCAGTGTATGGGACATGCTCCCAGGTAGTGGGACTGTGGCTGCTGCTGTTGGTGCCATATTAAGGCATGGGGCCCCACAAAATGTGTTGCCCATGGTGGTCACCCCTATTCCATACCCCCCAAGATTGCCCTGGGTGCAGTGGAAAAACCTATAGGGTGCAATCCTATGCCCCCTAGGAGAGTGTCCCAGAGGCCATAGGACATTGTGGTCCTCCCTCTCTGTAGGCAGAATGAGGTCAATGAATAGAGAAGGAGGTCTGTCTCACAGGTCTCTTTGTTGCAGCCAAGAATTGTCCATGACCATCCCTCCTCCAGTGCTGTTGCTGTGTTGGTGGCTGAGAGGGAAAGGGGGCATATTGGGGACAGATTGAGAGAGAGGTATAGGATCCAAAGCCCTCCTACTTTCCGAACGCACACCCAAGTAAAAGAAGGAAAATACGCCGGCCATAGAGCTGGCATGCTTGTTTTCCCTCTAGCTGGTTTTATATTTGCTCCCTACCAGTCAGCATCAGCACAAAATCAGCAGGGCCTTGGATTTAGTAGTTCTTGCACAATAGATACTCTCCTCCAACCTCATTCCATTGGATTGCTCTACCCATGATCCGAAGTCAAGGGCTGCAACGTGACTTTTGTGTCTTGTGCACCTGTTTGCCACCTGGACTGATCCCTACTATGCAATTTGTGTGCCCGCATGGCCATCAAATATCTTGTTGTAGATTATGAAAATTTTAGACAATACCTGAAATTGTGTCAGAGCAGTCTGGTGGGTGTAAATAGTACCCGTTCACATGGGGTGTGTGTCTATGTTTGGCAATATAACATCAGAGGGAGTTCACACAGAATATTGTTGCAACTTCTTCTATGAGCAGGGCATGAGAGAAACCAGCAATCCCTTTTTGTGGAAGAAATATTGCGTGCCAACCTTCTCTGACATTATACTGCTTACCTCAATAGAACCCTTAATGTGACAGTTCATTTGCACCAATAGCAGCCAATGTGGTGATGCAGGTCCATCATCCCAACATCATCGTTCTAGCTGCTTACCTGGATGGGGCAGGGCAGGGCAGTAGTTAAGTCAGGACACATCAGTAGGAAAGCCAGATTGGCCCACCTGTGTGTCCATGCTGCCCCAACCTTGCCACTGTCCTGACCCGCCCCAGACCTGTCCAGGTACGCTGACTCTGATGACTCTGGGACAACAACTCTGCCCTACCACACTGGCCGCTTCTGATTTGCATCTACCAGTTAGCTCTAGTAATGACTCAGCTGGCACTGAGAAAACATTATATTTATCACTGCCACATGTGGTAAGAATGTTTCATTTAAGCCTATAAATATTAAATCATTTTCCCTGTCAATTCATCCATTGTCTGTCATCAGATGTTGCTATAGCCTCTTTGTGACATCTTAATGATTTTCTTGTCAACCATTCATGGTGTCAACATAAATAATGTTTCCAAAAAAAAAATTTTATAATCGAAAAAGTCAAAGAGTGAATCTGTGCTTACTCTTTAAAATGTAAGGCACAATCCAGTCCCTCTTCATCAGGAGCTATTAATGCCAGAAGCAGGAGCCTTTGGTTCTGTGTGTCTGCCCCATCTAGTAAGTGATTGAAACTGCAGCTTGGAACATCAGACTGGCCATGAAGTACTCTCAGGCCTCACCCACTAAGTCTGACCATTGGGCCTCCTGGACAGACAGGACTATAAAAGAATTCCTTGTCTGGCTGTGACTATGCCCGGTCAACAAGGTTTCTTGGTTCTGGTGTTTTTGTGTGACTCCTGGTTTGGTCCCTCCAGCTCTGAGTCCTTGACTCATTTCCGGGCTTCTGGTTCCCAGAACCTTGCTGACCTCTGGCAGTAACCTATGGCTTTTTCTTGACACCCTTTGCTTCTTCCCCACTCATTTCTGCATGTGCTGCTTGGCTAATGGGAGTTTGCTACTGCCAGTCATTCCTCTCAGTTGGGAGGCCTTGCAAAACAGCAACAGGACCTAATTGTCCTTCCAAGAAGTGTACTTAGTCACAGAAAAAGAGAAAGATGTAAATGACATAAGTCACATTTATTTTCAAAGTGCTTTTTAAAAAAGCAACATACAAATGTTATGTTTTACCTCTTATATATTGGTATATACTATAAATAAAGTAATGTGTAGTGAGTGTGTATTAGCAATATTATGGTAAGTAAAGTGGGAGTGGGAGGGGAAGTGAGTAAGTAGAATGTTGGAGTGTGCTGATTGCTGATTGGCTGGGTGAATGGGGATGGTATGTTATAGTAGCGAATGCAAGAGGTTTTGACACTTGGACAGTTTTAGAGTAGGATCAGGAGTTGTTTTTTGGTTTGGGGAATAATCTGAAGAGGGGAGGAGTTAGCTTTGAATGGGAGAGGGTTGGTAGATGTGGGTAGGTTAGACAGGTTGTTAGAGGATAATTTTTCTGAGAAGTTATTGAGAAACATATGAAGCACTATAAGAGCTATGCTGAAACCGGAAGCTTTTGAACAAATAACATACTGAGTGAACTTGTTTTTTATATTTTATTTGCATCTGTTCTTTAAATAAATACTGTTTATTTGTACACACACCTGGTTATTGGTTATGCTATAAAGAAGGTACCAAGTAGAGAAAGAATTAGTTACAAATATCTATGGTGGTAGCAAGGATCCAAGAGAGTGTAACAGTATCAGTTTACAGTGGGACAGCCCATAGCTGTGGCCTTTTGAGATCATAAAGATCCTCAGGGGGGTTGAGGCTTGTCTATATGCCTAGACATTGATAGCAAGGGATGGGGAAATAGATCAAAGTTCCAATAACAGTATTGCTACTTTGACATGTGAATAATAAAGTATGTCTTTACCTGCTCAAGGCACAGTGATACCAAGGGAGAACATGACACAATAACTAGGGATTATTTAAAAAATGGGAAATGGTTGTCTAAGTTTGAATAAAGCATTTCTGTATGATAACAGTGAATAAGCAATGTACACACCAGGCTAATTGAATGATTTGTTTGTATTCTATATGTTAGTCCTGTTCCTTTTCCTGGAAAATCAATAAAAACTTTATTTTTAAAAATGGTAAAATAAAATTGCTATATTGGGGTGTTACAATCACAACAAATTTTGGTTTGCTGTGATGAGAACATGCTGCGATGCACCTCGGGTTCATGCGCTCCTGGCTGTCTTTCCTCTCTTCTTCCTATATATGTGTCTGTAAGATTTAAAGCCTTCATTCATAGTTTGTTATAATAATAATGAGAGTCTAAAAAAGTTGGACCTTCAGCCAAATGTGGATTGGAGGGAAGTATCTTTGAGTTTCCCGTCCAACACCTAGGTTTTACAGCAACGGTTCTCAAGAAGCTGCCACATGTCCCTGAAATGCCCCTCTGAGCATTGATCTGTATGTGTATTCTGGGAAACAAAAATGGGCAATGAAATGGGAGCAAGTCATTTCAGAACAGCTGAAGTTTATAACAAACTAGTTTCCCATTTTATCTGAATAGTTTGTTTGATTCTGATTTAACTATAATTTCTACGTACTACCATTTCCTGTTCTTGGATTAAATAGAAACTGTGGCCTGCATGAACTATTGTTAACCACCAGGATCAACCATATCATTTGTATAAACCATAGTTTTGCATATCCAGATGAAATAAGAAAATATTTTGTTAAAAACTGTGACCAGAAGCTTTACATCTGTTCCCCTCATGTGCAAAGGAGAGAATAAAGGAAGGGGAAGCATGTGAGCCCAAGGTTTACTAAAGCATGTTGTGATGTCTGAATATAACCATTGTTTCCTAACAGATAAATAATCATGGGATCCAGCCATTTCAGTCTACAAGCCAACATAACATACCTTTGCTCAATGTTTTCCCCATGTACCAGAAAAAAACTTCTCACACTTTCCTAGGACTGTTTTCTGTTTGCTCCCTCACCCAAATACATTGTGTAAATGAAGCAAATGTTATAATTTCTATAATGGATCCTGGGTGATTATCTGACTGAAAGGCTCATTACTGCCTAAATGAGCAGGCAAGAGACATTGCCTTAAGAAAAATTAGAAAAATTCACCAAATGTAGCAATATTGCAGTGACCGTTTATTAAGTATGTGTGGAAGATTTGCAGTACTGAACACTGAAGTGGGGAAAGTGGGACTGCCTTCAAGTCGATCCCGACTTATGGCAACCCTATGAATAGGGTTTTCATGGTAAGCAGTATTCAGAGGGGGTTTACCATTGCCTTCCTCTGAGGCTAGTCCTCCCCAGTTGGCTAGGGCTTGCTCAGCTTGCCACGGCTGCACAAGCCAGCCCCTTCCTTGTCCTCAACTGCCAGCTGGGGGGCAACTGGGCTCCTTGGGACTGTGCAGCTTGCCCACAGCTGCACAAGTGGCAGGGCACGTGACCCCTGAGCCACTCCCTGTGGGGGTGATCTTTAGCTGGCCCTTGACACCCAGGAGACACGAGCAGGGATTTGAACTCACAGACTCTGGACTCTCAGCAAGGCTCTCCTCCCCACTGTGCTATACCAGCATTAGCACTACTTAATGCATTTGTTTTGCTTATGCAGTGATTAAATAATTGCTTTCTTCAGTGGATAGCACAGTTCTTTAAAACAGATTTAGTTTTACTATATTAGCGCACTTCCTTCTGTCAGCCAAAAATGGGTTATGGCTTTGCTGCTTACAAAGTTAACAGAATTTCTATGAAATATTCAGTAACAGAAATAGATTTCATTTCCCAGAATAATATAGGTTCTGTGTGGCCCTGCATGCAAAATAGTATTAGGTGTTGGCAAAGCAGCATTAAAAAGAAACATATTTACACAATAACCAAGCTAACTGTTTGAGGGGAAAATATTCATTGAACTTGAAGGTTTTGCAAGTTTATTCCCTGCGGTGAATTGACAATGAAGCTTATAATTGGCTTGGGTGTAAATTTGCTTTTACTCATTGATTACTGAAAGGTAGGCAAGACAATGTAATTGCTAAAGTACTTATGAAGGATTGATTAACAGGTCCATCAAAACTTAAGTACTAGACCAAAGCCACATTTCATAGTACACTTCAATATTATTTTCATTAGCTGCCCCTTTCCTTAAAAGGAAAAATAAAAGACCCAAAAGTGCTGTACAGAGAATTTAGAGAATGCAACTGGAATACAGTTGAAGCTGCTGGTACTGGTGTACAAAGCCCTTTACAGCTTGGGACCAATACCTAAAAGCTTGTCTCACCCCTTATATAGCCAGCCAACCACTGGACACTGCAGGAGAGGGCTTCCTGCAGATATGATCTCCTCCGGAGATCCATTCTGTACAACATAGGAATCGGGCCTTTAGAGTGGTGGCACCTGCCTTGGTAACTCCCTCTAACTGCATATCAGACCATTATCTCCATTATCTTTTTGATGTATAATAAAGACCTTTCATTTCCAACAAGCCTTTTTAGTGGAGACTTTTTAAATCAGTCTGTATCTGTATTGGATTTGAAATGGTTCTTATATATGTTTTTAATTTTCACCACCTCTGGGTGGTGACCTGAAGAGAGCAAGTAAGTGGGCAGCAGTAGGAGTGGTGGATCCAGTCAGGGAAGAAGGGCCCACTGAGGTTATTAGTCCAAAGGACTGCCCAAAACTATTGGTCGGGGTTCGTGCGCATAAGACCTCATTGTTGTGATTGTGTTTACTATCTTTTTAATCTGTTGTGCTGCCTTGTGATATTTTATTTGAAAGTGCAGTTTATCAATATTTAAATAAATAAATATTTAGCATTTGATTATATTTTATCATTTCCACGGTAGCATTCTACTGAAGTTTAAAAGCAGAAGAAAGTAATTTAGATAGGTAGGTAGGTAGATATGATGTTTATGTACTTATTTTTGTCTTGCAGATTCCTGTCTCAGTGACACAGATCAGTTCAACCAATCACCCTGTGAAAGTGGGCCTGTCAGATGCCTTTGTGGTTGTCCACAGGATCCAGCAAATTCCCAGTATGTTGTTAATGCATGCTGACAAATATGGTGTAAGCCTGTTTTGGGGGGGGTGTTATGTGTGAGGAGAAAATAAATTTAAAGAGATTGAGAATACATTTTAACTAAACAGAAAAAATGCTTATGAAGTCAGTTTGCTAATTTAAATGTAATTTTATTTGATTTACAACTCCCCCAGTGACTATACACTTTGCTGTTTGTCTTGAATTGATAAAGCAAAATGCAACTGTGAGCCAAAAAGGAGAAGGCATAATTCTGCATTCCTCGGTATATTCCTTCATATTTTTCAGACTAGAAATTGTATGGTTGCAGGGTGTTGGTGTTGGTGGTTTTCTTATTTTGATTTTGAGGAAGCAAAGAACTTGGACAAAACACACCTTTCTTAGGTTGTGTTCACACTAACCCCTTTGTAGGTACACAATAACACAAAAATAGTATAAATATAACTTAAAAGCAACCTAAATAACTATGACTCTGACCTACCCTAAAAATACTACCCTAAAAATACTAAAAGAAAAAAATCTATTTATAAATTTATCCCTTTTGTTACTTTACTGAAAATCTTCAATTTATTCCCATAGAAAGATATAGCTATGTCAGCTCTGTATCTTTTATGAAATAAGTTATTGGGATAAGACATACCAACATTTATACTAGCACAATACCACAAATTTATATGTTTCTATTGCAGAAATGTTATAGAACTGATGGATGGATGGATGGATGGATGGATGGATGGATGGATGGATGGATGGATGGATGGATGGATGGATGGATGGATGGATGGATGGATGGATGGAAGGAAGGAAGGAAGGAAGGAAGGAAGGAAGGAAGGAAGGAAGGAAGGAAGGAACACAAACACATAAATGAATGATAGAGTTTTGGACTGGTGCATAAGCCTTCACAACTGTTTTTAGTCAAGTTGACCTGGAGCACAGATACAGGGTAGATAAAAGACAATTTGCCCTGTGGTGGCTACTTTTAACTCACTGAGAGGCATCCTCCACCACAAGAAGTGTAACTCTGAAATCCTATACACACTTAATGGAAATAAGTCCCATTAGGCTCAGTGAGACCTTTCTGAATGGGCATGTACATGAAGATTGCAGTGTTAGTTTTCTTTAATGTCAAACTGCATGGCACGGAAATTTTACCATAACTTGACAACCACTACCCCTGGACAGGATGGGGCTTGCTCTGGGTGGTAAGGCCACAGGTACCACCACTGTTGTTGTTTTTTGCTGTGAGGATTGAACGATTCTGAATGTTTTTAGGTATCTTTGAAATTCTATTTGTTCCATTTTGTCAAAAAGGCATGTTGTCTCCGATAGGTTTTTATTATAGGGATATAGGGATTGGCATATAAATTAACCTATAGTAAGTTGTCTCATAGTAATCTATCAAGAAAATCTCCAGTGTTAAGATAGCCAATTTGTATGAGAATGCTACTATTGACTAAAATGAGTTAGGCCATGGATCTACCTATTAGATTTCACTGAATGCATTTGAGGGGGGATTCAGGCATTTTGCCGGTATTTAATAGTCCAAATTGTGTGGACAAAGGAGCACTGAAAGTGTGGTAAGGGGGAAGACCAAACAAGAGATAGATTGATTCCATAAAGGAAGTCATAGACCTGAACTTATAAGATCTGAACAGATTGGTTTTTAACAGATGCTTTTGGAGGTCACTGATTCATAGAGTCGCCGTAAGTCGAAATCGACTTGAAGGCACATAACAATAACAACAAGAAGTGATCATGAACATATACAGTATAAAAAAAAGGAAATTAGGGCCATGCATCCACTTATTAGAATTCACTGAATGTGTAGGGGGGGAATTCTAGCATTTCTCCGGTTTTTAATAGTCCGATTGTATGGACAAAGGAGCACTGAAAGTGTAGTAAGGGGTAGTTAATCTGCATTAAGTGATTCATGAGCATACACAGTATAAATATTGATCTGGCCTACAGGATTTTTTCATAGATGGCTAAACATTGAGACAGTTTAGTGCCTTGGTTGTAAAAAATAATCAATTCAAATGATTGTCTTAGAAATCACTCACTCCTCTCAACAGTGAGATAGATTGGAATGTAACAAACTTTAAAGTTCTTCAGTAATAACTCACAGAAATCAGTGACTCTGGGTTTATTGCACTCATTGGTTTCTCCTAGAAAACTCAAGATAAGACATTTAATGATGAATATCTTTCAAAAATCTTTAACTGTATGATATATCCATATAACAAAAAATAGGACCCAATCCAGCTCTCTGGGCTCTGAGTGAAGAAAGCTGGTACCTAGGCCTCTGTGTACACATGGTAATACCTAACTTAAAGGGGAGCATGCATGTTGAGCTCCCCTCGATGGACTGTAGCGTATCCAGTTTACACCATCCTTTCCTACTTTTACCAGCCCCTGTGAGATGACATGATGTGGATAGGCAATAGTCTCGTGGTAAGGTCTGCAGGGCTCCAACTTGGAAATTAATGGATTTCTCTGTTCACATGCAATTAGCAAAATTACTTACTCAGGCTGCATTCAGACGGCAGTTTATTCTGTTTTCCTGACATTTCCTTACCTGATAATTTCCACGTTTTATTTGATCATTCACATCATGTAAAAGTCACTTCTGGAAATCTAGTCGAATATGGTAGAAATTTAGCATTCATTTCCATATTAATTGCTTCCATTAAAAAATCTGTTTGAAACCCTATTAATCCAGAAAATTGTGGGAGCAAAGTGATGAAATTTGTGGTAGAATACTGGCATACAGTTCTTTCCTGCCATTTTCATGGGTGAATCATGGGCAGAGCTTGGAAAAGTTACTTTTTTGAACTACAACTCCCATCAACCCAATCCAGTGGCCAAGCTGGCTGGGGCTGATGGGAGCTGTAGTTTAAAAAAGTAACTTTTCCAAGCTCTGATCATGGGGAAACAGAAGTGTGCATGTGCAGAAAGGGTAAGAGAGTAGCAATATGTCCAATGATGTTCATTGTTGTGTCACACCAAGCACACTAGTGTGAATAAAATTTGCTGTGACATGGAGGAACAGTGTTTCTCTGTGACGGCAAATGTTTGTGCTGTTTGATAGGTAAAGTCATAAATGTTCATAAATTGAGACATAACACAATGCATAGCTTGGGGGAACAGAAAGAGGAGTACAGGGAGGTAAATTCAGTGAGTGATTCTAGGGAGGCTAAAGAACAGGGCTGAAGACAGACATAATGGTTTGGATCCTAAGATAAGTTAGGGAAGTTCACAGAACAAAAGTTTATCATCCCATTCATCCTCTTTAACCATCTGTGACCTCCCCCCTGCCAAAAAAAATCTACCCCTATCTGGAGGGTGGGGGAGGGCTTAACAATGTGAGACGGGGCACAGAGACTGCAGGGATGGGGAAGGTAGTGAAATGGAAATTGTCTGCCTTCAAGTCGATCCCGACTTATGGCGACCCTATGAATAGGGTTTTCATGGTAAGCAGTATTCAGAGGGGGTTTACCATTGCCTCCCTCTGAGGCTAGTCCTCCCCAGCTGGCTAGGGCTTGCTCAGCTGGCCACAGCTGCACAAGCCAACCCCTTCATAGTCAGCAACTGCCAGCTGGGGGGCAACTGGACTCCTTGGGACTATGTAGCTTGCCCACGGCTGCACAGGTGGGAGGGCACGGAACCCCGAGCCACTCCCTGTGGGGGTGATCTTTAGCTGGCCCTTGACACCCAGGAGATGAGTGGAGTGGGGATTTGAACTCACAGACTCTGGACTCCCAGCTAGGCTCTCCTGCTATACCAATTGCTATACCAATTGTGGTAGGAAACTTTATTTCTTTAACTTAACTTAGGATCCAAGATGAATTTTGAGAAATCCCCCCCTCCTCTAACAGCCTCTCTGTGTTCTACCCCTCATTGTTCAGGAGGATCCTTGACTGTCCAGTGACGCATTTTTGCAGGGGGGGGGAGGAATGGACAGCTGCAGGGGACAGAGGGAATGAGAAACTTTTCTTCTGTGGACTTCATTAAGTTAACTTGCCTTAGAATTCATGTCCAATTGGAGGCTGTTCTCTGTTGCACTGCAACCTATCATATCTGACACTGCTCAGGAGCCCCCAACTTTCAGAGCAGTGGTTCCTACTGACCACCTGAAAATTGCTGACCACTTAATGATTTTTCTTCCTGTTGTAGCAATTGTAATGTGCTGTGGTAGATGTTGTATGATTTTTAATTATACTTGTCTTGCTTCTTTTATTTCTTATAGTTTATTTCATTGTATTACAATTTGAATTCCATATCATTCAAGTAGTAAGTGTTCTTCATCACAGATATGCCGCAGACCACCTGAATGAAGTTCATGGACTACTGATGGTCTGCTGACCACAGTTTGGGAATCCCTGCACTAGAGAGGTTTTCATGGGTGGAACGAGAAGAAGGGTACATTAAACTTTTCTTCTGTGAATGTCCTTGATCCAAGTCCAATTAGAGGTAGTTCTCTCCTCCCCCCAACAACCCCCTGCAATCCATTCCACGTTGCTCAGGAGGGGCCCTGACCCTCCGAAGAGGGTTTTTTGGGGTGCAGGGGAAGGAGGGGACAGGACAATTTCCTCCCATGAACTTCTTTAAGTTAACTTATCTTAGGATCCAAGCCAATATAAAAAAGAGGGCTTGTAGCACCTTTCCCAACTGTGCTGTGAGCTTGTCTTCTCAATTCAGGTGTCAGATGCTCAAAATCAGAATCTAAAGCAGCTTCGGATCTTTCAGTCTTGCCCTTCCTGATCCTCCCACTATTGCTTCCTCCTCCTCCTCCTCCTCCTCTGCAGTCTCTGGTTATGTAAAGTTGCATAGTGCCAACCCAGCAAAAAAACCTGCTACGGAAGGACCACATACCCCTGCACCTAGCTGCAGGTGCCCTTGTTTGCTTTCCCCATGCTGAGAAGAAGGAGGTAGCATATTGGGCAAATGACAGAGAGTCAGGGAGTGGGGAGCTTCAAAGATTATGGGACTTGAAGAAGCATTCAGTTCTCTGCTTTGCTTTTCTGCCAGGTCAGTAAGAAAGATGAACTTGCAGTGATATGTGTGTGCCAGGAGTCCCCTTTTTGTAGTTCATTTGTCTTCAGCCTGTGTCTCCTGGACCCTGATGTCTGGGATGATGAACCAGTCTCTGGTTCCAGTAGGACGCTTACAATAATAACTACACAATATGATTGGTTATGTCATATTCGTAATGCTTGAACTCAAGTCAGATCCCCCCCAAGTGTTCATTCTTTTCCATTAAAAAGCTGTTTAACAATATTTTTGATAAAGAGTCATGGGGATTCAGTTTAAAATATTAAAGATGGTTGTATTCTGGCCCAGAATCAGCACCTAGCATCCTTGGATACTCTGATTGTGTCCTGGAGCTTCAAAGGGCCCAATGATGGATATCTGCTCTTTGTTTAGACTGCTTGTCTCTCGTGTTCAGGCTTACCTAGAGAAGTGGTAAGCAGCTGAGAGTTACCTGCCACTTGAAATTTCCCACAATGCTCTAGAGCAGCCTTTCCCAACCAGTGTGCCTCCAGATGTTGTTGGACCACAACTCCCATCAGCCTCAGCCGGCATTGCCAATGGCTGAGGCTGATGGAAGTTGTGGTCCAACAACATCTGGAGACACACCGGTCGGGAAAGGCTGCTCTAGAGCAATGAGGGCATTATGGGTAATTAAAATAGCAGTGCTGCTGTTGCACCTGTCTGCAAGCAATAAGCGCACTGGGGGAAGAGAATGATGTCAGAGGTGACAGTGATGACAGAAGAACCAACCATTTGCGACTTTGCTGTGGGGTCTCATACCTGTAGCTGGCCCTGGCTGTATTATATTTATATTTCAGTTTAAACTTTTTTTTGTTTAAGGATTTTTATTAAAAAAAAAAAAAAACTTATAGGCCACTTTATTTTCAGAAAAGGAACATAAGACAGCTAACAAAACAGAAAACACTGTAAAATATTTAAAAGGGTAGATAATTCCTAATAAAATCCATCATTCCTAACAACAGTCATAAACCCCAATATGAATAGGCTTACTATCATTGAAACATTTTTTAAAATGTGATATTTATTCATTTTTATCCAATCTGTCAGATTCCACATAATAAAATTATGGTGCAAACCTCTTAGGAATGGAGGAGAAATTTGGTTCATTTTGCATTTAAAGGTGAATCTACATACCGAAACACAGCAATCCTTCAAAATCTGCGGTTCTTCAAATGTTACGATGCAGTGTCTCCAGTACCAAAATGCATATATTAGGGTAAAGTATGCATATAAATGCATATATTACTGAAAACAACATACAAAAATGCATATCAGGGAAAATTGCTCTGCAAAAATGTGTTAGGCAAAAATTCAATACAAAACTGCAGTTTAGGAGGAATTCTCAGTAAAATGCTGCTGCAGAAATGTGGTAACTGAATTTGAGATAGGAAAAATGATAATGTGAAATGGACATATTCAATCATTCCTAAATATTATATGTGTCTGCTCAGAAGTAAGTCTCATTAGCTTCGGTGGGGCTTCTCTCAGATAAGACAGTATAGGATTGCAGCCTTAAACTATTAGAGCCAGTCGTCTAAGGATCCTTTTTGTTTTGATTAGAGGAGTTGTCACACAAGCCTTACAGCTTCCTACAATTCCTTTCTCATGCTGTTCCTGATGAGCACATTCAGAATCTGCCTGCTTATGCCAAGCCAGCATGCCCTGAGTTAACCTTTGCTAATGACTGAACAATGAAAGGTTCAGCTGAAGTGCCAATACCATCATTTTTATTTATGTATTCATTTGCTTGTTTTCTGGACTGAAGGACCTGACTTCTTTTGGGGGAAACAAATTAAAGCCTCAGGCACTGGCAGGAGTTCATTTCAAGCACATCCCCACAATGCTGTGACTTGGCAGGTGCATCATACAGTCAAGTCACTGTGGGAGAATACATCTTCCTGCCTTGGCAAGAAAGGTGTTCAAATTCTGCCCAAATTAGCTTAGCCTCTGCACACATATTCTAGTCCAATGCATTTGGAACTCCAGACAGGTATCAGACCTTCCAGTATAGCTATCTAGGCCAAAATCTTCCTGGTAATTCATTCAGACTGGCGTGGTGGTGGTAATTTATTTATTTAATAGGATGTTGCATTCACATCTGAGAGAAAGAGAGAAAGAAGCCTTTCATCAAGAGGGTTTGAAAGCATTTGGCCCTAAAACTAAATAACAAGTTGATTTAATTGGCAATGATGGTGCTCAGCCATGATAAGAAGTTAAATAGAATAATTTGTGGATTTGTTTTTATGCCGCATGCTGCCAGTATGTGCCTATGAAAGAAAATAAGAACAGAAGCACCCTCCATTGCCCTCTGGGGATAATGATCTTTCTCAGTGTATAGTAGAAATCGCTGCTGCTATTTAGAGACTGCTTTGTTGAACATGTTGCTGCACAGGAATCTGCCTTATACTGAGTCAGACCATTGGTCCATCAAGCTCAGCATTGCCTACATTGACCGGTAGCAGCTCTCCAGCGTTTCAGACTGGGGTCTCTCATGGCCCTACCTAGAGATGTCGGGGATTGAACTTGGGACCTTCTGCATGCAAGGCAGATGCTGTGCCACTGAGCTACGGCCCATCTGTTTTGCAGGTAAGCAAGGTAGCATTGGTGGGGTATACATTAAATCAATCCATAAATAGGCTTCCTTGCTTACTTGCAAGTGAGATGGGCCATTGCTCACTGGCAGAGCATCTGCCTTGTATGTAGAAGGTCCCAAGTTCAATCCCTGGCATCTTCAGGTAGGGCCAGGAGAGTCTCTGTCTCAAATACTGGAGAGCTGCTGCGACTCGGGGCAGACAATACTGAGCTAGATGGACTGATGGCCTGATTCAGTATAAGGCAGCTTCCTGTGTTGCCTATTTTTTCAGCTGCTCAGGTGAAGATATTGGGAAAGTGAAAAGAAAATGCAGATGAAAAGGGAGCCCTCCTCTTTGGGAAATAGGAGTGCTTTTCAAGATAGTAAAAAATCACAAGGAGTCTGTTTACCAGCTCCTTTCAGGGTATTAGTGAGGCACTGTCCATTGATCAAAATGCTGCTCCAGGAAAGTGGGTCTTTCTTTTTCTTTTTCTATCCCTTTGTTCTCCCTTTGTTGGTGAGAAAGGGCTCAGTGATGCGGATCTGAATTTCTTGATCCTACAGATTGGTTGATTCTGTCTTCCAGGTTCATTATCCAACTAAGTGTTGCATCTTCATGTTGGGCTTCTCTGTAATGTCTAATAATCCATAACTGCTCTGGTTCTGCTGTCTTCTCCAGTTTCAGTTGATCTTCAGTGCTGTAGAAGTGTCCCACTTACTCTCTCTTCCCCACATCCCACATTGTAATCACCCATTGATCTAGACATGGGGGCTGCATTTTCTGGCCTACCCATCAAATTGTGTCTTTTCCTCTTGTGCACATGAATTAATGGCATTCAGAAGAAGTTTATAAAAACCAGGAAGTCCAGAGTAAAAGGTCATTGCCATTTCTTGGTGAAACATTATCAAACTACAAGCTTGTCTTGTTGTCATGAAAGTTTATATTTACAGGCCTGAACATGATTATAATAATAAAATAATGAATAGAAATGCAAGAATTAGAAGTTAATTTTTATCTTCTTTTTTTATTTGCCAAAGCCTTTCAAATCAGTCCATTTATGGCTTTGCAATTAACATTCTGCTTTTAGTAGAAGATCTGCTGTCAGTTCTATACTGATTGAAACTGCAATCCTATCCAAAATTACTTCTGAGAAATATGGGATGATATGATGAAAACTTGCTAGTGCATGGTAAGCTTCTCTGGCTTCCATTTAAACTTTTCAATGAAGCATCTCACTTTCCTGTGTTTTAGAGAAAGGTTTGTGTTTTAAAAAATGTGCTAGTCAACAGAACTGAATTATAAACATGCTTTGCTGTTGTATTTTATTAGTGTTAACTTATTTTGAGGATTTGTTTTTATCCCACTCTTCTATCAGCAGTAATCAAAGTGGCTTATAAATTGTAGTAAAACAATAAAAGCCACATGTATAAAAACACTATGAAACAACCAGATGAAGGAGCAGCATGCAAAAAGGCATCAGGTGCATCAAAATAAATCATATTCTACTCAGCAACAAATGCCTGTTAGAATATAATTGAGTCTTGACTGCCCTGCAAAAAGCAGCCAGTAATGGAGCCAGCTGGGTGGGACATCTGGGCACCATGACAGAAAAGGCTCTGTGTCTCATACACAATCACTAAGGATGCAATCCTATACTTACTTATTTGGAAGTAAGGTACCAAACTCAGCACAGCTAACTTCTGAATAGACATGTATAAGATTGCACTGTAAGTTAATGTCTTTTTAGGGAAATGCATTAAATGCTATCTTAAATGAAAACATATATATTCAGTGTAAGCCTTAGAAGTATTTGAGAGTGTGCTCAATGTTTGAATAGTGGTTTCCCTGGTTAATGGATCTCCAATTGATAACTGTTAATGCTTCTTGAGTTAAATCTCTTTCCTGTGTGGTTTTAATAGTACATATAAATCTGGACTTTCTATGACAGTGGCATATTTTTAATTCAACGAGGACACAGTCAAATGTCTCCTTTCAACTTTGGAATTGAATTTTCTTGTTTCTTTCCTGGTAGATGTCCGTAGAAGAACGATATATGAGTATCACAGAGTGGAGCTTCAAATGTCAAAGGTTACCAATTTGTCAGCCGTTGAGATGATTCCTCTACCCAGTAAGTACAGTCCAACAAGCATGTGAAGTGAGCCATTCTTAAAAACAATCTGGTGCTTTTAACATACTTTATAGATGTCTTCCTTATAGCACATGTGTCCTGGTACAGATGTCACATTAAAAGTGAATATACAGCGTGCTGGTGCACAGAGAAAAAAATCACAGCCACTTCGCTCCTCCCCTGCTCCTGATGCTGTCGTACTACTGGGAGCGAAGCCATGATTCGGGCTAGTGATGTCTGAACCTGAGCTTATTGTTTGTTGGTTACAACTCATGATTGTTTGGGGAACAACAAACCATGAGCTTGGGTTTGGATGTAACAGTAACCCAAACCATGGCTTACCACCCAGTAGCACAACACAGCAGGAGTGGGGGAAGGACTGAAGTGGTCATGATTTTTTCTCTGTGCACTAGCACACTATAGCTTCCCATCTGGAGCTCCCACCAGTTCACTTGCATAGCCCCAACCTTGTTGCTACCCTTCTCCACCCTAACCCAGTCCAGGTAAACTGTAGTGACACTATTTTAGGAGGACAGCTCCACCTCACCACACAGGCTTCTACCCACCTGCTTCTTCTGCTATTTGAAGAAAGGGCATGATACAAATGAGTTAAATGAATAGTTAGGAAAATTACATAGCTCCTGCTCTTCAGAATCCCATAGTCCCACCCAGCAATGTTCCATTGACATTGAGTCAAAGGAAAGGGCAATACCATATTTAGACATCTAGCACTCTGTAGTGATGATGGTGGCCAGAGCCTCCTGAAGAACTCTCCCACCAGCTGAGCAGGTCTGCCAAGGAACCACAGAATTCAAGAGCTGTGCTTTAAGATAGAGTGTGGGCCTTTTAAAGAATTACTCTTCATGAAAAGGAGTAAGGGTTCTGTTTTGCTTTGGATTACCGCTGTGCTATACATAGATCAGACCTTGAAGACAACCCAGAAGCTTCCATTAGTGCAGAAGGGCCACTAGCTCAGACGTAGAGCATCTGCCTTGCCTGTAGAAGGTCCAAGGTTCAATTCCTAGCATCTCCGGGTAGGGTTGTTAATGTCTGGAACCCTGGAGAGCCACTGCCAGTCAGTGTAGACAGTACTGAGCTAAATGGACCAATGATCTGAGTAAGGCAAGCTACTCTGTTCTTAGAATTTGGTTGCCAGAATTTTAACTGGTTCAGCGAGGTGGAGTTGTATCATTCAAGTTTTGCAAGAACTGCATTGGCTGTCTGTTCTTCCAAGCCCAATTCAAGGTACTGGGGCTTGTACTTAAACAGATTGGGTCCCAAATACTTGAAAGATGTGCCTCCTCCCAGGCCAGCCTGCCCACATCTTAATATCTTCAGTAGAGGTCCTCCTGCAAGTTGCCCTCCTTGCAGAGATACATTATGTATGCACTCAGGAGGGAGCATTTTCTGTGGTGGTGCCCTGTAGAGGCCAGTGGGGCAGTGCAGGCAGAGCTCCATTGCTGTCCTGGCTACCTAACACCACGGGTCACTGCCACAGATTAAGAGTAAGAAGTGGATGGGTGAGACGCAGGGAGTTTGTTGCAGTGTAGCATGTGGCAGTGGAGCCAGTCTGATGCTCCTGCCACCACACACTGCCCTGAGCTTCCCACACCACACCCCTTCCCCTCTCAGCTAGTGGCAGCAACCTGCAGTGTTGAGAAGCTGGGAGAGCAGTGGAGCCCCCCCCCCCATGCTGCACCACCAGCCACTACTGGAGATGACCTGATTCTGAAATACCCTCCCCAGAGAGATAAAACTGATGCTGATGTTACCATCTTTTTGGCACCAGATGAGAACATTTTTATTTGCTCAGGCATTTTAAATGATCATGCTGCCTCAGTCTGCTTTTAGTCTTTAGAGTTTCTGTTCTTACTCAGCCTACACGTGTTTGATAGATATTGTTTTGTTGTAGCTGTGCTTTTAAAAACTGATTCTTATTTTTATTGTATATTTATTTAAATAAATAAAATATAAATGTATGAAGAGAGACATCAGGGCACACACCAGAACAACAAAAAGTGAAGAACTACATTTCAAAGGCCAGACATACCTAACTGGTTACTCTTTCAATACCAGTCAGTATATCACAGCATTCATTATCTGGCAACTGTATATTTGCAGAGCACCAAGTAATCATAGGTGCTTTAAGGGTGTCTCAAGCTTACTTCACATGCTTGTCCTGCAAAAGAAACAGTGACAAGTGCTTAGTTACCAGCTCATCTCCACCTCCTTTTATGTCCAAGGTAAATCTGCAATATTTATATATGTGCATTTGTGTGTGCGGCTTGGAATGGAAATTGCCAGACAAACCATCAAGAGAAACTGGAGTCAGCTCCTATCCTTCTCTTAATCTAATTATAGCTCTTACACACTTTACTACCCCAGCTTATTACATCCATATGACAAAAACATTAGCTATGCACTGTGAAATGTAAGAATTAAATTATGTAAGACATAAAGAAATAACTGGATGTTTTCATGACACGAGGCAAATTTAGGAGCTGTGCAAGAAATGAAAATTTGCGGAAATGGCAGTATATTTACAAATGGGATTAAAATTGAATCCCAAAGATCAGTCTTTAATCGGTGGTAAATATTTCCATAGTGTGCCCTAGTAGCCTATTTTTAATGATGGATAACTGTAACCCACCCATTTGCCAATTATTTTGAGGAGAATGAATTATTTTAGTCCTGAGAAAACTATTGATGGTAGAAAGTGTTTGTAAGATGAACTATTTACCTGCATGACTGTGTGTTTGTTTCAGCCTGCCTCCAGTTTAATAGCTGTGGGCCCTGTGTCACGGCCCAGATTGGCTTCAACTGCAGCTGGTGCAATAAACTCCAGAGGTAAGAAAAGCTAGTTAATTCTGCCCTTTGATAGACAGTGGCCCTGATAATGAATCAGTTTTTCTCTTGCCCTATATAATGCATAGGGGTTATTTTAATGGGGCTGTTTTACTTCCTGGTGACAACTGAAGATGGTTTCGACCTTTCAATTTGTGATATGCAAAATAATAAAGTTCCTTTTCCAGAATCACAGCAGGACCAGCCAGATGCCACCAGCATAATCCACAGAGAGAGAAAGGTTCGTTGTCAAAGAAAACCACTTACCAGGGCCAGTTCTACCATTCAGCAAAATGAGGCTGCCAGCTCACACAGTGGAATGCTAGAAATGATATTGGAGAGATCTGTTGTGTATAATTAGAAGTGTGACAGTATATCAATTAAAGGAGGAGCCAACAATCATTCTGCAGGTGGTCATTAAAACTCTACGATAAAAAGTGACCATATTTTTATATAGTAAAGGCCAATCAGGCTGCAGTTTAGTAGCAGCCAACTAATCCCCTCCTCCCCACCTGAATATTCTTCATGCTTCAAAATGAAACAAAATTATGGGTCTTGGATTCAAAGAAAAGGTTGTTTGCTTTATTAGGTTAAGGGAGGTCCTAACTTATTAGAATCATTTCATGATAAGATGGCTGCTTTTTATTAGGTTTTGGAGAACTTATGCAGAAGGTGATGGTTTTATAAATATTACTGTTGAACTGGCTCATATGAGTATAGTTTGATTTGATCCAGTTCTGCTTTATTACTATTTATTATAGTATGTATGTATGTATGTGTGTATATTTATTATATTTCAATCCAGCTTTCTTTCACAATAGAGCATTCATAGGCTGTCTCCATCGAGGCACTGAACAGACTCAGACCTTCTTAGCATCAGCAAGTTTGCTGCATAGCCTGTGCCAGGGGTAACCAACATGGTGCCTTCCAGATGTTCTTGGACTCTAACACTCATTGGCCTCAGCCACCATGACCAATGGTCAGCAATGGCAGGGATTGTAATCCAGCAGCATCTGTAAGGCACCACATTGGCTACTTCTGGCCTATGCATGCCTTCAAATTATGTTCTGAGATGACTTGAATTTATATATTTAAATCCCTACTTATGGAAGTTGCTAAGTAGAATATGATTTAAAATATAATAAAACTGAAGAAATAAAAAAGATCCAAAACCTGGTAGGATAGGTTGATGTTTGTAAACAGGGATTTGCCTTGTTTTCACAAATGTTGACAAAGTGCTTGGGGAGATACTTGTTAAATGCCCATCCTGTAAAATTAGTTAAATATCTTTAGGACAAGGGTAGCCAACAGGGCACTCTCCAGGTGTTTGTGGACTCCCATCAGCCCCTGCCAACATGGCTAATGGTCAGGAATGATGATGGGAGTTGTAGTCAGGAACTGGTGGTAGTCCTTTCCTGAAAAAAGTGGGTCTACCAGCAGATGAGTGATCTAATTACCGCTCAGTTTTCAGTATTCTTTGGGGAGGGAAGAGTGGCTGAGTGAATGGTTATTATGCAACTCCAAGCATTCTTGGTTAACACATCCTTCTTAGACTAGTTCCAGCCTGGCTTCCAGGCTGGGTGTGGCCAGTAGACCTACTCTGGGGAAAGGCCTGTGAGTCATTCCACATTCCTTGTTACTCAGTAACTTTTTGATATAGTTGATCACATGATTCGAGTGGATTGCCTGGTGGGACTTAGCAGGCATCTACCCAACATGTCTGCAGTGCTTAATCTTTCTGACAGATTGCTAGCAGGGATCATGAGAGAATCCTGCAAAGGTCAGTGATATCACCTCTGTTAAATAGCTATATGTTTTCCAACATGATGATGATGATGATGTAGGTTATGAATCGAAATACATGAAATAAAAGATGATCAAATGAGTGACTGGTGATTCAGTAACCATTGACTTCCTGGACAAGGCTACCCAAAATGTACCTTTTACCATACGCTCAGTTTAGACATCTTGGTAATGATTCTCCGAACCATGGTTTAGAAGACTGGGAACACGTTGGACCAAAAAGGAAATAGACTGGAGAAACCTTAGAGGTCTTTGGACTACTCTTCATATTTAGGGCCTTTATTGCTTAAGTTAAGTTGTTACTCAGTTGTTGTGGGAGATTCAAAGTCTGTTCCCTAGCTCAGTCCCCTCTCTTGCAGATCTCTCTGCATATTTTGTTGCTGGAAAAATGCATTCCTTCTTAGTGTGCTTTTTGTGATAGTGAATGCAGTTACTTTAGGTTGTGACCGCTTAATACTTATGTGCTGGTGATGAGCACCACTACTCTTTCCCCCCACCCCATCCCCACATATGCTCTACCATATTGTGACTTTATTTCATTTAAATTTTCTTTTTTTAAAAAAAGTGGAGCTTTACTCCCAGGACACTATGCATAAGATTGTACTCATGCTGATCCTAATAAATTGGGTATTATGCTATGGAGTACTGCTGGTGCTGGTGCTGTGCTGTGTTGTGTTGTGTGTGTGTGAGAGAGAGAGAGATCATGGATCAACACAGCCACCTATGTTTTTTCACTGTCTTTGGGAATATAGCCGTGCTTCCCCTTAGGAGCAGGCATAGGGACTATCATGATGAACTGCTCCACTTCAAAATGTACCCCTACGCTACTGGGCTCATTCTTTGAAGAAAGGCTATCAATGATCCTGCCAACAAATGCATCAAGTGGGGACAATATATTGTACTACCTTCATAGAATTGAATTGGATCTAACACTAGTATACTGCTAACAGCAGACTTGTTCACATGTTACACTTCTACGAGTTGTCTCCACACAAGTACAGTTGTTCGTGTGAAAGAGTGTTACTGATTTGTACTACACAACTATTGTGTACACAGGTACACAGATTGTATGCTTGTTGAATGCTACATGTGAATAACTGCATGTGTGTACAACTCAACTATCTGTGTAGAAAGGTACACATTGTACACTTGTCGAATGTAAAATTTAAATACTCCAATAACATTTGGGTGTCATCTAAAAAGCCCCACAGTGAACATTCCACTGTTTCTTTCAGTATAGCAGCAATAGGAACTATTTGTGAGTCAGAAAACAGCTGGAGTATAAAGAACACAATAATAATTCTCTAACGAGAATCTGGGAGAAAACTGACTGCAAGGGAGCTTTGCCACTAAAAGGATATGTATGTTCATGGCATTCTGAGTGTCTCCTCTTGGGATGAGTTGTGTCCATCAGTTTTCCCCATGAAATTAGACTTTCTGTTCAGGGAAGGGCAGCTTTGGATCCAACCCAATGAGTTACAGATAACTATACAGATAAGACTTATTATTAAGACTTTTTTTGGCTGACTTGTTCAGGTCTAGGAAGGCTTCTGCTTTCTCCCTACCTTCTTCTGCAGTAGCAGAGTCAACCTTCTCCCATTATAATCAATTGGACTGGAGCCAGCCTTCGACAGCATGTCTGAGTTCACCAAAGAACAAGTCTTTAAATGTAGGGACCCTGGTCCAAGGCAAAGCCTGGGTTCCTCTCCTTGTAGTTAATGCCCCCAAAGTTGGATTGTACTGCCTGGGGCTCACAAGAAAGAAGCAAAATGTGCTACACTGCCAATGAATGCTCACAAGGGAAGAGCCCTGCCCTTTCAAAGTATAATGTTCAAGTAGCTAGGTTCACTTATGGCAAGTACATGCAAATGTACCTCATTTCCATTCTTTCTGTCATGATCTATAAGATGTTTGCTGTTTCTATTGCTTGTCTGAGAAAAACAGCAAGGTAGTCTGTATAAAGAATCATACCAGAAAGAAGGAAAACAAATGATGTGAATGAAGTATGCAGGTTACATCCGGGCAGTGGGCTTACAAGAGTGAAGTGCTTGGATACAGAATAGCTCAGGGGTAGCCAATAGGGATGCCCTCCACATGTTGGACTACAACTCCCGTCATCCCTGACAATTTGCCATGCTCAGGCTGATGGGAGTTGGAGTCCAATAGTCTGGAAGGAACCATGTTGACTGCCTCTGGAATAGTCAATCACTGGGGAAGAGAATACCGGGAGGCTAGCAATCTGAGAGTGCTATCACAGGTAGCCCCCAAACTCCTAGATCCCAGGCTCCCTCCCTCTCCATCCCAGTGCATTAGTCATTATCTCTCAATGCATTATGCAATGTCTTCCATCTTTGGTTTGATGATTATTTATTTCTGATTTGATCCGATAACTAGCTAGAAAGAATTCCGCAGAACCTTGGGGGGGGCAGTTTTACTTGCCAAATAGTCAGCAGAAATCCACAAAAATTATCTCCTTGTGTTTTTAGCACATGCTATGTGTTTTAAAATTTAAATGATCCCCTTTGGTAAAGTATGTCATTGTCCCATTGCTTTTCATAAAGAAAAGTATACCAGGGTGGCGTGGCTGAATGGCCTAGTTACAAATTACCATGATATGAACTGAAATGCCTCTAAACTGATTACTGCCATTTCATTGCATTTGTGCATTTTCTCATTCACAGTATTACTGCTTGTATGAACTGCAATTTCAGTCAAATAATATGGTCTTGGAGTTTTAGCTCCTATTGTGGACAAATTATGCCTTTTACATCAAAATAGAATGTGCATTTGAAAACCAGAGTACTTTCCAGCATCATACATTAGTGTTTAGCATCAATCTAGCATAGGGTAGTTTGGTGGCAATTTGTGATATTACCTTGCTTTAATAAGAACAGCATACCTGTTCATTCAAGTATTAACCTGAGTTCATTCTGGGAAGATCAGGATTCTAAGCAAGGTATAATAGTTGGGTATTATAGTTAAACAGCATGAGATGAGATTGCAATAAGGCAACAAACACAGCTAGAAATGTAACAACATTCTGTGCGTGGTAATGTTCCAGTCCAGTAGTCCACATTGGCATGAGACCAACACATATGAATTTCTTTATGTCTTTTCGGTGTTGTACACTGCACAACATTTCTGTAATTAAGCTCTGAAGATGTGTACAGCAAACCATTAAAAATAAATCAAGCAATTATTATATGGAGCAGGATATGGAACCTTGACCTTGTTTTCGACAACTTGAAGAGGGACACGTTTTGGAAAGTTATTTCCACGAGTTAACCTTCTGTGACTTAATGTGAATAATCTTTATGGCTTGAAAGTTTCAGCATGTGTCAAGTCTGTATCTGTGGGGCAGAGACTTTGCCAGGCTTGTCCATGTCCCTGTTTGTAATATAATAATTTATTTTACATGGTTTCCTGTAAGCATGTCCATAACCTCACAAGTTACATGTGTATTCACAGAGGCAAGGTCTCTTGGGTATCTTAAGCTGAGTATTTCTGAATGCCAGAGGGTCTAGTAATATATATTGGCACTCTAGGCTCTTCTGGGAAGTGCTACTGTTTTGCTCAAGAGGACCTCCATGGACCCTGAAGGGTTGGGTGATTGTTGCCCCATTACTAATATCCCCTGTTTGGGCAAGGTGCCTAAGAGGTTGGTGCTGAGGCAGCTTCAGGCATGCTTGGATGAAACCCATTATCTAGGTCCATTTCAATAGCCTGGGTTTGGGGTCTGAAATTGCCTTAGTCACCCTGGATGATGACCTTCCTCAGGAGAGGGATGAGGGGTGTAACCTTGTTGATTCTCCTGGACCTCTTCACCTTTTGGGCCACCTAAAGAATTTGGGAGTTGGGGACACAGCTTTGCAGTGGTTCTACTTCTATCTCAATGGATGGTTCCAGAAAACAGTATTGGCTGACTTTCACTTGGCCCCGTGGGGCAGATATCCTGCCCTTCCTCCCAGCAGGAGCCCAGCATGGCAAATAGTGTAGGGCCACATTCACACCACACATTTATTGCACTTTAAACAGTCATAGCTTCCCCCAAAGAATCCTAGGAAGGGCAGTTTGTGAAGGGTGCTGAGAGTTCTTAGGAGACCCCTATTCACCTTTGAACTACAGTTCTCAGAGTTCTCTGGGAAGATGGGCAACATGTTAAACTACTTGGGGAACTGTAGCTCTGTGAAGAGGAGTCTCCTAACAACTCTCAGCACCCTTCACAAACTGCCCTTCCTAGGATTCTTTGGGGGAAGCTATGACTGTTTAAAGTGCAATAATAGTGGAATAAATGAATGGTGTGAATGCAGCCTCGGTGTCTAATTAGGCACTAGCATGCCTTCAGAGCCAATGCTCCTGCTTGATGCCATATCAGCCTCAGTCGCCCTGAGTCCATGTTCGCTTCTTTTGTTAAGCTAGGTGAATGAAGCTGAAGTACCTCATTCTGGGATGTTGCAGTGTTCCAGCTGAACCAAGCTTTCCAGTAATAGAGATTATGAATCTTTGGAGTCAGGGTGGAATTCTAGCTGAAGAAGAAGATAGGACCCCACAGATTCAATCAGTGTGGCTCTTTGTGGTTCATCATACAATGGTAGGCACCCAGGGGAAGCCAAACAAATATATGGCCAAAGCAAAACAAAACCCTGTTGTATTCTGAAACCTGCTGTAGTCTACCTGATGATATTTGTGTCTTTTGATCAGAATAAAAATTTAAACACTGACAGTTAATTTTCTGAATATTAATATTTCTATTGCTTTCTGTTAATCTAAAACCATTACCTGTATAAGGTTAACTATTGAGATCCTAAGATGATAATAACTAGATAGTCTGTGCCTACCCTTTAAGATAACTAGATGGGTCCTTCCCCCCCTTCCACTCCTGTTTGGATAGCAAACTGTGAAAGATCTAGGCCAGGTGTGGGGAACCTGTGGCCCTCCAGATATAGCTGAACTACAACTTCCATCAGCTCCTGTAAGTATGACCAATGGCCAGGGGTGGTGTAGTTGTAGTTGATAAACAACATGTGGACAAAGATTCCCCACCCCAACTGAGGCCATTATCTTTTCTATCTACATATGATATTCTCCAGTCACGCACTGTGATGAGCAGAATGGGTTTGTGACTCCCAAATATGTGTTTTTATTATCTCTGTATTTGGCAAGTGTTAAGTTTTCTAATAAATTTGTTTTATGTGATGATCTATAGCAGTTTAACATGTTGCTAATGGTTCTCTGTAGCTTCTATTTTTCCATTTTGCTTCTTGTTATAACAGTCCGAGTATGTGTCTATACAGCTCAGAATTGTTTTGCTTTGAATCTAGATGTCTCATCACACACTTGTCATTGATGTGATTGGTAATGAATTTGTTGCTCTAGTTTTCTTAGACTTAGCCAAACATTTCTACAGAAGTGGTAACATATATACCACCACTGAATATCCATAACAGCAAAAGCATTTTATGGGCATGCTTGATTAAAGGGCATGCAGTGTCTCCACAGCTTGCTCATACTAATGAAATAATTAGTTCTCTTGAAAATAAAGTTAATTGCCCAAGAAAGAAATTAAGTTTAAGTTTATAAACAGACACTAAGGTAATATGATTTGAATGTAAATGGAAATAGCTCAGATGATGTTTTGTAAAGTTACTGTATTCAAATTTACTCAGACATAAAACTATAGGAGCATATAGACAATCAGCTAATATGTAGAGAATATATGAAGTCACCTATTCTTTGAAAATGCGATATTGATATTAGCATGATTGTGTAGGAGAGTGGAGCTAATTTTGATGGGTATCAGACAGTGCGGCTGTCTCTTTTAATTTTTATTTTTCTAACTTGTACTGGCTGCTCCCACAGGTACCTCAATGTGATACTGTGATACTAATAAAGGTTTCCCCTCCCCACATATGTCCATTATTAAAAGAAAATATTTTTAAAATTGACCATTCCTGCAGATCCCCTTTTGTGATTCCAAAAGGTTTTTGTGACCGTCCCCCCACAAAAACATGTCCTTTTTCATTAAAAAAACCACTATTAACTATACTCACTTTGAGATGCAGCCCCTAGAAGCTTTGTCATGAGCCCCATGGAGAACCTTGGGAGAATGGAGAGGAGGTTGTAGTTGTCATAGAGGGGGGATGGGGAAAACATGGGAGAAATGTTTCCAGAGATCTCTAGCAGCTCTGAATCTGGTGAGTCTAATGGTGCTCAAAACCACCTTTCATCTATGACAAATGGAGAGGATTCTTCCTGGCATCCAGCCCAGACTTTGCCTATGATAAGGCAGGCTCTCTCTCAAAGGGAGAACTGAAAATTTCTTCAAAGTCACATAGAAAAGCAAAGAAGATGTTTGTAGTTGAAGAAAATTCTCCCTGCTCCTAGAAGGAGCCCCTGCCTTGCCACAAAGACTGGAAGGTGATAGATTTAGCTTGGGCAAGTAAAGTGCCTGCCCATCTCTCTTTTATGTAGAGTACCTTGGTGTGATAAGATTATTGCATCAACTCTCCACTGTTGCCTCCATGTCTAGTTCTGTATCCTGATTCATATCTAGAATGCCTGATGTTGCGTTCATGTACTGATGTCTTGAATATAGCTTTTTGCAAAACCAAGTCTTTAAATCTGAATGGGTTCATGTTAGGGTTGCCAGGTATCAAGTTTTTGCCTGGAGACTCCAGATTTTTGAGTGAGCCACCCCAATCTCCACACTCTCAGCTTACATTTTAAACCCACTGATGATGCAGCTTGTTGATTGCATGATGGTTTGTTTCTTGCCCAATAGTGGTAAAACAGAATTCATAAACTGGGAAGAGTGACTTCAGTTACAGTTGTTCCCAAGCTACTGCCTATGAAGTTAGACCAAACCATGTGTGTTTTCACACTGTCAATTATTACTCACTGAAATTGGGTTGGCTGTCAAAGTGAGTTTATAGTCTACAGGCTATAAGTGTTATAGCCTGTGGGCTATAAAGTGTTATACCCCACAGGATAGGCAGAAAAGGGTAGAGAATCTTCATTTCTCAAACCTTTCTCTGCCGTGAAGAGTCAAGTCTGTAAGGAAGCTTGGAATAGCCATGTTAAAAGGCAGGAAGGGCACTCCAGGTAGGAGGTTGCCAACTCTACTTTGATATGGATATCTTTGCAGAGGATCCCTAGTCAAGCCTTACTAACAGCACAGTCCTAACAATATGTACTGAGAAATAAATCCTATTGAGTTTTGTGGGGCTTAGTCCCTTAGGAAGTGTGTTTAGAATTGCAGCCTTCAGGGGCATCCATCTTTACTCCTGGGGCTTCCAACTAACATATCCACAACACTAGGCTCCCTTTTTCCCACAATGGCCTTCTGGTGACTGGCCTGACCTGAGGACACTTAAACCCTTCTTGCCAGAAGCAAGTAGGCTAGATAAAATGTTCCCTACCCAGGCTCGCTAAGCAGGTGATAAAGAATGATCTTGTCACTTCAGCTGGACCTGGGAATACCCTCATTTAACTAAGATTTCTTTCTTAATTTCCGATCAGAGGGTTTTTTTGTTTGAGTGCTTTGCTTCAAGTAACTATGGTTGATAATGTATCATGCTTAATGATATCACTAGTTCCTGCCCCTGTGACATCACTAGAGCCCGCCCCTGAAATCTCAGGGTTTGGAATGCTTCTGGCCTGGCAACCTAGTCCATGTGATCTGCAGCCCAAAAAAAGTTAGCCAGCCCTAGTTTAAAACTAATACTGTATGCTGCTTGTGGTCAAATGCAAAGGTGTAGCAAACACTTTAAAAGCTGTGGAGTAATTATTTAGTGATTCTTTTCTATGTATTTTTATATTTGGAGGTAGTCTTTATGATTCAATGCACTCATAAGTCTTTTTGCCTGTGACTGAATAGGTTTCTTTGTCTCTGTCTGGAAGTGCTTCCTGTGTCCTGCGTATTCCATGCACTGAGTGCAGTTGGATGCAGTCTGAAGACCAACATAGATTCTGTGTGGGAAACTAGTTATGCACAGTTTCTCTGATTACAATAGCACATGAATTCCTCTGAGGGAGGCTGATAGAGTTGTATCTGGCCATTCCCTCAGTGATTCTTCAAAAACGTTCTAGTCCTTTGGTTTTGCAGTTTCTCCTACACTGATTTGTACTTGGGTGAGATACCTAATGACGCATGTGCCATATCAGTTGTGAAAGGTGCATGGATGCATGAAGGGGGTAAGTTGCCAATAAAATTCACAAAATGTGATGACTAGAAAAGGATTGGGCAGCCTCTTCTATGTATTTTAAAAGGACATGATGCAATGTGTACATATGAGCTATGAGGGACAGATCATTCTGTTTCTGGTACTTGTCAAGTTTGCATGTGTTTATTCATCCGTCCAGTCCATTCTGTTTCTGCATTAGTCTGTGACGTACAAGAAAACTGAAATGGGAAACCATGTTTTATTTAACAGGATTTTTATACTGCTTAATTATAAGAAACCTCAACAAAATATACACTAAAATTTAGAAAATTCATATCTGAATACATACTTTTATCTCAGTATATGCATTTCTAAATATATTTTCTTGTAAAATACACATTTATTTACACATTTTAATACACATTTGAGCTGAGAACAGTATCACAAAATTCAGAAAAGTGCAACATCTGATGGATAATCTTGTTCCAAACTGTGTACTAGTCCACGAGGTGTGAATTAGGTTACTTCACTTAAAAATTCAGACCAAATAAAATTATTCTCCTTCTCTACTTTTCACAACTGACAGTGTCTGGGTACATTTTAAATTCCAGTAGCACTCCTAACTACAAAAGTTGACATGAAAAGCCACTCTTTGATATTTTTTGTTCCTGACTTCTTCAGTGTACACATTTCATAATAGCAGTAATTAAACCATTTGCTTCCCACCTCTAGGTGTAATGAGTGCTAATGGGTACTCCTAATGAGAAAACTGATGAGCCCCTACTCTTCTATAATTCATCAGTAATCAGCATTGGACTGTTTTGCTGTGCGTTCACTTTAATTTGACTTTGCTTTTATCTAAAGACAAATGTAACCTAGAGGGGGACAAAAAACCAATGTTCCCTAAACTTAGAGCCTGCACCATCCACGCTCAGTGAACACCATCTGTCATAGACCTTCCAGCTTTTCCTTAGTTTGCTTCTTGTCCATGTTGATTAAATCAGTCTAAGAGTTTAACTATGTTCTGCTTATGTCCACCCTTTCCAGTTTGTTTATGCTTTCCTATCTCAAATAGGATAACTATTCAGCTTGGATCTACAAATGCTTTTGCCAGTATCAAGCATTTTTTTTAATCTTGGGGAGCACATTGATGGTGCCTGCTGCAGGCCCCAAGTGAGAGAGGGGTGGGTGGGAATCTTCCCTTGTCTCATGACCTTTGAGAATCTCCAAAGCTCAGTCTAACATCAGAGCTAGTCATGATAGCAATATGCTACCCCCAGGTTCTGAGGCACCATGCTGCTGAATACCAGCCACTGGGGAACAACAGCAGGACAGGCCTCATGTCCTACCTGAGGACTTTCCATAAGCATCTGGTTCACTACTGCAGGAAACAAGATGCTGGACCACATAGGCCTTTGGTCATCCAGGAAAGCTCTGTTTATGCTCTGCCCCCAAGGCTGGTGGCAACCACAGTACAAGATATAAATGACTGATGGTCAGAATCCCTGGATTTTCTTTGGATCACTGGATTCATCAGATTTTCAATAGACCAATGTGTTTCTCGCCATGAAAGATTTGTTAAGGGATGAGTTGTTAAGACTGCCATAGAGTATGAATACTAGCTCATAATACCCTTTACACCAAATGCCCAGTCAACAACAGGCATTATTTTGGATCCAGCCTAAGTTAGTTGCACTTAGTTCACTTGATTTCCATAAGAAATCAATAGATATTAAGTCCTCATTAATTGGTTCCATTGATTTCAAATTTCCAAGGCATTCGGAAGGCAAAGTCACTTGTATTCTTATATTCATTTCTAATTAAATGCCACTGTTGATACAGTTCTGGAAAAGGTGTCCAAAGCACCATCTAGTTAAATTGAAAGGACCAGTTTCAGTTGCTTCAGCTTGAAGACGCAAACATAACTTGAAGGGGTTTGATCTACCACATGCCCTCTGCCCTTCTTGGCTTGTTAAATTTGAGATTGATTGGGTAGGTCCGATAGGTGATAAATGCCTCATGTGGATAGGTCTTGTGCCAGCCACTTAAGAGATCCTCCCTGGGCACAGAAGTGTTGGATAACTATCACCCAGTCATTAATATCCCTCCCCCTTTTTAGGGTGGTGGAGAGAGTGGTGACTGGACAGCTTCAGGCAGCAGGTTATCCGAACCCATCTCAGTCTGGCTTCAGACCTGGTAGTTTTGCTACTGAAATGGTTTTGGTTGCCTTGATTGATTACCTTTCTTGTGAGAGACTAGGGGGAGTGTGATCCTGTTGATCTTTCAGCAGGTTTTGATATCATTGACCATGGTATCCTCCTCAACTAGCTCTGCAGATCAAGAGCTGGGGATATTGTGATGTGGTGCTTTCGTTCCTACCTGTAGGACCATTGACAGAGCTACAGAATGTGGCATTGGGGAATTGCTGCTCAGGCCCATAACAACTATGCTGTGGAGTCCTACAATGTTCCAGCTTGTCCCTCATACTCTTTAGCATCTATATGAAGCCACTGGGGGTCAATCATCCAGGGATTTGGGGCATGGTATCATCAATATGCAAATGACACCCAGCTCTGCCTCTCCATACCATCTGAATTAGGTGAAGCTGTGCAGGTGTTGCACCGCTGTCTGGAAGCAGTAATGGACTGGATTAGTCTCTGATATGGACAGCATTTCTGTCCAGGATTTGAAACTACGGTCTATGCTAGATGGGGTTTCGCTCCCCTGAAGAAGCAGATTTGTAGCTTAGTAATCCTTCTTGATTCTACACTCTCATTTTCACTGGAAGCCTAGGTGGCCTCAGTGGTAAGGAGTGCACCACCTATGGCCATTCCTGCACTGGGATAAGTTAGCCACAGTTATCATGCCCTGGTAACCTCATGTTCACATTACTCTAATGTGCTCTATATGAGGATATCTGTGTCTGGAAGGTATAGGTGGTGCAAGTACAGCCACCAGGGTTGACAGCAGTTGCTTCTATTTGGGACCATAGAAGACCAATACTGTGCAAGATGCATTCACCAGCATATGCTACCAAGCCCAATTCAAGGTTTTGTTGCTAACTTTAAAAGCCCTGAATGGCTTGGGTCCCAAGTACTTGAAGGAGTGTCTCTCCCATTATCTGCCAACCTTTGCCTTAACAACAGCTGGGGAGGCCCTCTTTGCAATTCCACTGGCAAGCATAGTGCATGGGGCGATGTCATGGGGCCTTCTCAGTTGTGATGCCCCATCTCTGCAACTTTATCCCCCTAGAGGTAAGGTTGGCTCATTCCTTATTGAATTTTAGGCAAGGTGTGAACATTCACTTTTTAAAATCAGGCCTACAGAACAGAGCAATGCTATCTGCTTTCTAATATATTTCAGTTTACAGTTCTACAAAACAGCATTTTAAACTGCTTTATTTCAACTTTTACTAATTCAGCATACACACAGCTGAAAATACAAAACTTAAACAAATATTGTGTACCCTATACTCTTTGCCTAATAAAGCTTTAGTCTGTTTTTGCTAGTGTTATCATTTCAGCTACAGTCTTGTGAACATTTACCTGAAATAAATCCCACTAAACTCAATGGGACCTGCTTCTGAATATACATGCATGGGATTAGTATATCGTTAGGAATTGTTCCCAGACTTTTAAAATACTGTGGAACAGGACTCATTGTGGACTCAGCTGAGTTTGTGATGTGAACAATATAGAAAATATGCATGTCTCAATAAGCTTTTACCCTTATCCACTGCCAGATATTTCCAACCACAAAAAATGCACATGCCTCAGTGTATACTGCTGTCTGTTCACATATTGCCACAAACCAACAAATTCTGAGACGTACATGCGGCTTTCCAGCCTTCACTCTCTCTCTCTCTCCTTGTCTAAAGGCAACAGCTGTGTTTACAGTCTTTTCATTTCTCCATTGTTGCCAGACCACAGGTGTTCTAAAAGGATTGTCCAAGGCGCCTGAGCCTTATTTATTCATTTTAAAAATGTATATCCCACTTTTCACCATCTGGGTCCCAAAGTGACTTACAAAATACAAATATACACTATACAGATTTTAAAACATAAATGAAAATCTGAAATTAAGACATCAGAGCAGCATTCATGGTGCAGAGGCCTCCTGGAAGAAAACCGTTTTAATCAGGCATCTGAAACTTAACAAGGACTGTGCACAGAGCCTTGGTCTCCTGCCCCTTTTCCCTTATTAAAATTTTTAAAAAATATATCTTTGCTTATAGGGCATCTTGGTACATTGCCAAGTGCAGCGCTGCTGAAACCCCAGCCACCCGCCATCTTGATCTGCTCAAATGTATCTATACATGTAAATTAGTATATGCACAGTTAATGCAAATTTATGTCCTGGGCCTTTTTTTATTCCTAAAAGATCCTAGCAACAGGTGTTCCAGGTGCAAGTTTTTTTTTTACATGTTAGTGAACCTACTCCCAAGTAAGTAGGTTAGGATTGTAGCCCAAGACATTCTAGCTAAGAGTTCAAAGACGGATGTTTTTGCCTGTCATCATCTTTGCTTTCAGTTTTGCTAGGTCCTGGATAATTGTGGGGTTGGAAGCTGTTAAATGTGCTCCAAATACATGCTGTCCATTTATTCAAGTTGTCGCCTTGTATGTTAGGTAAACAAGGGTTGCCACCCTTTTCCTAGCAGGATCCCTTTGCCTTTGAAAGCGCTGTAATGGACAATAATTTAGTAGAGTTTTCGTGCTTGCAGCTTTTCCTGGCATGGAAATGCAGTGAGGGGGAAAGCTCCACCTGTTGGATTACTGTCTGTTGTAAAACGAACAGAATACCTGTTTTTACAAAGAAGCAGACAAATGTGTTTAACATGTTTTCACAAGAAACAGTTCTAATTGTTTTTAAAAAGGTATGGGGTTGGATCCAAAGTTAGTTGAACTTGACTCCCTTTGAAATCAATGGGGCAAGTTAGTCATGTCTTAACTTAAACCTCACGAGGATTAAGCATAATTATGCTAGTTTAGATCCAATGCATGATTTATTGCCCAAACCATTATTTATGATTATGCATTATTTAACTGACTGGTGATAGTATTATTTGATGGAATAGTTATTCAAACACTTGTACTAATCCTGTATATTCATATTCAGTTTTGAACACACTGACAGAATATGCTTGCTGTTGTGTTCCAGTGGTAGAACTTGAGTATCCCAAGTCTTGGAAGAGCCAGTGAGGGTGTAATGTTTAGAGGGTCACACTAGGATAAAGGAGCCCTGAGTGCCAATCTCTGCTTAGTCATGAAACTCATTTGGAAACCAGTCACTGTCTCTCAGCCTAAACTACCCCACAGGGTGTTGTGAGGAAAAAAATAGGTATGGGGGGAAATCGTATGGCTGGCATCCTGATATCTTTGGAAAGAAGTGTGAGATAAAAGTGAAGTAAATGATTTATATATGGTAGGGATGGGGGAGAAGATCCGCTGCATTTGACTTAGTACTGGATTTCGACATAATCCGCCAATCCACTGTCTTTTCAGACTGGCATTGATTTCTTGTGGTGGGTCGCAGCTGTCATGATTTTTTTAAAAAAAATTCCTCTCCAAATTTGACATTATTGTCTCAGTAACTGACTTTCCTCTAAGCTGTTGCATTCTTAACTGCTGTCTAGGTGATAACGATCGCCATTTGCATCTATTAATCTCCTTCCAATTTTAGGCAACTATCTGCCTAATTAATATGCAAATAGAAAAAAAGGTGGAACAGTATAACTGTTTTTGTTAAAAATTGTATTACTTTTTTCGCTTGAAAAAAATTGGTGAATCAGTAATTGCAAAAGCAAATGGGAACAAAAAAAAAGGGCGGATCAGCAACGAAAGCCAGACTCTCGGAATTGGAGCAGATCAGAACTAGGCATCAAACTCTATCCCTAGTGTATATAGTATGCACAGAGCTTGGAAAAGTTACTTTTTAAAACTACAACTCCCATCTGCCCCAGCCAGCATGGCCACTGGATTGGGCTGATGGGAGCTGTAGTTCAAAAAAGTAAATTTTCCAAGCTCTGAGTATGCATGGTGAAACAGCTGCATTCACACTGCACACTTATTCCACTTTAAACAGTCATGGGTTCCCCCAAAGTATTCTGGGAACTGTAGTTTGTGAAAGATGCTGGTAGTTGTTAAGAGACACCTATTCCCCTCACAGAGCTATGATTCCCAGAGTTTCCTGGGAAGAGAGATTGATTGTTAACCACACAGGGAATGGTAGCTCTGTGAAGGGAATAGTCTCATAACAACTCTCAATACCCTTCACCAACTACACTTCCCAAGATTCTTTGTGTGGCACGATGACTGTTTAAAGTGGAAGAATAGTGGGATAAAGGTATGGTGTGAATGTGGCCTGACAAATCTGGTTGGTGTGAGAGGGTAGGCAACGAGAAAATAATTTCTTTATCAAGAAATGGAATCTTGTTTATTTTTTACTGGAACAGCAAAGTACAAGACTCTGCAAATCCATATTCCTAACTGAGAGAAGTTTAATGCCATATCACCAGTGCAGGAGAAATTAGGTAGTATTAACTTAGAGAAGCTTAAAGATGATTGATGTTATGTTTGGATGCTAATGGGAAGAACATGTGTTTGATTTGTGTAATTATGTATTGAAACATTTATTGTCTATTAGAATATTTATTAAGCTTGTTTAATGAAATAAGTATACAGAATTGTATATTACTCAAGTTTATATTTTTGTACATTTTTCATAATTAATAAAAAGTGAAATAAATAACTTTAAATCTCCTTTCTGTTCCCACTCACCCCTCATTTCAGAAACATTCTCAAGTGAATCATCCTGAACCCATGCTGTTATGCAGAACCTTCTAAAAAAATACTGGTAGTTTTTGACATCTCTCTTTTAACCACTCTAAAAAAGGAAGAAAAGATGTTTTAAAAAACGATCAGGTAGCATAGTAAATAAACACCCAGCCTTGTTCCTCTGTGCTAAAAATAGGGGCAAATGACCCCTAAAAAACCTCAAGATGTTTACTGCTTCTTTCTGTCTCTCACATTCGCCACCCTGGAATAAATATGCTCGGTTCCCTGTGGTGCCCTATCACAAGCCACTAGCCAAATCAAACCATCACCGTTATGTCTGCAAACATTTCTTACCGTCCCACTGTGGCTCCTGAAATCACATTTCTGTGTTCCATGTAAACAGAGAAGCAGAAGATCCTCTGTTTCCCCCCCCCTTTCAAATAAGGCCCTTGTTCTCATGTGTTAGAATGTGGTCTGTTAATTGCTTCACTAGGAGCAGACTTGGGTCATCCTTTGATAATGAAGTTGTTATAAAATGGCTGTGTTGACAGATGGCACAAATGGCATAACTAATCAAATCTACCATGGCGTTTTCATGGCAATGGGGAATTATCACTGTGCCAGAAAATGAAAGGCTTATTAAATGTCGTGTTCTAAGCAGGAAAAACATTGTAATGATAGCTTGCATAGTCATAATTCGGGGATGCAGCAATGATTATATGCTCCGTGACTGATGGTTCTCTGACATATGCCTCAGAAACATTTTGCAGATAGTTTCACTTAGAGCCAAAACTATCTTGCTTCTGATAAAGCAGCTTTTTACTACGGCTGTTTAGGTTCACCAGTGCATCAGGAGAAAGGTCTCTGAGGTCTCTTAAGTTCCTTAGGACAGATCACTTTTCCACATGCTTTTGTCAGGAATTATTTTAATTCCTCTCAAACAGTATGGGCATGCAGTTAATAACGATTGCTCCCTTCAGTAGTACAGAAAACTGTCTTGATTTCTACAATGGGACTTAACTCCCAGTAAGAGCATGATTGCACACTAAACTATGGTAACACTATGTGGACAGCCTCCACCCGTTCCCACTCCCAATCCTCCTCTTATGCAGGACTTTTGCTGGGTTTAGTTTCATATTCATCAAAGACTCTCAGCTGAGTGTTAGGTGTGAACCAAGTATTGTAGTTTACAAAAAGCAATGATTCATTAAACAAGCCAGCTTCATAACCCATGATTTGAAGTTGGCTTGTATTGCTAGTAACCATTGATTGCTGTAAATCATGGTCCCCAGGTTATACAAAATGCTATGCCAAGATTTTTTTGAAAGCGAAGCTAAACTCCGCAGCAATCCTCCCAGCCACATAGGAGGAGGAGATGGGGAGAACAGCGTGTAAGCTTGACACTTTGTTCAGGCTCATGGAGGTTCATTCCAGAGCTTGGAAGATTACTTTTAAAAAGGAATAAAATACAATTACTGTTACATGGCCCCAAAAAGAAATAAATTACCATTACAATTACAATTGTTCTGAAAGAAATTGATTACTTTACCGTTACTCAAAGGTAATCACTACAATTACACTTAAGTTACTTTTTTTAAAAAAACTAGAGTGCCTACAAGGTGCTGGCCTTGGCTGCTGCACACCTAAGTTGCCTAAAACAACATTAAAAAATAAACACACACACATGCAGAGGGTAGTAGAATAATTATTTTTATCCATAAGATAGCAGTGGTGGTCTCTCTGCTGGTAAGGGAGGGGGGAAGGGAGGAAAGGCCCCTACTCAGATCTTTGCACATCAAACCAAGTGCAGCCCACACACACACACTCAGCCAGCAAGCATCATCTCTCTCACTTAACCACCTCCTGGATTAAGGGACACCCACCCATGCAAACATTTTCCCCGAGATGCAAAAAAAGTTAAAACACTGCAAATGCAGCAAAATAGTCAGGGAGGGCAGAGGGCGCTTTGTGTGCCAAGTGCAAACACAGTATTCACACACACGTCATCTTTCACCTCCACAGTTCTTTGTCTGTATTCTGCTGCTGCCTCCTCCTCCTTTATCCATGTTCTTGCCCTCCGGCTACTTTCTCCCTCCACTACTTTCTTCTCCACCTCCATCCATTTTTTAAAATAATTGTTTTCTCCACTCCACCCCTCTCGCTCTCCACCTCCTCCCTCTTCACCTCAAACCCACCCACAGAACACGAGGATTTTGGCATCTTCATTAGTAAAAGTATGTGCCTTACTTTGAATGGCGTAGCTGCTGATTAGTGACTTCTGCTGTGCAATTAAGTGTGTGGTGCAGTCTCCCCTTAGTTATGTCAGTTCAGGGTGGGGTCCTGGGCAAGATCCTTTGAGTAATGCCCCTTGTCTTGTAGCTGCAAATGTGAGTGAAAAACATTTTGCATATTAAGAATGCTAGAGAAATGTTTCCTAATAGCTGATAAAGGGCATGATACCATTTGCATCCTGTATACTAATAATGTTCTCCAAGTGCTGATCCTTGTGTAGTCAAAAGGGTTGCATCCATGCACAAGAGGGAGGTATCAGTAGCCTTGAGAGCATCCCAAAGTATGCACAAGTATGAAAAAAAGCCTAAGAAGGGGGGGAATCCCCAAACCACTCAGTGAGTAGTGAGCATGCTCAGCAGCTACAAAATACTGAGGCTGCGTACACAGCACATGACTTCCCCTAAACAATCCTGAGACTAGCTTATCCTCACAGAGGTACAGTTCCCAGCACCCTTAACAAACTACAGTACTTTGGGGGAATTCATGTGCTTTAAATGTGTTTTCAAATGTACAGCATGTATGCAGCCCAAACTGGGGAATGGAATGGAATTGAGTATCCTGGAAAAGGGCATGGCTTCCTGGCCGGAATCCTGAGCAGCAACACTCCACACTGCAACATATTATTGCAGGTCCTAACCTGATGTTTTAAAGATTACACCTTCCCATAGGAACCTGTTCCATGTTCCCTTAGTATCACAGATGTGGCATGTGACCACAGAAGATGGGGCATTTTCAGGTTGTGGAATGGCCTCCTGAAAGAGTCCTGCCTCTGTTCCAACAAGCCTTTGGGAGTTATGATTCTGAAATTAATGCATTATGTCATCCAGCTGTGGTTTGTATGCTGTTTGAGGGTTCTTGATAAGATGATATATTTTATTTTGTTATCTTGCTTGAGGATCTCCAACTAAAAAGTGTGGTATAAATTATTTTATATAAACAAAATACATGAATGTATTTTTGTTTTTTTTAAAAAAACTATAGGTGTCAAATACTTTCTTCTCTCAAAATAGTGCTGGTTTGATCTCTGTATTTACGCAACATCTTGCATATAAATTGAGCGGGATTACTCAATATCTTCTTGTCTAATAGGTTGCATTGTTGCCGCATGTTCCAGTCTAAGATCCAAAGCCATCTTAAAAACATTTATGATCATTCTTGAGCAGTTGGACACTCCATGAGAACAATTAAAGCATAATTCTAGCAGTTGCTTTGAAAACATGCTCATTATATATCATATATTAAAATTTGGTGAGAGCCTAATTAATTTTTTGTTAATTAGGGTAAAGGTTTATGAGCATTCCAACTCTTTGCAATGAAAAATGAAAGTTCAAGGAAAGAATGTCTTCAAAGTTGCTTTTGAGACTGTTTTGGATTTGTTCTTGCCTGAAACCTGGCATGCACTGATCAGACATTTGTGGATGCCTTGATATATCTGATTGCCTCAAATGATGAAACAAAGCCGTAGTGCCTGGTACAGTGTGTTCTTTGTAGTATGACATTATACAAAATGAAGGAAAAATACTGGACAGAATAAATTAAATTGGCTTAAATCCATAGGCTTGAGATCAATCTCCTACTGCATAGTACAATGAAACAATTAACTATCCATAGCAAAAAAACGCTGACAAATCAAATTGTCTAATCGTGAAAATTAGTTCCTTATGAAAAGCATTAATCGTTGTGACTCAGAAGACCATCTCAAATGAAGTGAATATTCTGTTGATTGTACAGGTTTAACAGTAAAAGACTTAATTACTTTTTCTTCCTCCCCCTTCCCTCTTTATCCAACCAATCTATTTTTCATTTGCATCTGGATCATTATAATCCTTTCCACCATTTAAAGATGTTCCAGTGGATTTGATCGTCACCGGCAAGACTGGGTAGATGGTGGATGCCCTGAAGAGGTAATATTTGGACATCCTATATTTATGATTCTTTTGTGAACAATTGGGACCAAAATAAATTAATAAAACTGAAACTACGGCCCTGATCCAGAGATTAGGTTTCCTCCACTAACCAGTGTTGAAAGAGGAATTTCTAGAATCAGCTCCACGTGGAGATAATTAAAGTTGTCATTTGAACATCTGTTCCTGATACTGATTACAAGTGTGTATGGATACTGAATCCAGAAGTATTATCCATGCATGAACACCCTTTTTTATACATTGATCGACCTTGTTGTGTTAGAATGGATGCTAGAATAGCTGTTAATGACATTTTAAAACTTAAAAAAGAAAATTTAGCAATGTTAGCTTTTATTAGTTATGCATAGTGTGAAAGAACTACGAAAGGTACTATACATTCTGGATAATATGCTTTAGTGCCAAGGCCCTAGCTTGTCCATTAATTTGTAGATATTGATGGTTTTGTATGTTATCTAGGTCATACTGGGGACAAACCTGTTTACAGTGCAGAATCTCAGCTTTGGATCACATGATGGATCAATAATGCCGAGCAGGAGTAGCGAACATGGGACTCTAAATATGCTGTTGGACTACAGCTCCTATCAGCCCCAGGCAGCACAGCCAATGCTCAGAAATGGTGGGAATTGTAGTCCAACAGCCACTGATGTAGCATTTGGGGGGGGTATGACTGAAATGTGTACCTCACCCTTCAATAGCAAATCAGCATTCCCAACATGGCTGGGCCATGTTTGAGCATGCGCAGAGAGCCTTCTATCTCACCACTTAGTTACTGCAATCTATACTCACCAGTCTTAGAGATCTCAGCACTGCCCCCAGAGAGTATTCTGTCTTGGTTGTTTTTAAAATTCTTGATTTAAGGTTTGCATTTTCATTCACTCTGCTCCGACACTTTGTGTTTGTTTTAGATGTCTGTAGATCAGAGACAAATTGAGAACCAATTTTCTCCTTTCTTGTTTTTGTTTTTTCCCTCTGTAGTCTAAAGATAAGATTTGTGAGAAGAGTGTAGACACAACTCAAATGCCTCCTCACACCACCATTGCACTCCAGCAGACTACAATGCGATTCAGAGTTCTAGCCACTACCAAAGGAGCCACAGCATCCCATCTACCAACTAGCCTCCCCACAGAAGGTAATGTAAACTGGAAGGCATTATCTATCATGCTAAGCTTCTTAGGACAAAATATCACATGGCATCTGTGCATTTGGGAGAAGTAATTATTGCATAATTATTATTATTGAAAGACACTATATGCCAAGGGCGGAGAACCTCAAACCCAAGGGCCAAATGTGGCATTCCAGCCTCTCTATCAGGCCCTCAGAACTCTCCATAAGCTACAACTCTCAGCAGCTGCACTTTGCACCCACCTTGAGTGTTTCTGCCTGGCAGAACTGTGTCCTTGAACTATGATAAAGCCTGTTGCTTGCCTGGATGAAGGCTAGAAGAGAATGTGTGAGTGTAGGTAAAACTAACCTACAGTCATTGCTCCTGCCAGTGGCATGTGGCCCTTGGAAGGTTGGCCAGAAGAGAATTTGGCCCTCGGTCTGAAAAATGTTCCCCCACCCCTACTATAGACTAAAAGGTATTTTTTTAAAAAAAATTAAAAAACAGTTTCCTTAACTGTGGACAAAAAAATTGAATTCAGACCTTAATTTGTGCTGACGTTCCAGTTAAATAGCACTAAGACAGTTGTACAAAGGAAGAATGCTACATAGCTTGATGTGAACATTGAGTGGACATTTTGGAGTCATTAAGGAGAGGTTCTATGCTCTCTGGTAGGGTACTGATGGTTCATAGGATGCTACCCATGGGTGGAAATGAAAGTCCATGGGTGGAAAGGGAGATCTGCCACCTAACACTTCCCCAGTACAGTAGCAGGAAACTCCTTTGCTGTTGCATTGGCAGTGCTCCACCTGTGGTAGGCCAGAAATTGGTCATTTGGTGGCAAGGGTGCCTAGATCTACATAATCCCAAACTCTCTTGTTACCCTGACAACAACAACACCCCCCTCCAAAAAAAGGGCCTCGAAATATGTCAGCCCTGGAGTTGGTATAGTAAATTGTAGCAACCGAAGGGTAATGAAAGGGTTAAGTGCCGCCTTGGGCTTCTACTGGGAGGAAGGGTGGGATATAAATTTAATAAAGAAATAAAATAAAGAAATAAAGTGTTGGGTTGGGGAAATGGTATCTGTCCACACCCCTTCTGACCCAGGCACATCAAGTCAGTAGGGCGTAGGAAGTGATGGTAGCTCTACAGGAGAGCTGGATCTCCCCTCCACACACATACATACCTCAGTAGGTATTGTATTGGGGAACATGGATTTGGGAACACCCAGCATTCAAAATGTGGCTTTCAAATACCCTGAAAAAATACATCTTGCAAAAGACTCCTATAAACAATGTAATGGGAGAAATCATCACTATGTCTAATCGACAGAGATAAATGTGTGTTGCAGCCAAACTCTATAGCCTTCTATACTTTATATCAGTGGCTTTCACACTATATTTCAGGGACCTCTAGGTATCCTCAGGGAGAGCACTAATGGTGGGCAAGCATCGCAGAAAGACAGGTTGCTCACCACTACCAGATGTGCCAGGCAATGGGAAGCTACACAGAACCAGTGAGTTATTCTGGGGGGAATTCTCAATGTGCATGAAGCAACAGTGAGGCCCATCAGAGGTAGCCACTACTCTACATAAAATTAGTGTGCAACTGAAGACATGCTTCCAAATCCTCTGCAATGTGCAGGGAATTCCATGGTCTCCGAAGATTGGGCATTTGAAAAACACCACTTTATCTTATTTGACTTGGGATGATTCAAATGCAGTCATTTGGGAGAAATTTGAATACAGCTCCAGTATTCATGAGATGGTACTTAAGCACAGTTTATTAACCGTAGGGGGTTTTGTTGTTATTCTGTTTAGTAACTTTATGCTTTCTGTTTCTTAGAAGAGAATATTAAATGTTCTTAATTTTGGTCAATGCTGCACAGAATATTAATGCTATTTCAGTGAAAGGGAAAGAAATTTATACTGGCAAGATGTTGGATAGTTATTGTCCTGCCCAAACTCGAAGAACTCAGACTCAGACACGGCTGTGTTTTTTTCTTGTGTTGTAGTAAGAAACCGATTCATTTCAGGGCGCTTCATGAATCTACCTACAGCTTCTCAGTACTCACCATCTCTCTAGGACTAACTAGGCACTACTTTGTGGCATTAAGACATTGACTCAGCAACTACTCCCCCCTCCCAACTCAGCTTAAGTGAGGCTGGGTGAGCACCCTGCCTGCATGTGCTAACTATCACTGTTGGGAACGCGCCTGTAGGCGAAGACTCTGCCTCAGCTGTGTCTGTTGAATCTCCCGCCGCATTCCCCTCCTGGCGTGAGGCATGGGCAGAGCCTCCGTCTATGTTCTATCTTCCCCCTCTAAAGGAGGGAGGCTGCTTGCTGGCAGCAGGGAGAGGGGAAGCATCTGGCTGGGAGCCAACCGACTGGTCAGATTGGCTCTCCACAGGGACGTCTAGAGGTGCAGGGATTGAGCTGTCAAAGTCTGGAGCTGGGGCGCCCCCTGAGTCCAATTCCCTGCTCAGCCCCTCCCTAGCTTGAACATCCCACTCTGCGTCCTCCCCCTCCTCATCTTCATCCTCGTCCATCCACCCCCTCCCAGCAGGGCTCACAACAGTTATAATATGGTCATTATGGACAAGATTCTGTCAACAGCATTTCACGGTACTAAGAGACACAAAGGGTAAGGTTTACAATCCCCTGGAGATATTACCAAGTGGATATCTTCTAATGCAAAGGACTATCTTTCAGTGCAGCAACACTGAAACTTTAATTCTCAGTACACCTCTGCTAATCATGCTCCTGGCCCCTCAAATTGACAAGTAATAGCAGAAGTAACAGTTTAAAACTGGAGGCTTGTATATGGAAAGAATATATATATGTAAAAATATGTTGCCAAAGGATAGCTGAGTCCTGAGGATCTCAAGTGATCCTATAAAACTCATATAAATAAAAATATACTTAAAAGATTAATATTATCTGCGAGTAAGATAAAAGTCCTTTTACAAAGTGTGGACCAGATCTGGATAGTTGGTTGTCCTATTGTTTCCCCCACCACCATCACAATATGTGATGCTATATAGAGTTGTGTTGTGTTTTTACTCATAAAAAGTTTGGGAGCAAAAAGGAATATTTTAGGGGGTGCAAAATGCATACCAATGCCCACCTCTCAGTATTTTATTTTTCTTTGACAGCTGTTTGCAGCTCCTGAGTTTCCCTCTGCTGCTTTTTCAGTTCAGTTTTCTCTCTCATGATGAGGTCCTAGCCAGTCAGGAAACACATTGTGAGGAAGGTGATGGCATGATGTTAAGTACATTTGATACATAGTATTGTCACTTGGTGGAAATAAATTGCTCAGGGAGGGAAGGAACTTAACCCAGTGTTGCTGAGGCAACTGGATAATGCTGCCTGACTTCTATGCATTACTGGAGCAGTTCCGTTGCTCACTCTCATAGCATAATATGGCAAAACAAAGAGTATATCTGAATTGCCTCAGCAATAAGGGCTGCATCGCCCAACTTACTACATTACATAACAAGGGTGGGCAGACAAGGAGTGTCACCTTTTCCCTTATCAACACAGAGGTTTCTTATCCTATCCCACACCATGGGAAAACACTTTCACCCCTGCTCATATCCTCCCCCCTCCCACAAATCACCAAAAAGGAACTCATTTTTTTGAAGGACAAGAGTGCAATTCCCATTTCAGCTCACCTCTACTGCCTTGGTATATTAGTTTCTGTTTCTTCATACTGTGGTATAATTCAAAGACTCTTCATATCATTGGGGGAGGGGGCAGGAATCTCATCAATCTCTTTGTGTGTAGTTTCAGGCCCAAATAGAGATTTCCCATAATAGTCAGCAATATAAGGATTCATCATAGTTTTATGATGGTACAGAACAGGGATAGCAAACATGCTGATCTCTAGATGTTGTTGGACTTCAACTCCCGTAAGTCCCAACCAGCATGGCCAATGATCAAGAATGATGGGAGTTGTAGTCAAGTAGCATCAGGAGGGCACCACTCTTCTAATGATGAGAATCCCTAGCTGCTTCATAGAACTAGAGCAAATCAAGATTGCAAAGCCATTTTAAAATTACTCTATATTTGAAGTGCAGAAGTACTCCAAAATTATTGATGTGTATATCTTATTGTGAATGAGACAAACAGCATCCAATATTTATTTATTATTTGATTTATATCCCACCCTTCCTCCCAGTAGGAGCCCAATAGGTAACATGGAAATCATAACAATCACAAATAAAGCATTTATATCAGATCCTTATGTAAGGTTCCTTGCTCTAATAGCTTTGAATTTCTTTTTCTAGATGATACCAAGATAGCTCTACATCTAAAAGATAATGGAGGTAAGAGCAGCTATTCTTTGTGTTCAAATAATGTCAACTACATTCCATAGAACCACATCAATCTGTCTCAGAGAAAGCCTTGTCCTAGACCTACAGGAGAATGCACTTATCCATTCGTCCATGCCACAATACTGTGGAAGACATTCTGAGATATTATGGAGTACAATAAATTGACATTATTAAATACATAATTCCTTTTCCCAACTAGCCAAACATCTTTGAGATTGGTTATTATACAGCCACAAGAGTGGCTGTATACTATAGCCAGCATGGATTTTTCGCATTCTGCAATGTTAAATTGAAAATACCCCATGCCATTTTGATGCTTCCCATAAGTTCATTTCAAAACAAAACCATACAAAACTTTCCTGAACTCAGAACCACTTTCTTAACAACCCTCTAAACTTTCATGGCAATACACAAAACAGTCAGAGAGAATCGAGAGGTCAAAGTGTAAAAAGAGAGAGAGAAAAAACATCCCTTTTGGACTTTTTTCTGTCAGAGTTCTCATAAAAATCAGCCATGTTCACAGAGCACCTGTAAACCTATTGCTGACCTTGCCCCATACTCTGACCTTCATCTTCTGCAGTTTAAAAGTTAAAAAAATGCCTGGCTGATTTTTAATTAATTTAAGAAATTTAGCATTGGAGACATTGATAAGTGCGGGCATGTTCAGTAAGAACCAACTGTCAGTGTTCTAAAAGCCAGACTCACAGCTGCTTGACTTGGCTAATCAGGGGGCCACACCCACACCAGACCTGTATTTCACTTGAGATAGTCATGGCTTACCCCGAAGTATCCTGGGAAGTGTCATTTGTGAAGGGTGCTGAGAGGAGACTCCAATTCCCCTGACAGAGCTCCACTGGCCAGATTGGTTTAACAGTCAGCTGCTCTGATTGAAGCTCTGTGAGGGGGTCAGTGCCTCTCTTAGCAACTCTCGGCACCCTTCACTAACCACACCTCCCTGGATGTGGCCAGTGACAGCTTTGGTTTAAATTTGGGTGGGAGGCTACATGTGCCTGCTGTAGAATAAAAATGTGGGGGAAACACTGAAAAATGATACTGTTCACAATGTTTTCCTTTTGGAAAGGAAAGGGGCTTCCCCTCTGCTCAGTGCCGACCCACCTCTTCCCTTCTCCTTCCCCTCCCCCTTCCTCCCTCCCCTCCCTGGTTCTCTCCCAGGTCAGTTTCACCTATCCTAAGCATGATTGCACAGGAGTAAATCCCATTGAACTAAATATGCATCCCAATGATCAAACCTGCCCTCCCCTCTTCCTCCCTCCCATCAGATCCCTTTTGCCCCTTCCCCTTCCTTCACTCCTCCCTCCTCTTCCAATTCCCTCCTTCCCCCTCCTCCACCTTCCGCTCCCCTCTCCCCCTCCCCCATGTTAACTTTTACCTATCCAAACTATGACTGCATGAGAGTAAATCCCATTGAACTCAACAAGCATGCAAATGATCAGACCTGCCTTTCCCCTCCTTCTCCTCTCCCTTCCTCCTCCCTTCTTCCCCCTCCCCTCTTCCTTCTTCCTCCTCCCTTGCCCACTCCAGCCCTCCATCCCTCCCTCTTCTTCTCCCCCCCAGTCATTTTTACATATGCTTACCATGATTGCATGGGAGTAAATAAACATGCAAATGATCAAACCTGCCCTCCTCCTCCCCTCTGCCTTTCCTCCTCTTCCCCTATGCCTGCGCTTCCTCCTCCATCCCTCCCCATCCCCTGTGGTCAGTTTCACTTATCCTAAGCATGATTGCAGGGGAGTAAATCCCATTGAACTCAATAAGTATGCAAATGATCTATCCATTCTCAGCAATCTTGCACAGGATCCCATTTCTTACCTCCCAGTTTAAAAAGCAGAGAAATTCATTAATAGGCAAAAAAAATGCTTGCGGTTGAAGAACATACAGCCAACAGATATTTCTATCAAACTTTAAAAAGCAAGGAAATTGGGCAGTTATAGTGAATGCCCCAGGGGAGCAGGAGACCTGACCTCCTCTCTGAAATATTGTACTGCCCTACAAATTTGTCAAAATGCAAACACAATTTGGGTTGGTCTTTCAAAGTTCAATCCATTTCCTGTGTAGCTTGGAAGAATTTGGTAACGTGCCTCTGACATATGGGGAGTGGTGGCAACACCTGCAATCAGCCCAAATAACAGAATCAAGACATGTGCTGTGCTGATCTTGTTTTAGCAGGGAGGAAGCAACAATATTAAGAAAGTTGATATAGTTCAGATAGTCACTGTAAATATGTTTGATTTACTTTGCAATTTTAGTGAACTTTCCTATAGAAAATCATTTTCTTTTGCTTCTGTTTCTGTATGTGAAGTACAGCAACACTTTGCAACACTAAAAAAAAAGCTCCAAAAAGAGTTATGGAATAATGGCACTGACTATTCTGCAGAATAGTCTGCAGTGGGCATGAGGAGTGTCTCAGTTTGCACAAGATAAAATAGTGGGAGGTGAAATATATTCTAGCAAAATTCTAGGTGTGCTCTATGTTCTTGATTGACCATGCCCACCTTTCTTTAAATGGAATGGTTTACACATAGCAGGCTGAAAACATGCATCTTGGGCAGGCCAAGTTTATTTTTTCCAACAGCTAGATTCATTGCTTTTAAGTAGTAAGATATTGTAATCAGTCTGATTTTACATCAAACTGCAGTTTCAGATTAAACTGAAATAGAAATAAAACATAATCACCAGTCTGAAACACAAAAGAGGCCGTCTTTACCATCATATGACATTGACCAATAAAAAGGCTTTGAAATTAATAAAAATAAATTTGACACAGATTTCTAGGATGAATAATGAGAGAAATATAATTTTCTAGGTTAGATTCTCTGTAGAAACAGTAGTAACACAGAAAAGAAGCAAAGTAAGAAGAACACCAACAAACATACAAAATGTAATTCTCCATCTTTGGAGACGGCAGGTGTTGCCATCACTCCCCAAATGCTCAGAGGCATGTTACCAAATTCTTCCAAGCTACACAGGAAGTGGATAGTACTGTGAAAGACCAACCCAAATTATGTTTGCATTTTTACAAATTTGTAGGGCAGCACAGTATCTCAGAGAAGAGGTCAGGTCTCCTGCTCCCCTGGGGCATTCACTATAGTTGCCCAATTTACCTGCTTTTTAAAGTTTGATAAAAATATCTGTTGGCTATAGATAAGTTCTTAAATCACAATGGGTATTTTTGCCTGTTGAAATGGAAATGGACTGCCTTCAAGTCGATTCCAACTTATGGCGACCCTATGAATAGGGTTTTCATGGTAAGCAGTATTCAGAGGTGGATAACCATTGCCTTCCTCTGAGGCTCAGAGGCAGTGACTGGCCCACGGTCACGAGTGAGCTTCATGGCTGTTAGTGAATAGAATATATATCCTGCCTTGCCTAACTAGAAAAACAAACATAGTCATCTGTTAATATCAAAATACCAGTTTGCTAAAGGCAAAAACATTCTTACAGATAAAAGAAACAGTGATAAAAAGTGATAAAATTTTGTCACTCCTAACCATCATGATTTTATATTTTATGCACTCATATCTTGGCCTAGGCCAGGGATGGGGATCCTAGGGCCTTCCAGATGTTGTTGAACTACAGCTCCCATCAGCCCCAGCTAGCAGCCCATTGATCAGAGATTATGGGACTTTGAGTCCCACAGTATCTGGAGAGCTACAGGTTTCTCACCCCCTGACCTAGTCTTAGATCTGATGGATTCATAAAGGTCAGACTTCTGTGTACCACAGTCAAACTTTATTCATCTTTCTCCAGTTCTCCGTTAGGCTGACCACTGTCTTTTAAGTCTCCATCTCATCTGAAGTAGTTTGCCAATGCATTTCATATTCTTGCAATAAAAGTCCACAGAATTTCAATGCACATTATAACAAATATCACAAAAGTAAATGCACTACTTGTTCTATGTAATTCACAGTTGACCCACACAATTTTTGTGACAAGGCAAACTGTTGTGATACTTCAGAGCTCTTCATCTTACGTATGTTGCACACCCCTCCCCTAAAATTAAGAGTGCACTGCATGTGTGTATATGATCACAGAGGTTGATAATCTCCATTTCTGATCTGACTATTCATGCATGTGTCTCTGATGTTCCAAGTACAAAACATATTTCACTTGCCAGCTACTTGTGCTTCCAGTACGTATCAGCCTAGGCAGGGAGGAAAGTACTACATTGCTCAACTCCTGGAATTATGGAGGAAAGTCTGGGCAAAATAATAATGTCAATCAGCCAACAACCAGCTCACCACCACCACGTCCATATTGATGCATTGTAGCTCTTTCATCGGTCACACACAATTGGTTTTGTGTTTCAGAACTTCCGGGATGCTTTAGGAATTAATCATTTCCCCCAACTCATTCTTTCATTTCTTTTGTTTGTCATTATTTATTTTCTAAGTCCTGTTGCTTGTGTTGTGCTAGTACACATGCTTCAGAAATGTTCTTTTTCCTCCCCAAAGACAGAGCAAATCAGTCCTTAATTGCTTCTCATCTGCGCTAAGTTTCCAACATGTTTCACAGCAAAGGTCAGAGTGTTCAGCACTCAGCATGTCCTGATTGTTGCTTTCCAAGCCTAAAAGAGATTGTGCTGTATGCAATTTACAATATTGGAAAACAATGTCATTTTTTATTTTCTTTTTTAAAAAACAAAACGAAAACAGAACAGCAATAGATCTTTTCCTGCTTGGGATACCTATTACATACTTTTGTCTACCCAAAAAAAGAAATCACAGCACAGCAAGCTAAGTACATACAATAATATATGGGAACACAGACAAATTTCTGAGGATTTCCCCAGCCTCTGCTGTTGCCTGAAGCATTTGGACAAAAGGGTTGTTTCGTTTACCTCCAATACTGACCTGTTCAACTGTACATTATACAACATGGAAGTCCAAGTCTATGATTGTCAACCTCTCATGATTATTATTATTATCATCATGGAACTCTGCTTAGAAGCACTTGATTTCTTCTCCCATTTAAGTTAGTCTTTATTTGGCTTATTACCTTGGAAAAGTATACAACCTAACTTTTCACTAAACATCCGTGGGCCACTTTGGCATTAAAGGTCTTTGATTTTAAAAGCAGACACCAGCAGATGAGCAGATTATGTAGAGAGCCACTATGCTTGGGCTGTTTGTTTTTTTCCCCTGCTGCTTGAAACAAAAAATGAGGAAGAAGAACCAGCCTTCAAAGTAACAGGATTTCTCATCCAAATGCTAACCACTAGCTTTTAAATTGAGAGATTTGCTCATGATACATCTTCAATTATGCACTGCATTTTATCATAGCTCTCAGATTAGGCTGATAAAACCTCTCAGACAGAGCAGACAATCCCAAATTAGACAAATAAAAACTCATCAATTTCCCCAGAATAAAGTCCTCTGTTCTTGTAGAAGGGGAGAAGTGAAGTATATCTGATCAATGAGGCTCTGTCGTGAGCTGTATTCCTTTGGGGCACAGCAGTCAATACTTGATTAGAAACAGCCTAAGGATTCTTAATAAGCCTGCCATTCCTTTCACACTGTAACACTTAAAGCCATAATTTACCACATGGTAACTTAATTACATTTTAGATAATACTGCCAGTTTAGGTCAAACTATTATCACAATTTTTAATGCAAAACCCCCCTGTAATTAAAGCATTGTATACCTGTGAAAGCATTTAATAGCCTCTCCTTGTACATTCCCTTTTGCTTTTATCAGCTTCCCCTTGCTTCTTCCAAAACTATTGCTTCTGATTTATCCAGGTATGTGTTGTCTTTTTAAGCACAGGCTGTGTCCCTATATCTCTTCCAATTAGTCATTTTTGATATAATATTGATTGATAGAAGCAGCAGTTAACGGTTCTGCCTGGTGGTTAGGGTTGGGGCAAAATTTAGTTTGTGTTTTAACGGAACCTCCCTAATTTGCACTTCCCGAAATAATATCTGCAGTTTTCTACCACCATCATCCAAAAAAGTATACAAATGGATAAATAAAAGTGTGCATTAAAATGCAAATATGTGTGAAAATAACATACAAAATGCAATATATTAGGGGGAACTGCTTGCAGAGCTTGGAAAGGTTTATAACAGAAAATTACATTCAGCAATATGTATATTAGTAGAAATGCACATTAAAATGCTGTAAAATTTTTGTGAGAACTTTTTTTATTGCAAACTGATGTGGAAATATGGTGAACTGAACTTAAGAAAAAATGAGAAAGTGAGAGAAAACAAAATTGAAAGATTTGTCCATCCTGCTGGTAGTCTACTCTTACCTTGAGATTTTTCAACTACTTGATCCATTCAGACCCATTCAGACCTACTGCATTGACTTTTTAAAAGTCATTTTTCAAGCTTAGAACAGCTAGGGCTTAAAGTTCTGAAATAGTTCTAAAGAATCTATTGTGCCCCCTGAAAATGTAAAGCCTTAAAAGTAATGTTGGTGTTGATCCTTATGTTTTAAATGTATAAGATCAGACATTTTACCTCAAGGAAGCCACCCAGTTGTAGATAATACATGTATGTAACTGAACATAACACTATTTAGAATTCACAGTTCTTATATAATGCTATAGCCCAACTAATGACCTTTATCCGTAGAATGAGGTTTTTGCATGTGAGTTAACTGTAAATGGGACCTTCAAAAGCAGATGTGAAATTGCATGACATAGCATCAAGAAGCCATGGTGCTGTATTTGTTGTGCACAGGAATGGGGAACCTGTGGCCCTCTAGATGTTGCTAGATGCCAGCTCCCATCCTGCATGGTCAGTGGATTATGGGAATTGTAATCCAGCAATATCTGGAGAGCCACAGGTTTCCACCCCTGATTTGTACCATGCCCACACTGTCTGGCATGATCTTTACTGTCTGACAACACTTTTTATGTGGGGAAAAAGCAGGGAGGAGTGCCTTTATCTAAAGTCTTCCTTAAAGCTCTCCCCATTTGGCACAAGGCCAATGATGATGCAATCAGTGGTCTTTCTCTGGAAAGCTAACTCCCACTCTCACAAAGCTAAGAGTCTTCTCTTCCACTGCTTATATTGTTCTCCTTCTTTCTTGCTTCATGGTCTCATTGCCATTTCCCAGGTCCCTGTTTCCATAAGCCTTTTGCTCCTTTCATTTCACCCGTCTCCTGATAATCTTGTCTGCACCTGCTTCTGTATTCCAGCATCAAACTAATTTATCTTTCCAAATAAGTGTTCATTATTGCCCTTATATTCATATGACCAACAAGATTATTGCTTCTAAAAATGCTATGGCCTTTTGAAATCAAACCCATTAATCAGCTGTATCTGCAAGTGAATTACCAAAGTTTTCCATTGTAATTAAATCTATACACAAACAACCTATTTATATGCACTCCTGGGCTGAGAGTCAATCAAAGCCAAGCACATGAGGAAAAGGAAGATGAAAGCCATTTGATCTATTGATAACTAAATGGTATGAAATCCAGCCCTGAACCTCCTGAAAGGTAGAGTGGTAAATATTTTTATTTATTTATTATTACATTTATACCCCCTTTCCTCAAAGGAGCTCAAGGTGACATACATGGTTCTGTTCCTCTTCATGTTATCCTTACAGCCCTATGAAGTAGGTTAGGCTAAAAGATAGTGACTGGCCTCAGGTCACCCAGTGAGCTTCACGGCTGAGTGGAGATTTGAACCATGGTCTCCCAGGTCCTGATCCAACATCCTAACCACTACACCATACTGACTGTCCAGTTTGTTGCATGCCTATTGCATGTTAAAGGTACACACTTCAGTTTTTGAAACCAACTAGCTGGTGATGACAATTTTTCATCACCAGTGCTGTCAGCAGACTGGCTAAAAATAAACTGTATAAGAAATTGTGCCATAAAATTGCTTTGTTTGTTCTCAGGAGTTTGCCATTTCAGCATGGTTAGGGTTTAGTCCTTTTTCATTACGAGGTTCTCAGGGAAGCAGTGCTGTTTGTTTCAAGAAATGATGAGGTGGGTGTTTAAAACCTTTTTTCGTAACAAAGGACTTGTTTAAATTCTCTGCTGGAAGAGAAAGTGCTGAAGTCATTCATCCTGGAAAAGCAACCTCTCAGATTAATAATCTTTACTTTGAGGAAATTTAATCTAGTCACACTGATGAATTGCTTTCACTTCAACTTGTTTCATGGGGTTTTGGAGTGTGCTCAAAAAAGCATTGGTGTAAAATGTTTGGATTTGCTCCAGATTTCTCCCAGCCTCCCTCTTCACCAAACACCATTTTTGACTGCAGACTTTGCTCTGGAAGATATGCAGAATAATGTAGAAATTACAAAAAGGTGATTTACATCACTGCTATTTGTTTCCTTAAGTGATGAGACTGTGACGTTTTTCTTCATGGAGTGCTTTGAAAAGCAGTTATAAATGGCAAGGTGGAAAATGGCTGCACTAGATAGTTAAAACTTGTGTTGTATTGGAACCTCCAGAGTGGAGAATATGCAGAACCCCTACAGATGGTCTGTGTTGCATTCAAAAGCTTGCACATGCAGGTCAGATAAAAGATAACTCCTTACTACTCTTCTAGAATTTGTAATCCCAAAAGGAGTTAAGGTGTAGTCTGGAAATCATTTAGTTCTGCTGCATTTATATTTATTCCAGAGAGAATTAGTCCATAGTAAATGATCCGAGGATTGCAATTTAATTCTCATTTGGTTCATAGCAGTAGAATTCTTCGGGATAGCAATTCTTTGCTTCCTGATCTTGTTATGTAGGCTAATACTCAGTATTGGCCATGCAACATTACTTACTGCTGCATTTCTGGGGGCTGGGAACATGTTTGGGGGGCAGAGATTCATACTGAGTGGGCTCATTTAATTCATTCTACAGCTGATCTCAAGATGTCACAGTGATGCATTCTGGGTTGTAACTATGGATCTTTTTGGAATGTTCTGTAATGTAAAACAGTAGTTCCCAAACTCTTTTTTTCCCATGGACCACTTAAAAATTGCTGATGGTCTTGGCAGACCACATAAAAAATGTTCTGCCTGTTGTAGCAATTGTAATGTGTTGTGCTAGATGCTGTATGATTTCTCCTGTGCATGGAAAGATGATGTCAGGTGGGTAACTACCTCCACCAAGTGGCTGACGGCAGAAAAAGCGCTGTTCAATTTTGCAGGGACTTCCTGCTCCCCGCAGCTACTTGCTACAATTCTCTTTTTCCCTTCATCAAAGACGGTCAGTTCTGCTCTCTGCTGTTCTTGGTTCAGGCCTGTATTTTTGCTGTGTTGGATTTGTCCTTAAGTGTTTAATTCCTTCTATTTCACAGTGTTTGTGTTTCCTTTACATCCTCGTGTGTGTTTTTTAAAAAAAAGAGGGCCAGAGTGTTTCAGCCGCTAACAAAAGAAGGCTACCCTTCCTGACTTGGGACCATTCATTGAGGCACCGGCTTCCCCATTGTCAGCATTGGCAGACATAGCAGCCTTTGCTAAGCCCTGATGATCTCTGAACTAGCGTCTTTGGTGTTCCACCCACCCACCAGCCGCTACAGCCTTGTTGGGGGCGTTCCGACTCCAGGAGCTTCTCCCTCCCTCCTGTGCCACCTGCACCATCTCATCTTAGGCTGCTACAGGCCCAGTGGAGGCTTTTTCAGCTGCCAGCACAGACCTTGTCAGCTGCCCATACACAAACACACACACCTTCTTGCCTCAGGCCGTAACAGGCCCAATGGAGCCATTTTTGGCAACCACCCACCATTCAGCCACTTGCCCTCCAATAGCCTCGCAGCATCAGCTGCTGGCCACCATTTTGTTTCTCCCCTGTAAGCCCCACAGCATTGGCTGCTCCCAATGGGAAAGGCAACCTCGAAATCAGCGGTTCCTACCAAAAAAGCAAAACCACTCCTGCCTGTCTCAGACCACCAAGCATCAAAGACATGCTTGTCATGTGATCCAGCTGCAGGATTAGCATTAGCTCGCCCCTCCACCAGCAGGCAGGAGGTTGCTGAGTCATGTTTATTAGTGGGCAGGGTGGCTTCAGAAGACAGCTTCAGAAAGGAACAGGCAGGAATGTACTAGCTGGGAGGAGGATGTCTATAGATGTGGACCTGTTTTGCAAGATACTCATAGCTCTGTCTGCAGGTCATAAAGGGACCAGGAACCCCTCTCTGAGGAGCAGGGGGTACAACCTCCATCCTTAAACTACTTTTTTTCCACAAGGTCTTCTCCCAAGGTCTTCTTAGGATTTCAAGAGGCCCCCATGCGGCATCCTTTCCTTCAGGAGCCGTCTGTGTGTGTCACCCAACTCCAATCTTCTTGTTGTGAAGCCCAGCCACTGCAGTTACAGTTTTCACCTGAAATGCTACAACAATTGAAGGAACAACTGAAGGAATCCCTTTTAGTGGACTTAGCCAGGGACTTGTCTGCTTCTTCAGTTCCCACGCAACTTCATAGAGAGGACATGGATGTGGCAAAATTATCTATCCGGGCCCCTGTAAGTGCACAACGGGCACAGAATTCTATCCTGCTGCACACATCATCAATCACCAGACTCCCACCTAACTGCGCATCACCAGACCCCCATGCCACTCCTCTGGGCAGACACCCTCATTCTTTGGAAGAGTGTAGACCCAGACAATGAGTTAATTGTCCTAGATAAAGAAGAGTGGAGTGGGGACTCAGAATCCAAAGAACTCTCTTCTAACAGGATCTTCCAAGAGGCTCACTTTCTTCCCCTCTTATGCAAGGCAATGGAAGCATTGAGTTTAAATTCCTCGGAAGATCCTCCAGCACACACAGCATCTAGAGTATCAGTCATGTGCCCAGACCCAAAGCCTAAGTCAAGGGTGCTTAAGCTCCCATTACTACTGCCCAAGGTGATGAAATCTGACTTTGACGTCCCATTACAATTTAAGAAGTCAGTCCCAGCAGCTAACAAATATTATACATTGGAGCAACAGATCATGGATCAGCTGAAAGTCCCGCTGGTGGACACCCCCATAGTGAATTTACTAAATCCATCCTTGAACCCAAAGGACTCAGAAGCCCATCTTAAGGACCCTATGGAACAAAATGGATCAGGTTCTCAGAAGAATCCATGAGGCTAGTGCGTTATCAACTTGGGCAGTGTCAGCCTCCTCTGTATTTGCAAGGGCTTCCCTCCTCTGCTTAGAAGATTTATTGGATGGTCCAATAATTGGATGGTCCACAGCAGGACCCAGCTCGAGTCCACAAGTCCCTTCTGAAAATTTCTCAGGCAGTGACCTTCATGGCAGATGCATCTATGGATGCCATGCAATTTTCTGTGAGGTCGCTGGCAGCTGGCATTTTTACTAGATGGACCCTTTGGTTGCGCCATTGGGAGGCTGATCCTACAGCCTGCTCTAATTTGGCCTCAGAATCCTACGTGGGAGGCAAGTTGTTCAGCGCTGCCGCTCTCACAGGTGTCCTGGAATCTAAACAAAAGAATTCAATGCCTTAGACCAGGAAGAGGGATGACAGAAGATCCTTTCGGATATCCTTCCACCCTTACCAAACATCCCAGTCCTTTTGAGGCTCCAGGCCATCTGGTATGGCAAAGAAGGGCCGTCCCAACCACCTCTTCTGGAATACACAGCGCTACCAGGGCAAGGGCCAACAAACTTTCTCCAACAGATCCAGGTTTCAAACCCAGTCGTAAGGAAATAAACACCAATTCTGATGCCAGCATTGCTCCAATGGGAGGACGTCTCCAGCGGTTTGCTCATTGATGAAGGGAGATATCATTGGACCAATGGGTGCTGTAGACCCTCCAGTATGGGCTCCGTCTGGAATTCACATCTCCCTCTACTCCAGGGTTCATGCCATCCCCGTCTCGACATCTCCAGACAAAAGGGAGAGGATTCAACAGGCAATTTCTCACCTATTGCGGAACTTCACTCGATTTGTCTAGCAATCAGACACTTTGCAGGGTTGAGACACTTGGAGGCAGTGCTTGTCAGGACAGACAACGTGACAGCAAAAGCTCTTTTGATCCATCAGGGAGGCACACACTGCGTTCAGCTCCGGAGAGATGCCTCACATCTGTTCCATTGGGTGGAGGCACATCTGGATTGAATCCTGGCAGAATACCTGAGAGGGGAAGACAATGATCAAGCAAACTGGTTGAGTAGGGAGCAAGTCTATCAAGGAGAATGGAGACTTCACCCAATGGCCTTCCAGGAGATCGTGGCTCACTTTGGGAGAGTCAGAGTGGATCTATTTGCCACTCACCTAAACTGCCAGGTGAAAAGGTTCTTCGCCAGATATGCAACGCCAAAGGTGGAGGGAATATACACTCTGACATCCCAGTGGCCTCCAGGTCAATTGTATGCCTTCCCAACACTTCCATTTCTTCCCTGGGTGATCCAAAAGATCCGAGCCGACAAGGTACCAGTTCTGCTGGTAGCCCTGTTTTGGCCAAGGAGATCCTGGTTCCCAGAACTCCTTAAGTTATTGGTCAGTCCTCCTTGGGAGATTCCCCTCAGGGAAGACCTGCTATCACAAGGGCAGTTCCACCACCCAGACCATCTGGCACTTCATGTCTGGAAGTTGAGAGGCAACACTGCTGAGGAAGGGCATTCTGCCTCCAGTAGTGGAGACAATGATGGCATCTCAACATCCATCCACCATTCGGATATATGAGGGTACATGGAAGGCTTTTTCTGTTTGGTCACAGAAGAAGAAGATTCTTCCTAGCTAAGCGGGTATCAATGAGCTCCTCTCCTTTCTACAAGATGGTTTATTTTTGAGACTCAGGCCTAACATCTTGAGACATCAGGCTTCAGCTCTGTTGGCAATTCTGTCCAGATCCCCAGAGAATCCACTGGGATCCTATCCCTTTCTTAAGCATTTCCTTCATGGAGCAACAATGTCTGCACCACCTACAGAGCTTCGCTACCCAACTTGGGATCTGCACAAAGTGCTAACTGCCCTTCAAAAACCTCCCTTTGAACCACTCAGTAAAGTCTCCTTTCGTCTACTGTCCCTTAAAGTTTTGCTCCTCGTGGCCATTATCTCAGCTCAAAGAGTGTGTGAGCTCAATGCCCTGTCTGTTGATAAACATTACTGTGTGTTTGATAAGTATAGGGTTGTTCTCCACACTGTTTCTTCCTTTCGTCCTAAAGTACTTCACTGTCAACAAGAGCTTGTGCTTCCTTCTTTCTGTCCTACCCCAGTCCACCCCACAGAGAAGGCGTGGCACTCACTGGATATGCAAAGAGCCTTAAAAGGCTATATTTCATTTCATTTTTTTCATTTTATTAAATTTATATACCGCCCATAGCCGAAGCTCCCTGGGCGGTTCACAACAATCAGCAAAAATACAATAAACACATATTTAAAACAGTATTAAAAGCTTAAAAGTTAAATTTAAAATGTAAACCTTTTTACACAATACTAAAATACGAAAATACTAAACTACTAAAATGCCTGGGAGAAGAGGAAAGTTTTAACCTGATGCCGAAAAGATAGTAATGTTGGCGCCAGGCATACCTCATCCGGAAGACTATTCCATAGTTCAGGGGTCACCACTGAGAAGGCCCTTTTTCTTGTCGCCACCCTCCGAGCCTCCCTCTGAGTAGGCACTCGGAGGAGGGTCTTCGATGATGAGCGTAGTGTACGGGTAGGTTCATATCGGGAGAGATGTTCCATCAGGTATCGTGGTCCCACGCCGTGTAAGGCTTTATAGGTTAAAACCAGCACCTTGAATTGGGCCCGGAAACCTATAGGCAGCCAATGCAAGCGGGCCAGAATCGGTGTTATATGTTCGGACTGCTTGGTCCCCGTTATCAATCTGGCCACTGCATTTTGCACGAGCTGCAGTTTCCGAACCGTCTTCAAAGGCAGCCCGACATAGAGCGCATTGCAGTAATCTAATTTAGAGGTTACCAGAGCATGGACAACTGAGGCGAGGTCGTCCCTATCCAGATAGGGGCGAAGTTGGGCCACCAGACCCAACTCAAAAACAAAACTCTTCCATGAAACAGATAGCTTGTTTGTATCCTTTCACCTAGTTTCCTTAGGGGAGAAGGCTTCTACATCAACACCAGCCAGGTGGATTAAAATCAGCTTGGCATACGTTTCCCTTTGGCTGCTCCAAATTGGGCAGAATTCTAGCACATTCCTAGTCATAAAATCTTCTCATGCACTAGAGCAGTGTTTCCCAGCCTGTGGGTCGTGACCCACAAGATGGTTTTGAAGCCTGTGCAAGTAGGTCCTGGGCTTTATATGTAAATCCACCATAATTATTGCTTTTAATCCCTAACTCTTACAACTTTTTGTTTTGCTGGCATATTATAATGCTTGTAACCAAACATCAGAAAGGCTGGAGCCTTACATTTTAACATTTGGGAACCGCTCTCTGACAGCTAGCAGCAGATTCAGTGACAATTTGCCACAAGGTGTTCATACAGGAAGTTGGTTTGAGTGACTATTACAGCTCACCTCTGAATAATTTTGAAAGTACTACACAGTAATACCTCAGTTCACAAATCCTCCAGGAAAGAAGCTCCTTTTAACAAAGTATTTTGGGGTATGGGGACATGAAGGGGCTCACACTTTGACATAGTCAGAGTGTGGCTCCTTGTCTACTGGATTGTTGTTGCTGCAGGCAACTCTCACATGTAGCTGGAATGGTGCTCCTTGCCAGGTGGCACAAATACCTCCTCAGTCGACAGTGCTTCGGGTGCCCTGCAAACACTGTTTATGTTAGATGTGTCTGCCCGAGTATAGGGGAGGATGGCAGAGAAAGAGAGAGAGAGAGACCAAGCACAGGGTGGTGGTGGCTGTCCTTGCCTGCCCCCTTGTCTGCCTGCTCGAGTGTACGGAGAGAAGAACTGTGCTCAAAATTTTCCATTGCTATAGCATGATGCTACATAATAAAAGAAAAAAGGCAAGGCAGTGTCAGGCCCGGGATGTGACTCAGGAACCAGACCAACGGCTGTAGTTAATTCGTGTTTTATTAGGGTAATGTCCAAACAAAGACTGCGTTTTCTCATGAAGCAATACAGGGATACAGGTCCTGCGGCATTGGGAGAAAGTTGACAGAGCAAGGGACTTCTTCCCGCCTGTTCTTTAAGAAGGGGCCAAACGGGCGCACAATCTTTCGTTCCTCCTTAACTGCCCCTCAGGTACTGCCCGCCTTCCCCCCTTCTCTCCTGTCTTTTCAGCTGTCTGCGTGTGCGCGGTGAGGGGGGAAGCATCACCCCCTCCTCTTCTGAAATTTCCGATTCCAGGATGGGGGATAGGGGAGGGGCTGATGGTAAACTGCCTCCCCGCTTTTCAGCTGTGAGCAGCCCTCCCTCTTTCCCCTCTTGCTCTGAGCCTGAAAGAGGGGGAGGCGTGAGAATGTCCAGGGAGGGCTCAGGCTCCCCGTCGCTAAGCAACCTTATCACTGGCAGTTCCTCTGTTTCATCTTCGCTCCAAAGGGGGGAAGTTCCTCCCCCTTCCCTCTGCCATCCATCCGAATACTCTTCTCCCAACTCTCCGGGATCCAGCTCCCTGGGATTGGGACCCCAGCTCTGCCTTCCGACAGGCAGGCATCTCTGTATGCATTTTGGAGTAAGCCTTCAAGTGGTCTGTATCTAAGGCTTACCCGATCTAGTCATTTCATTTCAGACATGAATTGTTAGTTTTGAATAAAAAGTTTTCTGAAATATGTTAAACTGCTTTCCATGTTATTCCTACCTCTGATACCAAAGTTTCTGTTAAAGAAGTAATGTCCAGGAACACATGCACTTCATTAACTGAGGTATTACTGTAAATACTTCAACAAATTCTACATTAGTAAGGATATTAAGTACATTTTTGTTTGGAAGCCTCAAGTAAGGGTTATAAAACAGGCGAACTTGCATTTAAAATGCATGAAACTGATGCTGCTAAAGACCTAAAGTCCAAAATTCATGGGACAATAAATTGATGGGTCACCATACCACGTACATTTGGGCTTGTGAGTCACCATACTGAAAAGGTTGGGAACCACTGCCTTAGAGAGTGATCAAATTTAACATGTTTATTTTACTTATATATAGTAAACAAATCTTAAACCTTTGAACCTGCCAATCTTACGACTTCCGGGAAGGGTGATTTCGCTTGTGCCTGCTTTTGAGACGGGCTCCCGCCTCAAAAGAAGCTTATTCAGATATAAATCAGTCAGAACATTTTTTTTTGACTAATGAAATTTCTCCCGGGCAGGGAGAAACGTAGAGATCAACCTCAAAAGCCTGTTTTTGTTGGGAGGACTGGATTTCATTAATTTATGAGAAAAGGTCCAGCCAGCAATGCCGGACGGACTTCCGAACAAGCTCTATCTGATTAATGCGATACATTTATCTTTTCTTCAAAGAGAAAACGGACTAACAGGCAAGCACCCTTCTTTCTATTCTTTTTTTTACTTGGTTTAAATTGTTGCAGCAAAAAGAGATTTGTCAAATGAATCAGCTTTAAAGAACTTCTGGGTGAGCTATAACTCTTCTCTGTTATTCACGAAATTAACAGCTTATCTCTGTTTCTATTGCAAAAAGCTGTCCTGGAAGTGCATTCTAAAGATATAAACAGAAGAGGGATTTCTATTCCGAGGAACATTATATTGTCTGGGACTATTCTCTTTTTGGTCTATTTTATTTTGACGAATCTGCTTCTTCACGACGCCACTAACTGTTTTGATGCTGGGAACTAAATTTGTTTTGTGTTCTTGAACATAGAGAGATAAGGCAGGCTGCTCTGTTTATACTGTGATGTCATCAAGCCTGGAATATTAACCCAATTGTTGCTGAAATAAGAAGTGGTTCTTCTTTATTTTTGTTTTGTTTTGTTTTCGTGGTTTTAAAAATGGCAATCAAGAAAGTGGCTGAGAATCTGGAAGTAATTATGTTTCAGAAAATAATGGATGAGATTGAGATAACGAAACAAACCCTGCGACAGGGCAGTAAGGAGCTGAAAATTGAACTGAGCAAAATGACGCAGGAGCTTAAAGAAATAGGGGATCCTGTGAGAGAGGAGAATGAGATCAGAGATGAGAAAAGAAAAAATAAAGGGAAGATACAAGCCCTGGAGATTGGAACAAATGTGGAATTGGAAAAAGATCCGGAGTTTATGGATATTAGAAATAAAATCTACTGTTTGGAATTTAACGTTATCTCTGAAGAAATTAATGAAGATATTAGAGATAAAGTTATCAATGGCTTGGATAATCTTCTGGACTGGAATGACGTGATGGAGCTTGATATAGAGAAAATCTATGGAATTAACTGCAGCCATGTGACAATGGAAAAACTCTCAAGAGATGAGCCAGTGCATTTTGTAAAAAAGAAGAACACAGATATGACTTTACAACAATATTTCAGCAACTTATTCAGAATTGATGGCAAGAAAATATTTGGGATAGAGGAAATTCCCATCAGACTCTTATTATATGACTATGGCTATGACAACAAGATTATTATGGAATACTGATAATGGAAGATTGGACACTGAAATTACTGGACTTAACAGGACTATTGAAGATGGAAGATGGAATTAATATGGATAATGGAATAATGGCTATTGAAATTATTGGACCTAACAGATTTTGATGAGATGGATTAATCGATATGTTTATTTGGACTATGGTTATGACAATAAGATTATTATTATTATTAACGAGATGGATTAATCGACATGTTTATTTGGAGAAAAATTGATAGATATATTTCTTAAAGAATTGAAACCTCTCTTTGACTTTTTGTGGAAAGAATAAAGTAATGTTTATGAGATTTGATGATTAATTAAGATAACTACTGGAGGAAAGTGATTTTATAATATAATTTAAGAGACAGGATTGTTATATATTGTAGACCTACAACTGATTTGATCTGCGACAAATGGGAAGTCAACATTTTATTTTTTTGTTTAATCATTTTTGTTTTGTTTTGTTTTTTGTCTTTGAATGTTTTATGATTTTGTTTTGCATGTTTTATGAAAATTTGAATAAAAATTATTGTAAAAAAAAAAAAAAAAGAACCTGCCAATCTTACATAATGAGGTTTTTGCAATTGGCATGCATTCATAGTAACTTATGGAACAGATTTTTTTCATGGAAAAATAAACCACTGGGGAATTTTCTGCCCAGATTATGGACAGAAGGAAATCCATTATCAGCTCTCCTGTTTTGTTCTGTTTTAAAGTTAAAAGTGAAGGGGTTGGAAATCAGATCTTGGCAGCATCACTGCTTTGTTTTGCTTTAATTTTTTCTCCCCATGCTGCTTCCCTGATCTAAGACTTTCCTCCAAACTGTCATTTGCCCCTCAGGAAGAAACATACGGGTACATGGAAATAGCTGTTTTCACAGGGAGGACAAATTAGATCAGGGAAACGGTATAGATGAAAGGGTGTTAACACATCCCTTCCTAATACCATAGCTACACTGACTCCTGCAGAGTTAGCATCCTGTTTACTTTGGTCTTCAGGTCAAAGTCTTTCCTAGTCTTGTTACCTGAGATCCTTCAACTGGAGTTCCTTGTGACTGAACCTGGAAACATTTGCAGACATCCCTTTCCTTAGATGCTTTCAATGCTACTCAGGGTAGTACTTTACTACTCAGGGTAAACCCATTGAAGTTAATAGACATGAACTAACTTAGATTCATTAATTTCAGTGGGTCTACTCTGAATAGGACTTAGTTGAATGCAAACCCTTGTATGCAAGAAAAAGGCAACTGACCTGTCCTAGAGTTCCGGAGCATGTTGCTTTGTGTCAAATGTTATCAGTAATGTATGCCAACCTTGTAGAGACTAATGTGCTCTCTGTTAGTTGCAAATGAAAATGTACAGAGATGGTGAGGTGACAAAAGGAAGGGTCAGGAAGCCAAGCAAGGTTCAGTTGTGCTGGTGATATCAGATAAGCTATGATAAACGTAGTAAGTCCTTTTCACCGGCAAAAGGTTCTGCAGCTTCTCTCACCCCTTCTACTCCATCGTTTTGTAAGGGAACTGGTGATATCTCTGCCAGTGAAAAACTGTTTCAGAGTTGACAACCATCTTCATTGTCTGCACAAACACAGTGAAACCAATTTCCCTTTTACAATTTAACCTTGAGGTTATCAATTTATGGGACTTTGGTTATGCAAATCACTTGTTAGTATACTTCTTGACACTTAAAAATCACACCCACATCCACACACATTCTTTTGTATTTGTCATGCTGATCCCTTTCTTTGGTGTACATGGAATGCTTAATAAGTGGAGGCTGGTAGAAATACTGACAAGATGTTGGCATATATATTGTCTGAGAGTGACAGAATTTTCATTTTCAAACCTGTCTGCTAAACACTGTATGAATATCAAATGGATAGGATTAGTTTTATGGTTCTTACTATCCAGCTAGAAATTTTGTTGAACTCTGCAATTATCTAAGATGTCTATGGCCTGAATCTCTTATTAATAGAGTTTTGCTTGTAATGCTTGCTTGTATATACTGTGAAGAAGTAAACTCGCACATATTAATGCAACAGAAAGGGCAATGTAGTGAGGTTCAGACGGCACATTTTGAACTCTCAGAAAATGCATTTCTCCTCTTTAATTATTATTTAGTAACTCCTTATCAGTGGGAATCAAGCACACCATTGAAGAGCCAATTCCATACTGCATTATTAAGATCTTTACCTGTGACAGGCTGGTCAGTATCCTTGCTTAGAATGTATGTGTTCTAGCCTCTGTCCCCCCATCCCTGGTGGTGACCTGTCTGGGACTGGATATCACTCCTGGCAGCCCAAAAGCAGGAAATTTATTATTTATCTATTTACTAATGAAACGTGTAGGCCACTCTTCATTGCAAAAGAATCACCAAGCAGTTTCCAACATATTATAAAACAATATATTCTAACAAAAGCCCAAGTAAATAACTAAAATTATAAAATCATCAAAGATAACAGCAGCAGTTCAACAGATCCTAAAATCTCAAATAACAGAAATAAAGTATAGCAGCCCTGATCCCACGGTTTGCCTTCTGCGCAAGGAAATGGTACAACCACTTGCTTTAGATAGGTCTTGAGATCTTCATTTGGGAAGCAAAAGTAATTTTTTGAGATCTTAAGTTGGAAGAGCCAAAGGCAACTCTGCTGAAAAATCCCACTTAGATAGTGCCAACCCCCCAGGCTGATTTTAACATCTAGGTATCTGTGGTCCACATGTATGGAAGAAGATTAAAAGAGACTCATGTTTTGTGGCATGACCTTCAAATAACTCAAAGCCTTCTACCCTTGCTGCTGCGGTGTCAATCTTACCACAGTCTGTGGACCACAGCCACTGGAGGTATGCAATGTACTGGCACCTGGCAGGAACAGAGCCTTGTTTTCCTAATCTGCTTTCCCCTGCAAACATTTCTGGGTGATTTCTCATTGCGCTACTTGTGCCCTCACTAGGCCATGCCTGCTGTTTAGCTTTTTCTCAAGTAAGGCCATGGACCCAAGCATTATTCTGGAAAACAGGATGTCATTCAGCGTCCAGCGTGGAGGGACAGCATCACATCCCTGACCTCTTGGCAGCAGAGTCACTGTGGCTTACAGGGAAGCAGAGAGACATAAGAACACAAGAAGAGCCTGCTGGATCAGGCCAATGGCCCATCTAGTCCAGCATCCTTTAAAATGTATACTATGAATGTGAGAAACATATCCTTGAGAACACATGCATCATTCAGATATGCTCATCAGGGAGCCACAGTTGTGTACAACTCCCAGTTGAGTGGCTAACATAGGGACCATAGGATTGCACTCCATATGGAAGCTGCGTTTGAACAATATTCAGAGCTCCAGCCTTCTTTTCATGCCTCTTTTGTTATTTGACAGTGTTGGTCAAAATGTCCATGCGTTGAGTGGTATTCTGTTAAATCCTACTCAGAGAAGACCTATTGACATGAATGAGCCTAAGTTAGTCATGCCCATTACCTTCAGTGGCTCTACTCTTCTTAGAAGTAGCATTGCATACCACCCAATGTTTTTATTTATGGCAAAACAGAGTTAAGTTTTAACTATCCCATTAGGTAATTGTCCGTAGTGTCCAAAACAATTATTCTTAGCCATCTGCAGCCAGATGCTAACAGACTAACTAAATGCACTAAGTTAAATGCCAGCAGTTTTAAACCGAGTTTTGGTTGGGTAGCTTGGGGAGAGATGTTTTGCTGTAGGACATACTTACTCTGATTTGTCCCTTTCTTAACTGTCAACATATTATAACATGGAGCGTGTTGCTCTAAAAGTTTAGCAAAGTGATGGCTTTCAGCAATATTTTTATGTGGTACTTAGGCTCACTTCAGATCAAAATATTTGAGGACCATTTAATACCCATCTGCTCCACAATAGCACAGAAGTTTGGGAAATTATGCTCTGTGTTTTCCAGTTTTATTGACTACTCCTCAGAAACATTAACTTGAAGGTTGCAAGATGTGATGATGACATAAATCATTCAAGCTAGTATTTTTTTAATACATGCCTGTAGGCAAGAATACATACATTACTGGGAAAACAAAAAGTGGATTCATTACGTGGTTTAATTTGGAGACACTAGACTGCCTATCTTATATTTACAAAGGCAGATATAAAGAACATTAAAAAAAGTCCTGTTAGATCGGGCCAAAGGCTCATTTAGTCCAGCATCCTGTTCTCACAGTGGCCAACTTGATTGTTTAGATAGTTTTTACTTAGAGCACTGTTCTTCAACCTTGAGTCACCAGATGTTGTTGGATTATGGGAGTTATAGCCCAACAACATCTGGGAACCCAAGGTTGAAGAACAGTGACTTAGAGGACATGCCTTTGCCAAAAAAAAAAGCTGTAGCTTCCAAAGAAGGGCAGGAGAAGGCCTCATCAGGAGTAAAGAGGGCTGGCTAGTTGGCTGGCTGGGGAAGGAGGAAGCCTGCTCTTTCCTGAGTTTATGTCCCACCTCAACCAGATGTCTGTGGGATGCTCACTAGCAGAACATAAGGGCAATATTTATTATTATTTTATTATTTTATTCAATTTTTATACCGCCCACAGCCAGAAGGCTGTCTGGGCGGTGCACAACAGTAAGTAAAATACAATAAAATCACATAAAAAACACTAAAAGGCAAACATATTAAACAATTAAACAATCTGGTACATATTAAAAGCTAATAAAATATATTAAAATGCCTGGGAAAATAAAAAGGTTTTGACCTGGCGCCGGAAAGATAGAAGTGTAGGCGCCAGGCGTACCTCGTCGGGGACACTGTTCCATAATTCGGGGGCCACCACTGAAAAGGCCCTAGATCTTGTTACAACCCTCCGAGCCTCTCTATGGGTCGGAACTCGGAGGAGGGCCTTTGATGTTGAACGTAGTGAACGGGTAGGTTCGTATCGGGAGAGACTCTTCCCCTCTTGCGATTCCCAGCAACTGGTATCCTTAGGTATCCTATCTTCAACAATGGAGGCAGAGCATAGGCATTGTGGCTAGCAGCCATTGAAAGCCTTTAATGAATTTGTCTGATCCTTTTTTAAAGCCATTCAGGTTTATAACTCTATCTCTTGTGGGAGTGAATTCCATAGTTCAGTTACGTGCTGTGTGAAGAAGTCCTTCCTTTTGTCTGCCTGAATCTTTCAACATTCAGTTTTATTGGATGGCCTCAAGCTCTAGCATTATGTCTAGTGTCCACTTTCTTTATACCATGCATAATTTTTTATATCTCTATCATGTCCGCCCTTACTTGCCTTTTTTCTTATTTTCTTATATTAATATTGTTTATTGAATTATAAATAATAAAACATCTTGAAATTGTCTTTTCATTGACAGTATATGAATTTGTAGCACAGGAAAAAAAAGCACCTCAGTTTCTTACGGTAAAAGCTGGTTGCATGTGTGGAAAAGGGAAATGAAATGAAATCTTGCCAAGTTTAATCCACATGGCTGATAATGTTGTTTTTACAGCCTCAACAGATGACAGTGCAGCAGAGAGAAAAAGCGGAACTCTTCACGCTGGCTTAATTGTTGGAATTTTCATACTGGTCCTGATAGTAGCAGCAGCGATACTTGTGACAGTTTATATGTACCACCATCCGACATCAGCAGCCAGTCTCTTCTTTATTGAGGTGAGCTGTGTTTGTCAAAATGGATCACCAAGGTTCCAGCCTATTACCTGCCCAGAGGCTGGTCTGCTTCCTGTAAGCTGAAACTCTGAAGTATTCTCAGAGCCCTGATAAGTGCTGGCTTTTGTCTTTTCCTGTCATGTTGCTATTGTTTTTATTTGATTTACAGTGCTTGGCCTTCAGCTGAGCTGGACAATACCTGGCAGAGAGTGTATCTCAAGCCCATGAAACAGCAATGCACTTGAGTATGACCTTCCCCCCCCCAACAACATAACAAGTGACAGATCTGGCGAATCACTGACTTCTATGTATAATTTGCTGAGGTCAAGTAGTCTGTCTCCACACTGTCTTTGATTCATCTTGGCAATAGTTGACCATTTTAATATGACTGTGAATATATGCTAGTTGATATCAGTTTAATTTGCGTCATGATCAATAGCGGAAGAAATAATTCGTCTAACTCAAGGTTCATTTATTGCATATTCAGAATAATCATGTGTGTGTGTGTTTTAAAAAATACTAAAGTATTGCAGTTCCTATAGGAAAGAAACTTCTTGTAAACCACTTTGATGCTTTTAACAACATAGCAGTACTGTATACAAATATATTTATAAATAAATAAACAGCTTCATTCCAGACCCAGCCCTGGACAACAACATGATGCTCACAGCTGTGGGTTTCTGTGGGAATTTTATTTTTTATTATTTATATCCTGCTCTTCTTTCCAAGAGATCACAGAAGCTGTGGCTGTGCCTTACTTTGTGCAACCAAAGGTAAAAATAGGTACATAAGCAGCAGAATCTACCTCCACAGTAACTAGACCGTAGTAAAAATGCACCATCTCCGCTGAAGCTTCATTACGGGAATTTCAGCATCATTGTGAGATAGACAGAGAGTGAAGAAATTATAGATTACTGACATAAGGTGTGATCTAGAAAAATTAAATACCAATTGATTTCAAAAAAATGAGAGTTAGGTTACAATCCTAAAGTCAAAGGGGCTTGCTTTTAAGAAGGTGTGCATAAGATTGTTTGTAAAGCATGTCCTCCTGAAAGCAATGAGACTTCCACCTGATCATGTCCATTACTAGCAAGCTATGTAGGAAATCATACTAGATAATGATCAGAAGTATATCCCATCAACAAGGGCATCACATTTTGTGTGTTCTGTGCTCCTCCATTAGCCCAATTCCCAGGATGCCACTCCCGCCATTAACTGGTTTTGCATGGGGGATGATGCTCAGAAACACAGTTACCCTAATCTGACCTGTGCACATGAGAGTTGTATTGTGGCACCTGCAAGTCTTGGGATGTTTTTTTTTTCCTCTTTCAAATGCAACAAAGGATAGATAACATGAGTTCCTGAAATCCTGATGCAGTTATCAATGAAAAAGAGCCCACTAAAGCTTAATTTAATATTTGTCCATTTCAAAATGTGCCTCAAAAGTTACATTTTTGACAAGGTAGAACATCCTGCCAAGAAACGTTAGCAGGCTTCTGTGTCTCTTTGGAATCTGCACAACTCTTTCATCTGAGACTGTAGAGCCTTCATATCCCTTTAGGGTTTTCATGGCAGCTTCATAACAACAACAACAACAACATGGGGGTGGGAAGAGAAGAATCAATAATATCCAAAAATGAAAATGAAACACCATCAATTTTTTTTGGCTCAGCCCTAATGCTATCGTTTCCCCTTTCTTTTAATAAATATTGTAATGTAGTAAGTTATCACAAAGACTTATTTAATAAATCTGTAGTAAAATTGAAAGCAATCTATTGAAGGCCCTTATAATTTATATTTGTCTGCATGCAGTAAATGATAAAGGATGTTTAATGTAATAGAGATCCCCCATGACAAACTGCTGTGTTTCTGACTTGGCAAGCCTCTCAGTATGCAGAATAGTTTCAGATACCCTTACTGTGTGCATTGGTAGAAGAAACAACATCTTTCAGAAATGATCTCCACTGCAGACATTATGGGCTTATTGTGAAATAAGCTCATGAAAGGAAATGCATATAAAGAGATTATTTAGAATCTTAGCAAACTAACACTGAATCAGAGTGCACATAGGACTCGTAATTGCTGTAACTGAATTCTTATAATAGGTGAAATGTACTGAGTTATTGGCATACATAAAAAATTATATAGCTTCATATGAGGCATAACAATATGCTTCTCAGGTTTGTCAGGAGCCAAGGGAAAGCAGTCATGAAATGCCAATATCTCCATATTCTTGTACTTGCACAATATGTGAAAATCATTAAACCCCAGTGAGCGCATCTGTTCAGTCGTTATATCACCAATCTTCTCTGTCACTCATCCCCTAATCTTTATCTTCCTGTGGTATGTGCATAACAGATCAGTCCCACTCCTCATTTACTCTCAGCATCTAGAACATTTTACCATCTCAGTGGGTTTTTTTGCATGCATACAAAACCACCTAACCCCTTCCCCCATAGTTTTTAGTAACACTTTCACTATAAACATCTGAAATGACTATTCTGTTTGTTTTAGAGATAATGCTGTTCTGGAGTCATGCTTGCTTGTGCACTTTATGGCTGTAATCCTATATTCACTTACTTGGGAGTCCTATTGTAAAAGTCCCATTGCATTCAATAGGATTAACTTCTGCATAGACACGTATAGCATATCGCTACTGGGAAAGTGATCATGCTATATTTGAGCTCTTGATTTTAAAGGAAGCAAAAGCTGAGAGTAGTCATACGTGTACCCTGGACTTCAGGAAAGCCAATTTTAATAAACTCAGAACAATGGTAAGGTTCCATGGCAATTAGGGTTGCCAGGTTCATAGCAACCAAGAGGTCTTCTGTATCTTTAAAAGTTGTGCAGGGGGAAAGGAGAATTCCACCTCATGGTTTTTCCCATTACAGTGTTGCAAGAACACCTGCACTTGGCTGACTTTCTCTTCTCCTAAAGATACAGGATCAGTCTCAGGCCATGAATCTGGCAACCCTAATGGCAAGCAACTCTAATGAGAAAAGAAGTCCAAGATGGGTGGGAATTTATTAAAAAGTAAATTCTAAAGGCACAAAAGCAAATAATTCTATCATGGGGAAAAAGGGGGAAGACAGCAGAAGAAGCCAGTGTTGCTTCACAAAAAGCTTAGAGATGACTGAAAACAAAAATGGACACATACAGGAAGTGAAAGGAAGGCCAGGCCACAAAGGAAGAGTACAGTCAGGTAGCTCGGAATTGCAGGGATGGCATCAGCAATAAGCTGAGGTTAGCGAGTGACGCCAAAAGCAACAAAAAGGCTTTCTTCAGGTACATCCATAGTAAAAGACAAAAGAAATTGTGGTACAGCTACTCAGTGAAGATGGCAAAATAACAACAGATGACAAAGAAAAGGTAGAAGTGCTCAATTCCTACTTTGACTCAGTCTTGTCCCAAAAGAGGGTCTATGACCCTCCTGGAAAAACGTGAAGCTGAAGGGGCAGGATTGCAGCTTGAAATTGATAGACAAATGGTCAAGGAATACCTAGTCACTTTGAACAAGTTCAAATCTGCAGGGCCCAATGAACTGCATCGTAGAGTATTGAAGGAGCTGTCTGAAGAACTCTCAGAACCACTGTCTATTATCTTTGCAAAATTGTGGAGGATGGGTGAAGTGCCAGATGACTAGAAGAGGGCTAATGTTGTCCCTATCTTTTAAAAAGGCAAAAGGGAGGAAACTCTGAACTACAGACCAGTCAGCCTGACATCAATCCCTGAGAAAATTCTGGAGCAGTTTATAAAGCTATCAACCTGTAAGCACCTTGAAAACAATGCACTGATCACTAGAAGTCAACATGGATTTATCAAGAACAAATCCTGCCAGACTAATCTTATCTCATTGTTTGATCGGGTAACCTCCCTTGTAGACTGTGGGAATGCTATGGACATAATATATCTCGACTTCAGCAAAGCTTTTGCAAGCTAGCTAAATGTGGGCTGGATGGAACAACTATCAGGTGGATCAACAGTTGGCTCCTGTCAGAAGGCAGAGCTGGGGTCCCAATCCCGGGGAGCTGGATCCCGGAGAGTTGGGAGAAGAGTATTCGGATGGATGGCAGAGGGAAGGGGGAGGAACTTCCCCCCTTTGGAGCGAAGACGAAACAGAGGAACTGCCAGTGATAAGGTCGCTTAGCAACGGGGAGCCTGAGCCCTCCCTGGACATTCTCACGCCTCCCCCTCTTTCAGGCTCAGAGCAAGAGGGGGAAGAGGGAGGGCTGCTCACAGCCGAAAAGCGGGGAGGCAGTTTACCATCAGCCCCTCCCCTATCCCCCATCCTGGAATCGGAAACTTCAGAAGAGGAGGGGGTGATGCTTCCCCCCTCACCGCGCACACGCAGACAGCTGAAAAGACAGGAGAGAAGGGGGGGAAGGCGGGCAGTACCTGAGGGGCAGTTAAGGAGGAGCGAAAGATTGTGCGCCCGTTTGGCCCCTTCTTAAAGAACAGGCGGGAAGAAGTCCCTTGCTCTGTCAACTTTCTCCCAATGCCGCAGGACCTGTATCCCTGTATTGCTTCATGAGAAAACGCAGTCTTTGTTTGGACATTACCCTAATAAAACACGAATTAACTACAACCGCTGGTCTGGTTCCTGAGTCACATCCTGGGCCTGACAACTTGACAGAGCCACCTAAATCAACCTCAACGCTCTCTTCACTTGACTGGGACAAGATGTCAAAGGGAGCAGCGGGGGGACGAACCCCACTTCTGAGACGGAAGAAGTGAAACTCTTGAGGACTAAGGTAGCTGATTTGCAGACAGATGTTCAAGCCCTGCTAGCAGCAGTCAAGGCGCTGAAGACAGATAATCAAACCTTGAAGGCCATGATAGACCAGATGCGAACAGCCCCTCCAGCTGCCGTAGTAAAGGTTCCCATTGGATTGCCCCCAAAATACGCGGGACAAAGTGATCAGTTGGCAACTTTTGTGGCTCAATGTGAGTTATATCTGGATGTCAGGCACACGGAATTTCCAGACGATGGGGCTAAAGTGGCCTTCGTGATTAGCCTCCTGGAGGGAGAAGCTGCAAAATGGGTGACTCCGTATCTCGTGAGAAAGGATACTGTCTTAAGAAGGTACAGAGGATTTATACAGGAGATGACCGAGATGTTCCAAGACCCACAAAGAGCTGAAACAGTAGCGCGGCAACTAGGCGCTCTGAAGCAAGCTAAAGGGACTGTTTCCGAGTACACTAACGCTTTTAAAATTCTGTCCCAGGAAACTGGTTACAATGACGCCGCCCTGATGTTTATGTACCGGAGTGGATTAAGTGCTGAAATCCTGGATGAGTTGGCCAGGACCTCCCCCCCGCTGACCTACCAGGGCTCATCCGGCTATGCCTACAGATAGATCACCGGATGGAAGGAAGGCGCCTGGAAAGGAAGCAGGAGGTCCCGAGATACTCAGCCTCGGCATCCCGCAGCAAGATCCTTCCCTCTGCAGGGATGGCAGGTAATGCAACTGAGGGACAGGGAGGGGCTAGGCCAAGACTGTCGGAAGAAGAAAAGGAAAGACGCCGTCGGGAACGTTTATGCTTTTATTGTTCAAAGCCAGGCCACGTGGCCAGAGACTGTGGACTGAAAGGGGGGAAAGCTGAGCCGTCGGGAAACTAGAACACCCAGTCCACGTGCAGGCCGGTGGACTGGGGGCAGCGTTGTATAAAGGCCCCCCAATGATCCAACCTCCCTCAAAGGGGGTGTTGGTTTTGCCTATTCGGATTACAACTTCCAGAGGAGTGGTGTTTAATTCCACTGCCTTAATTGACAGTGGAGCCTCCACAAATTTTATTGATGCAAAGTTAGTCAAGCGTCATGGAATTTCCCGGTGGAAACTGGACGCTCCCCTAGCTGTGGAGACTATCGATGGGAGACCCCTGAAGTCAGGAGGGGTGACACAAGCCACGGAGGAAGTGAAACTTCAAATCCCTGGGCACGAAGAGTTCATTTCGCTATACGTGTCAGATCTCTCGAACTTTGAGGTGATTCTGGGAATGCCCTGGCTAGCAAAGCATGAACCCAAAATAAGTTGGAAGGAGGCGGTGGTGTGGTTCACCTCACAGTATTGCCAGGAGAACTGTCAACCTGAAGGAATCAAGAACACCTTAGCGGGGGCAGTGCAAGAGATCGAGCAAGTGACCCTGCCGCCAAAGTATGAAGAATTCAAAGATGTGTTTGATGAAAAAGAGGCAGAGACTTTACCCCCCCACCGCCCTTATGACTGTGCGATTGATCTAGTGCCAGGAGCCAGCATCCCATCAGGGAGAATCTACTCTCTCACAGAGAATGAGAGGGAGGCCCTGAAGGAATTCCTGGATAAAAACCTGAGGCGAGGATTCATACGCCCCTCACAATCCCCTGCTGGAGCGCCACTATTGTTTGTGAAAAAGAAGGGGGGGAACTCAGACCCTGTAACGACTATCGCGCATTGAACCAGATCACCATCCCCAACAGCTACCCGCTGCCCCTGATCTCAGAGTTGCTGGACCGACTGCGCTCTGCAAAAATCTTCACGAAGTTGGATTTGAGAGGAGCGTACAATCTGATCAGAATGAAGGAGGGAGATGCATGGAAAACAGGATTCTTGACCGCTTACGGACAGTATGAATACCTGGTCATGCCGTTCGGGCTTTGTGAAAGTTCAGGAATTTTTCAAACATTCATGAACGACGTGTTTAGAGACTTGTTGGACACGTATGTAATCTGTTACTTAGATGATATCCTGGTGTTCTCAAAGAACCAGGAAGACCACGACCAGCATGTGAAGACGGTGTTGAAGAGACTGAGAGAAAATCACCTGTATGCTAAATTAGAGAAATGTGGATTTGACCTCAAGTCTCTAGACTTCCTTGGATATCGAATCTCAGCGGAAGGCGTGGAGATGGACCCAGGGAAAGTAAGCTGCATATTGGACTGGGGCCAACCTGTCACCAAAAAGGATGTACAACGGTTTTTGGGGTTTGCCAATTATTACAGAAAGTTCATTCCAGGGTTTTCCAAATTAACAGCTCCTCTGACTGACTGTTTAAGGGGGAAGAAGAAGTTTCAATGGACAGAGAACGCCACCGAGGCCTTTGAGGAGCTGAAGAGAAGGTTTGCTACTGAGCCCATTCTGCGCTTTGCTGATCCGAACCGCCCTTTCGTAGTGGAAGCAGATGCTTCAGATTTTGCCATCGGGGGGGTCCTGCTACAATTAGACCAAGAAGGGAAGGAGCTGCACCCCTGTGCGTACTTCTCTCGGAAGTTAAAGCCTGCAGAGAAGAACTACACAGTTTGGGAGAAGGAGCTGCTGGCCATCAAGGACTCTTTTGAAAACTGGAGACAATACCTAGAGGGGGCCTCTCATCGAATTGAAGTGCGCTCCGACCACAAGAATCTTGAAAGCCTCCAAACAGCCAGAAAGCTGAACCAGAGACAGATAAGATGGTCCCAGTTCTTCACTAGGTTTAACTTCCAGATTACTTACCATGCCCAAGCCAAAAACCAGAGAGCGGATGCCTTATCCAGACAGCCACAATACAAAGAAAGTGAATCCGAGGACCAGCCTCAGTACGTAATCCTGCCAGAGAAATTAACGTTGGGAGTATGCCAGCCTTCATGGGAAGAGGAACTCAAAAAGGCACAACAAGAAGATGCAGACATGCTAAAATATCAGCAGGAGACGGGACAAGGTCAAGACTCAGAAGTAACCTTTCACTGGAGAAATGGACTGTTATGGTTCAAAACCGCCAGATATGTGCCAGAAGGGGAATTAAGGCTCAGAATCCTACGCCAGTGTCATGATTCCATCACAGCGGGACACTTTGGGATTTACAAGACCATTCAGAACGTGGCCAAGGACTTCTGGTGGCCTAAAATGCGTCGGGATATTGAGAGTTATGTAAAGTCCTGCTCTGTCTGTCTGCAGACAAAAACACAAACAGGGACACCAGCAGGACTGTTACAACCGTTGCCTGTCCCACACGAACCCTGGAAGGACCTCTCCATGGATTTTATAACTGATCTACCCAAGTCCCAAGGAATGACAGCCATCTTAGTAGTGGTGGATCTACTTACCAAAGTGGCACACTTTCTTCCTTGTGCAGGGGCCTTAGAGGCTAAAGAAACGGCCAAGTTATTCATAAAAGAAGTCTACCGGCTGCATGGATTGCCAAACAGCGTAGTCTCAGACCGAGGAACTCAGTTCACAGCCAAATTTTGGACAGCAATGTGGAAACAGTTGCAGACGGAATTAAAACTCTCCTCCACCCATCACCCCCAGACAGATGGGCAGACGGAACGCTTGAACGCCGTTTTGGAAAGATATTTACGAAGTTATGTGTCCTGTCAACAGACTGACTGGGTATCATATTTGCATTTTGCAGAGTTCGCCTACAACAATTCTCTGCACTCCAGCACTCAACAAACCCCGTCCTTCGCTAATTATGGATTCTATCCTAAAGTCTTTCCAAGCAGCTCAGAAGGAATGCTGGTACCGGCAGCTGAGAACTTCCTTAAGGAATTGCAAGCGGCGCAACAGACACTGAAACAGCAGTTAAACGAAGCCAAAACGGAGTACAAGTGAGTTGCTGACCTGCACAGGAAGGAGGGCCCCCCCCTTCAACCGGGAGACCAGGTATGGCTGTCCACCCGCTTCCTCCAGATGCCGGGCAAATGTAGAAAATTACAAGACAAGAGGGTGGGTCCTTTCGAAATAGAAACTCAAATTAATCCTGTGGCGTACCGACTGAAGCTGCCTGACACATTTAAAATACATCCTGTGTTCCATCGATCCCTCTTAACGAAAGCCGCCCCTCCCAGTGAGTTACAGCCGGAGGAACCTCCCGGAGCTCCACTCCTGGTAAATGAGCAGCTTGAGTTTGAAGTTGAGGAGATCTTAGATTCCAGGATCAGCCGCCACAAGCTGCAGTACTTGATTCACTGGAAAGGCTATGGGGTAGCTGACAGATCATGGGAAGATGCAGCTGATGTGCATGCTCCAGAATTGGTAAAACTTTTCCATCAACGTTTTCCCCACCGTCCCAAGCCAGACAAGGGGAGGGGGGCACAGCCTGGGAGGGGGGATGGTGTCGGAAGGCAGAGCTGGGGTCCCAATCCCGGGGAGCTGGATCCCGGAGAGTTGGGAGAAGAGTATTCGGATGGATGGCAGAGGGAAGGGGGAGGAACTTCCCCCCTTTGGAGCGAAGACGAAACAGAGGAACTGCCAGTGATAAGGTCGCTTAGCAACGGGGAGCCTGAGCCCTCCCTGGACATTCTCACGCCTCCCCCTCTTTCAGGCTCAGAGCAAGAGGGGGAAGAGGGAGGGCTGCTCACAGCCGAAAAGCGGGGAGGCAGTTTACCATCAGCCCCTCCCCTATCCCCCATCCTGGAATCGGAAACTTCAGAAGAGGAGGGGGTGATGCTTCCCCCCTCACCGCGCACACGCAGACAGCTGAAAAGACAGGAGAGAAGGGGGGGAAGGCGGGCAGTACCTGAGGGGCAGTTAAGGAGGAGTGAAAGATTGTGCGCCCGTTTGGCCCCTTCTTAAAGAACAGGCGGGAAGAAGTCCCTTGCTCTGTCAACTTTCTCCCAATGCCGCAGGACCTGTATCCCTGTATTGCTTCATGAGAAAACGCAGTCTTTGTTTGGACATTACCCTAATAAAACACGAATTAACTACAACCGCTGGTCTGGTTCCTGAGTCACATCCTGGGCCTGACAGCTATGAGGAGAGACTAAAAGAACTGGGCATAATTAGCCTTGAGAAGAGAACACTGAGGGGAGATATGATATCACTTGAAAGGTTGCCACACAGAGCATGACCAGGATCTCTTCTCACTCGTCCCAGAGTGCAGGACACGGAATAATGGGCTAAAGTTGTAGGAAGCCAAATTTTGACTGAACATCAGGAAAAACCTCCTAACTGTTAGAGCAATACGACAACGGAACCAGTTACCTAGGGAGGTGATGGGCTCTCCAACACTGGAGGCCTTCAAGAGGAAGCTGGACAGCCACCTGTCAGGTATGTTTTAATTTGGAATCCTGAAAGAGCAGGGGTTTGGACATGATGGCCTTTTAGGCCCTTTCCAACTCTATGATTCTATGTTTTTAGAGCCTTTCTAGGAGATCCTGTTAATTAGGTCAGTGTTCTCTGTCCAGTCAGTAGTGTGCTTGGTGTTGTGCTTATAGTATTCCTTTGAGTACATGGCAAAGAAAGAAACCTAGCTAATTTGTTTTTGAAAAGGTAAATAATAAATAGATCATTTCTGTTTTAAAATCATCTGGACACTTAAGTATAGACTGATCTAGGAAGATAAGCAGGAATTTCAGTTCTGCAAGCTTTGGTATCAATTTTTAAACTCCAGATTCCACTATTGCCATACAGGGGAGCCAGCAGGATTTTCTGAACCTAGTACATTTTATGTGGATTTGCCCCTTCAACCTACTTGCAAAAGAGGACACTGATTTCATGTTTTGTGGCATATGCAAATTTGTGTCATCATATTACACATGTAAGAAAATGTCTGACAGACAGAATGTGAACAGCTGAAATTTTTCACATACTTGCATTTCCATACTAGAAATGGCTTAATCTGTTGAATTCCTGTCTACCACACTGCTGTTAAAGGCACAAGAATCCTGCTTTCCCCCAATGCCAACCCTAAACCAAAACTTAGACTGCAACCTGTACCCACTTACCTGGGAGTAATCCCCATTAAACATAAAGATATTTACTTCTGCGTAGACGTGCATATAATTGTACTGTAAGTTAACTATACAGTGAATTCTTAATGAGCGACTGGTCTTTAACTTATACACAGCAGGAGACATGCCTAGCCCTCTTCGCCATTTGGGAGGTTCCATTCTGGTGGCTAAAAGGAAGAGCAAACTACGAAGATTCCAAGGACTAGAAAATGAAGTAGAAGCAGGAATGGTGCATTAAAAGGGAGGGGGAAATAGCAGCTATAAGGTTTCATATAGTCTGGTGTCCAAATAACTCACTCAATCATAGCTCTGACTTCACTCATTGGCTAAAAAAAACTGAAAGGTGAGAGCAGCCAGGCGGGCTCATCTCACAGAAATCACTTAGAATGGTGCTTGAACATTTTGCTTCAAAACTTTTTTTCTAGGAGACCTAGAGACATACTTTTAAAAAAATTTACTATCCCGTCTCCTCACGCTGCCACTGCTGATGACCCCCTTACTCAGAATGAGAGAAGGCTTTTCGTGAACCAAAAAGAAGCAAGGCTGCAAGGAAAGGCTGCTTTCCCCTTTACTTCCTGGCAGCCAGCCTGCCTGCCCGCCTTTTTTGACTCCTGCTTTGCTGCCACCTCATTCTTATTTGTGAGGCCACCCAGATCTCACCTTTGGTCTAGATGGAGCCAAGGAGCAGTGAGGAAACTCAGGATTTGCTCAGCCCCCATTCCTGAGGCTAAGTGTGTGTGCCAGTGTCCCCCCTTTCTTCCACCTACATTCCGCCCCCCAATCTCTCCCAAGATGCTGCAGCAATTGAGGGTTCCCCCCTCTCACATGCCCAAATGCATGCATGCCTGCAGAATTTTGCAGGAAGGACAGATGTGTTTCTGTGTGTGCTGATCTGTCTTCTGCTCCACTCTCATTCCCCAAGTTCAGGCTAACCAAGTCATCAGTTCTGATGATCATTTCAAGGCCTAAAAGCACTAACCCCCCTCCTCAATCTATCCATCCTTCTGTCTTCACAATCTAGCATTCCCAGCACTACGACATTGCTGCTTCATGATGATGATGAACTTAAAAAAGCTCAGCAGGTTGGCTGAGGCTGGGGTCCACATACTGTAGCTGAAATGTATATATTTAATTATTATTGTATTTATATCCCACCTTTCCTCCAAGTTGATCAAGGTGGTACACATGATTCCCCCCCTTTCCATTTTATCCTTACACCAACCCTGTGAGATAGGTCAGGGTGAGAGACTGTCACTGGGCTTCATGGCTGGGTGACAATTTGAACCTGGATCTTAGTCCAACACTGTAACCCACTGGTGTTGGGAGACAGGACTGTAATCTTCAGACTGTCGGGGGGGGGAGATCCCAATTTGATTGGACCTTTGCATTAAGAAAAGAAAGCAACACCTCCTTGTCTTCAGGGAGCTTTTTATGGAAAGGGATATTTGGAGAAGTGATTTTGCCACATACCATTTTTTCAATTAACAGAGACTAAAATTACAATTAGTGTTTGGGGGGAATCACAAAATGTTTTGAGCTTACAAAGAGGGTCCCATATTCATAAAGGTTGGGAACCACTGCTGTAGCACATAATGTCCAATTTATTAGGATCAGCATGACTGCAATCCTGTGCAGTTTCCTGGGAGTACACTTAGTGGTACTTACTTCTGAAAACATAGCTTCAACTTGTAAAACACTTTGAACTTTAACAAATTATCTTCAACCAACCAAAATGCCACTTTAGCTTTTAATAAGAAACACAAACGATTTTGCAAAGAAGTGTTACCATTTAAACTGCTAGTGTGAAGTGGGAACCCAATCAAAGAAAAAGAAGGAAGAACCCAGCCTCTGCTTGATTATTTTTTTCATTCTATGACTTCCTCTATGCCAGGGGTTCCCAAACTGTGGTCCATGGACCATCAGTGGTCCATGCATATTATTTGGGTGGCCCCATGGCATTTCTGCATTAAATATTTGTATTGATTTTTAATTGTATTTTTATTGCTTCTTTTATTTCTTATATTGTTTTTTATTGGATTACAATTTGAATTCTGTGGAATGAAGATTATAATACAATAAAATAAATGTAAGAAATAAGAGAAGCAATAAAATACAATTAAAAATCATACAGCATCTAGCACAGATGCTAGTAACAAAGGCTGTGACAGGCAGAAAAATCTTAAGTGGTCCGACAAGACCCTCAGCAATTTTCAAGTGGTTCATGGGGGGGGGGAAGTTTGGGAACCACCGCTCTTCACTAAACTGTCACAAACTTCATAGCATCATGATTACCTCATTCACTTGCCAGAGTAACCCTGGGATTGTAGCAGATTGTATCATTGCCCCTAGCTGGAGCCTCAATCCTATAGGTATCTTTTTGCAGATACATTTGGTAAAAGTATTTCCATTTGTAGTGTTCTAAAACAATCTATATTTCAGTTAGAGTCTGTGAATTAGGTGTGAAATATATGCCTCTCCCACCATCCTTAACTCCTACTCACTTTTGTAGCTACTGTTAAGACTAAGAATGGTGAGAGATTCGTTTGGTTTCTCCTGGGCTGCACTAAACTGAAGTGCTGCAACTCCCACCAGGCCAATTAACTTTTGGTTTGTATTATCAGTTAATAGCTGAAATATTTGGATCTGGATCAGCAGCTCAGTCAAGTGAACAAACAGTTCTTTTGGGGATTTCATTGTTTGACAAGTACATTTTGACAACCCCCTTTTTTCAGCCTACATTATTAGTAATGGGGAACTTGACAGGCAAAACTTGTCAAGAAAGAGGTAGCCTCACAATTACCTCATTCACTTGCCAGAGTAATCCTGGGATTCTAACAGATTATATTCTTGCCTGCTGGAGGTGGGGGAAAAGATTATTCTTCGTTCTGCTTTACAATACCAGAAAATATTGCTTATGCAAAGAATGTGTTTATTTTTAGGCAGCTTATAGTCATCGCTAACTTCTAAGTCCCATTTATTGCACTGGGTCTACTCTAACCATGACTGAGGCCCCATCTGCACCAAACATTTAAAGTGCTATTATACCGCTTTAAATAGTCATTGCTTCCTCCAAAAAATCCTGGGGATTACAGTTTGTAAAGGGTGCTGAGAGTTGTCAGGAGGCTGCTATTCCCCGCACAGACCTACAGTTTCCAGAGTTCCCTGGGAAGAAGGATTGATTACGAAGCTACTTTGGGAATGTGCAGTGCAGATGGGGCCTAAGTCTGGATCTAACCTCACATTTTTACATAGATTTTTATAGAAATAGGCATAGCATTTGCATATGCTGTTGCAAGAATCTGACTTCATTTTTTTCTGCTCTTCTAGCGTCGCCCAAGCAGATGGCCTGCAATGAAATTTCGGAGAGGCTCTGGACACCCTGCATACACTGAAGTGGAGCCTGTTGGCGAGAAGGAAGGATTCATTGTCTCAGATCAGTGCTAGGATTTCTAAGGCAGATCACTAGTATTGGCCTACTGGTGTAAGCCATTTACTCTGTCTCTCATTAAAGAAACAGAAGCTGCTGTAAACTGAGAGAGACAGAATGGATTTCTCAATAAACTTTCTCCAAGGAAAAGAGACGTATCTAGGATACCCGATTACCCTTTCAAAGAGATCCCACCCTTTCAAAGCAGATCATCTAATATTTCAGTGGCACATGTCAGAAACACCTACAGTAGGAGAATGATGACACAATTACCATGCTCTTGGTTCTGGTATAGAAGATGTAGAGCGATTCAGAAAATGTATACAAAGCTTAAGCTCAGAACAGTGCTTCCTTGTTTGATCCAGCACAGTGGTGATGTTTTGGGTTTTTTTAACTGTTAACAATGGGTTACCCTTTCTTGCCCAGAGGCAATGCATTGACAAGGCTGCTGGTGAGATCAACCTGACGCAGATAACATAGCTAAGAAATTTTCTATACTTTCATGAGGAATGCAGTTTTTGAATTCCAAAACAAAAACCACCCAATTCCATAAACATGGTATCTATCTGGAAATAGCAGTGTTTCTTGAATTCAGTAGATATATTTCCCTTGAACTGTGATTATGATTATTTTTATCACAACTATAGTTCTATAGTTGACAAAGCACTAGAGAGGTTTTTTTTAAAAAGCAAGAAGGTTTTTCACTATGGTGAAATTGGGCTGTCCAACTGGAATATATAGTGAAATTGGACTAATATTCAGTTTCAATGTTCACAAAAGTGAGATAAGGCTGCCATGTTAGGCACACTCACTTGGGAGTAAGTCCAGCTGAGCTCAGTGAGGCTCAGTTTCTAGTGACTGCCTAGTATTTAACTGTTAGTTTTGGGGATATTGCTAATGATCCTGAAAGGAGAGTTGAAACAGAAGTGGTAGTTGCGTCTGGCTGATGCCAGGGAAAAACAGCCATGAAACCCAAGCAAAATCTTGCCATTTTTAACTCTTGCCATTCTTTCACAGGTTGCATTGTTGGTTCGAATGCACTCCTCCCCAAGATAAACATTAAAGGTGTTGCAATCCCTGCAGATTCATGTAGAAATATTGTTTAATGCATATAGTAGCTGCATATATATAAATATATTTTTTTTTATAGCTAACACAAGGCAGGCTCTTGTGACTGTTAAAAGTGCTTTTTTTTTTTGCCATCCTGACGATGGAAATAGATTGCATTGCTGCATATTTCCACTGAGTTGTAAAATAATCCTTAATATTAAAATTAAATTTTATGTTGTGTAGGAAAGATGGTTCATTTATCTGCAATGCTATAACTTTGTCTGCCTCTAGAAGCCACGGTTTCTTAAACAACAAAACCCTTTCCTTTCCTGGCTAGGGAAAGATAATATTTTAAAAATTACTCCCATTGAAATATTATTTTGGTTGGAAAGGGGGAAATACATATTGAGCTACTAAAATGTCTGTTCGGATTTTGTATGGACATTACATCATAAACCTTGCCATTCCTATTTTTCACATTCCATATGAGCAGCAGCAATTGAACCATAGTAGTTTCAAACTGTTTAGACACCTTTTCAGGTGCCACCTTTATAACATAGTTCTTTACATTTTCACGTCAATACTTGTATGGTTCTGTTTTTTTTAAGAAGAAAAAAACCTCCATGATTTTTACTTGTTATTTCCTTCAGTAAATAATACAATACTGTATTTTCTGTATTCATTATTTGCTCTGTTTAATTCATTTTGCTGAGTGTTAACAAAGTCATCAAGAGTGAGTTGGACATTTCTGAGATCAACGATTTAACTCCAGAACTGTTAAAATTCCAGTCATTAGCCTTTCCTGTATAGGTGGACTTCATCATTTCCTGACAACAAACCAGAACCCTATTGTGTACAGGAGCTTCCCAGTCTTTTTTATTTATTTATTTATGAGATTTGTTAGACGCCCATCTGGCAGAAATTAATCTGCAACTCTGGGCGACTTACAACCAAACACAAGTACATTTCATATAAACATAATCAAAATCCTAAAAATTAGAAATTAAAAATTAAAGGCTTAAACATTTAAACCTCCCAAGAACTGCAATCTGCCAGCCTAATCCCCTTCCCACGCCTGGGTAAAGAGCCAGGTCTTCAAGGTCCGCTGAAAGCATAGCAGGGAGGGGGCCTGACGGAGGTCAGTTGGCAACAAATTCCAAAGTGTAGGAGCCACGATAGAAAAGGCTCTAGACCTTGTCCTCACCAACCTCGCCTCTTTTACTGGAGGTATAAGAAGTGAGCCATTCAAGGACGATCTTGTAAGCCGGCGCCCCTGGTGCAAATGAAGGTGACTCTTTAAATAGAGTGGGCCAGCCTCATGAAGAGCCTTATAAGTTAAAGCCAGGATCATAAATTTGGCCCTTGCAACCACAGGTAGCCAGTGCAATTCTTTAAGGACTGGGGTGATATGGTCATGGCGGCGACTGCCCTTTATCAGGCGAGCCACCACATTCTGCACTAGCTGCAGCTTACGAACCGTAGTCCAGGGAAGACCAACATATAAGGCATTACAATAATCTAGCCGGGATAAGACCAGAGCATGTACTACTTTGGGAAGCAAGAGGCTCAGGAGGTAAGGGTGTATCCGTCGTACGACATGTAGTTGATAAAGCGCTGCCCGACTGACGGCCACTACCTGCACATCCATAGATAGCTGGGAGTCAAGAATGACCCCCAAACTCCAGACTTGATCTCTTGGGGGCAATAATACCCCGTTGAGCATCAAATCAGTAATCCCCAATTTCTCTTTATCACCCACCAACAGAACCTCAGTTTTATCAGGATTCAGTCTGAGTTTACTCCTGCTCATCCAATCCGTCACCGACTCCAGACACTTAGACAGCATTTCTATTGCCGCTGGTGGGGAAGATTTAAATGAGAAGGAGATCTGGGTATTGTCTGTGTATTGGTGGAATTGCAGCCCGAATCTCCAAATGATATCTCCCAGCGGCCTGATATAAACATTCAATAACTTCGGGGAGAGGATAGAGCCCTGTGGCACCCCACACGTGAGAGGCCAGGGCTCCGAAACCTCATCCCTCAGTACCACTCTCTGGTATTTTCCAGAGAGGAAGGAGCGGAACCACCGTAGAATGGTGCCTCCAATCCCTAACCTCTCTAGGCGATCCAGCAATCTACTGTGGTCAACAGTGTCAAAGGCCGCTGAGAGATCCAGGAGAACAAGGAGGGTATATTCCCCTCTATCCAGTGCCCTTCTCATATCATCCACCAGGGCTACTAATGCTGTTTCTGTCCCATGTCTGGGTCTAAACCCTGATTGAAATGGGTCAAGGTAGTTCACTTCCTGTAAGTATGTTTGGAGTTGGTTCGCCACTACCCGCTCGACCAATTTACCCAGGAATGGCAGATTTGAGACTGGGCAGAAGTTGTTTAAATCCAAGGGGTCTAAAGAGGCCTTTTTCAAAGTTGGAATTATTACCGCCTCTTTGAAGGCAGATGGCAGATAACCTTCATCAAGGGACGCATTAACCACTGCCCTGATCCCCTCGCCCAGTTTGTCTCTGCAGCTCACAATGAGCCACGCTGGGCAGGGGTTGAGAATACAAGAAGTTGGTCTCAGCACAGACAATGTTTTGGCTACTTCCTCAGAGGAAGGGAGCTGGAAGCTATCCCAGGACCCTGAAGGTCCAGTGGTCAGCTCAGGTTCCATTGTTAAGGTTGTGGCAAGCAGAATAGAGCTCTTGATGTGATCAATTTTATCTGCAAAATGTTTTGCAAAGTCGTTACAGGAGGCCACGGTTTGATCTGATGGGTCCAGAGCAACTGGCCCTACCAAGCTATGGACCACCTGGAACAATCTCCTCAGGCAACATTCCGCGGTCGCTATAGAGACCGCAAAAAATCCCTTTTTGCTGTTCTCATCGCTGTCCAATAGGTAGCCGCTGCTGCTCTACTCCGCGTTCTATCCACCTCTGCACGTGTCTTCCGCCAACGGCATTCAAGTCCTCTTACCTCCCGTCGTAGGCCACACAACCAAGGGGTATACCACAGTGCTGTCCTACGTCTGTTTAAAGGAAGGGGGCGTTTTGGGGCCAACCGGTCCACCGCCTCGGTCACCCCCACGTTCCACCTAGACACCAAGGTCTTGGCCGATTGGCCATCAGAGGCATTTAGAAAGTCCCCCAATTCACAATTCTGTGTAAGAGAAACTCTTTGTGTGAACAGCTGCTTTGCCAAGAAGAAAATGGGAAGGTTCTTCATCTTAGGGCCTAGTAGATCAGTGGTGGGAACTTTTTCAGTCCAAGGGCCACATTTCTTTCTTGGCAAACTTCTGAGAGTCACATGCCAGTGGTGGGCAGGGCCAGAGGCAAAAGTGGGTGGAGCAGTTAATGTAAATTTTACGTTTATATAGTAGGCTAGTCTTAACACACACACATACATCTCTTTCCTCCATCCAGCCAAGCAAGACGCATTATCAGAGTTAAAGAACATATTCCAGCAAACCAAAAACATTTGGGGTGTGAAGCAGAGCCAGTGGGCAGGGGCGTCACTAGGGCAGTGCGGCAGGGGTGGGCCACACCGGGTGACACCACCAGATGGGTGACACCCAGAGCCGCCACCCCCCAGGCACCGCCTAGGCACCGAGAGCCTTCGAGTGCCGCGCCGGCTGCCTTCCTCGGCTGTTAGAAGGTGGAAGCGGCGGCAGCGGCGTGCTCCTGGGCCCTGTTGTTTGGCTGCGCGCACACGTGATCACTCACAGTCTCAGGGAGAAGGCGCTGCGGGCCACACTGGGTGACAACAACCCTAGTGACGCCACTGCCAGTGGGAGGTGTGGTCTGAGAAGAGTTCTGAGGGCCAAAAAGAGAGGACTGTAGGACCACATTTGGCCCCCAGCCTGAGCTTCCACACCCCTCTCCTGAGGCTGGAGAGTACGGGTGTAGATTCATTTTGAAAACAAGAAGAGAAACAAAACAAATGACCCCCATTCATTTCATTTGTGTTTTCTATAATTAAAATGGATGGAAAACAAAAAAACAAACTGGAAAAACAAATGAAATCCAACAATGCACTGGAGGCACTGTTTTGCATTGGATACACAGGCCTGATTCACATGTCATGAATGTGAATAACAACACGCTGTTGTTGCAAAACTTGCTGGCATTTTTGCTCTGCAGGGGGGAGGGGAGCGTCCTTTTCATTCCCTGAATTCAACTGGGGCTTCAGCTGTGTCCTGGACACTCTCCAGCTGAGGGAGAGCTGGAGCTGCATCCTCAGGGATTCCGCTTGTTCTCCTGGATCTGCTGCTGCCGCCCCCAAGGACTGAGGAGTCCTCCGAAGGGGCCATGACACATAGTTAAAATAAACTATAGTTTAAGATGAACCCACCGCCTGCTGGTGCACACTGCTGGAATGATAGGTGTTTTGCCCTGCCCCCACTCCTGCTGCTGGGAAAAAAACCATGGTCTGGCTTGTGTCATCCAAATCCAGGCTCATAGCATGTTTCTCTCCAAAGAAACTACAAGTGGTAAGCCAAGAACAAACTTTGTTTTATCCCGTATTGCTTGTTTGAAGAGAAACAAAATAGAAGCCTAAGTTTGGACAACACAAGAAGCCAGTCCATGGCTTGTTTTTCACCAGTATGGAGAAGGAGGAAAGCACCCACAATTTCAGCAGCATGCACCAGCAGGTTCACATTAACTATGGTTTAAGGTCAGGAGCGTAATCATCTGGGGTCTCGGGAAGTCTTAGACCCCTCACATTTTTGGAGCCAAGTCCCAGCAGGGTCCCTATGTCTCCAGCATCCTACGAGCCAATTAACATGAAAGGTATGTTAGCCAGTGAAAAGAGTCCCAATAAGCGTCAATTGCAAGCAAGCCTTTGTTAGTTCCTACTTCAAAAGCCAAGACAAGTTGTGGAGAGTGAGAAGTCTATAATTTCAGAAAAAGAGATAATCCTGATGACAGCATCCCATCTACATCATCAAGCAGTTTGGTAGCAGCAGGGGATAAATGTGTAGTCACTGAATCCAGTATTTCAAGCAATTTTTCTGACACTGAGAAAAGACAGTCAAATGATGACAGTGATGCAGAAGCAGAAAGCACTATTCAAGCCTGGCCAGATCATTCTATACTTTTAGAAGGTTGTATAACCTTAGAAGGGGGCGCGACTGTGATGTGTTGTGACTATGACTATCATGAAGAGACCCTGCACTTCTGAATTTGCCACTGCACCACTGTTTAAGGTGCTGGGCAAACCAGGCCTTTGTCTGGAATACATGTATAATTAACAGGCAAAGGTGAAGAGAGAGCAACAAAATTAACCGATTGGAAGTCTCTGTTTAGACTGCAGTTAGGCTGTGTATGCCTCTTATTTAAAAATGCCTCTAAGTTAAAAATGCCTCTAAAATGGGCCCATTAACTCTCTCTATGAAATTTGTCAGGTCTGATGCCCAGAGTGTGCAGAAGGGGCATAGGTTAGTAACACACCTTAAGTGTCATGCCATTTGGATAGAAAACACCAAAAGCTGCAGGCAGCAGAAGACTGGTTTAGTCTTTTATTGAAATCAGTGGAAAACTAATACAACTGAATGAACTAATGATGAATGGAAATTGTAATGAATGAAATTTGAAAATGAAATGAATGAAACCTTTTCTCCTTGAACACCTCTAGAAGGAAGTCAGGAAGAACATATACCTTATTTTTGCTGTTTGTATCCTGACCTATGCTGCTCAAAATGTTGATGAAGACCTGATGCACTTCATCCACACACCCTGATGATGCTCGGTACCATGTGTATTACTGGGCTTGGCTCAGTGTGAGAAAATAGCTGCCAGAGAGCCTAATCAAAAAGCAGAGAAATGGGGCAGGTATTGCTTTTCCTCATTCCATTAGAGTGCCCTAACACTGGACGTTCACTATAGCTTCCTGACCAGTAACACTCCAGCACAAGAGTTCCTCACCATCATCAGGCCATTTTGTTTAATTGCTTTGACATGAGGAAACACCTGAGACAATTCTTTAGTGAGAGAAAGCACATCACTGAATGAGGTGCAAATGAAGTACTTACATGGCAAGTGTTCAGCTAGTGTAAGATGAGGATAAGAAACCTATGGCCCTCCAGACTCCAACTCCCATCAACCCGGGCAATAATTGGGGAGAATGGGAGCTGGAGTCTGGATGGCCACAGGTTCCCCATCAGTGGTGTACAATAACAGCAGTGGTATAGGGTATAGGTAGGGCTGGATATGAACTCAGGGAAACACACCCTTGTCCAGTGCAGCAATGTGAGGAGTAGAGTAAACTAATATTCTAAATTATGTATATGTGCAAACACAGTGTCTGGTTTTCAAAGATAAAAAATGATTATATAACAAATGATTAAAGACGATATGGGAAGAGGCATTTTGTCTGTAGCCCCAGAAACTGCTTCCACTGTCAGAGGCAGTATATTTCTGAATACCAGTTACTGGAATCTGCAGGATGGGAGAGTGCTGTTGCACTCAAGTCTTGCTTGTGGACTTCCCAAAGCCATCTGCCTGGCCACTGTGAGAACAGGATGCTGGAGTAGATGAGCCACTGGCCTGGTCCAGCAGGCTCTCCTTAATATTCTGATCTTAAACTCGAAAGTTGTACTGCAAGTTACAGGCGTAGCCAATGAGGCCAACCTTGTTCAGCTACCATGTTTGCCTTCTGAGGCTCGCCAATGCTATAGGGTCAACGTACCAGCTACAGGCATTCTGATTTTGCTTCATCACATCTTTTATTATGACAGGCTGGTAATTCAGAAGGAAGTCACCACATGTATACATCTGGAAAATGCTCATTCTTACTGATCACAAAGATAAGATAGCAAATTATAATTGGCAAAGAAAAATGGTCCTAACATAACAGTTACTGAATGTTCACTTGTCATTTGTTCAAAACATGAAGGCATGTACACTGTATTTCCTTTATGGTTCCAAGTGTGATACTTGTACCACTTATAAAATTCATGTCACTCCAGAGCCACATTTTGGCCCACGCAGAGCAGTTATAATCCTTCCCAAAAGATACTTTTCACACCACCACTGTCAATTCATTTGGCAAAAGGATTTTTGGCAATTAAAAAATAACATGAGCCCAAATTTAACATTTTTGATGGAAGCCATTGTGAGGTTCTCTTGCCATGCTCTTGAGCAGTTTCTATTCATTTCTATGGGGTGCTTGCATGAGACCTTCCCAGTGCTTTGTGCCCTTGAGATATAGCTGAAGGAACCAATCTAGGTCATGATAAATAATGTGTGCCACTGTTACTAATTTGGAAGTGTTTGAGTCATTTGGGAGCAGACTTTTTTTGTGGGGGGGGTAGGTACACTTATCTGCTTATTTAAAAAACATATGCACATACACACAGAGCAATTTAACAAAAACTGAAATAAAATTAATGACAATTAAAGATTGAATATTTGATTATTACTTAAAACTTTGCCTGTCTCTAGAAAGTTCCTTGTAGGGTTTACCGTAATAGCCAACATGTAAGAATTAGGCTAATTCATTAATCCCATTGTGTTATAGAAAATACACTGAGATCAGTTTCTAGATTCAGTTCCTTTGGCCAACAGACATATTCATGTGACTGTGGAGTACTAATATCTATAGGGAAATATCTATCCCTGCTTTGATGTACTCTGTGGTCAGTTCTGCCTCTCCCCATGAAGCAAGAATGTAATGAAGTTAACTGTGGCTGACTTGTGACTCCCTGTGGTGTTCGGTATTTTTAATTAAACTGGGTGGGTTGAGAATGATACAAATATGATTCTTTACTCCGAAGTCTGTGGTTAAATATTGATATTGGGAAATAATCCTATTTTAATCATTTGCAACATAAAATTGGACTGCAGGTCAAAAGAAATCCAGACTGATTTCTTCATAAGCATTCTCCCCAGTTTTTAAAGGTGATTGTTGTGATCCAGCAATCATTTTACATATACGGTTGGAGCCAAATGGCTTGACTGTTCCATAAAGACACAGATTGAATTGGGTAAGTGGGTAAGTTTAGCCTGGAGAAGAGATTATTAAGATGCAATGGGAGATAACCGCCTTCAAATATTTGAAAAGCTGCCAGATAGACAATGGACCACATTTGTTTTGTGCTTCTCTGGGGTTCAAATTACAAGAAAATAGGTTCAAATTACAAGAAAATAGGTTCAAATTACAAGAAAATAGGTTCAAATTACAAGAAAATAGGTTCAAATTACAAGAAAAATGATTTAAACTAAACATTAGGAAGAACTTCCTGATGGTGTGAGCTGTTTGACTGTGGAACAGACTACCTCTAAAGGTGGTAGTTTCCTTTCTTAGAGGTGTTTAACCAAAGGTTGGGTGGCCATGCATCAAGGATGCTGTAGAAATTGATTTCTTGCAACAGCAGGGGGGGTTGGACTAGATTACCTTTGTGATCCCTTCTAATTTTATGATTCCATATATGAGTGATTCAAACAGGGGTTTGTCAATGAAGCTTCCCATTGCTAGACAAGAGTTCCAACAGCTGCTACAACCAGCTGCCAAAAGCATCCTTCTAACCATTTCTCAGCACTGCTACGTGTGCACCCTCTCTCTTTCTCATTTTCCTTAGACTTGGAGCAGCACAAAGGTCAAGATGCCAGAGGAAACATCAGGAAATGGCTCTCTTCATCATTATATGTTATAACACCTCTGCTCAGGTTGCCAATTTGCTACTGGGCCAAGTTCAAGGTGTTTCTATTGGTATAAAGCCTTTAACAGCTTGGGACCAGTTAATTTGTAGGACCGCCTTACCCTATATATGCCCACTCAAGGACTTTGATCTCCAGAAAAGGCACTGTTACAGGTGCCACATAATATCTGTTCCACCCTTGTAACAAAGTGTTCTTTTAGTGTGGCAGCACCAACTCTTTGGAACTCCCTGCCTATTGACATCTGGCAGATGCCATCGCTGTATTCTGCTTAAAACTTATTTGTTTAGGCCAGCCTATCCAGGTACATAGATGCTGATGTGTTTTATTTTATTTTATTTTTGCTATTGCTATTTGTAATTGCTTTAAAGACTTTTAAAATTGTTTTTAGCCATTTTATCAGTAATTTTAATGTCTTTTGTAAAGCGCTCAGAGGTTTTTTTGCAATCAAGTGGTATATATATTTAAATAAATAAATAAATTCCCTGCACAGAGGGATGGGGCCCACCACTGTCAAAAGCTGAATAATGGGATAGATCATTGGGTTGATCCTGCAACACAGTTCACTTTGTTTTCTATGCAGAAACCAGGGTAGGAAGGATCTGTATTCAAGTTCAAGTGAATGTTTCTCCTGATCCTCAGTGCTTTTACACTCAAAATAGCAACACAAGTTTAAAAGATGCATGTGCTAAGAACATAAGAATAACCCTGCTGGATCAGACTTGCCTGTTTCCAAACAGATGCCTCTGGGAAGCCCACAAGAAGAGCATGATGGCAATAGCCCCCACCTTCTGCTGCTCCACAATAACTGGCATTCAGAGGCATACTGCATCTGAACCTGAAGGTTGTATTTAGCCTGGAGGTTGTATTTTGTAGCCATTGATAGCCTTCTCCTGCATATATTTGTCCACGGAATTCAAGGTGGTGTACAGGCTTCTCCTCTTCCCCATTTTATCCTGTGAGGTAGGGAAGGCAGTGCCTGGCTGAAGGTGGGCTTCATGGCTGAGTGGAAATTTGAGCCCTGGTCTCCCAGGTCCTAGTTCAACACTAACCAGTACACCATATTGACACTCAAGGTAAACAGAATGTGAACAGATCTTGTAGGGCAGTCACCTAGAGCTGTACTGCTGCTATGTCATGATTTTCTTCAGAAGGACATACAAAGCTGCCTTACCCTGAGTCAGACCTTTGGTCCATGTACCTCAGTATTGTCCAGACCAGGTGTGGAGAACCTTTGGCCTTCCAGTTGTTATTGAACTACAACTCCCATCAGCCCCAGCAAGCATGGTCAGTGGCCAAGGATGAAGGGAGCTGTAGTTCTGCAACATCTGGAGGGCCAAAGGTTCTCCACACTTGGCCTGGACTGGCTGGTAGCAGCTCTCCAGCATTTCACACAGGAGTCTTCCTCAGCCCTATCTGAAGATTCCAGGAATTGGACCTGGGAGATTTTATTATTATTATTATTATTTATTACATTTGTATACCGCCCCATAGCCGAAGCTCTCTTTTACATGCAAAGCATGTGCTTTGCCACTGAGTAAGGTCCTTCCCGTTTTTGAAGCATGAGAAGATATTTCTCTTTAGTCAGAGAGTAAACTGGTAAGAAAAAAAACTGAAAACTGTTCAGCTCTTGAGACGATGCAGAGCTTTTCTGTGGTGACAGTCAACTTTGGAATGCCCTCCCCAGACATTTTAGATGATATTTTAATTAGAATGCTCTTCTCTACTCTTCAGTTTTATATTTTTAGCCTGTCTTGTATCTTGTTGTAGGTGTTTAAAAATATTGTATTCATATATCGTGTGAACAATTTTATTAATACTTTTCTACACTGCCCTGGAATCTTCAGATGATGATGATGATCTTCAGATGATGGCAAGGTCTGCCATGCAGAAAGAGAGTGTTACGTTCCTTTGGCAAGTTTACAGGGACCAGCTGCTCTTTTGCACAAGGAAAATATTAATTTATACCAAAATATTTATTTGGGATTCCAATAACTTTAGATGCTTAGCAGACTGGTGCTTGTAGGATGATGACAAGTAGCCTTTGAAATGCTCAACAGATTGGCGGAGAGAATAAGGCACATTAGACTCCAGATGAAGCGAAAAGCCCCAGTAAATCAGGAAATGAAATGCGAGTGCAGCTTTTGCCAGTGGCATAGATAGGAATCTGTTATGTAATGAGATGACTTGTCATTTTCCCATGGGATAATTGTTTGTGACATGCTTACAAATTAAAGCATTGAAAGGAAGCAGGCGGGGGTGGCATTCCTGACATGAAAACATGGCTGAGACAAAAATCCCAGTGTAATGATCTGGGCAATGCTGAGCAATTTGAAAAGTAACTAACACTCTAATACAGGGGCATTGAACCTGCAGACCACAGACTTGATCACTCACTTCAAGTGGCTCACCAAGACCCCAGCAAAAGCAACATCTTCCAAGGGTGCCTCTTCCTGACCTTGCAAAACCTCCTCCATTTCCTCTTGCATGCCACTGTTATTAGATACGGCAGTGGTTGCTGCCCATTGAGGTAAGTAGGGCATCAGGCAGGAAGCTCAACAATAGTTGGAGCCAGAGCCAATGGCAGGCAGAGCCAACTAATCCCCCCATGTTCCTCCTCCCTGCTCCTACAAGGACAACATTGAGACTAAGGAGGAGGAAGCTGACAGTCAGTGCTACTCCCTGGACTGGTTGTAAGCGAGCAGGCAGGCAGTTGGGGGATGGCTGAAGGCAGAGCTGAGGATGGTAAGCACTAAGCAGTGTCCCATTTGCCCTAATGGAGTAGCCTAATAGATTGCTTAAGTAGGGAGTGCTCAGGAAGCAGGCAGGAGGGCTTCTAGGGCACAAGATGGAGAAAGGGCACCTTTGCAAGGTTAGGAAGAAGTGCCTTTGTAAGTGCTGCTTTTATTCTTCACAGGATGGTCTGTGAAGAGCAAAGGACAGTATCCCCCTCTCCCGCCCACATCAAAGTGCTGTGATGGGGAGACAAGTATGTGTGCTGAATCACTGAAAATGAGTTTGTGCTGCATCTGCACTAAGCATTTAAAGCAGTATCCTGCTACTTTAAATAGTCTTGGCTTCCCCCAAAGAAACCTGGGAAGTGTAGTTTATTAAGGGAGCTGAGAGTTGCTAGGAGACTCCCTATTTCTCTCAGAGTGGTTTAATAATCAGTCCCTCTTCCCAGGGAACTTTGGGAACTCCCGTAAGGGGAAGAGAAGCCTCTTAACAACTCCCAGCACCCATAACAAACTACAGTTCCCAGGATTCTTTGGGAGAAACCATGACTGTTTAAAGCGGTATGATGGACATACACATAGGCCTCAAGATATGTCTTGTATCTGTGTTTTTCAAAAAATATATAATCCATTTCTGCATTGTGCTGAGTTCTGCCTGCTTCGATCTGTGATCCACGTTCCAAGCTGTTTTGTATAAAATGGTATTCTGTGTTCTCCATCCACTCTTATGGGGAATCTAAAAAAGGCTATAACTTTTTTCCCTTTTGGCAGAAGCAGATGAAATTAAAGCATGTTTTTTCCCATATGCTTTTAGCTTAACTGTTGCCTTTAGTTATATTTTGATATTTTAAAAATACCTGTTTTTAATTTTTTTTTTTACAATTTTAAAGTTTATTTTTGTAAACTGCTTAGAAGTTATATTTACAATCAAGCAGTATATAGATTTTGTTAATTTTTTTTAAAAAAATGCTGGCATAAAAGCCCCTCCAGAATGAATTAAGCATGCCAAATTGCAGGTCCTGGGGGGTTTATGGGAGAAATAGTAGGATTTCTTCCATTATCCATATTAGTGCAAAACCTTTATTGGGCCAACTAAGGTCACATCCACACCATACATTTAAAGTACATGGCTTCCCCCAAAGAATCCTGGGCACAGTGGTTTATCACCCTCAGAGCTACAATTCCCAGCATCCTTAACAAACTACAGTTCCCAGGATCCTTTGGGGGAAGCCACATGCTTTAAATGTATGGTGTGGATTTGGCCAAGTGGTGTGTATTCTTGCCTGCCCATTCTTTAAAAAACGTTAGCAGCTTCACACCATCCAGCTTAGCTTTCATGGTACTTGCTTGTGTTTTGAGATGTTCCCCAACAGGCACAGGATATAATGTACAGAAAAGTAAACAGTACAGAAAACAAGATGTCAGAGCAGTGTGAAGCTTTTGTGGGGGTCCTGATCTGACTTTGTTGACATCACAGTTTGACTCAGGGAGGTGTAAAATCGCATCAATTTACCCAGTCATTCAGATCCAGCACAGAGCATTTGCACATCCCTAGTATATATTTTATTTATTTATTTATTATTTGATTTATATCCCGCCCTTCCTCCCAGCAGGAGCCCAAATATATGTGCTATTTGTGATATGATTTGATGTGACATGTGTGTGAAATCATAAGGTTACCTTAAGGGTCAGCCCCATTTATCTTTCTAGACTAGTGTTGTCTACTGTATCTGCCTGTGGTCCTCCATGGTCTCTGATGGAGTCTTTTCCATGGTTTCTTGTTTTGATTTGTATCCGCCCTTCAAATGCCTTATCAGAGTAGGTGACTCTAGATATACAAAATGAATTACTTTTTCACACAGCACACTGTGAATTAGTTGCCACAAGAGAGAGTGACAGCCACCAGGTTAGATGGCTTTAGAAGTTAATTAGATAAGTTAAAGGGAGTGACTTTTCTAGAACAAAACCCAGAAGAGTGATTAATTAGAGATACTTCACCAGATGAGAAGGAAACAGCAAGAACTGATGCCAGGAGACCTCCTGAAATAACTGGTGAGGACACACACATCAATAGTGCTGATTAATAACTCAAAATGAGACGTGTTATCTAAGGCCATTCTTTTCCATCATTCTCTCTAACAGCAAATTCAAGTGGTGAGAGACCTATCAAAATGCTCAGGAGAAACCCAAGATTTACAAAGTATCAAAGAACATAATGAGGTCTCACACACAACCTAATGAGGAGTGAGCATGCTCAGCAGCAGGCACATAATGTTTAGTGTTGGCTGGTAAACAAAACCACAAAAACAGGGAGGGCCTGGAGCCTAGACAAAAACTCCTGTTAGGGGCAATAATTGATAGGAGTCCAGGATTCCCACAGCCCTAATTGGACAGGTCCTTGCTCTGATTTGAGCTGGGAGCGTGAGGCTGTAATGTTATTTCATGCATTTGCGCCATTATAAAATACTTCAGCACAGTGGCGTCACTAGGGTTGGTGTCACCCAGTGTGGCCCGCAGCGCCTTCTGTCTGAGACTGTGAGTGATTGTGCATGCAAAGCGCACACACGGCCAAACAACGGGGGCCGGGAGCGCGCTGCCCCCTCACTCTCGCTGCCGCTGCTTTCACCTTCTAACAGCCGAGAAAGGCAGCCGGCGCACCACGCGAAGGCTCTCGTTGATGCCTAGGCGGTGCCTGGGGGGGCAGCTCTGGGTGTCACCCCCGTCTGGGGGTGTCACCCGGTGCAGCCTGCACCTGCCGCACCGCCCTAGTGACACCCCTGCTTCAGCAGCAAAGGCAACACTGCCCAGGATCCCAGCAGTTTGTTTAGCGGTGATAATGTCCTGAAACCTTGTGTTGCAGGTCCCACTTGCATTTAATAAAACCAAAGACCTACCTATGTGAACCTAACCTTGTTTCCTTGGGCTCCTTTTGGTAGGAAGTGCAGGATATAAATTTAACAATAATAATGAACATGAAGACACCCTGGCTGCTCAACTTGAGCCAAAGAGAATTGGACCATGAGTCTCTTATCGCCCACTGGTTTTGCTACTGCTGATTTCAAACCAATGGGGAAAAAACATTAAACAGTTGTTGGTGAAAGCATTATCTTGAAAAAATTTTGGGGTGACTATTTCATTACTGGTGGGGAACTTCAAAGGCGACTCTAAATTGTCATTGAGAGAAATCTCCGGAAGCAAAATTGACATGTTGGCTTTAAACTGTGTTTGTTTTTGTAACAAGGGGTGTCAGTTCCGTTTGTGTTAGCAGAACTAGCAGACAAATGAGTCATCAGCGGCACTGATTTTTGATGGACCATCCCAAATGGGCAGAGAAAAGTAACTACAATGGCAGTCAGAGCTCATTATTGAGACAGATAGTAAAAGAGACACATTGTCTAAGATGAAATTCAAATACAAAACAAGGGCTTCCTGAACATTGAACATCCTCTCTAGAGAGCCCAAAGAAAAGGAATTCATTTAATCTCTTTCAATATGTCAGTTTTTGAAGTGGAACACAAGAGCAGTTTCTTTCAATCAGTAAAGGTGGAATTTACATAGAAGTGCTTAGGTTTGTGGGTGAGCTGCAGTTTTACTGCATCATCTCAAGCAGCTGAAAAGGCACCAAAGTGTGACATATAGGAACATAGGAAGCTGCTTTATACTGAGTCAGACCATTGGCCCATCTAGCCCAGTATTGTCTTCTCTGACTGGCAGCGCTCCCCAGGGTTTTGGATAGGGGTCTTTCCCAGTCTTACTGGACATGTTGTGGATTGAACCTGGGACCTTTTGCATGCAAAGCAGGTCATGTATCACTGAGCTACAGCTAGGAATGGGTGAGAAATTTATTGCTGAATCAATCGAATTTGCACTTTCCAAAACAACATGAGAACTGAAACACAGCCAGCACACTTCTCCAAATTTTGTGATGCAGGTTACAAAAGGCATATATTGGGGGGAAGTGTGCATAGAATGAATATATTCGTGTACATAACAAAAAAATGCATAACGTTAGGAGAAATTGGTAGCAAAAAATATGCACATAAGTCAAAACTACATACAAAAGTGTGTTTATTAAGAAAAATTCACACCAAAATGCTAAAGAATTTTCATGAGGATTTTTTTTTAAAAAAAAATTGCAAATGGCTGCAGAAATGTGGAGAACTGAATTTAAGACTGGAACAAATGAGAAACAGAGAGAGAACCAAAACTGATACATCCTTCCATCCCTAGCTATGGTCCTTTCCCCTGTGGATGGATTGGCACCATGGGTGGTTCCTTGAATTATGTGTAAACAGGAAGAACTGGAATGAAAGCAGACACTCCACATCACAAGCAAAATTCCTGCTCCCCATTCACTTCCATGGGATGAAGTAAAGAAGCTGTAATCAGGTACCCAGCTGAAGAGTGTGTGCCACTCCAGATACTTCTGAGTCACTCCGGATACTTGTGGCACTGGTGAAGTAAATATAATTATGGTGTGCCAACTTCCCCCATGCTAAAAGCTCCATATGGTATAACTAGAACTGCTATCTGGATTTTAACAAATTGGTCTCTGATTGAAGAAAAAACAGTTGTTCCAATTGTCTGGATGTTATCAGAGACCACTTTGTTACACAGGAAAAAAGTTGACCTAGGAAATAAGAAGATAAAGCTCTAATTCCAAGTATTGCTATTGTTCGCCCTCTGCAGAGTTTTAAATATATATGTGCATGCTGTCAGTCTTACACATGGAAGGGGGAAGCACTCTGTGCCTTGATGAAGAAACCACAGGGTCCATTCAACTTTTTAAAACTACACTCAGTTTGTCTAGGGGGCACAACCATTTCATAATCAACGGAAAGTAGAAATGAATGAGCCCCATACATTGCATTTGTTACTATTGAGGAAATAAATGGCAGTGCTCTGAAATGGTTCTCAGAGTGATATGTTAATCTGAGCCTCATTTGGAACTAATTCAGCACCATTTTAGTGTTCATTTCCCCCTAACAGCCAGAACAGGTCAGATGACAGGCTCAGAAAAAAATTGGGGGAAGAGAACCAAGAAAGTGAAATTGCCACTGTCCAACCTTCACACATATTAGCAAAAGAAAGAATAAGTGAGAAAACAATAAAAACATCTTTAAAACAAAGCATTTTTTAAAAAATCCCTGTACAGGTGCCAATTAATAAGGACAACTCATGAAATAGCTAAACAAACAAAATTGCATACCCTTAATATTATCTAAACCCATAGTAGCCACACTTGCTTAAGAAGAGAAGGCTTAAGAGGGGATATGATTGCACTCTTCAAATATATGAAAGGTTGTCTCATAGAGAAGGGACAGGATCTCTTCTTGATCATCTCAGAGTGCAGGACACAGAACAATGGGTTCAAGTTGGAGAAAGCCAGATTTCGCCTGAACATCAGGAAATACTTCCTGTTAGAGCAGTAGAACTGTTGCAAAATACTAGGGGGTGGGGTCTCTCAAGCACAAGAATAGCACCAGAAATTAGTCTATTGGTTTCTGTATCTACAAGCCCAGTCCCAGTAGTGATGAATATAGGGATTGTAACACCATGGTCCCTTATATTCCTACTACCATCCCTGCATCCATTCCATGTGCAGACATCCTCACTCCATAAAACCCAGCAAAAGTAGGAAGCTGATGCAAGACTGATCGCTCGAAAGAAGAATTTTATTAATATAGGAAGAATAGAGGCAAACACAAGAACTCACTCTCCACACTTCTCAGCAAGCAAAGTAAACGTAATACTCACTAACACTAAAAGACAACAAGGATCCTTGGGCCACCTGTCCTTCCCCAGCGAGACAACATACACTCCTAGGGTGTACAGTTTGCTGATGGCAATCATTTGTCCCCAAGTTCCCACTTAAATACTCTCTTCTCCCCACTTCCTGTAAACTCCTGCCCCTCTAATTAACTATAAATTTTATGCTAACCTTATATTGATGGGGGCTTACCTTCGTCAGCACATACCCCTTGTCTGAGTATTTATTTATCCCAAACTGTATCAATGTTCCTCTTTCTGTGGTAAATCCTGTGGTTTTTACCTTCTTCTACTTTTTCTTTTTAGGGGAGAAGGGCCTTTTTCTGACCACACTGTCAATCATTGCTTCCCAAAGTGACCCTCTTTGTTTTAAGCCTTATCTCGCACTATGTTTGCATTTTCTTATAACTCTCTATAATCTGTACCTATATGAACTTTAGATCGATGATTTTATTTAAGCTATACCTTATATTAATTCTTACTTCAGTATTTTAAATCGTCTTGTTACCTTATGCACGCATGGTGGGATAGCAAAGCTAGCTTCCTTATTTTAACTTGCTAGTAACAAAACCGGATTATACCATGGCAACCAGGACCAGTTTCTTATTCTCATGGTGAGCCACAGGATGCCATGTAGTTTTGAGACAGTTTTTCAGACAATGGCAATCTCTTACAAATCTTACTGAGGGGGTGAGTTTTACTACTCCACTCATGTCAAACCAGAATTCCCCAAAGACCTTCGTTATGGACCCTGAAATTCCCCTTTTCTAGACTCCAACACAACAATGGAACCAATTACCTAGGGAGATGGTGGGCTCTTCAGCACTGGAGGTACACAAGAAGCAGCCGGACAGCCATCCATCAGGTATACTTTAAACTGGATTCCTGCACTGAGCAGGGGGTTGGACTCGATGGCATTGTTGGCCCCTTCCAACTCTACTATTCTCTGATTCTATGAAACCTCTGCAACATCCAGACTAAAACAATGTTTTTCCTAAGGAGACATCTCAATGTTTGTGCAGCCATTGTGCCCCAAGCAAAGATGACTGTCAAAACCCGCTTGATTCCAAAAATTGGTTCAGTGAAAGCGGCCAGGAAATCCATGACAGTCTGGTTCACACAACTTGCTAAGGTCGAAACCTTGGCTTAATAGTGAGATCACATGGACGCGCTCCTCTAACAGAAAGAAGCTGGTAGCCACTTTGCTCCTCCTCAGTCCTTTTTTGCAAGTTGCACTTGCCTAACGTTCATGGTTAGTGTGGAGAGCTTAACCATGACTCCTGATTCGGACAACATGCTAGCTCAGCATGGCACAGCAGTAAAAAGGACTGGAGAGGTGCAAAATAGCTGCAAACTCCTCTCTGGGAGCCAGCACATTTGTGCAATCTTGCTAAGCTAAAGTTTGGCTTGGTGAGTTGTGCAAACTAGGCTATTATTTCCTTTCCACCAACATCTGTTCTGTGGAGACTGGTCCTTTAGGGGGCATGGGGCACTGCCCTACCCTCAGCTAGCCTCCACCTGCTGGCCTTTCTCTGTACAAGGAACCCAGGGAATGGCCCTGCCTGTCAACTTCATCCTCCTCCTTCTCAGTGTTGCCCCTTGTAGAACTTAGCATGGAAGAGGATGGGGTCAAACCTAGAAATAGTTGGCTCTACTGTCACTGCCTCCAGATTTATGTACTATTGGTCTCCCTGCTGCCCACCCTACCAGTCCCAATGGGCAGCAGCCATCTCTGCTAGTCATGCTAACAGAAAAGCTGTATTTTTGTTGCTTATCTCAGACTTATAATACACATGCACGCACACCTGCCATGAGCCAGAGGCTCTGATGCACATCTGGAATTCCCATGTGAACACAAACTCTTCTGTTCATATTAATTTGAGGGCCAGCTCTGTGCTTCCACCTCTGTTATGCATGTAGAGTGCCCCAAACCTTGCAGCGAGCTGGAAAGTCCCTGTAGGAACCTCCCTGCAAGACCTGCTTTTCACTCCCCTACAGAGGGAATTAATGGATTCAAGCATTAAGAGGAAAGTGCCTCCCCACAGGGCAGGAACCGTGTATGCATAATAACTCTTTTTTTTCCTGGGGATAAGGAATACACTTGAATGATTTTTCATCATAAGAAATAGTTATTAACATGTATTTATACATAAATACACTTTCTGCTTCTTCTAGTTTAAAACAAAACTATTTGAAGAGCACTGCAGCACAGAAGGCAGCCAGTGTTTATCCTGTTGAAAATCCCTCTCTATACAGTGAAGTCACGCTTTTTTTGGTCACTTTTCCTCCCTCTTCCCTTCAATACTCCCAAGTAGCAATTAAGCTACACAGCCACGAAATCTCACATAAATCTGCTCTAGCAGTAAATCCCGGTGCCCTTGGATGACACCATGTGCAACTGCTGATTATAGCCTGGAATCTGGTACTGTAGATATATTGATGTGCAGGCCCCGGTTGGAGCATCAATGCTAATCATGTGATTCTTGTGCTAGCCCCAAAAAATGCCTCATTGGGGAGTGCAGCTCCACAAGGGTTCTAGGGAAAAGACAAGGCAAAATCTTGGGATTTTAGGGATGCAGCCCCTAAAACCATGTCATCCTAGGTCCAATGAGTTACCAGCAGCGAGGTCTTTCACTGACCTGCTGCTCTTAAGTGTGGTGGAGAGCACTGTCCTGTTAGCAGGGTGGAAGTAAGACTCAACAGCCAGTACAGTTTGGCTTCTGTACATGAAATAAAAGGCGGCACCATTTCAGGCAGGAAAATGCTCCACCCTATAACACCACAGAATACTGCAGCCCAAGTGGTGTGTGGTGTTCCTCATCGGGCACATATCATGCTGGTGCTGAGAGATCAGCACTGGCTGCCCTTCAGCCACTGAGCCAGTTGTCAGGTTCAGCTACTACCATGCAAAGCCCTAAGTTACTCTGGACCAGGAAATTATGTTCAACAAATGGAACCTGGTTAGTTTTGCCACAGCCTGATAATTATTGGCTCACGGTAACATGGAGTTAGCTCCAGTGTTGTGGAACATGCTCACTGCTGAAATACAAGCGGCTCCATCAGTATTAGCATTCTGCCAACTCCTGAAAACCCACCTGTTTAGACAAGCATTCTACTGTACTTGAGCTTCTGATTTTATTAACTGATCTGATTCCTTTTTGTTTGCTTGTTTTTAACTGTTTTAATTGTAATTTATTTCTTTTATTATATATTTTAATTAAGTATGTTTTAATATTCTGATTGAATTGTAATTGGATATTTTAATTATGTATATATTTTATAATTGATTTTATGTTGTCGCTTAGAAGCCTTTGTGTTTTGTTTTGTTTATTTCCTGCCCTTCCAACCAGAAGAAGCCCAGGACAGCAAACTGTACATGATAAAACACTAAAAAATCTTTAAAAATATATTTAAAACTATTCCAATACAGATGCAGATGGGGATTGACATATAAGTGGTACAGAAATAAATAAATAATAAGCTTCACACAATAGAGCAGGATGCACCATTAATATCACATTTTCTTTTTGGTTTATTTTGAAATAGGACATTCCATTATCTAGGAATATCAAGAAAATGCTATTGACTTTGCTGGACCAGTGTGCATTCTGAATCTCATCATCCCATTGGTGGAGACAAATCATTATGAAGATTTGCCCTCAGAGATTCATGGAGCCCGTGGGATTCCACTGACTTTTGTGGCTACTTTGTTAATAGTCTTACTGAATTATTGATTGTCAGGACCTCTCTCCAGGGACATTACAAGATAAGGAAGGCTGTTCCAAATTTATAAAAGAGTAGGACAGGAGGGGGAAATGCAGCCACAGAATAGAAAAAATGAGTAATCAAGAGTTCTTCTTAACACACATTTTGCAGGAAAATAAAGATCCTAAAATTAGTTTTGCACCTGTTTTCCAGGGACCTTAAAGAAAGTAGAATATTATCTTTCATCATGATTCAGAAATTGCTTCCATGCTCTTGATGTGTTGCTGATCTTGTTTTTAACTTACCTTTCATTTTCTCCTTCATCCTTAGCTCATCTACTTGGCTTTCAGCAATATTTTTTTCAGCACAAACGCTTCCATTTCCAGCCTTCCCTTTCCTACATATTCCTATGGGGAACAGAGATCTTGTTAGAAAGATATGAAAGATCTCTCAAGGGAATTAGGTGCTTGTACAGAAAATGTGACACTGTGGACTAGAGGATGCTGGAAAAGATATTGAAACATAAGGTCACTTTCCCTTTTATCATGTCAAAGAATGGTTAAAACTGTTTACCACATCAAACAATGCTTCCGTTGAAGGTGTATATTAAAAATTCATCTGTATTAAAAACTATCTAGCATTTTTTGTATGCATTGTTTCATTCAACCGTCTGTAAAGCAGCTAGTTAGAATATACTTGTCAATTCCAGCACTTTGAACAGCCACCGTTGATTTTTATGGAAATTGTTGCTGTGAGCAATAGGTACACTTGGCATTGACAAAACTGAGCAAAGCCAGCCCTCTGTGTGAAGTTGCTGCAATGGATGTATTCTACAGCTGATTGCCTTTCAACATTGATTATTTGTCCATCTCCTATCATGAATATGGTACTACCATATTGGAACAGAACAGTGGGTTCTCATACTCAGTATCCTGTCTCTTATACTTGTGCATCCTTGCTATTTTAGAGAGAGTGTAGAAGAATCAAATTAATTGGGACATAAATGTAAAATACTTTATTTAAACTTTTCCCAAAGGCAACCCCCCTTCTAAACAAATGCACATAGAAAGATTTTGTTTTTATGTGAGTGAGCTAAGTTCTTTTCTGGCTATTAAAATGTATAGTCATTTCTAAGAGTTACAGTCCGCAATTTCACATGTTGGCACAGAGCTATTGCTTACAATCCATATAGATGTCAAAAAATGAATTTTCATGCTTCTTATGAATATGGAAATCAGTCAATCAAGAGTGTATTTCCAACCCTTTTTGAAGTATATTTAGGCACTATAATTACTTGTTTGTATTTGTTTTGAAGTTGATCATTTTCATGGCAACTCCTAAAATTATGCAAGATGTAATATGAGAGCTGCCTTTTATCTAATACATATTTATCAGAAGTGTACTGTGAGCTCTTAAAAATAGCTTTGTTTCCTGTAATATAGACACATTCAACTACTGATTTTCTTTATACCAGCTTGTGCTTCCAATGCGAAAGAGCCCAACGTTTGTTATCTTTTTATCTGTCATCAGTTTCTGCCTTATACATTTATAGAGCCCATCATATATTTATATTTTGTAAGGGTTCCAAAGCATAATATTTTGTATTTCTTCCAGTGGTATGATTACAGAATTTTAGAGACTCTGTTCTTCATGGCCTTGGGGGAGGCCCTCTCTCTTTAGAAGGAAATGTGTAAACGTGTATTACTTCATTTATTTCAAAAAGTTGTAAGTCAACCCTTTTAAGCTTTGGGACCCTTCTGCTAACTCTGCTGAGTTGGGCCGTGGACTTCTGCTGCAAAGTCCTGTCCTGATAGCACCGCTGATTTCCCCCCAAATAACTATCAAGTAATAAACCATAAATATCGTTTGGATCTTTAAAAGCCAGAAAAAGGAATGCAGTTGTTGAATGAATAAAGTATTTCCCCGGTATTTGGTCTTCTGCTTCTTCCGTCTCCTACCTAAATTGTTTGCTGTGTATTTGTAGTATTGGCTGGCTATTTCTTCAATTCTTGGCTTCTTCGGGTTCTAACATTTTCTAACAATAGTGGTATGTGTGGCAGGGCAGAGCCACAGAGCCACTTCAACGCTGGTGGTGCTGCTGCTGTTTACCTGGACAGGCCTCAAGAGATGAGGTTGGGGCTGCATGAGTACACCAGTGGGACCACCACTGCTGCCAATCTCGCACTCACACTGGTTCACCCATGTGGCCCTGATCTCACCCCATCTCCATCCAGGTAAACGGCACTGATGCTGATGTTGGGAAGGTGGCTCCATGGCTTCACTGTTTTTTAAAGCAAGAGTGGGGAAGCTGTGGCCTGCCAGATATTGTTTATCATTCCCATCAGCCTTGATCGTTGGTCAGCTGGCTGGGGCTGATGGGAGTTGGAGTCCAACAACATCTGGAGGGCCACAGGCTCTCTATCCCTGCTTCAGAAAGAAATTATCAACTATATTATTTTTTTAAAAATCACCATCAGCTCTTAATTTAGTAAAAGAGAACCAGTTAAATAAATTGCTTTGGTCTTTTTTCAATGGTATTCAAAGTTTGTGATGTTAACAAGCTGCATGTTATGTGAGAATGAGTTGAGAAAACAAGCAACCATGTGCATCTCTAGGTGGATTAACAGAGCTGTCATTTTTCTACTACCAAGAATTTGGTTTAGTTCAGATTTTCAAAATCTTCTCCATATGATGCTCTCTGACGGTCTTTATTATTTATTTAATAAATACATAAATAAATTATTTTGTTGCAAGTCACCCTGGGAACTTTGTTATAAGGCAGCCTATAAATACTGCAAGTAAATATGTAACAGTGCAATCCAAACCCAAGATCCGCAGGGATAAGAGTATTTGGATTTGGCGGATCTGGTGCTTTCCTGGCTGAGCTAGGGCTCAGCTGGGGCTAACCTGGTGTAAGTCTCTCACTCCAGCTGAGCTGGAGATATGCCAGTATAAATCCCTCATCCTGGATCAGCTGTGGCTCAGCCAGTGTTGATTCTCAAAAAGAGTGCTCTGGGAACATGGCTAGGGTAGGACAGGGCAAGGAGATACTTATACCTATTCCAAACCCCTTTCAGCTCAGTCACATGACCTAGTAACCCAGCAGAACATAACTGGCAAAAAAGGGGGTTTAAGTTAAACTTCACCAAATTCTTCCTGAACTTGTTTGGAATAGAGGTAACTTGTAAAATGTAAATGTACTGCCTTCAAGTCGATTCTGACTTATGGCAACCCTATGAATAGGGTTTTCATGGTAAGCGGTATTCAGAGGGGGTTTACCATTGCCTTCCTCTGAGGCTAAGAGGCAATTACTGGCCCAAGGTCACCCAGTGAGCTTCATCGCTGTGTGGGGAATCAAACCCTGGTCTCCCAGATCATAGTCCAGCACCTTAACCACTAAACCAATGTAAATTTCACGGGCATAAATTACACCAGCTTTCTAGAGTTAGGATTGCTCTGTAAGGAAGGACATGCATAGTAGTAACCTGAAAGCAGAAATAATATAAGGACAGTGTGTGGCAGGCTTTACTGGGAAGATGGCTATTCCGAAGATGCTGGGGCCTAGCACAGTCAAGCCCCCCCCCATAAATGGCCACTTATCCAAGTAAAATTTCCAGCAGAGCATATATGTCGGACCTTGCAACAGAGGAGCATCTTCAAGTACAAGTAAATGTTTTAGGTTCCTTGGCACCTCATACCATCACTTTCCTGCTCTCAGAATCAACAAAGCAGCCATTTCTGTAATATACACCTTACCCGACTGTATACACTGGCTTGCTTTATCTGTGGGCATATCGGTATATTAAGGCTATGAAGGGAAAATACTTAAGAAGGATAAACAAAAGAGATTATATACTGATTATTCCTCTACTTTAAAAGCAATCACTGCAGAGAGGTTAAAATTTGCCACTATCATAGTAAAGGGATTACTTCTATCTTGTTAATTTTTATCTGTTTGGTATTTTAAAAATATGTGTGAAATAGGAATAGTTTCATGGTCCTATTTCTTAGCAGAGATATAAATGCAAGCAGCAGGATGAGAATCAACCAGTCCACCCTTTCCCTCAGACACAAAATTTCCCTCAGACACAAATAATTACAGACACAATCTTCTTAAGTGAAAGATAAAGAATGTTTACTCATGACCTTTCATATGTTCAAGAAACATAGGCTCTAGCTTATATAGAAAAGTAGAAGTCTCAGTCCATGATAATGGTCATCAGGCTTAATAGAGAATATACAAAAATCCCAGACAAAGGAGGAGGAAGAGAAGCCAGGTAACCCCACCTTTTAGGAAGTTACATCACTGGTAAACAGGTACATGGGATATTTCCCAAATATCCCTTAAAGGGAACATGCAAGTTTGCTTATTCTAACATTATCATGGTGCAAAAACACTAGATTTTTCAGGGTTACCCTTTAACTGTTTCTCTGATGAAGCTAGGACAGTATTTCAGCATTGCAGTATATTGACATGAAAGGTGTGCTGACACATTCACACATTTTCACTAGACTATTCATCCCCCATGAACATGGGAAAGGGATATTCACTGACTTTTAGGGTGGCTTGCAAATTTACAGAATTTTCTCTTACTTTTTTGTCTTCCTTTTATGAGATAGTTTAGAGTTTTTACTTTTGTACAATAATAATAATAATAAATTTTATTTCTAGGCCGCCTATCTGGCCGCACAAGCAGCCACTCTAGGCGGCGTACAAGATCAAGTAAAATACAACATACAAACTACATAAAAACCCAAGAACTATAATATAAAACGAAACCGAACCCACCCATAGCTAAAACCAATAAAATTAGGCTACCCCAGGGATCTTGTAGGCCTGCCTGAATAGCCAGGTTTTCAAGGCTTGGCGAAAACTTGGCAGGGAGGGGGCATGGCAAAGATCATAAGGGAGAGAGTTCCAGAGGGTGGGGGCCACGATTGAAAATGCCCTCTCTCTGGTCCGCACCAGTCTAGCTGTTTTGACTGGTGGGACCGAGAAAAGGTCTTGAGTGGCTGATCTAGTCAGGCGGCATATTTGTTTTTTTTCAATAATTTTTATTCAGATTTTCATAAAACATACAAGACAAAATCATAAAACATTCAAAGACAAAAAACAAAATCAAAAATAGTTAAACAAAAAGAAAAAAAGAAAAAAAAACAAAAATAAAAAATAAAGAGTAAAATATTGACTTCCCATTTGTCAAAGATCAAATCAGTTATAAGTCTATAATATATAACAATCCTGTCTCTTAAGTCATATTATAAAATCACTTTCCTCCAGTAGTTATCTTACTTAATCATCAAATCTCATAAACATTACTTTATTCTTTCCACAAAAAGTCAAAGAGAGGTTTCAATTCTTTAAGAAATATATCTATCAATTTTTTTTTCCAGATAAGCATATCGATTAATCCATCTCATTACTAATTATGATAATCTTGTTGTCATAACCATAGTCAAAATAAACATTTCAATTAATCCATCACATCAGAATCTGTTAGGTTCAGTAATTTCAGTAGCCATTGTTCTATTATCCCTATTAGTTCCATTTTCCATCTTCCATCTTCAGTAGTCTTGTTAAGTCCAGTAATTTCAGTATCCAATCTTCCATTATCAGTATTCCATAATAATCTTGCTGTCAAAGCCATAGTCATATAGTAAGAGTCTGATGGGAATTACCTCTATCCCAAATATTTTCTTGCCATCCATTCTGAATAGGTTGCTGAAATACTGCTGTAAAATCATATCTCTGTTCTTTTTTTCAAAATACACTGGGTCATCTCTTGAAAGTTTTTCCATTGTCACATGGCTGCAGTTAATTCCATAGATTTTCTCTATATTGGGCTCCATCACATCATTCCAGTCCAGAAGATTATCCATGCCATTGATAACTTTATCTCTAGAATCTTCATTAATTTCTTCAGAGATAACATTGAGTTCCAAACAATAGATTTTATTTCTAAAGTCCATAGACTCCAAATCTTGTTCCTGTTCCACGTTTGTTCCAATCTCCGGGATCTCCTCTCTCACAGGGACCCCTGTTCCAGTCTCCAGGGTCTCCTCTCTCACAGGGACCCCTGTTCCAGTCTCCAGGGTCTCCTCTCTCACAAGGACCCCTATGTCTTTAATCTCCTGTGTCTCCAAACAATAAATTTTATTTCTAAAGTCCATAGACTCCAAATCTTTTTCCTGTTCCACGTTTGTTCCAATCTCCGGGGTCTCCTCTCTCACAGGGACCCCTTCCAGGGTCACCTCTCTCACAGGGACCCCTATATCTTTAATCTCCTGCTTCATTTTACTCAATTCAATTTTCAGCTCCTTACAACCCTGTCGCAGGTTTTGTTTCGTTATCTCAATCTCATCCATTATTTTCTGAAACATAGTTATTTCCAGCTTCTCAGCCACTTTCTTAATTGCCATTTTAAAAGAAAAATATAGGAAAACCACTTCTTATTTCAGCAACAATTGGGTTAATACTCCAAACTTGGTGACATCACAGTATAAACAGAGCAGACAGCCTTATCTCTCCATGTTTAAGTAAACAAAATGCAGTTCCCAGGATCGAAACAATTAATGGCGGTCGTCAGAAAACAGATTCGTCAAAATAAAATAGACCAAAAAGAGAGTAGTCTCAGACAATATAATATTCTTCAAAATAAAAATCTGGAATAGAAATCCCTCTTCTGTGTATATCTTTAGAATGCAAATCCAGGACAGCTTTTTGCAACAAAAACAGAGATAAGCTATTAATTAGTGAGTAGCAGAGAGAAGTTATGGCTCCCCAGTGAGATGTCAAAAACCGATCAATCTGGCAAATCTCTTTTAAACAGCAACAATTTAAGTCAAGTAAAAGAAAAATATAGAAAGAAGGGTGCTTGCCTGTTAGTGCGTTCTCTCTTAGAAGATAAGATGAACGTTCGCTTTTCCAGATAGAGCTTGTTGTTAAAAATCCGTCCCACCTTCGTCGGCTGGACCTCGTCCCATAAATTAATGAGATCTGGTCGTCCCAACAAAAATAGGCTTTGAGGTTAATCTCTTCGTTTCTCCCTACCCGGGAGAAGTTTAATCAGTCAAAAAAAGAAAAAATCTGACTGATATATCTGAATAAGCTTCTTTTGAGGCAGGAGCCCGTCTCAAAAGCAGGCACAGGCTAAGTCACCCTTCCCGGAAGTCCTCAGGCGGCATATTTGTTGATGCTGGAGGCGTTCCTTCAGATAAGCTGGGCCGAGACCATATAGGGCTTTAAAGGTTAGTACCAACACCTTGAATTGGGCCCGGTAAACAACTGGTAACCAGTGTAGATCTTGTAACACTGGAGTGATGTGATCGCGGCGACGGCTGTTTGTAATCAAACGTGCTGCCGCATTGCCCATTTTGACTACATAAGGGCTTCCCACTCAGAGCATGATGAATGCAGCACTAAGCTGCAATCCTAATTTTACTCACCTGGGATTTCTGAGTAGGCATGGTTAGGACTGCAGCCTTAGTATACAAAACAATGAATGAGGTAATCTATAAACTACACCTTTGACTCCTCCTACTTTTAGCAAAACCATATCCCATAGCCTTCTAAGTAAGGGGCCCATCACAAAAGATAATTCTCCTCTCTTGCCTATATCATCAAGCAACTTGAAAATGAGTGGATCTGGATAGGCAATGCAGACCTGGAGGAGTCAAAGGTGTGCCTTATGGATTTCATTAATCTCCAACCCATCTTTTCTCCCTTAACCTGAGCCCTGAAAACCAGCACAACAAGGAGCCAACTAGGCTTTCTCCACTGTGTGGTAGTTGTTTTTCTTGCATGGACCCTTTACCAGTGAAATTAAAAAATGGCATCTCCACCCTGTAGCCTGAGACAGCATGCCTTTGAATAGCAGTGCACACCAGCTGGAAAGGGCTATTGCCTCATGCCCTGCTTGTGGACATAGACCTCTGGTTGACCCCTGTGGGAAACAGGTTGCTGGCCTAGATAGGCCGTTGGTCTTCTAATGTATTGAAGTAGAACACTGCTCTTTTACCTCAGGAGTCTGCCACCTCATCCTGGGTAGACCAAGCCTTTGTTCTGATCCAGTGAGACAGCTCCTGTTCTCCAGGCAGAAGGTTTCATGTGACCTTCTGCACGAAGCAAAGTGTACCCATAAATGGCAAGAGCTGTGTACCCTATGGGGCTACTTGTATATTGTTGCGCTCCACCACAGTCTCTGAACGGTGAGTTTTCCAGGGGTCCCTGCGCTCGCCCAGGGTTTTGTTTCCTTGGGAAGAAGGTCAGCGGAGACTATGGTGTCTTTATGAAATATGGTTTACTTATTTACACACATTCTAACCTGAGCTTAGGATGGAGGGGTTCAAGGTATCAGCAGTCCAACATCCAGCTTTTCCATCAGGGTTACAGGAGGCACCCCAAAGCCATGGTGCAGAGAGCCAGTCTCTCTGCCTGCCTCCCATTCCCAGCCTTTCTCAGACACGCTGACTACACAAGCCTCTCCTAGGCCCCAGGAGGGGAGGGGAGGCTCTCCTGAAGAGTTTCAATGACAAAAGGATCTCCCTGGCCCATTCACCAGTTGATGGGCACCTGATAGACCCACTAACCCACCTGGCCACTCTATTAGATTAACAAAAGAAACTGACCAGCAGTGCCGGTTTCTCACCCCCAGGCACAGGATTCCAAATCAGAGGCTGGAAGGGGACTCAAAGAAATTATCCATCTCAACCCCAAACCCATAACAATATATTACCTTGCAAATTGTTAGAAATCCTGAAGCTAAAATGTCATGTAGCAGTAGTGTATTATGAATGGAGGAAACTATTGCCATATTCTCTTCTTTTCTGGAAAAAAGAAGAAAAATGCATGTGTTGATAAAACATTATAAATATGCAATTATAAGACTGTATCACTAGTCAGGAACAATAATTCATTGCTATTACCCAACATCATAATATTGTCCAGTTGCCAGTAATTGTTTATGCAGAAAATCATCACAATTTGCTGTTGGGTGGTTTAAGGAGTTGATAATAAGGGTAATGGCAAGAGAATGGAAGTGGCAGTTGAGTTCTTGGACGGCAGAGCTCCATGCCACAAAGGCTACCTCATGATTATTATTTATGTATTAGATTTATATCCTGCCCTTCCTCCCAGTAGGAGCCCTACTGTAATAAGCACTCAGTGGCTTAGACATCTTAAGGATGGGGCTATAAAGTGGACAGAAAATCCCAGAAAAATCCCAGGTGCCTCCTTCTCCCAGCCAGGTTCCTTATCAGATTCTGTTTAGGATGCTAGAGGACTCAATATATAAAGAAAAAGATGACTAAAAGAACTTAACACTTTTTTCCTTTTTTAATATTAACCATCCTTTCAACCCTCCACACCAGGGGCGGGGGACCTATAGCCCTCCAGACGTTGTTAGGCCACGACTTCCATCATCCCTGACTATTGGCCATGCTTGATGGAAGTTGGAGTGCAACAATATCTGGAGGGACACAGATTCCCCACCCCTGCTTTACCGTTAAGATCTGTAAAGAAACTATGTATTTGCATCTGGGTTTTTTAATGTTTTGTAATGTTTATATACTGTTAGGGATCTCTGGATCAGGTCATAGTATAACCAAGTAGGCCAGAAGCCTGGCTCTGCTGCTTTGTATTGGGCATCAGATAGTTATGGCTGGCTCAGTAACAGCTGCTAAGAGGGGACAGATGCTTCAAACGTGAAAATGGCTAGTGGGAGAAGCTGCAGTTGTTTATATATGGGCCAGGTGGATGATAAAATGCAATTCAAAATGGTGAAGGTGTTGGAGAATTTTGTATTTCTCCTTGGGTTCTTTTGCTCGGGGTCCTTGAATAAAAAATTTGAAGACACAGGCTTGGCGCAAAAAGGTAGGCCTTTACTGGATGACAAGTGTACACTTGGTCAGTCTCCCTCCTAGTGAGTGGAGAACTGCAGCTTGGCACTGTTTGCCTGGGGTTTCTATACATTTCAGGACAAAGACTTTAGCATCACCAATCAGGATTTAACACCTCAAAATGACATAGACATGACAGTATTACACAGGTATTACATGGGCATTTGCATAGGCATTGCATAGGTACTGCACTTCTCTGCATCGTGTTCTAGTGAATTTGGCAATGTTCAGTACTTCACATGAAAGTACATTTTCACAGTGAGCTAAGCACTCCAGCTAGTGAGCAAGCAATTTAGTTATGCATTTTATTACTGCAATTCTTTCTTTCTACATCTCAGGGATACTGAGATGTTCTGCACAATGTTATCTATTATTTTGAGTACAAATAGTGCCAAACAAACCAGTACAGTAAAGGGAGACAGCTCCAAAGAGAAAAGGATCTGGCTTCCTACTAAACTATTAAAATGTTATGAACTTTTATAGCTTTATAAAAGAATATATTTTGCTTATAGTTTATGTATATTGAATTCCCCATTAGCCATACATGTATGTATATATAAAATGCCCCATCAAAGCAATCATAATGCATAAATTGCATTGGTGTTGGAAGGCCCATATATAACCACTGATTGGTCATTAAAGAAGACCAATAGGTGAGGGCCCTAACAGGGTTAAGAACATGATTGGGCAAAGGTTCTGTCTAGGGAAGAACAAAAGGCCAGTCAGAATCAGGTAAAAGTCAGTTGGGGACTGGTTGTTGATCAGAAAAAAGTAAGTTGGACTATCTGACCGAACCATGCTGGGAGAGTCCTGAAGGCTACATCTGGTGGCTGAGGAGAGCAAGAACCTCCCATGAGATTATGATGAAGCTTCAAATAAGCAGCAGACTCCAGAACCAGCGGCCATCAAACAGAGGTCTGCCCAGAGGGTGAATATAAGCAAGCCATTCCTGATACATCTGAACTAGGAATGGTGAGGAGTCCAGAGTGGCAAACATATCAATTCTAAAGCAACACTAAAGCAATATAAACAAAACTCCAAAAAATAGTTAAAAACAACCTTCCAAAAACAATTAACAACTCCTCAATCAGCTACTCTCAAAACTAATAATTCCAGAGAAGCCAGGACAGGTCTTTCAGCCATCAAATGCCTGGCTGAACAGGATATTTTAAAATTCTTCCTGAATGTTAATAATGAAAGAAACTGGTGCACCTCACTAGGAAAGGCATTCTACCACCAAGAAGGCCCTGTCACAGGTCACTGCCAACCAGGCAACCCCCAGTGGCAGTTGTTGACCCTTAGGCAATACTACCTCTGGTTGTTCTTCATCAAGTCTGAAAGCCTGGAGCAAGGAAGAGTTTTTGTTATGTCTTTGTAGGAACTTGCAGGCTGCCAAGGTCAACTGGTTCCTAGGCAACGGGAGATAGGGCTGGAGTGAGAGCAGCCAGTTTCTCTGTGTTTTTTTTCTGTGGGGGTTTTTGTTCTTGAAGGAGCAGCAGCTTTCTGTGTGAGCTCTTGCTATGTGTGAAAACGAAACTGCTTAATGCCTTAATGTCCTGAGTAAATGGACTCTTAACACTATGTCGTGTTCTTGGAATTTCTTGACCACTTATACTCTAATGTAACAGCGCTTACAATGCAAATACCGCACACATCAACAGGGTTATGGGCCCAGATCCAGCGCGCATTACAACGAAGTAAGTGGTCTGAGCTGCAGACTGAGTTCCAGAGAGCAGCGTGATTGATTGTGCCAGACAGAGGTGAGCAGAGATGGCTGTAAACATGTCTGGAGGCATGCCAATGGAAAGGCTTACGGAAAATAATTACGCCAGCTGGAAGATGAGAATGCGGGCTTTTCTGATAAAAGAGAAGTTATTTGCTGTGATTGAAGGGACCCCACCGGTACCACCAACAGCAGCCTGGACGCACAGAGATGAGAAGGCGCAGGCTTTTATTACCTTGGCTCTATCCGACTCTCAACTGCTGCACGTAAGAGATGAACCCTCAGCCAAACATATGTGGGACGTGTTGCAGGCTCTTCATGTGCAACAGACAGCGGGATCCAAGCTGTGTCTGGCAAGGAAGCTGTACCAGATGCGTTTCACGGATGAGTGCACCATGAGTGAGCATCTTACTGAATTCAGGCGCCTATTTGCTGAATTAGAAGACCGAGGCGTGGAACACAGTATCCTTCAGAAGACGTATATTATCCTGGCTTCACTCGATGGAAGCTGGAATAATTTTGTGATGGCAATGGAAGCAGTGCCAGATGGGGGGCTGAATGTGGGTTTTATTGAGGAAAAATTGACCCAGGAGTGGCAGCGGAGACAGGAGGCGAAAAAGGCCGAACCGAAGGAAGCTGTCAGAAGCAAGCAGGCAAACTACCAGGAGCAGCAACGGCTGAAAACTTGTTATTTTTGCGGAGCACATGGACATATTCAAAGAGACTGTGCAGTCAAGCCTCCCCTGCTGATCTAGGGCCTGAGATGGTTAATATTGGGGATGAAGCTTTTTTGGGTAGTTGGGTACCAAGCCATTTAGGGCATTGTATGCTAGTACTAATAGAGAGGGGCAAAGGGGAAAAACAAATTAAGCAGTGATGGGGTGACTTTTGTGGAATGGGTTTGAAATAGTAACTTCCCCAGTGTGGAAACCCATGTGATGTTCCTGCTTATATTGTAAATATGGTAAGTGCTGGTTATATAGAAGGCATATGGTAAGTGGAGTGAAAGAGGAGGGGGAGTACATGAGCAGTAGAATGCTGGATGATTGGCTGAGCGTTTGAATGGCTGGGAGTATAAATGGAAGAATGACAGTTGAATCAGGGAGGTGGATGTTGGAGATTTAGAGAGGTGAAAGAGAGGTTTTGGTGGTGTTTGGAGGTGGATTGTGGTTGACAGTGAGTCGGAGTTCTGAGGCAATTAGTAAGAAGTCAAGTACATAACAGAATATAGATGAAACCATACGCTTGTGAAACATTCCTTAAGTAATCTTGTTATTTCTAATCCTTAATAAATATTTCTTGGTTAAATAAAAGCCTGATTCCTTCAGCTGGGATACACATACCAGGGGGAATAGCAAAGTAACCAAGGCTGAACAGTTTGTATCGAATGGTGGCAGCGGCGGATCGGAGGAAAGTGTATCCAGTCCCACAGAGAAACCCAGAGCTGTATGCTTCAGAGTCAAGGGGCTTCAGGGGGCTTTACAAATTACCTATACCCATTGACACAAGGTATCGGAATAGCCAGGCAGTGACTAGGCACAGTCTATTGGCTAAAAGGGTTACAGAGTGTTGGGTGGTGCTGCCTAGCAGAGGGATCTTTTGAGATCGGCGCTAGTGCTGTAAAGGGTAAGAATAAACCTGACATTCCTGTCTGCTGGTAGCCACAAAGTGAGAGCTTCACAGGTGGTGCCGGGGAAGGATGTCACAACCCACAACCATTATGAGCTGGGCCCAAACACCACCAAATTTGGGATTAGCTCATAATGGGGTCATCTCCTGCTGCCACCAGCTAACTTTTCTTGCTCATCCTGCTGCCTTCTCCAGGCCAAGTTAGTCTTGTGTGAAGGGCTGGGGGAACTGGCGACAGGGAGGTTTCACTGGAGAGGTCTTGCTGGCCACTCCTGAGTAGGGATGGGGTTCGCTGCCTAGTTCTGATCCATTTGTATTCTTTTTTTGTTCCCGCTTGCTTTGGCACTTGCCAATTCGATCCACTGTTGTTGTTTTGGCTGCAAAAAAATTGTGTAATTTTTAACGTAAATGCCTATGTAAATGATCACGGTGTTCCATGTGGTTTATTTTTTCCTATTTATCACACTTACACACTGTTACAAATACATCAACTTAGATAAAATTACGAAGATAATTACATAAAATCAGGGGGGGGGGATTCAGAAAAAAATCAATTACAGCCACAACCCACCGCAAGAAATCAGTGCTGGTCTGAAAAGATAGTGGACTGTCAAATTCAGTCAGAATCCGGTACTAAGTCTGATTTAACAGTTATTCTCCCCATCCCTACTCCTGAGCAAGCTCAGAAGCAAAATTTCCTACTGAAGAGCTTAAAAAAGTAAGTGTACTGCCTTCAAGTCGATTCCGACTTATGGCGACCCAATGAATAGGGTTTTCATGAGGCTGAGAGGCAGTGACTGGCCCAAGGTCACCCAGTGAGCTTCATGGCTATGTGGGGATTCACACCCTGGTCTCCCAGGTTGTAGTCCAACATCTTAACCACTACACCACACTGGCTCTCATACTGAAGAGTTTAGGAGATGTCATTTTCTAGGCTTCCCAAGGAGGAAAGAACAATACACGCTCACAAAATGCAATCATTATTTCATAGGAATTAAAATGGAGTTATTAGATGTGTAAAACGTTCTCTCAGCTTGTATTAAACATTTAAGTATTATTTTAAATATGCATAGGGCATTGCAGGACTTAACAACCTTGTGAAGTAGATCATTGGTATTTTGATTTATCAGGTGAAAATAAAGGACAAAAAGGAGATGATGCCATCTAGAAGCATGTCAATGGCCTTGGAATTTAACCCAGGCCCCTAAGGACCTCTCCTCATTCTGTATTCCTATATGTTTTCCTTTAGGTTTTTTTTTTAACAGAAATACTCAGGCTGTTGTTAAATGGGGATAGGCCAGAAGAATATGCTAGTTTAAGAAATGTTGAGCTTTATTTGTTTTAGTTAGAGAAATGAAACAACCAATTACTTTTGTTCTCAGAATTGGGTCACATGAGCGTATCATGAGGAGTGCTTCTATACATGGTTCCAGCAATCAAACAGTAATGTTCTCTTCTAGAATACTATTAGCTGTAAATGGTGGAAGCAAAACACTAGTCCACCACTACCCCTCTGGTTTTCTTTCCAACCAATAATCTGCACCTACTGAGTATACTCAGATCTCATTGGGTTGTATTTGTGGGGGGTGGGATAGCCCCCTTATTTTTTTTAAGAAGTTTTTTTGTACTTCTGCTGATGCCTTCCTCTTGTTTCTCAGTAACTCCATTTCAACTTCAGTCGCATCAGTATTCACCAGCTGGGTTTGCTATTAGATGGCATGATTTATTAGATTATGCGTTCACTAATCATGTCCTTTAATCTACTCCTCCTCTTCCTCCCTTCTGTTCCTGTCTTTGTTCTGAGTTAGTTAGTAATGGCTTCCTGAGTGGAAGTTGCATGGCTGCTGCTTCAGCATGTATGACTTTTCCTTTTTGTAGTAATAAATCTTAAGTTATTCTTTCTTCTTTCAGCTACTGGTCCTTAACAGGCCAGTTATTTCTTCAATCCACTGAAAACTCTAACACTTGTTCTATTTTGTTCATTTGTTCTATTTTTCCTGGTACTGTAGAACACATTATCCTTGTGGTAAAAGATCAAGGGAGTCAAGTAATTTCACCTTCTTTTAGTAGTCATCCTAATCCCAAGAGAGAGATGCATGCTGGGAAGCAGATTTCCTAATCTCCAGCTAGATGAAGAAGCATTCGAATGTGTGTCTTGCTCCCTAATGGGACACATCCAGTCTCCTCTCCCACCCAAAGAGACGATAAACCCTGTCAGTGATATTGATATGCATGCTCAGTAAAAGCAGCCCAGTGCTGCACATGTATATCAAGTTAACAGAGCAATTCTATACATGTCTACTCCAAAGGAAATCCCACTGAGATCAGAATCCCACTGAGGGTAGGATTGTGGACTAAAAATGTAATGAATAAGCTGACATTATTACAAAATCTGAATTCCAGTAGCTGGCTGACAGTGTGATGAAACAAACTTTTAGACACTCTCTGTCCAGGTTGCCAGTAACCCTTTTGAGCCTTCAAAAAAGCACATGAGGGCTTAAACTGGGGAGGAGTCACTGGGGAGGGATACCAAGCTGTGCGCTGGCTTCACCTGCAAGCTTTCTGCCTTGAGCAGGAAGGTCTGAAGGAAGTTTATGAGTGTGTGCAGCTGAACGCACTTACAAGCTATCTTTAGATCTTTCAAGAAGGTCAGGAGTTAAGCAGGCATGTGCCCAGCACATATTGGGACATTGGAGTGGGATTGCTGTTCATGGGCTAACTCTCCCTCCTCAATTAGCCCTCATGTTTCCTATTGACCACTTGAACAGTGATATAGGGCTCATCCAAACGGAGTGGGATAATCCATGTTTTTCATATCTGCTTTGTCATCTGACAGTCCCCACTCACCTGTTTGTTCACTCTTTCTCGGTGTAAAAAAACCGCTTTTTTCATGCCTGCACATGCAGTGGGAGTACCCCCACATTCTTTTTGCTTTTTCCCAGCTCCGCCTCCAACACAACCCACTACCAGCCAATTGGTGCGCAAAATCTGACGTGTGCTCCTCCGCCCATTCACCCACAATCAGCAATACGCATGCACTTGAACATAAGAGCACGAAAGTTTGAATTTCCTGTGTCAGTAATGGAGTTCCTTGCCGCTTGCCACTCTTGTATTTTCGATATTACGCAAATATGAATGTATGTGTTTTTGCTGAGCTTTTCTACAGTGCAGCGCTTGGCTGCGGCTCCCAGCTCTTCCCCAGGAATGCTGCCCCCGAGGGAAGCAAGCAGCAGCACCCCGCGGGTGGCCACTCTTGGCTCGGGGAGGGAATGCGGGCAAAGAGCCCCGCACGCTGCTGTGCAAAGCCTGAGAGATCCAGGCAATTCTGCGAGGTATTGGGGGGGTTAGAGAGAGAGCCCAGGGATTGGGCTCGTGGGAGTTGTAGTTCAAAAAAGTAACTTTTCCAAGCTCTGGATTCACGTGGTGGTGATGAAATGCCTTGTGCTACCATTTTACTACAGTATATGTGTTATTACTAGTTAATATACATTTGCCATTTATGAAGGAGTCGGAGTCGGAGTCGGAGTCGGAGTCAGACAGTAGAAAAATAGAGGAGTCGGAGTTGAAATTCTGGTGTAGCGACTCCACAGCCCTGCTTGAGACACAGACAACCAACCAAATAATATATACCCCTAATTTCAGAATTGTACAGTTCTCAGCATGCTAATTGAAAAATAAGTACTGCCTTGTCCCGTATGTCAAGAGGCCAATAGCTGAGATCACTTAGGGGAGCACAGATTTGATTTGATTTGATTTTAATATTTCTACCCCGCCTTCCGCCCAAAAGGCCCTCAAGGCGGCTTACAAAAGAGCACCCGTATAAAACACACCAATAAAACAATAATATATCAATAAAACATCAATAATACATAAATAAAACAATAAACAATAAAAAACACAATACAATTGGTAATACATTTCAAAGTTAACACAAACTACCTCCCCCCTCACAGATAGTGATCCCCTCTGGTCCAGAAGCACAGCTTATCTCAACAAGGAGTTGTGTCTTCAGCACAGTGGATCGACATGGAACTCCATCCCAGTAGAAACCAGGCAGGCACTGTCCCTGCAAAATTTCAGACATCCGGTCAAAACTGTTTTACTTCAGGAGGCTTTTGGACTATGAGTGCTGCTCTAATGTTTTTATTTTCTGATGTTTTAATCCATGTTTTAAATTTTGTACACTGTGGGTGGTATTCAACTAAGTCCCTCTCAAATTAGAACCATTGAATGAATGAACTTAAGTTAGTCATGCCCATTCACTTCAATAGCTCTATTCTGAGTAGGAGTAGCATTGAATACCATCCACTACATTTTCATTTTCTTGGTAAGCTGCTTTGAAGCAAATGTGGAAAGTGGGATATCATAAACAAACAAACAAACAAATAGTATTGAGAACTGTGTTCAGATGGGATATATGCCCTCATAAGTGTGTTTAAGGATTGCCACTGGTTTCCTTATTGTCTTCTTACAGTTCAGTCTCCAGTAATACGAATTTCTCCCTACCTTTTAATGTGAAAGATTAACAGAACATGTTTTAACTGCCTCCTTCCTTGATTTGTGCATGAATGCCACTTTAATAGCATAGCAGTTGGCAATATTTTCTCATTCAGCAAAGAGCTTCAGGGCATTCTCTATTTTATCATGCCTTAGAAGTAATCTCCAGAGACTATTCATTAAATACGACAGAGTTTGACTCTGGGAAATAATGGGAAATAAAGCCTAACTATCACAGAAAACAAAACATACAATGCACTCCTTAGCTAGGTCTGAGATTATTATAGCTCCTTAAATTGATTGGTCACAAATTGTTCTCTGTGCATGGTGGCCGTTGCTTATAATGCCCATGATGTATTCAGATAATTCTCTCGGTGTGCAGCTGCACTTTCTTCTGCAATTCTAGCAAATTAAAATCCCCATAACCACCTGCAGCTGACATGGGCAAGAAGTATGATCCAGGAAGTGGGTGCACATTTCCTTGACTTCAGCTTCAGCTGAACTTGTTTTAACTGCTCACTTGAAGTGCCTTCACACATGATATCTGTAGACGTTACCACCATCAGTTATTGTGAAGATCATGCATTGGTCATCGATTATGCATGGGAGGACAGTGGGTGTTTTCCCTGATACTTTTTAAAACTGGGCTGGAGGACAGAAGTGTGAAGCCTCCAAAGGAGGAGAAAGAGGAAGGGGAAAGGGAGCAAATGTACAAACTGGAAAGTCAGTGTAATGAGATGAGATAGTATTTTGCTAGTTTGTGGCTACATACATATTTCCATGTTTTAGCAGCATAACAGAGGAAAACAGTGTTTAACCCTCCCCCATCCACTCATTCTTCCCTGTGACAGTTGTCACTCAACCCCCTTGCTTCCCTATGGGCTTATTTCTGTTCTTGGAGTTGAGGGAAAAACCAGTTTGAGAGAAGGGTTGTAGAAAAGAATCAGCAAGGGACAGAAAGTTAGGCTCTCTACTCACCCTTTGAATCATCTCTGCAAATGCCCTCACTTCCCTCCGTATTAGGGCTATGATGCAAGGTCCTCAAATCCTTAGAATGGAATGTCACTCCATTCTAAGTTTGCAGCATGTTCAAGTCCCCTTTACTGTTCAATCAGTTTAAATTTTAATTTGACTGGGCATGGTTATGTAGTGCCGCAGGGTGATTGATATGCTCATTTTCTGTGTTACCTGTTCTTTTTAATATGTAAGGTTCTATTCTTGATTGTTGTAGACTGCCTTCATAACAGAGGTTTCATTCTAGTTATAAAGGTTTTACTCCACATGGCTGGTTAATGTTATAAAAGCTGGCAAACAAAGTTATACTATGTTAGCTTAATAGTTGAGAAAAATCGCAATCCCATTCAAACTTGAAAAGGCTTGTGAGCTGTAGCCACTTGTTACTGGGCCTTGAAATACAAGGAAAGTGGCTGTTCTTTTGGCATGTGTCTTCTTTGCAGCATCAGGGAACCTTCAAACACTGCACACATCTGAAATATATTTGAGTGAAGTAGATCAGCCTATACCCAGTTGTGGCTGGTGCTTATTGGAACTGGTAGGCAGGAAAGCAGGGAGCCATACTGTAAGTGGAGCCAGAGCCAATGACAGGCAGAGACAGAACCAATGAGAGGCAGAGGCAACTAATTCTAATTTTGTCCCCTTCCTCTTCCTTGCTGAGTTCTACAAGGGCAACTCTGAGATGAGGGATGAGGAAGGTAGCAGGCAATTCCATCACTGGACTGGATGTAGGTAAGAAAGCAGGCAGGTGAGGGCTGGCTGAGGGCAACTAAGGTCAGTGGGACAGTGGTCCTAATGGACCATCCTCCATTGCTCACACCATACTGATTTATTTCAAACATTTATGTTCCACTTGTCAGATATATACATCATCTTAGAGCAGCTCAATAATCTCAAAGCAGGTTTGAAAAGTTACTGATGGGACAGAGCGTAAACTAGGAAATTAAACTGAGCAGTCAAGGGTCAGTGATGATGGACGTTGTAGTCCAGCAACATCTGGAGTGCTACAAGCTCCCCGCCCCTGTTGTAGGGATTTCAAGCAGCTGATTTGTGTGATTCTTGTTTTATAGAAACATAAAATAGTAGAATTGGAAAGGGCCTGTAAGGCCACCGAGTCCAACCCCCTCCTCAATGCAGGAATCCATGTTAAAGCACACCTTACAAATGGCTGTCAAGCTGCTTCTTGAATGTCTCCAGCGTTGGAGAGCCCACCACCTCCCTGGGTAATTGGTTCCATTGTCATACCACTTTAACAGTTAGGACATTTCCCCCCAAATCTGGCTTCCTGTACCTTGAGCCCATTATTCTGTGTCCAGCACTCTGGGATGATCAAGAAGAGATCCTGGCCTTTGTCTGTGTACTTGAAGACTGCTGTCATATCTCCCTTCAGTCTTCTCTTCTCAGGGTGAATATGCCCAGTTCTTTCAGTCTCACCTCATAGGGCTTTGTTTCCAGTTCCCTAATCATCTTTTTGCCCTCCTCTGAACCTATTCATTTGTCTGCATCTTTATTTATTTATTTATTATTTGATTTATATCCCACCCTTCCTCCCAGCAGGAGCCCAGGGGGACAATCCTTCTTAAGCAATCCTTCTTAAAGTGTGATGTCCAGAATTGGACACAGTACTCAAGATGAGGCCCAGCAAGTGCTGAATAGAGGGGAACTAGTACTTCATGTGATTTGGAAACTATGCTTCTGTTAATGCAGCATAAAACAGCATTTGCCGTTTTTGCAGCCACATCACACTGTTGGCTCATATTCAGCTTATGATCGACAACAATTCCAAGATCCTTTTTGCGTGTAGTGTTGCTGAGCTAGGTCTCCCCCATCTTAAAACTGTGCACTTGGTTTCTTTTTCCTAGGTATAGAACTTTGCACTTATCCCTGTTAAATTTCATTCTGTTGTTTTCAGCCCACTGCTCCAGCCTATCAAGATCCCTTTGAATTTTGTTTCTGTCTTCCAGGGTATTACCTATCCCTCCCAATTTTGTATCATCTGCAGATTTGATAAGCATTCCCTGTACCTCCTCATCCAAATCATTAATAAAAATGTTGAAGAGCATTGGGCCCAGGACTGAGCTCTGTGGTACCCTGTTCATTATCCCCAGACACACACTTTGAGAAGGAACCATTAATAAGCACTTTTGGGGTATGATTCAGTACTCTACATAGTCCCTTTTTTCCGAAGTGGCCACCTATCATAATAAGCATTTGTCTCTTAAACATAAAGAGGAGGAGATGATAAGTGCCATGGTCAGTAATGCTGAGATCTGAGAACCAATTCTTTGTTAGGGTTGCTCTTTTGGAATATTTCAGTGACAGCTGTGTTAAAAAATCATCAGAGAGCAGCTTATGCTTGTATCTGGGGGGAAATGTTTTGGCTTCAGGTTTCCAGGTTCTTAGTGCATAGAAGCTTGGCTAGAGGTATGGAAAAGCAACGTCAGCAGTACAAAGAAGTTCCTTTGGACTAATTTCAAGTAAGAGTTTCTTTGACTTATCTGGGACACGCAGCTGAGAAGTCACAGGATAGGATTTTAGCTAACAAACGGTTGGCCCAGTTGTGTCATTTTCTTGGCTCCGTTGTGAAATATCAGCTGAAAGAAGGGCTCCTCGGCATTTGTTGTCTCTGTGTTTGGCCGCCTGACCACTTGCACCTGTCAGTGGTTGCAACACTGCTTGTTCTTTCTGATGTCCAATGAACAAATGTTCTGCTGATGCCATGAAAAGCCAGCGTATCTCTTGTTGTACCCAACCAAGACAACTCTATGAAGTGCTTGGCCCTGCTGAGTTGAATCAGGAAGTGAGCCACATGGAGTCTTCCTTGGGCGGTTTCTTCCAGGTTCCTCCTTCCAGAAAAGCAAAGAGAGGCAAGAACAACAAAATGAGGTCTTTTTTCTGTCTCGTACTCTCCTTGACCATCCCATTACTACAGTGGCTGGGCAGCACATGTGGGCCCTCCAGGACTTTCTATCTGGTCCTCAGGACTCTTCCCAGGCCATATTCCTCACTGTCGCAGCTTCATGCCCCTGATGTTTTGGCCTGCTGCATTGTGTCTTTGAGGTTTGACAATGCTTGTCTGACTAGAGAAGGGTAGGTGAGTTTGTGTAGAAAGTAGCCAATTGCATTCATTGCTCTGCCCACTTTTGCCCCTTGCCCCACCCACCGCTGGCAAGTGGCCCTCAGAAGATCGCCTAGAGAAGGTAATGTGGCCCTTGAGCTGAAAATGTTCCCTGCCCCTGCCTTACTAGCTCAGCAAGACATTTTGCATGTTTTGCTTGCATTACATCTTGGGGGTATTGGAGGTAGACCTGAAAAGGAGAAGGATCTAGACAGGATTGTCAAGACATGGGGGGGGCTTACCCCAAAAAATATCAGCATAAGGACCAAGAAGGCATTCCTTGATATGGTAAGTTTCTATTTCCACTCACATTACTTTGGACAGAGAAAAATAGTTGAGGGGTCCAGCTTTGCACCAATTGCTTCCCCTTCATCCTGTAGCTCTGTTGGTCTGCTCTTTTAGGCACCAGTGTTAGCATAAACCTTTAGTTTGAGAAAGGCTCTGTGTAATGAGGTTTACTGCAGCATCCAATGTAGCAATGAGGTTCACCTTCCAGTACATTGACATTGCTTTATTTAGTTAGGTTTGTCAGGACTTGTCGCAGTGGCGGCTGATGGCCCTACGTCAGTGAGGCAATGGAATCCGCTCCAGGTTTTAGTTCAGACTTTCAAGGAGCTGTCCAAGGTACTTCAGAAACTTGGCCAGCTCCTTGAAAGTTTAGACTAAAACCTGGAACAGATCCCACTACCCCACTGACACAAAGCCACCAGCCACCACTGACTTGTCATAATGATAATTATGTAACTAGGCATTAAACCTAGTTACACAGAGCTTGTCCCAAAGTAAAGGTTTATGCTAGCATTGGTGTAACGTGTCTTGGAACATACAGTAGCAGCATATGGTCCCTCCCATCACTGTTTTTCTTTTAAAAAGTTGCCTATTCTTCTATCATAAAATTTCTTCACTTCACGTTATTTAGGTAGCCCAGACTAACCCAAACTGGGCATGCAAAATTAAAAACAAACTTTAGTATGCATTTGAGAAGAATACTATATCAGACAACTGAAATGGAAGGGATTAAAGTTAACAAAAAAAATCCTATTCTATGGGATTATGGTGGGGGAAGATCCCCAGTCGCTTTTCACTTTTGATTGACAGCTTCATTATGCAAATTGCCAGTTAATACCACAAATGGAACCAATAGGTCCAGGATCATTTAATTTATTCACATCTGCCTATGCTCATAAGACAGGTATTAGAAAGCTGCTCAGCATGGATTGTGAAGCTTTTGCAGGTGCTTTCCAACTATTGTACTGCTGGAGGAGGAAGGGAATAGCAATGAAGCGCTATGCTCAGGTACAGATGCTGGTCGTGAACTGAAAATGTACCTTGCAAAGAAAAATGAATGGTTTTGAGGTCTGAAACAGAGTTAGGCCTATAGTCACATTTCTTCCATGCACTTTAACTGAAGATTCTGTACACTGCTGTGAAAATGTTAACCATCTGTCTGTTGTTGAAAATGCTGGAGAGGACATATCTTCCAGCTTTGTTCTCTGGCTACTGCAAGAGGCTAAAGGTGAATTTGCCAATGGCTTCTCCCATACTGTGAAGTCACCAGTTTCGATACAATACTCCCAGGCAAACCATACATTTGCCAACAACATTTTCTTTGATGCTGTTCTTGAAACACCTGAGAGAGTTTCTTCCAGGGATCATAGATGTGATTATCTTGGGAGCTCTTGTGACTTTCTCTAGATCACACAAACCCAGTGCTGTATAATGTATAGCATTTCTTGATACCACCTAGGAATGGGGTGAGAAATTAAAGTGTGTATTGAATTTTAATGAGAAACTATCTCATTTGCGCTTTTTGAACCAATTTGCGAACCAAAACACAATTATCTTTCAAAATTCACACCTGCCCAAATTTTGCAAAGTAGTTCCAAGAAATGTGTACAAAAGTGCGTGGATTAGGAGAAAGTGCATAAAATCCATAAATTAGTGAGAATAACATACAAAAATGCTTATTAGGGGAAATTGCTTGCAAAAATGTGTTTATTAGTCAAAACTGCATAGACAAATGTATATATTAAGAGAAATTTGCACTAAAAAGTTGACAAATTTTCCTAGGGATTTTTTTTTTAATTGCAAATTGCGCAAGAAATGTGGAGAACTGAAGTTAAGACTGTAAGTTGGGGGAGGGGAGGGAGAGAGAGAAAGAAATTGATACTAACAGATTCATCCATCTCCAATACCATGTGTATGAGGAGAAGTGATCATTACTTTACAATGAAACTGAGGGCCAGCCTCCCCATGACATTAAATGCGGTTTTGCATTTAATGCACACTATGCAAATAGCAGGGGAGGGAGAGCACAAAGTTATCAGGATCACAGCAGGTGGGGAGGGGGAATGTACCTTCCCTCCCCTGCTGAGGTCCTAATAAAAATTGCTCTTCTGAAACTGCTATTTGCTTCCGGAGGAAACCTCTCATTGGTGCCAGTACAATTTCAGCCTAATGGAGATTTGGCGTTCAAGATGACTACAATATATGTGCAAGCAGCATTTTAAGCTGTGGGCCTTCAATCTGAGGATGTCGAGCAGAGGTCAAGAAATGCCGGTAGGCTGTCTGCAGCAATATAAAAAAACTGAAAGATGCACCAATACCCCAAAGGTCCTTGCATCTCTCTGCACATAGGTCCAAGCACGCTATGATACTTCATCATTCATACAAAAACAAATAATGTTGACTTGAATGTTTCCCCAGAATTCTTCACGCTTCATTTAAATTCCTGAAAAAATACCATGTCCTTATTGAGATCAACTAGCAGTGCAATGGTTGTTCCTGACGCACATTTTAGAGAGGGCCACAGAAGATCAAAGTTGTAACCCATAATGCTCCGGCTTCTTTTTTGTTTAGCCTACATTGAAGAACTCATTTCACTTGTTGGGTTTGACTATACACCAAGGCAAACAAAAGGCAAGGTCATTTGGGTTCCTGTTAAATAACATCCATCACTTTGTTACAAATATTGTGGTGATTGCCCATTGACTCCCTTCCACCTATTTGTCATATTTATTGACATGCCATTACTTTTTTTTCAATAACAGCCCCTCTCGTTGGGCATTTATAGCTATGTTAATTGCTAACTTCAGACACTGCAAAGAAGGAACATTGTTTGCTTGCTGTCAAGTTTAATGTTAGAAGAAGAGAGTGGGAGAGGCTTTGAGAAAGATCACGTGGAAGCCAGTTGGTCAAAAAATGGCTGAAATGGAATCATAGCAATCTTAAATGTATGATGCATTTATTACATAGATACATATAGGACCCAGCCTATTATTCTAATTGTAAATTGTTTTAATGGATTTTAATATTATATTTGTATATTGTTGTAACCCACTTTCGGACCTTATCATCTTGTTCTTCCTTTTTGAAATGCTTGAAGTGGCTTAACCACTGTGGTCTTCCACACCTGTGGAAGTCCACACCCATTTAGCATCAAACACTATAGGGTTCATATGACACCCCCCATGCATTGAAAAGCATGTGAAGAGACCTTGCCGCATGCAGAGGTCACACCTTCTAGCCACCCACACATTCAGCCAGTGTGTGAAGGGACTCTACTTGCATACTAATGTACTCTCATAGAGCTCTTCCACACAAGCTGCCCATTAGCCACTGAGCCAAGTTCAAGGTTCTGGTTTGGGTGTATGATCACCTATACAGCTTGGGACCGGATCCCAAGATTGTCTTAGCCCTTATATACCCAGTCGATCACTGTGCTCTGCAGCTGAGGGCCTCCTGCAGATACCATCTTATCAGGAGGTTGGTTCCACACAACATAGGAAGCAGACCTTTATTGTAGTGGCACCTACCCTTTGGAATTCCCTCCCCTTAAATATTAGACAGGCGCCATCTCTGTTATCTTTTTGGCACCTACTGAAGACCTTCCTCTTTCAACAAGCCTTTTAAGTAGAGACCTTATCCCAGTCTGCATCTGTGCTGGAATTGCTTTTTACGATTTTTAAAAATTTTTTTAAAAAAGATGTTTTTAAATATGTTTTACTTTAATACATTTTAATATCTTTATATATATATAAAGTCTTTATATATATACTCTTGCATGGAGGAGCTCTACATACGTCCATCAGTCCATCACATGCTGACAGGATGCATGGATGGGGGGCATGGCTACTGCGCATGTCAGCAGCTGGAGGCAGGGCTAGCCTGTATGGCCTGCAAACTATCTCATGTGGTCTTTCAACAAACAAGAGGGTATCATACACACTGCTACAGCATCATAGAAGTTGGCTCTTTTATGTACAAAACCATGGTGGAGAAGGGGAAGATAAACATTCACAGGAGGATGAACACTTATGAGAAGTGAGTTCACAGTTCACAGTTCTGGAATCTGTTCCATCAGCTTCTTGGTGCTTGTTATGAGGAGCAAATTAGACATAGCCTTTTCCATGTTATATTCTGAATATTATCATACTTATAAGTATGTGAAGTGGCTCAGAAAGTGAATACAAATTCTGCCAATGGTTATTACAGCTCTGTTCATTCTCAGAATTATACACATTTTGTGTGTGTGGAGAGGATTATTGTGCTTAGTGTGGATCCACACAGCCCTTACAATACTGCAAACCTGTGATATTTTCAGCAAAACTGTGGCTAAGACTGTGTGATGTTTTGCATTTGAAAATCTTGAGATAACCTGTATTTGCTTAACACTTGCTGAACATGTTTTGTCAGGAGACCTTTATTTCATCATGTTATGTAATGATGAAAAATCATTGTCAGGGTGATTCTTGGGAGGGGAAAGATGGCTGTAGCTCAGTGCAAGAATGCCTGCTTTGCCTGCAGAAAGATGCTAGTCCAATCCCTGTGTCTCCAGGTAGGGTCTGGAGATGTCATCTCTTTGAAACCCAGGGGAGCAGCTGCCAGTCAGTGTAGAAAAGACTGAACTTGATGGACTCACCGTCGGGCTCAGGACAAGGCAGCTTCCTAGGTTCCTTTGGCTGCCCCCATTAGGCACATGTAGATCCAGTCATAAAATAAAAAAAAATACAGACCTCAAAGATGGGCAAAATGGTTTTGGACAGAGGAAAAGAAGAAATGTTCCAAGATGAGGCTGGAGCAGAGGAGGAGGAACAGAAGCAGGAAACTGTGATAAGGGTTAGAAGGCACATTTCACTCAAAATGTGTTACATATTGGATTACCAGTAAGAAAAAATAAATGTAACCCAGTTCCAATAATGAGAAGATAAGCCACATCCTCAGAGGATGCATGCATAGATATCAGCAATATTGTGGCAAAAATAATGCTGGTTTTATTAGATTCATCAGACCATCTTACCCTTTATCTGCAAGTGAGCAGATGCATTCACTAGTTCCAAATGATCAGACTGTAGCTTCAAAAACAGACTTGCCTCTTCAATAAGCAGATTTACAAGTAAAATGAACATCTTTCCCAAGATGGCAGGGGAAATGCAGCTATTTCTTCATAACACTTACAGGGATCCTGCAAAAATATTTACCCTATATTGAAATGGAGGCCTTGGCCTGAAAAATATAGCTCAGTAAATGAATATTTAAGACTAAAAGTGTGTCGTTTATCAGCACATATCCTGGCATAGAATGAAAAGTGCAAATTAGCCTTCCCCAACCTGGTGCCCTCTAGATTATGTTAGTCTCCAACTCCAGCTCCATAATAGCCAGCATGGCCAGTGATAAGGGATATTGGGAGCTGAGTCCCAAATCATTTGGAGGGCATCAAATTGGGGAGGTCTGCTGAAAATATGTCAATAAAGGGAACAGTGCCAAGTTTCATTGTCTTGCTACTAATATTCTGACGAGAAGTCTGTCCCCACAGCAAATCTCACAAAGCCCTTTGAGGAGAGACTGAAAGAACTGGGCATGTTTCACCTTGAGAAGAGAAGATTGAGGATAAATATGATTGCACTCTTCCAAGTACTTGAAAGGTTGTCACAAGTCACTTGAAGGGTTGTTCACTTGTTTTTGTTGGTTTTTAAATTATGACTTATAAATTGTATTGTTCCCCAACCAGAGTATGTTCAGTGAACAAATTTTTAAATACCTAAATAACTTTCCAGAGGATAGTTCAAATAGTCCATAGGGTTGTGTTCAACTAAGTTCTACTCAGACAAGACCCATTAAAATTAATGAACCTAAGTTAGTTATGTCTGTTATATATATATATATATATCTATATATCTATATATCTATATATCTTTATTGTTACAGTCATTGACCAGCATAAGTTATGTCTGTTAATTTTAATGGGTCTACTGTGAATAGGTCTAGCACTGAATACCGCCCTTAGTCTATAATTCAAGGACTGGTGTATAAGATATGGGTATCTCTCATATATTCTGTACATGTCAGATTGATACACACAAGCAAACAAACACAGAGACAGATCTATTTCTCTATCTCTTTATGGCTGACACACAACATTTTGTGCCAAAAGCAAGGAACAAGATAGTGCTTCCCCCATTCCATGGACAGAATCCGACTGGACTGGCAGTTGAATCTTACATTCGTGATCGGGCAACATTATCCATTGTATCTGAGGGCAGCAAGTTAGCTTAGGCTACCTCACTCTGCCTAATGGCAGAGCCGGCCCTAAATGAGGCCAGCATAAACCTTCAAGATGCATCTGAAGATCACCAGATCTTTAAACAATGTGTGATGCCCATCTTGTGTTGAGGCGCCACTCTGGGAGAACTTGCAACCACAGAGAAAGAACAGCTGATTAAACTGATCATTACCTTAATGATAAACCAAGTGAACAGAAGGACAGATAATACATATAGCGTTAAGGCCTATTGGTTTTGCCAAAATTATGCAAAATATCTTCCTGTATAATATTCATATTTCTGCAAAGAAACAGTGTAACTTAGAAATGGAAAGATACAGTTAGAAATTGTTAAATCTCATCACTGCATAACAAAAACAATAAAAATTCAGCTTCATTAGAGTTCAGCCTCATTAAAGATTGTGCTGCTCAACCAAATGGTACCTCCCTAAGAAAGCCAGCTGACAAAAGCTACTACCAAGAGACACAGAAGATGTTACACAATTTTTGTTTTGAGATAAAGAAATATTTTCAGCTATCTCGTAACAGATGCAGTTCTAGAAAAAGGGGAAAGCACAACTAATTAATGTAATATAATCAGAATACTACTGGGTGAGGAGCACCCTACAAGTATCACTAGAAATAAAGCACTGAATGATGGCAGAAAAATCTATCTTAATGGAATTGGACGTGCCAACCAACAGCGTTATTTTATTGTTTCTTTCACTGTGTGCACTATTTGTCCTTAAAATGAGTGGCATGTTAAGTTTGATGCTAGTATCTGTTTAATCCCTTTTGTCGATCCCTTTTGTTGGCTGATCCTTGTTTGTTTGTTATGCCTTAACTTTTAAGTTTTAAACAATACACTTCAGCCCAGTTCAAAGAAGCAGGTGCAACATTTTCTCTCAGTGCTGCCTTCAGCACTGCTGGGCACAACCTTGGCAAGAGTGCAATATAATATACTGATAGTTGGTGAAGATTTTTTTTTTGGTAGTATTCTTTATTTTTTATTTGATTTATTTATTATTTGATTTATATCCCGCCCTTCCTCCCAGCAGGAGCCTAGTATGGAAAAGTTATGGATGTTTTCCAGATTGCAGATGAAAACTGAGCCACCAGCTTGCTCAGAGGCTTAGTGAGGGCAGCAGCTCAGCGACGCTGGTGGAACGTTCAGTCTGTAGCCTAACACAGTAAACAGTACTCAACCGTTGGTGTGGGAAGAGAAAACAGACCTCTCTGGGTGTCCCATGAGATGGAGGGTCATGTCCTAAAGCAGGGAGCATTTCTTAGGCCCCATCTACACTATACATTTAAAGCAGTATCATACTACTTTAACTCTGTTAGCACTGTATTATTCTCCAATCCACAACTAGTCAATATGCATGGATGGCCAGCAACACTGGCTCTTTCCCAAAGCATTTTAACTGTACTTTTTAACTTATTATAACTTAATTGGATTTTTGCACTGTATTGTTTTTCTTACTGTATTTATTGTACTTTTTTGCTGTTCACCGCCCAGAGAGCTATCGCTAGTCGGGCGGGATATAAGCCTAATAAATAAATAAATAAATAATAAATAAATAACATGTCCTCTCGACCCTTGCCCTTCTTGGCTTATTAAAGCTTGCCGAGGGGGTTTGACTGAGTAGATCCAGGGTGTGGTTAACACATCATTGCAAGAGGGAGTGGTTCCTGCTGCCCTGAAAGAGGCGGTGATGCGACCCCTTCTGAAAAAGCCTACACTGGACCCATTGGTCTGCAACAATTACCGATCAGTCACAAATACCCCCTTTTTAGGGAAGGTGATTGAGAGGGTTGTGGCACAGCAGTTACAAGTACTCTTGGATGAAACAGATTATCTTGACCCTTCCAGTCTGGGTTCAGGCCTGGTTATGGAAATTAGCCTTGGTCGCCCTGATGGATGACCTTTATCGGGAGAAGGACAGGGGGAGTGCGACCTGATCTCTCAGCAGCTTTTGATACCATTGACCATGGTATCCTTCTGGTCTGACTTGGTCAAATGGGTATTGGAGGCACTTTTTTACAGTGGTTCCGATCCTATCTCCAGGGTCCATTCTCAGAGAATAGCATTGGATGATTGTCTTTCAGCCCCCTGGCAGTTGTGCTGTGGGGTGCCACAGGGTACCATCTTGTCCCCCATGCTGTTTAACATCTATATGAAGCCCTTGGGAGCAGTCATCAGGAGATTTGGGGTGAGGTGTCAGCAGTATGCTGTTGATACCCAGCTCTATTTCTCCATAACATCTGAATCGGGAGAGGCTGTGCAAGCCCTGTACTGCTGCCTGGACTCGGTGGTGGGCTGGATGAGGGTAATAAACTGAGTCTGAATCCTAGCAAGATGAAGGTGCTGTGGGTTGGTGGTTCCCGAGTTCAGATAATTGGTCAGTTGCCTGCTTTGGATGGGGTCGTACTCCCTCTGAAAGAGCAGGTCCGTAGTCTGGGGATGCTCCTGGATCCATCTTTGTTGCTAGAGGCCCAGGCGAGCTCAATGGCTAGGAGTGCCTTTTACCATCTTCGGCTGGTAAGACAGCTGTGGCCATTTCTGGACAGGATAGCCTGACCACTGTTGTCCACGCACTGGTAATCTCCAGGCTGGATTACTGTAATGTGCTCTATGTGGGGCTGCCCTTGAGGTTTGTCCGGAAGCTGCAGCTAGTGCAAAATGTGGCAGAGAGACTGCTCAGTGGGGCAAGAAATCGCCAACATGTCACCCCGCTGCTGAAAGAATTGCACTGGCTGCCTATTTGCTACCGGACCAAGTTCAAAGTTCCAGTTTTGGTGTACAAAGCCCTATACAGCTTGGGACCAGGATACCTGAAAGACCGTCTTATCCCTTATATACCCAGTCGATCACTGCGCTCTGCAAGTGAGGGCCTCCTGCAGATACCATCTTATCACGAGGTCCATTCTGCACAACATAGGAAACGGACCTTTAGTGTAGCGGCACCTACCCTGTGAAACTTCCTACCCTTAAATATTAGACAGGCACCATCCCTATTATCTTTTCAGTGCCTATTGAAGACCTTCCTCTTTCAACAAGCCTTTTAATTTGAGACCTTATCCCAGTCTGCTTCTGTGTTGGAATTGCTTTTTAAGATGTTTTTAATCCTTTTTTTAAAAAAGCAATGTTTTAACCTTTTTTTTAAGTTGTCTTCAAAGCTTTTAAAATGTTTTTAAAGTTGTTTTGTTTTAATGTATTTTAAAGTCTGTTTTTATGATGGTTTAAAGTGTTTTTAGTGCAATTATGCGCTGGTTCGTGCTTCCACTAAGCTGTATGTAGGAGTGGTGAGGGCGGCGAAAAAACAACATTTCGCCGCCACTATTAAGTCATCTCTCTCCCGCCCAGCGGAGCTTTTTAGAGTCATCCGAGGGCTACTCCATCTAGGCCTACAGGACACGGTAGATACATCGGTGGCCCGCTGTAATGAGTTCGCTGAGCACTTCCAGCATAAGATCTTATGCATTCGCCGGGACCTAGACTCCCATTTTATAGCAGTTAACCCTAGCGAGGTGTCTGGAGCACAGTCTTGTCATGTTTTGTTGGATGAGTTTCAGTCGGTTCAGTTCGAGGACGTGGACAAGGTGCTTGGACAGGTACGTGCAACCACTTCGGTACTAGATCCTTGCCCCTCTTGGCTAATAAAAACTAGCAAGGAGGGAACAGTTGGCTGGGCCAAGAAAGTGATAAATGCCTCCTTGCGAGAGGGAGTGGTCCCCGGCTGTCTGAAAGAGGCAGCTGTGAGACCACTCCTGAAAAAACCTTCCTTGGACCCAGAAGATTTCAGCAGCTACAGACCAGTAGCGAACGTTCCATTCCTGGGCAAGATCTTGGAACGAGTGGTTGCCGACCAGCTCCAGACGCTTTTGGATGAAACCGATTATCTAGATCCATTTCAATCGGGCTTCAGGCCTGGTTTTGGCACTGAGACAGCCTTGGTCGCCCTGTTTGATGACCTATGTCGGGAGAGAGACAGAGGGAGTGTAACTCTGTTGATTCTCCTTAATCTCTCAGAGGCTTTGATACCATCGACCATGGTATCCTTCTGGAGAGGCTTGCGGAGTTGGGAGTTGGAGGCACTGCTTTGCAGTGGTTCCGCTCCTACTTGGCGGGCTGTCTCCAAAAGATAGTGCTTGAGGAACATTGCTTGACACCGTGGGTTCTCCAATGTGGGGTCCCGCAGGGTTCGGTTTTGTCTCCCATGCTCTTTAACATCTATATGAAGCCGTTGGGTGCGGTCATCAGGAGTTTTGGAGTGCGTTGTCATCAGTACGCTGATGACACGCAGCTCTACTTCTCCTTTTCATCTTCTTCAGGTGAGGCGGTCGATGTGCTGAACCGTTGCCTGGCCGCGACAATGGACTGGATGAGAACTAACAAGCTGAGACTCAATCCTGATAAGACTGAGATGCTGTTGGTGGATGGTTTCTCCAATCAGATGGTGGATATATACCCTGTCCTGGACGGGGTTACACTCCCCCTAAAGGAACAGGTTCGTAGTCTGGGAGTCGTTTTAGACTCTTCCCTCTCACTTGAGGCTCATGTAGCCTCGGTGGCACGGAATGCATTCTACCAACTTCGGTTGGTAGCCCAGCTACGTCCCTACCTGAGTAAGGAGGACCTTACATCAGTAGTACATGCTCTGGTAACCTCGCGTTTGGACTACTGCAATACGCTTTACGTAGGGCTACCTTTGAAGACGATTCGGAAGCTACAGCTAGTGCAAAATGCGGCGGCCAGACTGCTAACAAGAACTAAGTGGTCTGAGCATATAACACCTGTGCTGGCTCGCCTGCACTGGCTTCCAATACGCTTCCGGGCCAGATTCAAAGTGTTGGTGTTAACCTATAAAGCCTTATATGGCGCGGGACCACGATATCTGTCGGAACACCTCTCCCGATACGAACCGGCTCGTACACTACGGTCTACTACGAAGGCCCTCCTCCGGGTCCCGACGCATAGGGAGGCCCGGAGGGTGGTGACGAGATCTAGGGCCTTCTCAGTGGCGGCCCCCGAATTGTGGAACAGTCTCCCCAAGGAGGTACGCTTGGCGCCGACACTATCATCTTTTCGGCACCAAGTTAAAACCTTTCTCTTCTCTGAGGCATTTTAATCTTAGTTAAATGTTTGTAACTTGGTTTTAGATTGTGTAGTTTTTATATGCTTGTTGTATCAGATTCTGTAATTTTATTGTATTTTATGTTAACCGCCCAGAGAGCTATTGCTAGTCGGGCGGTATATAAGTTTAATAAATAAATAAATAAATAAATTTTGTTTGCAGCCCTAGGCTCCTGCTGGGAGGAAGGGTGGGATATAAATCAAATAATAAATAAATAAATAAATACATACTGGACATACGCGCTGGCGATGGCCAGGCTTCCGAATGCTCTCTGCAGGGATCTTTGGCTGCTGCTTGCTCTGCCTTTTAGGCATTCAATGGACACAGTCCCACTTGCCCATGCATTTTAGACACACTTGTTTTATTTCTACTGATAGTTTTGTTGTGATGGCTGCTCTCTCTTACAATTTTATGATTTTATTTTTGTAAATGCACTGTGTGGTTTTTTCTTATTTTATTAACTTTGTAAGCCACCTTGAACATATATAACTGCAGTGCAAGGTAGAAATGTTTTAAATAAGCTGGCCAGCCCATCGCTACAGCATACATAATTTGTAAAAAGTACATTTTCAGGGGAAAATACCTCACATGCAGATGTTGTTTGGAAACCCAGGGATGGGAAATTTGTGGTCTTCAAGATGTTGGACTACAGCTCCTTGATCATTGGCTACGCTGGCTGGGGCTGATGGAGTCCAACAACATCTGAGGGTCAGATTCCCCTTCCTTTTCCTGAACAGGCCATGTAGAAGATATTTCAGATATAAAGAAGTGTGACTTTCCAGTAGGAAGGGAAGGAAAGAAAGAGATCTTATCACTACATAATTCTATACTTAGGTATGTGGTGTAGATTATGATGATGATGACGATGATAATGATGGTTTATTTCTATCCTGCCTTTTGGCCAAAAGGCCATCAATGTGGCTTACAAAAAAACACAAATATAGAAATACATATCAATAAAAATAGTACAATTTACAAAAATTAAATAAAGTAATAACATTATTAAAAAGCAACAATAACAACTTTCAGGGAAAATACAGTAATAAATCACACTTTCCTAACACTTTCCTAATAAATTCCTAACAATTAGACAATGTCTACTAGTTCTTACATCAATATGTTGACATCAAAACATGATACCGCTGAGGTGTCCTGCTGGTCCTGCATCTACCAGTCCTAATACAGGAAGAGGAGCAGGAGCAGTCCAGCTTTCTGCCAACATAGACGGTGTCCACAGTAAGCAGTACTTCAACTTGATCACGGGGATGAAGCGGTCGACATTCCGGCTCTCATAGGTCATTGCAAAGGTGGAAACGATGGGCTCAGAAAGAAAGAAGAGGAAAGAAGGAGAAGCCTGCTTGGCATAGGTGGGTCTGCCCACGGGAGAAATGGAAACAACGGGGTCTGAGAGGAAAGGAGAGGAAAGGGGTGGGGGCCCGTAGATGGATCTGCCTGCGGGGGAGGCCCCAACGCCAGAGCTCATATCTTCAGAGAGTTGGTACGAGTCCGCCACGGATGACAAGAGGCCCAGCGGGCAAGGCAGTGGCAAAAAAGACATAGTGGTGAAGACAGTCAGGTGGCGCTTGGTGGCTCTGGGGCTTTCATAGGTGAAGATGGCACAGCTGCCCCTAGGTATGTAGAATGTACATACATGGAATGTAGTGTAGGCCTACATTCAAGCAGCCCATTGCATTAAGAATCCCAGATATTAGAAGCCATGCCATGTAGTCCTTCAGGTCATAAAAGTAAAAACAGGAACACAATCAATTTGATAAAACAATAATTCAGGATGGGGGTTGTTGTATCTTGGGTGCATCAGGAGATGAGATGCCATCTTGGAGATACAAAGGCTTTTGGGATGTGACCGTTCATTTTCTAATCAGAAAGAAAGGGCAAGCAAAAACAGTGTACTTTTCTCATGGACAATAAGGCTATTAATGGCTACTAGCTACACTGGCTATGTTTTACCTCCACTGTCAGAGGCAGTATGCCCCTGAATACCAGTTGCTGGGGATCACAAAATGGGGAGAGTGCTGTTGTGGTCAGGTCCCACAGGGATCTGGTTGGCCATTGTAAGAAGAGGATGCTGGACTAGATGGGCCATTGGCCTAATTCAGCAGGCCACTTATATTTTCTCCCAGCCCCTGCTTTTCAAGCTGGATTGTGGCTTTCAGGCAAGGCATCCACTCCTCCCAGGAAAGAGGAATGCTCTCCAGGTAAGAGCAAGTGATGACCCTCACCCTCGCAATCTGATCAAGGAAGGGGTGGCAAGGTCCTGTATAAATGTTAGGAACAGATGTTGCTCGTGAGCTGCCAATTGGCTATCCTTCCTGTAGGACCCTGTGCATATTTGGGTTCATGGACTCTTTGGCAAACAAATCCCTTAAAAAGGTCTGATTGCAATAGCACTTTAATAATTCTGTGATGAATTCAATTAGCAGAATTGAAACCTACTGGTTTAAATGATGGATCTTCAAATAGATGGTGCTACTATGGAGTTCCCAATTATATGCAAGCGTAAAAGTATGGAAGCAATAATAGAAATGAGTCCACTTTAAAATATGGCTAGTTTCTGAACATTCATTCATATTAATGCCGTTGAGCAGAAAAAATTCAGTTTTCCTTCAGCTGAGCAAAATGTGAAGTGCAAATATCACAAATCTATTTTCCAGACTGGCCAAACCTGTGTAGTAATAAACAGAGAGATGAGAGTCCTATTTTTACAATATAAAAATAGTATTTGCTCTGAAATTATTTTCAGCTTTTTCCTATGAAGTGATAAATATATCTTCAGCCTCTTATCGTTCATCACGTTTCTCTATTTTTTTTTACTCTTACAAACACTGTAAGAAAATGATTGAACTATGGAAGGAACAGAATGAAAGATGACATCTAAAGCTAGTTCACATTTTCTGTCCACAGCACCAGCCTTTTTAAAGTGGCCAACCATTTTATTTCCTCAGATTGCCCCACATGTTACATTGTTCCAGGGCACTGGAGACGGGGAATGGCTGTTCCCAGCCATCTTTTTTGCTCCAGAATGACCTGGAATGAAGCAATGTCAGAGGAATTCTTCGAACATAAAATGGCCGAAGGCAAAGTTAATACCCTATGCTACAGAATTCACATTAGCAGCGTTGTGCTGTTTTGTTGGTGTAAAGAGTCATTGTATTTTATTGACATTGTGAGTGTTTGCAGAGTTAGAGGAATCAAAATCTTCAGAGTGGAGGAGACTACAGGCAACTGTAAAAGAAGAGGAAGGGACAGTGCTCAGCTGCTGTAAAATGAGAGGGTTTTTTGGCCCTGGAATTCTCAATTGTTTTGTTGCTGGACTTTATCAAGGAGTATAAACCATTTATTTTTATTATCCTTACCCGGAATGAGCAGGCTGCTTATTTAAAGGCCTGCTTAGCCTAGAAAAGTACCACAAGATTGCAGGAGTATCCTCAACTCAGAACAGATTATATAAAAGCCCAGAGAAAGGCACTAAAAGAGCCTTTACCTGATGCACGGTTGAGTTCTGAAAATAATAAGGCTGGTCCAAAAGGAAATAATTAGAAAGGAACCAAAGGCTCAGGTGACATGGCATAAGTGGATGAAGACACAGAGTATTAGTTATGGCTGTATTGCTCTGGTTGTTTTCATATTTTTCATTTGCTGCAAGCTGCTTTGTAATTTTCTTCATTTGTAAAATCCAATGAATAGGTTTAAATCATCATCATCATGCCTCCATCTGAGGATGCCCTCCTTGCTACGGAAGGAGTACATTTGGGAGATGATTTACAATTAGGGTTGCCAGGTTCAGGGCCTGAGACTGATCCTGTATCTTTAGGAGAAGAGAAAGTCAGCCAAGTGCAGGTGTTCTTGCAACACTATACCACAAGAAGGAATTCGCCCTTCCCCCTGCACAACTTTTAAAGATACAGAAGACCTCTTGGCTACCAGGCCCGGTCTGTTTTTATGATGCTTTAAGGTGTTTTTACTGCTTTTGATGGCCGCCCTAGGCTCCTGCTGGGAGGAAGGGTGGGATATAAATTAAATAATAAATAAATAAACATATTAAAAAGCAGCTCCAACACAGAAGCAGACTGGGAAAGGTCTCAACTTAAAAGGCTTGTTGAAAGAGGAAGGTCTTCAATAGGCCTGAAAAGATAACAGAGATGACGCCTGTCTAATATTTGAGGGGAGGGAATTCCAAAGGATAGGCTCCGCTACACTAAAGGTCCATTTCCTATGTTGTGCAGAATGGACCTCCTGATAAGATGGTATCTGCAGGAGGTCCTCACCTGCAGAGCACAGTGATCAGCTGGGTATATAAGGGATCAGACGGTATTTCAGGTATCCTGGTCCCAAGCTGTATAGGGCTTTGTACACCAAAACTAGAACCTTGTTTCCAGAGCATTCTGGAAAAATAAAATAGTGACTGCTATGAACAGCCACCAAAATCAGCTGTGCTTTTGCCCTTACTAGAGAAAGCCAAGCCCCATCCCCATTTCCTTATGTGTTTGTTTGTTTGTTTATATCTAGAAGGAGGTGTGATAGAAGTATGGTATCAATGGGTACTCTGAGGCTAAAGAAAAACATACCCCTATGTTTCTCAATGCATTTATTTTGGAACAGCCAAAAACTGAACTGAATGGGGCCCTTTTGATCCTGTTTTTCATTCATTCTGAAACAAATGCACAGTCCTAATGGCTACTCAGTTCAAAATCAGGGGTCCAGATTTAAGCCTAATGATGTATTTGGAGTACAACTCTGGAATTCATTGTTTAAAAGAAACATTTCAGGTATTAAGACGCTTCTCGCCTTCCAGTCACCTGAAAGGCTGGAATTAAACAATCTTCTAGGTCTCTCTCCAGTTCACTATCCCTGCCTTCCAGGCAAAAAAAAAAAGTTCAAACAGAACAAAGGGTCTTGCTATCAAACACAATCCAAACTGATCTGGGAGTGAGGAATTTTACATCTATTCCTTTGTCATGGGCAGATCACCGCCTACTGAGATTTAGACTCACATTGTCTTCTCCCCTCTGCAAGGGTGGAGGACCAATTAAGATGGTCCGTCCCCGGAGACTAATGAATCCTGAGGGATTTCAAAGGGCTCTAGGGAATTTTCCGGCTGATAAAACTGACGATTCTGTCGAAACCCTGGTCACTCTGTGGAATACAGAAATGACCCGGGCAGTTGACACAATCGCCCCGGTGCGCCCTCACCTTTGCAGAGCTCAATCGGCTCCTTGGTTTACCTTGGAGCTAAGAGTGATGAAGCAAGAAAGGAGACGGCTTGAGTGCAAATGGAGGCGAACTCCCGACGGCTGTAACTATACACTTGTGAAGGCCTCTACCAAACGCTATGTGAGGGCGGTGAGGGCAGCAAAGAAGCAGTACTTTGCTGCCTCTATTCAGTCATCTTGTAACCGCCCAGCGGAACTCTATAAAGTTGTCCGGGGACTTTTACACTCTGGTCCTCCGGACGCAATACCACCATCAATAGCCCGCTGTAATGAGTTTGCGAGGCACTTCCAAGATAAGATCATGAACATCCGCCGGGACCTTGACTCCAATATTGTAGCAGTTGAACCTAATGAGGTGTCCAGAACACAGTCTTGTCCTGTTTTATTGGATGAGTTTCAGTTGGTACAGCTCGAGGATGTGGACAAGGTGCTTGGACAGGTGCGGGCGACCACTTCTGCTCTGGATCCTTGCCCCTCGTGGCTAATAAAAGCTAGCAGAAATGGAACAGCCGGCTGGGCCAAGGAGGTGATCAATGCCTCCTTACGAGAGGGAGTGGTCCCACTTTGCCTGAAACAGGCGGTGGTGAGACCGCTCCTAAAAAAGCCCTCCTTGGACCCCGATAATTTTAACAACTATAGGCCGGTAGCAAATGTTCCATTTCTGGGCAAGGTTCTAGAGCGCGTGGTCGCTCACCAACTCCAGGCTCTCTTGGATGAAACTGATTATCTGGATCCATTTCAATCTGGCTTTCGGCCGGGGTTTGGTACAGAAACGGCCTTGGTCACCCTGTATGATGACCTCTGTCAGGAGAAAGACAGAGGGAGTGTAACTCTGTTGATTCTCCTTGATCTCTCGGCGGCTTTTGATACCATCGACCATGGTATCCTTCTAGGGCAACTCACGGATTTAGGAGTTGGAGGCACTGCTTGGCAGTGGCTGTGCTCCTATCTTGGGAATCGTCTCCAGAAGGTGATGCTTGGGGAACATTACTCGAGTCCCTGGGTACTCCAATATGGGGTCCCGCAGGGTTCAGTTCTGTCCCCCATGCTCTTTAATATCTATATGAAGCCGCTGGGTGAGGTCATCAGGAGTTTTGGAGTGCGTTTCCAGCAATATGCTGATGATACGCAGCTCTATTTCTCCTTTTCATCTTCTTCAGGTGAGGCTGTCAATGTACTGAACCGCTGCCTGGCCGCAATAATGGACTGGATGAGAGCTAATAAACTGAAACTCAATCCTGACAAGACTGAGATGCTGTTGGTGGGGGGGCTCTCTGCCCAGATGGTTGATGTCAGACCTGCCCTAGATGGGGTTACACTCCCCCTAAAGGAGCAGGTCCGTAGTTTGGGGGTCTTATTAGATCCGCTCCTGTCACTTGAGGCCCAGGCAGCCTCGGTGGCATGGAATGCGTTCTACCAGCTTCGGCTGGTAGCCCAACTACGACCCTATCTGGACAGGGAGAACCTCGCCTCAGTTATTCACGCTCTGGTAACCTCTAGATTGGACTACTGTAATGCACTCTACGTAGGGTTACCTTTGAAGATGATTCGGAAACTTCAGCTAGTGCAGAATGCTGCGGCCAGAGTTCTTACTGGGACGAAGAAATTTGACCACATAACACCTATTCTGGCCCAACTGCACTGGCTACCAATATGTTTCCGGGCCAGATTCAAAGTGTTGGTTCTTACCTATAAAGCCCTTAATGGCATCGGACCGCAATATCTGATGGAACGCCTCTCTCGCTATGTACCTACCCGTTCACTGCGCTCGACGTCTAAGGCCCTTCTCCGGGTCCCAACTCATAGGGAGGCCCGGAGAACACTAACTAGATCTAGGGCCTTTTCAGTGGTGGCCCCCGAATTATGGAATGCCCTCCCAGATGAGATATGCCTGGCGCCTTCTTTACTATCCTTTCAGCGCCAGGTAGAAACCTACCTCTTTGCCCAGGCATTTTAATTTTAATTTTAATTTTAAATTTAAATTGTAATAGTAATTTTTTATTTTATCTTTATTCTAATTTTGTTCATAAATATGTTTTATAATTGTATTGTGTAATCCACACTTGTTCGTATTTTAAATATGTGGTTTTATTGTTGTACACCGCCCTGAGAGCTTGTTGCTATAGGGCGGTTTAAAAATGCAATTAAAAAAATAAAATAAAAAATCAGGCACTTTATTTTATTTAGAGGTATTGCTGGTTTTTAGCAGCAGAGAAGCAAGCTGACGGGAGTCCCAGGGTCTTTTTCAAGACAAGGACTTCTGTAGAAAGCCTCCCCTCATAGGGGTCAGATTACTTTCCAGTTTCTGTCAATTCATCCATTGTGCTCTAGGTCTATGATGGTGGTTCCCTTCTCCCCTGGTTGTCGTTCTCATTCCTAAGAAAATTATACTGAGATCATTCTGCAGTTGGGTCAATTCACCTGGATAGAGAGCTATGTGCATTGGCTCTAAAGAAAACACCACATACTGAAACTGTGCTTTGGATTTAAGAAGGAGCCCTTCTTTATGCATTGATATGGAATTGTTAAGGGATTGTACATTTGGTATTAACGTACCCTAGACAAGTGCTTATTCCTGACAAACAGTCTGTGATCAATACATTGTCAGAATGCTCAGAGTTACAAATATCTTGCCCTATTGCAGACTCTCAAAGGGAGTTTGGAATGAGTTGAGCTATTTCCCCCTAAACTCAAGCATGAAGAACAAGCACTTGTCTCACCCCTATCTCTGCCAAGTAACCCTTGGGGAAACTACCTTTTCCAGGAGTTATTTGTGCATAGTGTAGCAGCACTCCAGACACCAGAGAGAAGAGGAAACAGAAGCAGCAATCAGTGCATGGGTGGGAAGAAGGAAAGGAAGGGGGAAGAATTTGGGGGATTGTTGGTGGGTTGGAAAGAAGGGAGTGTTTTGGAGGATAATATGAGCTGAATTCTGGAATCATAATGTTCATCTAATTTTTTAGCTGAAAATTACAAGCCCCCAAGGGATAAAGCCAGCGATGGTGCCAAACTTGGTTCAAATATGAATTTACCTAGCTAGCAATATGTGAACATATTCAAAGTTGACTTCCATGATGCTGAAAAGCATCTTCTGTTCACAATTTAAAGTTTACCTTAGCTGCAGATACTGTTTGCTAACTCTCCTTGCAGAAGCTAGCCAACAATCAGTGGTGTACCAAGGGCGAAGTGGTGGGAGTTGTCCAGCCCGGGTCCAGGCAATAAGGGGGTGCATTGTCTGTAGGAGCCTCTCCCAAGGAGCAACAGCAGCACAGGCTGCACATCCCGCAGCAGAACCGGGCACCCGCCCTGTCACGCTCCTCCATGCATTGAAAGGCCCCCACCGACAGCGGCTCCAACCCGTACAGCCAGTTGTGGCACAATTTCTCCCCCTCCATCTGCCTAGAGGCTTCTCCCCCAGAGCCAAGAGCAGGACCAAAATGCACAGCAGAGCCCTCTTCATGGCACAAACATCTTTAGGCTGGGACCACGTGGGGGACAGGGCCGGTTCTAAAGGGTGGCCAGGTGGGGCACTGGCCCGAGGGCCCGTGGAGCTACAGGGGCCCTTGAGGGCCCCTCTGCTCCCCTTCTGCGATCCACGGCTCCTGCAGGACAGGAGCTTCCGAGCTGCCCACCCCCCGCTTCACCTACCTTTCTCTCTGCTGTTTTTTGCAGTGCACGCAGGGTTGCCATCAATCAAGACGGTGGCTGAGGTTTCTGTAAGGGGCTGAAGCCTCTGCCACCATCTTGGTTGATGGCAGCAGTGCACACTGCATGCCATCAACCAAGATGGTGGCAGAGGCTTCAGCCCCTTAAAGAAACCTTGCCATCTTGATTGATGGCAACTCTGTGCACGCAGCACATACAGCTGCAAAAAACAGCAGAGAAAGGTAGGTGAAGCGGGGGGATGGCGGGCGGCTCAGAAGCTCCTGTCCTGCGATCCGCAGCTCCTGCTGCGGATCGCGGAAAGGGAGCGGAGGGGCCCAGGGCAGGCTGGTGCCCAAGGGCCCCGGCATGCCTGGAGCCAGCCCTGGGGGGGGATGCCTCTTTCCACAGGGTGGGCACTTCTAGCTAATTATTCCAACAACCTTCCCTGTCTACGAAAGGCAGGCACGCTCAACTCAAGTTCCTTCAATAAGCTTTTATACACCCATCCAACAACTTTCCCTTGAGGCATCTGGGAAACACAGATACTCTCAGCTTGCTTGGCCCCGATCCCTGCACCAGAAGCAGACTAAAAGGGCTCCAGCTGCACCCTTGGCCCCAATTCATGGGTGGCTTACAGCAGGAGCCCACTCAAGCTTACAAGTAAGAGCCACACCAATTTGCAAACAGAGCTAGCATACATTTACTTGGAAGTAAAGCTATACTCTGAGGGAAAACTCTGTCCCATGGGTGACGTAAGGGGGGCTTTCCCAGTAAGCCATGACTCCTAATGTTTAAATTAGTGACAGTTTCCCCCATACCTCTCTCTTAACAGTGTTCCATCCATACCCGATTGTATAATGACAGGAGTATTGGAAGCAGTAGTGCAGTGGCAATTCAGAAGTGGAGAGTCCTTTCATGAAAGCCACAGCCATGCCCCCTCCCCCATTTTTTTTGATGCTGGGTTAAGAATGTGATCCTTGTTAATGCCTTCTCCCACCTCAACAGACATCCCTAGGAGCCAGTAAACATGAAAGGGGAGAGTGTTAGCTACTGAAAAGAGTCTTCTCATAGGCTGACTCACCTTTCACCCTGATTGGCTCTAATCAACAGAAAGGAAGCTTGTTAGAAGACTCTTCTCAGTGGCTAACACACTCCCCTTTCATGCTAATTGGCTCAAAGGATGCTGAAGACACAAGGACTCTGCTGGAACCCTGTTCCCAAAAAGTAAGGAGTCTAAGACACCCCCCAACCCTGGACAACTACATCCCTGGTTGGAAGTCAGCAGAGTTAACACAGCAGTCGCAACAAATCAATCTGTTAAGGCCAGTGGTAAAGGTGAGAAAGAAAAGCAAAGGTTTATTTATTTCTAATATACACAGCCATCTCTCTGAGTTAGAGCTCAGAGAGAGAGCGCACCTCCTCATACATGGAAAACAAAGTAGAGTGTGTGGTCCCAGAAGAAGCAGGAAGAGATGCTTAAAACAAACTAAGTCGCAAGGTGGTCAGTGAGAGGAACACAAAACATTCCTCTTTCTGTCTAGCACCCCCCTCCCTGGTTCAGGTAACCAAATATCCTTATGTTTAAGACTTTCCCTAACTATTTGTATATCTGTTGCTTCATGTGAAAGAAACATTTTGAAATTAAAATTAATAAAAAGTGTTTTTCGATCAACTATGAGCGAAGATAGATTGACTAATCTGGCTTTACTGTCTATTGAACATGAATATGCGAAGAAGATCAATTTTGACGAAGTCATTGACAAATTTGCAGAAGTTAAGGCTCAAAAACAGAAACTGTAATGTTATTATTTATTACTGCGACAGACCAATTGTAGGTATACATTTTTTCCCTTTTTTCAAAAAATACATTAATGTAATTGAAAAGTATTAATCCATTACTTTTTTCCTTTTTTGTATTGTAATATTTATTATATTTTTATTTTTTATTTTTTTTACTGGCATGATTATATATACGAAGTTCAATAAAAGAAAATTTTCACTGTCTGCATTTCTTTTCTGGCTATTATTATTTGTTTCATTTCATGATTATTACTGAAAATAATTTTGTCGTATAGAGGAGGGGGGGTGTTAAAAAATGATCTGCTCCGGGTGTCCAATACGCTAGGTACGGCACTGCCAACAAGCTTACCAAAGGCCATGCACTGATCAAAGGTGTATTTGGGGAAAGACAACAGCTTTTCATCCTCTACTATCTCATAAACACCCACAAAGCTGGGGTGCATTGTGATACCTGTCCCAATTATTATTATTTTTTACACATCTCCAGTACAAGTTTTAGAAATACAAACAGAACACTAAGCCGTTTCATAAAGTCTTAATTATTTGGGGGTGTCCATTTTGAGATTATTGTATGTCATCAAATGAAGTACTGTGAAAATCCTTGCTAGCTTTTTTATCTATAAAAGCTGCTCATTTATTTTTTTCTTTCTCTGAGAAAGAACCCTTGGAAGACAAGTCCATTCACATCGGTGAACTTTTCATTTGTCTTTCCAATGATAAGAGAAGAACTATGGTATCTCTGGAGTTTGTTTTACTGCCATGGTTTATTATAGCTGTGCTTCATTCCAAGAGCTGAAACTTAAGACAATATATTTCAAAGATTACTTCAGTAAGGTGACAGCTTTTATAACTTCAGTCCTTATTGACAGTGTGAAATTGCCATCCCACAAGAACTTCTTAGGAAAAGGCAAGGCAGAGAGAGTCTGCTATGGAAGAAGTAAACTCAAGACTACTTTTATGGGGTGAGCTGAGTAATCGGCACTGCTTGAATTTCAGCTCGTTTCACTAAACTGACATGAGTTTGGGGTCAAAGTAGAGGCGACAGTGACAGCTGTGTTTTTTATTTATGTTGCCACACTAACATATAAAGCTGGAATGGTGACAGTAATTTGTACATCAAAAGGTGAGACATTCATATATACCATTGGTTTCTTATTAGCTACCGGGCTGTGTTTAAGGTGTTGTTACTAACAAATAAAGCCCCAAAGAACTCAGGACCTGATTACTTGAAGGACCAACTGCTTCCGTATAGACCTGTGGCATCACATAGATCATCTGGGGAAATTTTGCTTGTGGCACCACACCCTACAGCTAGGGTAAGGAACCTTTCTCAGCTCAAGGGCTGCATCCCCTTCTGGGAAACCTTCTGAGGGCCACATGCTAGTGGTGGGCAGGGCCAGAGGCAAAACTGGGTGAGTCAATGAATGCAAATGTTACCTTTTGTACAGTAGGCTAATTTTGACACACAGTGACACTTCCTTCTGTATCCTCCATCCAGGCATAATCAGAGTTCAAAGACACATTCCAGCCAAGTGAAAACACTTAAACAGGATCCACGAGGGTTGTGACTCGGAGAGAATTCCAAGAGGCAGATATAAAGGCCTGGAGGGGCACATTTGGCCCTGGGCCTAAGGTTCTCCACTCCTGCCATGCAGAATATCTCAGGGTGGTGACCCCAAAATGGACATTTTCTCCCCACTATTCCCCCACCCTGCACTCTGGAATGCCCTTCCTTCTGTCATGCATGAAGCATCTTCCATCAGTTGCTTCAGACATCCTGTAAAGACATTGCCTTTTGCCCAGGTGTTCCCTGACCCATAAATGTGGATTCTATTATTACTAGGTTTTGGTTTTTACTGTGTTTTTATGATACTGTTTTTTAAAAAAAAAAAAAGCAAATTTATTACATGCCTCAAAGAAAAGTGACTACAATACCATTGTGACAAATGCAGAAGATCTCAGTATTTCACCAACACCAACACCACCACAGAACTGATTGTTTGAAAAGGATTTGCACTTATTCTAATAAAGAGCAAAAAAAATGTGATGAGGCCGAAGTCATCTAGTGCAATGAACCACCAGAGCAACTTTTATTTCTGTGTGATCATAAAGTGGATTATCCAAATCCAATTATGAATGGTAAACAAAGGGTTTATGAATGGTACAACTAATTTCTAATAAATGCATTTTGTTCAAATAAGTTTTTTTTTTTAAAAAAATCCACTGACCTGGCATTCTGATACATAAACATGTATGTTCCCCAAAGGAAGTATTTCAAAAAGGTAATATTTGTAAGGAATTTGTCCTAAAGTTAAGGAAAATGGTCAATGAACAAATGCTTATGTTACTATGACAGGTGCAGAAGTGCATCTGTATTTGTTTTTACTTATTAGTGATTTACCTTATATTTTATCCTTTAGAACCATTAGTCTAAGGCAGCCTTTCCCAACCAGTGTGCCTCCAGATGTTGTTGGACCACAACTCCCATCAGCCTCAGCCAGCATTGCCAATGGTCAGGAAAGATGGGAGTTGTGGTCCAACAACATCTGGAGGCACACTGGTTGGGAAAGGCTGGTCTAAGGTGTGCAAAAAGTAATTTCTTTGTTTAAGGTGAAGTGAAAAAGAATATTTTTTTAAATAAAATATTGCAAATATATTTAGGGTAAATATTATTGAGAGTGTCTTCTAGTTGAATCTTCTCTGATTTAGAAAGTGTCTATAAATCATTCCTGTAGAACAGGGACAGCCAACGTGGTAGTCACTAGATATTGTTGGACTCCAGCTCTCATCAGTCCAATGGTCAGGGATGATGGGAGTGTTAGTCCAACAACACCTGGAAGTAGGGATGGAAGGATCTGTCAGTTTCTCATGTTTCCAATCTTAAATTTGGTTCTCCACATTTCTGCACCAAATCTGTGGTTTGCTTGTTTTTTTAAAAAAATCCTCATGAAAATGAATCAGCATTTTAGTGTGAATTTCTCCTAATAAACACATTTTTACATGCAGTTTTGACTAATGAACACATTTTTGCAAGCAATTTCTCCTAATATCATGCACTTTTGTATGTTCACTAATACTTTCATTTTTATGCACACGTTCCTCTGATAAACTTTGCTGTTTTATAAACATTGCAACATTTGGATAAGTGTGAATTTCAAAGAATGGCTGTGTTTCAGTTCTCATATAGTTTCAGAAAGTACAAATTTGATGAATTCAGCTTTAAATGTGAACTGATTGAATTCCCCTCCCCCCCCATCCCTACCTGGAAAGTACCATGTTGGCTACCCCTGCCGCAGAACAAGTGATAGCAATGTCACCTTCTGTGGCACTAGAGCTCCCTGATCTGGCAACAGTAGCTTGGCACAAGTACAGACATAATGCAGGACAGAGGCAGTGGGAACCTCACTACATTATTTATTTATTTTTATTTATTAAATTTATATTCCACTCTTCCTCCCAGAAGGAGCTCAGGGTGGCAAACAAAAACACTAAAAGCACTCTAAAACATCTTAAAAACAAAAGAATTTAAAGCATACTAAAATAAAACATATTTAAAAACACATTAAAACAAAACATCGTAAAAACATCTTTTTTAAAAAAAAAAACCAGCTTTTAAAAATTCTTAAAAAGCAGTTCCAACACAGATGCAGACTGCGATAAGGTCTCCACTTAAAAGGCTTCTTGAAAGAGTATGGTCTTCAGTAGGTGCTGAAAAGACAACAGAGATGGCACTTGTCTAATATTTAAGGGGGAAGGGAATTGCAAAGTGTCGGTGCCACAACGCTAAATATCCCTTTCCTATGTTGTGCAGAACAGACCTCCTGATCAGATGGTATCTGCAGGAGGTGATTGATTGGGTATATAAGGAGTAAGAGGATTTTTCAGGTATCCTGGTCCCAAGCTGCATAGGGCTTTGTACACCAGAACCTTGAACTACATAGGGACAGAGAACCCTTTCCCTAACTTCTAATTGCAACCACTTGCCCATTTGATTACTGAAGAGCAGATAATTTTCCTAACTGCAGCTAGTTCCAACAGCTTCTGATCCAGTCAATTGTATTTCATTCCAAAGGGACATTGGAAGAGAAAAAATATTATTGAATATGGTATGGATAGGACACCTGCATTGATTTTTCATAGGGACCATCCGCATGAACTGTGCATAGGCATATTATAGCTTGCAGGGTTCTGGCGTACAAACCTGTGCATCTGAATCCAGAAGGGGAAACAGGCAGATGTGCCCTGATAGTTTAATCACATAAGTCTTCAGTGATTAAGTTTCCAGTTGCATTAGGCATATGGCCACTTGAATGAGAGAGGATGGCACACTCAAACCTTATCAAAGCTAATGCAAATGGGATGTGTTATGATCACCAACAAAAATGACAATGCCTGCTATCTTCCCCCCCCCATGCCTGAAGACTTACTTCTATTTTGAAAACTGAAAATACAGTGGAAGTGCTGAGGCAACACAGTTCCACTCATCCTGATGGTGCCCTGTGATTTAACTAATAAAGGACACCAAAGATCAGTTGCTCAAAAAGATTAAAAAAGCCTGGGGAAATTCAGCATCAAGGTTCTGCTAGTAGCAGTCACAATCCCTGATTCTGAAGGCTGAGACTTGAAATGAAGTGAATAGTTATGAGAAAGAATGTAACGTGTTTCTGGAAAGTCACAGTTTGCTCTGCCTATTTTAAAAAGAGGCAACAAGAATGAAAATATTTTTGTTCTGCAGTTTATAAACGTTGAACAATAAAGCATAGGGTCGCATTCTGAAGCTCTGTTGATGGAAATTAACATTTTCAGGGACTGTATCTTTGATGCATACTGAAATTGATAAAGAATATGCCATTGAAATTGTAAATCTGGCATGAGCAGATACACCAGGAGCTGAATGTCAGAATCTATACATCTATCTATATATAATCACCCAAAGATGCATTACTACACCATTAGTCTTAGGAAGGCTAATGATCTTAAGGTCAAGTATGTTTTGCTCAATAAAAAAAAATGGCCATTTTGAAAAGATGCTGATACAGATATTCTCATTTACAGCATTGGCAATAATATGCATTATGACTGCTTGTAAAAATAGTTTGAGTTGAACCATGCAGTTTACTGAATCTTATTATACACAGGAAGGGGTTCTCACATGATTACCGGGGAGCAGGACCATACCGCTGGCCCTGCTCCCAAGGGCACATGGTCTCCCCTGTCACACTCCTGATAGCCACACATTAGGCATGGTTCTCTGCAGGGGAAAAGCTTATGCACATTGATCTTTACATATTATTGTTGTTGTTGTTATTGCCCACCCTTCAGCAGTAGGTCCCTGGGTGGGTTACAGAAATTTAAAATACAGCATTAAAAACAGTTAAAATACATTACATTCACAAGCATAAGGTAGATTGTGAAATTGTACATCTCAAGTGCCAAAGGCCAGGGTAAACAGGTGTGTCTTCCGCATTCACTGAAAGCCATACAAGGCAGGTGCCAGACACACCTCTGCAAGGAGGGAATTCCACAACTTAGGGACTGCCACAGAGAAAGCCCTCTTCCAGGCCACCATCCTCTGAACTTCTGAGGGCAGAAGTGGTGCAGTGGTCGAGTGCTGGACTAGGACCTGGGAGACCAGGGTTCAAATCCCCACTCTGCCATGAAGCTTGATGGGTGACCTTGGGCCAGTCACAGCCTCTCAGCCTAACCTACCTCACAGGGTTGTTGTGAGGATAAAATGGAGAGGGAGAACCATATGCGCCACCTTGAGCTCCTTGGTGGAAAAGTGGGATATTAATGTAACAAACAAACAACCAAGAAGGCCCCCTCTGCTGATCTCAACATGTGAGACAGTCTGTAGGGAAGACAGTCTCAACAATGTTTGGGGCCTGAGTTGTTTAGGGTGTTAAACACTAACATGATCACCTTGAATTGGACCCAGAAATGAATTGGCAACCAATGCAACTGTTATAGAACAGGGGCTATATGCGCTCTAAAAGGAACCCCTGCCAGCAATCTGGCTGCTGCATTTTGGACCAGCTGAAGTTTCCGAGTTGTCCTCAAAGGCAGCCCCATGTAGACTGCATTGCAGTAACCCAATCTGGAAGTTACCAGATGGAGTACTGTGGCCAAGTCATCTCTGTCCAAAAGGGGCTGAAGCTGGCAAAGCAGTCAGAGCTGGAAATAGGCACTCTTAGCCAGCAAGGCCACATGAGCCTCAAGTGATAATGTTGGATCCAGGAATACCCCCAAGCTACAAAACTGCTCGTTCCAGGGGAGTGCAACCTCATCCAGAACAGGCTGTCTTCCCATCTCCTAGACTGGAAAACTTAACACTTCTGTAGGCTTCCCCCAGGATCTGGAACCCTGCATGACTAGCGTTTTAGTCCTGGGGAAGTCCGTAAGTGTAGGGTGTCTCCCTGCAGACATCTGTACCTGGAGCATGGTCATTCAGAGGTGGGACAAGGGGAAATCACATAAGCTTGGGGTGGGCCAGCAGTGTAGTCCTGTTTCCAAGTAATCATGTGAAGATCTCTTCACATATACAATGTCTGAAGGGAACTTTTATCAACTGCTAATAACTGGACAAAATTATTCAGTGGGGATTCTTGTATGGTCAACCAGGGCAGCCAAGTTGGGCCCTGGCCGAGGGCTCCTGAAGGGCCCCTTTTTAGGGTGGGAGGATGGCGCTTCCATTCTGCTTCTGTGTGGGGCCTGCAACCTGTTCTTGCCATGGATCGTGGAGAGGGAGCTCCCAGGCACTCCCCAATACAGACAGCGCAGGCTTCAGTAAGCCTACTCTCACATCCCACCTACCTCTCCCATCAGTGTGAATGCCATGCATGCTGTGCGTGCATGCCTGCCATCACCCAAGATAGTGGTGGGGGCTTCCCTAAAGGGTTGATGCCCCCACCACCATCTTGATTGATGGCAGGCAGGCATGCTATACACGCATGTCATTCACATGACACGAGAGGTAGGTGGGGCATGCAGGTGAGCTTATTAGCCCCTCACTGCCTGTATGGAGGGGTTAAGAAGCTCACCTGCATGCCCCACCTACCTCTCATGTCACGTGAATGACATGCGTGCATAGCATGCCTGCCTGCCATCAATCAAGTGTTGGGCTATGACTCTGTGGGCCCGAGGAAGGCTGGTGCCCGAGGGCCTAGTCATGCCTGGCACCAGCTCTGTTGACAACATAAAGATCTATCCTGTTGAGTTTAACTGAATGACAATTTTAAGAGAAATACCACCTTTCCTTTCCAGTATAAGTGTTTCCTCCATAAGCAGTGTTGATAAGGTTCTTGCATGGAGTTTCAAGGTAGGTTTTTTTTAATGAGTCCTGTACTTTTATAAAGCCAGAGGCATCTACACTGCCCAAAAGATGCAGCAGCTTTAATTAACTCTGCAGATACTTGGGGTAGAGGCATAAGCAGTAAAAGCAAGTAAGGTCAGGCTACTTAGACCAGTGGATATCTTGTCTTGGAGGTGGATGAAACCAGTGGTTAAAATCAGTGCAGTTTTGAAAGGTTCAATCTGCCATCTTGACTGAAATTGGCATCCAGTTGCATTCAAACATGGGTGAAAACCTGCTCCTTGATCTCAGGAACCAGCATGCAAAATTTGGGGAAAATCAGTGCAATTTTGAAAGGTTAAATCTGCCATCTTGATTCAAAATGGTGTCCAATTATATTCAGCCATAGGTGAAAACCTGCTCCTTGATCTCAAGGACCAGCATGCAAAACTTGGTTTTGATGCCCAAATGGGTAGCAAACAAACAACTTTTCAAAATATATAGTAGATGTATTTTCTGTGTTTCTGCCATACATACACAAGATTGCTTGCACAAATTAAAATCATACATAAAATCATAATACTGCCATCACAAATTAAAAGAGTTGAAAAGTTGAAAAGAACAGGATCACATTTGTGTATACAAAGCCACTGACGACTTCATCAGACAGAGACAACTGGTCTGCATTTTAAAATGAACTGATGTATTTTACACTAGTTGGACTCATACATGGATTGGGATGTAATTATCCTAAGCTAGGATAATGTCAGATTAAAATGGTTTTATTACAAGAGGCCTCTGAACCATGAATGCTGTTGTAATGTCTTCTCCAATGTTCAAAATTATGTTTTAAATTTTGTATATTGTATGTTTTTTATTTTTTGTTATCCATTTTGAGACCCAGATGAGGAGACGCTGAAGGAACTGGGCATGTTTCATCTTGAGAAGAGAAGACTGAGGGGAGATATGATAGCACTCTTCAAGTACTTGAACGATTGTTACAGAGGAGGACCAGAATCTCTTTTTGATCGGCCCAGAGTGCAGGACATGGAAAAATGGGCTCAAGTTTCAGGAAGCCAGATTTGGACTGAACATCAGGAAAAACGTAGTAACTGTTAAGAGTGGTACGACAATAGAACCAGTTACCTAGGAAGGTTGTGGGCTCTCCAACACTGAAGACATTCAAAAGGCAGCTGGACAGTCATTTGTCAGGTATGCATTAATTTGGATTCCTGCATCGAGCAGGGAGTTGGACTCAATAGCCTTATAGGCCCCTTCGAACTTAATGATTCTATGTTTTGAAAAGCAGGGTATATATATTTTAAAATATATGCATAAGATTTTGTGTTTCTCAAAATAGTGTGATACAGCTGTCAGCTCAAAGAAGTACCATGTGTTTAAAGATGCATATTTAGATCAAAACATGTTTAGAAATGTGTTCACTGAGACAAAATGTGTATTTTGAGATCTTGAGTTTTTAATATGTATATTTCATATTATTATTATTTTTAAATGGTAGATTAGGTTGGAAACAGGATAGAAAATTGACATGGATGGAAAATGCAACTTCATTTAAAAAAAATCAAGATAGCTTACACACACATACAATCACACACAATAAAAATACATAGACATTTAAGATCACAGAACATTAGTTAACTGTTACAGAAGAGGTTTTCTTAATTGTCTGCACAAACCTGCTGGGATTGCTGTGGAATTATAAAGAACTCTGTTTTAGGGGCATGCATTGAAAGAAAAAAAATGAAAAGCATTGGTATTTCATGGGAGGAATTTGGACACCTGTACCTGAAGAAGAATTCTGGGTCATTTTTACACCACAGTGCCTCTCTTCCTCTGTGAAATCAAAAGAAAGTGTTTAGCTTGAATTATATTGAAACACTATCATCCTAGCAGACACATGTATGGCCCCCTCCCCCTGGAGCTACCTTGAAGGTGTCTAATATATTGGAAGTGAAATAAGCAATTAACATAAATTTCATGCTTACCAGTCAGTTTTATCTAGTGTAAAATTCCTTCCTGGGATTTCTGTCATCATTTGTCATTTTACAGAATGAAGAGTGACAAAAATAGGACATGATTTTTGAATGATGCTACAATTTTATCAATAAGGGAGCTGTTCTCAAAAGGTTGGGCAACGTGCAGCCTGTGACTCCCCCCCACACCCGGTGGCTTCATTGAATGCAGCCCCTCCCAGACATCTCCCAAACCTGGTTTTGGTCAAGAGCTTCCAACATCAGAGTTCATGAAGGGAACAAATAAGGTGAGAGAGACAGAAGGAAAGAGAGAGTGAGAAAGAGAGATGTCTCCACCACTACTGGCTTTGATCCTGATCATTTTCTACTTTGGTCCCAGCCACCACTGGTATGCAGCCCCCCAGACACTTTCCCCTGAAAGAGCTTGCCCATCCCTGTCACAGGGAAGGCCAGGCATGTTTTGTTGTCAATTTCTACAGTCCTGCAGTGCAGGTGTCAGTTTTATGTACCAGAGATAGGGGACCTATGACCCTCCAAATTTTAGTGGACCCCATTTCCCACCAGCCCCCAACCAGAATGGCCAGTGGTCAGGAATGATGGAAGCTATAGTCCAACAACATCTGGAGGGTCATAAAGCCTCTGTAGCTGACTGTACACATGCACATGTACATGCTGGCTCTTCCTGATAAATATACGTTTTATTTGTTTATTTATTTATTAAATTTATATCCCACCCTTCCTCCCAGAAGGAGCCCATCCGCACAGAGCCTTGTAATCATCTAAGGTCTGTGCAGAAATTATGTTGAAAATGCTTAGAGCAGGATTGGCCTGTGCTATCTGAAGGCTCTCTTCCTCCCTTATTGTCTCTGCCTCCACATCCTGCCACCATCTGAAGTGCATTTGGTAAATATACAGGATTGGGTCTTGGTGGTGGCTCTGAGGCTCTGGAACTCCCTCCCTCAGGAAGCTCATTTAACCCCTTTCTTCCTACCTTTTAGGAACATCAAGACGGCCCAGTTTAGACATCCAGCTGTTTTTTTCAGTGATATTCATTATTTTAAATTATTTTTATTGATATTTTATTAAGATTGTGAATCATTCTGGGTGAATCTGGTCCCTATGGGGCCAAAATGTGGCATATAAACACTACAGTAAATAGATTATCTCATTTTTTTGATTGGGTAACCTCCATTGTAGACTGTGGGAATGCTGTGGACATAATATATCTTGACTTCACCAAAGCTTTTGACAAAGTGCCCCATGATATTCTAATTAGCAAGCTAGCTAAATGTGGGCTGGATGAAACAACTATCAGGTGGATCCACAGCTGGCTCCAGAATTGTACTCAAAGAGTGCTCATCAATGGTTCCTTCTCAAACTGGGTGGAAGTAACGAGTGGGGTACCACAGGACTTGGTCCTGGGCCCAGTGCTCTTCAACATTTTTATTAACAACTTGGATGAGGAGGTACAGAGCATGCTTATCAAATCTGCAGATGATACAAAATTGGGGGGCATAGCTAATACCATGGAAGACAGAAAGAAAATTCAAAGGGACCTTGATAGGCTGGAGCATTGGGCTGAAAACAACAGAATGAAATTCAACACGGATAAATGCAAAGTTCTACACTTAGGAAAAAGAAACCAAATGCACAGTTATAAGATGGGGGATACATGGCTCAGCCATACAACATGTGAGAAGGATCTTGGAATTGTCGTTGATCACAAGCTGAATATGAGTCAACAGTGTGATGTGGCTGCAAAAAGGGCAAACGCTATATTAGGCTGCATTAACAGAAGTATAGTTTCCAAATTTCATGAAGTATTAGTTCCCCTCTATTCAGCACTGGTTAGGCCTCATCTTGAATACTGTGTCCAGTTCTGGTCTCTGCAATTCAAGAAGGATGCAGATAAACTGGAACAGGTTCAGAGGAGGGCAACAAGGATGATCAGGGGACTAGAAACCAAGCCCTATGAGGAGAGACTGAAAGAACTGGGCATGTTTAGCCTGGAGAAGAGAAGACTGGGGGGTGATATGATAGCACTCTTCAAGTACATGAAAGGTTGTCACACAGAGGAGGGCTGGGAATCTCTTCTCAGTCATCCCAGAGTGCAGGACATGGAAAAATGGGCTTAAGCTGCAGGATTTCGACTGGACTTGAGGAAAAACTTCCTAACTGTTAGAGCCATACGACAATGGAACCAATTACCTAGAGAGGTAGTGAGCTGTCCGACACTGGAGGCATTCAAGAGGCAGCTGAACAGCCATCTGTCGGGAATGCTTTGATTTGGATTCCCGCATTGAGCAGGGGGCTGGACTTGATGGCCTTATAGGCCCCTTCCAACTCTACTGTTCTATGATTCTATGAAATAACCCTTTGCCTCCCAGAGGGGAAGCAGTGGGCAAGTGAAGGGTTAAGCATTGCTTAATTCATTCCCTGTTCTAAAGTGCCTCCTTCTGATTTTATTTATATATTTATTATTTGATTTATATCCCGCTCTTCCTCCCAGTAGGAGCCCAGGGTGGCAAACAAAATGATGATGTGAAGATTAATGTACATTTAAGCCTTTCAAAACTGAATTTCAGCCTATCACTTCAAAAGTGATAGGAGCACAAGACTTACATCTCTTGCATGGACATTTTGTAGTACATGAAGTGCTCCGCATGAACCATACTAGTTCACACCATATGCTGCTAAGGCTGGGTTTCATTACATGAATGTTTGCAGCTCCGACTGAAGTGTTTTCCAGTTCATTTCTGCATCTGTAAAAAAATTCCTGTTGAATCCAAAGATTCATGCAGCCTTTGCCTTCAGCTTCAAAGAGTGTAAATGCTTTCTTTTCAGAGCACAGAAGCTAAAGGCAGAAGTCATGCAACACACATCCCCATCCTGTTTCTGGAAGGCAACCTGAAGTTTTCATCCAATCCCAATATTTCTGGACAGTAGGCAACATTTATGTCCTTGACATGAAAAATAAATGCTCACAGCAAAAAAAGTAGGAGAATGATGGTGTGAGGGGGAAGTTGGTATGAGGAGGACTACCATTCTTTCAGAATGACAAAAATGCATTTTACTCCAGTGCAAGAATGCATTAAGCCTTTGGATAAAGGTCAATATATGCACAGTCCTCTATGTTAGCGTATTCATATTTGTCAGCTGAAAAGACCTGTCAGAACAGTGCCAAGGCAAGTATATGATGGTTTGTTGCTTTTGGAAGAAAGCAGGGAAGTGGGATTTTGAGATTAAAGCACAAAAACACTGTCCTTTTCAAAGAAGATGGGAGAAAAGTGCCATTATGGGCAGTTATTTGAAAAATATGTTACTGGGACATTTAGAAAATCCCACAGAAAACGGGAGGTAAAGCTTCTGTTTATTCATGAGATATTATACCCTTGGTTGCACCGAGGAAAGTGGCACCTTTAGTTTTAGGTAGAGTGCCATATTTAAAAGTAGTATTAGGTAGCCTTATGCAGCCATTCCCTCCACCAGTGGTTCCCAACCTTTTCAGTATGGCATCCCACAAGTCCAGTGGTGACTGATGGCTCCAATGTCAGTGGGGCAGTGAATCCGCCGTGGGTTTTAGTCCAAACATTCAAAAGCTATCCAAGGTGCTTTCAGCAGTACAGTAAAACCTCAGTTGACAAAGTACATGCATTCCTGGACATTACTTCTTTAACATAAACTTTGGTACCAGAGATAGGAATAACATGGAAAGAATAGGGATAGTTTCCTTCACCACAAAGAAGAAGAGCAGTTCAATATATTTCAGCAAACGTTTTATTCAAAACTAACAATACGCATGTCTGAAATGTAACAAGCAGGTCAGGTAAGCCTTGCATACAGACCACTACAAGGCTTCTTCCAAAATGCATCCAGGGATGCTTGCCTTGCCTTTTTTCTTTTATCATGTAGCATCTTGTTATAGCAATCTAAAGCTCTTGAGCGCAGTTCTCCTCTCCATACACTTGAGCAGGCAGACAAGGGGCAGCCACCACCACCACCCTGCGCTTGGTCTCTCTCTCTCTCTCTGCCATCCTCCCCTACACTCAAGCAGACGTGTCTGCAATAAAGAGTGCTTCCAGAGCACCTGAAGCACTGTTTACTGTGGAGGTGCCTATGCCACCTGGCAAGGAGCGCCATTCCAGCCACGCATGAGAAAGCTGACTGCAGCAGCTGCAGTAAAGTAGACAAGGAACACATTATGATTATTTCAGAGTGTGCGCCACCCCCCGCGCACCCAAAAAAGACTTTGTTAAAAGGAGCTTCTTTACTGGAGGATTTGTTAACTGAAGTATTACTGTACTTTACACTAGAAAACCAGATACATACAAAGCTAAGTGGTCTACTTAGGGTTCTCCTAAAGAAGTCACTTGCTTAGTCAATTGCCATTGAGGGAGGAAAAAAATCTCATTCAACAAAGAAAATTCTAATCTTGTAATTTGAAAAAGGGCCCAGTCAACAACTGCACATTTCCCCTCACTTTGCCATGTATTCCAAACTGCTGCATGCTCTTTTGAGAAAATAAAACAGTACATTGCCTTTTTTTCAAGTCACGACTCATAGGTTGAGCAAATGGATGGATTTCAACCATTCTACACCTTCACTCTTAACTGCTTTGAATATTTATTTACCTTTTGTACTGGGTCCAAGACCACACAATAAATTTGATTGATTGATTATTTACCTTTTATTTCAAGTCAAGAAAGAAATGGGTAATTTGTGAAGGAATGATGAAGTTGTCAGCTTTGAAACGACACCCTTTTAGTCTTCTTGCAAATAAAGAGAGGCTTCCTCTTAAAACCTGAAACTGAAGGAACAGTCATGGCGGTTGTGTAGACAATCCAATTGTTTGGCCACTGACCCATGGAGCAGCATTTAATGCCACTTCATTAAGGGCCCTCAGCGGGCCTGCAGGTAAGTTGCTTCCCCTCACTCAAGAAATAATAATGGTATAATTGGGCACAGAGGGATTTCCTTCCATGTAAATATGCACAGGACTACACTGTTGGTCAGTAAAGAATATTTGTAGGCATAACAGATGCTTTATTGGAGCAATTCCATGCAAAAAGACCTAATGGGGAGTGGCTGAAAATGCAGTAATGTATTTGCAAACTGAATGTATCCTCCCAGTCAAGCACCTAGTGATTTAAATGGCATTGCAGAAGAGCATTCCCCAGCATGATAATACTCATGCATTTCTTCTCCATAACAGACTGGTACAACTGAAAGAGAGAGAGAGTTCATCTTATTTTCTGTAAAAATGCTCAGGGGAGGAAGGGTCCAGGTAGCTTGGAGGAGAAAAACAAGAGCAAAAAAGAATGTTTTCTTTAAGACTTTTAGCCCTCCCCTGTTTTTTTCTTCTTCGTCACCAGCAATGCCATGGGCTCTGAATGACTTTGTCTTTCATCTCTCACTGAAGCCTGAATCATTAATGGTTTGCAGCACCTTATTTTGGTTTTCTTGCACAAAATCACACTGAACAAAAAAGCGACCCCCCATTCACATCCCTTAGCTCACTCTGAACTTATCATTTGTCAGCTGCTTTGTACAGTGAATTGTCTCCCCCAAGCTCACTCATTTTAATGGACTTGTACCTCATGCCTGGGATCCTTTTACAGAACGTTTGACCTCTCTTAATTTACTAAACTCTTCATTCCTAAAACCAAAGCACAGCCCATTTATTGAGTGTGTGTTGTAGTCCTGCATATCCTTCCTTTCTATGCCTTCTAATTATGAAATCGTTTCTTGCAGGTGATAATTTTCTTGATAGATGTAATGAGCCACACACGGGCATTTGGATGAAATTATTTAAAGTACCTTATGAAGCCACACAAAACTTTCTCAAAAACCACCCTACTGCTGAGAGGTTAAGTGAAACTGTGTTGTAACACAATCAAATTTAACTAATGAGTCCAGGTGCTCGGCATCACATTAAACCTCAGACAGGCAGAACTGCTTCAATTTCCAGGAGAATAGAACATAATGAGGTATTAGATATTCAGAATTGAATATGGTAAGTTCAGAATAGAACTTGAACACAAGCCATTTTAAATTTTACCGATGGTCTCCATAAATTGGTGTTATATTCTTCATGGTCTTTCTTTGACTTCAATCCCATTAATCAAGGTACACATATGATGTAAGATTAGAGATCTTGAGGCCTTTTGACTACTATTTTGTATTCTTGGGTACCTTTGTTGCCTTTATATAGCATAGTCAGGGAATGGAAGGTCTACTTTTTGGAACTGCAATGAGAAGGGCACTTACTGGCACCTTTGGTGGACTTGTCTGGGAATGAGCCCCTTTGGGGAAGAGGTGGTGAAAGAAATTGGGGTTATTATTGGAGAAAATGTGATACTGGACCTCCAGCTGTGTTTATTGTCAGTGTTTATTGTCAGTAATACAACTACTGTGTGAAAAGAGTTAGTAATTTATTTAATGGTTGCAGCCCAATTGGACATTTCACAGGGCTGGAAAGCTCCCTCGTGTGCAGGGTGTAGTCGTCCAGGGTTTTGGGGGGGGGTCTTAGACCCTTTACTTTTTGGGAGCAGGGTCCGAGCAGAGTTCCTATGACTTCAGCATCCTATGAGACAATCAGCATGAAAGGGGAGTGTGTTAGCCACTGAGAAGAGTCTTCTAACATGCTTCCTTTCCTGCTGATTGGAGCCAGAGTGAAAGGAGGTACGTCAGCCATTGAGAATACTTCTCAGTAGCTAATACTCTCCCCTTTCATGCTTACTGGCTCTTAGGGACATCTGTTGTCGTGGGAGAAGTCATTAACAAGAATCTCATTCTCAGCCGAACAGCAAAATAGGGGAGGGCATGGCTGTGACTAGCATGAAGGGACCCTGCACTTCTGAATTTGTGACTATACTACTGCTCGTGTGTTACTTTGGACATATGGTATTCAAAGGTGTTGTTTATTGCCATTTTGGAGAAGCTAACCTAAAGACTCTCAGAGGCCACCCAGAGGATTTTGTTGCAATCTTGTGGAAGTTTATTTTATACATGAACAAGAACCATTTCAGACTTTCAATCCATCTAAGTGTGAGTTAATTTGGAGGCATTTGTAATTCTCTGTTTATTGTCCTTTTGGTTCTTGTATCTGTTAACTCAGTGAATGCTTCTGATACTTTTAGATGTTAGATGTATTGTAAGCAGAAGTAACTGAAATAATTTGAACTACCTCTCATGTGCCCATACACAGATTCAAGGGTTCTTCACTTTTCCCTTAAGCTTTATCATTGAACACTAAAGTCAGGATCATTCAGGCCATGGTATTCATGATCTCTATGTATGGATGTGAAAGTTGGACAGTGAAAAAAGTGGATAAGAGAAAAAATCAACTCATTTGAAATGTGGTGTTGGAGGAGAGCTTTGCGCATACCATGGACTGTGAAAAAGACAAATAATTGAGTGTTAGAACAAATTAAACCAGAACTATCACTAGAAGCTAAAATGATGAAACTGAGGTTATCATACTTTGGACACATCATGAGAAGACATGATTCACAAGAAAAGACAATAATGCTGGGGAAAACAGAAGGGAGTAGAAAAAGAGGAAGGCCAAACAAGATACAGATTGATTCCATAAAGGAAGCCACAGATCTGAACTTACAAGATCTGAACAGGGTGGTTCATGACAGATGCTATTGGAGGTCACTGATTCATAGGGTCACCATAAGTCGTAATTGACTTGAAGGCACACAACAACAAAGTCCTTGTATGTATCAACCGCACTTCGCCTAGGCTTGTGCAGTTGCCTGAGCAGTAAACCTAAACAGGCAGACTTAAAGAGGAAACTCCCATCAGAGATTTATCTCAGGACTAGGGATAAATCAGGGTAAAAAAGGAGTTCCACAGCGAAAGGAGGTTATGCTTTTTATTGACTACACATTTCTATATTATATATGAGCTTACATAGTCTATCCAAAGCCAGTAAATGAATAAATCAGAATTAATCATACAACACAAAACCAAAGGTTATTAAATAATATAATATATTATTCTACGGCCTAGATTTCTTAACATTTAGATATAAAAGAATGACAATTTAAATCTCGCCCATGGGGGCTCAGATAATACTCAGCAATTGGGCAAACTGACAGCAGCATAACCAGTCCAGAAGGACTGATAAAAACTACATTTGTGATCTCTCTTTTATGGTCTGTCATCTAGATCATCTGATCTGGAACTGCATCACCTTTCCAGTCCCACAGTCTTTTCTCACAGACAATTTCTCACAGACTTTTCATAACCATTCTCATGGGACATTCTCACAAACAATCACCTTTCTGTTCTCATAGATCTCTCTCTCAGATCTCACCTAAGGTTACTACATAACATCTGGAGAAACCTAATAAGGTGCTATACTCTTCCCAGTCTCTTCAATCTTGTTGATTTTAGAGCTACAATCTTGGCTGTATGCCCAGACTTCCTGGAGGGGGAGAATGTGTACAGGAATGCTTGTCTTTTCAAAGTACATTTTATTTCAGCTCTGAAGGGGGCAAAACACTTTAACTATATAGACTTATATAATACATACATTATTTAAATGGGCCTACTACATAATGGTTACTGTTTGGGCTATTTACTCGAATTTATGTTTATTATTTGGTTGATATTCTTGTTTTCAAAATAAAAGCATTTAAAAGAGAGAGAATGGAAAGTCTACAATGGTCCTCTGCACTCCGTACAAATGTGGAAAGGTTCCACTGGAAGAAAGAAAAGAAAGAAACTCCAGGTGCTTGAAGAAAGATTTATTACTGGTACTTTGGAACAATCCTTCCTCAGGGGTGCTATAATTATACAAATAATGCATACACCAGAAATGGGATAGTAAAGTATAACACATTCTCATAGTCTCAGATTGGATGAAACAAAAGGATCAAATTACTTATGAAAAAGTAAATCATTACAATAATATGATGGTTTTGTTTCATATTCATCCAGTCGGAAACTATGAAAATGTATTAGGGTGCAATCCTAAGGTGAGGGGGAGTGTGAAATACAAAGTTCAACCATCTTATTGTACACCCTGCTGGGATTGAGCTAGGAGGAACTGAGAGGAGAAGAATTATCTTGCTTTCCTCCCATCTGTTTCTTGCTTTAATTTATGGGGGAGAGAGATTTAGTCATACACAAAATGTGACTAAATTTCTCCCTGGTATGGGGGGGTGTCGGGAGACCAGGCTAGCTTTGGATCCAATCTGCTACCTTCTTTTGGCATGTCTCTCCTTTTGATCCTACCAACACCAGGGTTCCAGCATTGGTTAGGCAAAGGCTTTGGAGGATCCAAAGGGACTTGAAAGGAGGATCTAACATCTCTGTTTCCAACACTGGAGGGGTACGCCCAGTATGACCTATGTCCCCTGGTACACCCTTCTCAGTGACTATAAGACTGTACCCTTACTCTCCCATTTCCTGTGTATTTATTATTTGTATATTTATAGCACCGCAGAGGAAGGATCGTCCTAAAACACATTAGGCCTGCAATAACAAGCTCCTGGGGTTTCTTCCTCCTTTTTTCATCTATACTTCCCGCACTCAGGTTCCCTTGAAACTATGGACAATATTAGATGCATGAATACAATTACTCTGTATATTTTAAAAATATATAAATAGCACCTGCTATTTACTTTGGAAGGAAAGCTTCCATTGGCATCAATGGGAACTTCTCTCCCAATGCAAATAGCAGTTTCCGGGGTGATTTTTGTTGCAATCACAGCAGGGGGGAGGGTTAAATTCTCCCTCCCCACCTCCTGTGGTCCCATTGCTGCTTGTGGGCAGTATGGCTGCTATTTACATTCATGCAATTAATACTATATCTTTGACACTATATAGTTGGTCACATTTCTTAATTGCTGAAGAGCTGCATTTCAGTGTTGTCAAAGGCTTAGCAGCTAGTTTGTTTTAGGCTACATAAATTTCTTTATGGAGTATATTAAAAAAACACCCTAGAATAAATATAAATGAACATGCTGTATTGTCTCTTATTACTAAAACGAAAAACCAACCGGTCACTTATATACACTGCACAAAGAATCAGAAAAATTGCAAGAACATTTTTACATCCTGCTGCTTTAAATCTGTTACCACATTGCTAGATTAAATTTATTAGTTTAATAGCAATGGTTTCCATGCAATGAACTCTGGGACATGTAGTTTTGTGAGGGAGGTAGAGATTTCTAGCCTTTTCAGGAGCTTTGTAAAACTACAACTCTCAGGGTCCCTTTGCAGAAAGCCCTAAGCAGCAAAGGAATATGTCTGTGAGTGTGTGTGTGTGTGTGTGTGTGTTTATCTGGGCTCATTTATGGAAACAGTATGACAGGGGTAAACAATAATGTACAGATGTTGTTGGACTACAACTCCTACCACTCCTGGCAATTGATCATGCTAAATAAGACTGATGGGAATTGGCATTCAACCATCTGGAGGCCAACACTTTAGCTATTCCTGCAGTCTGACTTTAGAAATGTATGCAAACACACAAACTTCTAAAACCATACAATTTCCACAAATAATAAGCTTTCGTTTGGGGGGGAAAGAATATAAAATACAAGGTTTGGTTTTGAATGTGGATTTTCCTACGTAGAATCTAAATAATCCTGATATTATACAAGTATTTAAAAAACTCAGTCCATAATCCATTTAAGCAGAAGCATTTGTATTTCATTTTGCTTAGCCTCAATTAAACAAAATGGGATCGTCTGGCTTATATCTTAGCACTTCAGGGTAACTGCACCGTGGATCAAGCTTACTGCCTTTTGTATGTTTTTTTTTTTAAATACTGTTAACATTTTCTTCTGAGAGTGTTTATGCTTTATTACTTCATATTAAAGATATCTAGCTTTCTCTTGAACATTAATTGTTAGCATTGCATATCACTTGGGTTTCATTTAACACTGCCTCACAAATTAATTATGCTAATTCCAGTTTTTCATAATTTCTTGTACTTTTCTCATCTCGCAGGAGTCGTGCCTTGATTTACTTTTGTTTTTGTTTTATTATACTGTGAACTCACCTGAACAGTTGGAAAGGAGCTTTATTCTCTCCAGAGATGGGGGGGGGATTATGTTAATTTCATTGATTGCCATCTATGTTATCTTTGTTTTTATTTATTTCTGTTACAGATGAAGGAACCTTTGATTCTACACACTAATCACCTCAGGCCAGTTCTTTCTCATCTTTTAAACATGCATCTCAAAGATTTTTTCGAAATATAAACTAGAACAAAGCAGTTATATTATATGATTCCCCCCCCTCCCTCTGAGAACATAAAAAGAGCTTTGCTGGATGAGACAGGAGTGGTTTCCCCGTGGGGCAGACTTACAGCAACAGCCTTCTAGCAAAAAAGTTACTGTTGCTTACCAGGAGGGAGAAGGAAGAGGTGGGGCCAGGGTTGCAGAAACACTAGGGATGAGCAGATCTGTCAATTTCAGTTTTTCACCACTTCTCTGTTTTTTTTTTTTTTATATAGTTTTTATTCAAATTTTTCCAAAAAACAAACAAAACAGAGTAAGAAAAAACATAACAATACTACAACAAAAAAATAAAAATAAAATAGTTGACTTCCGATTTGTCACAGATCAGCTATAAGTATATAATATACATCAAACCTGTCCCTTAATATGTACATACAGAATCCCTTTTCTCCATAAGCTGTCTTAATTAATCATCAAATCCCAGTATCATCATTTTATTTTGATCTTTCGACAAAAAGTCTAAGAGAGGCTTCCAATCCTTAAGGAATGTATCTGTCGATTTTTCTCTAAGTAAACACGTCAATTTATCCATTTCTACTAAGTCCATTAATTTCAGTAGCCATTCTTCCATTGTTGGTATTGATTCCATTTTCCACTTTTGTGCATATAATAATCTTGCTGCCGTAATCATATATAATAATATTCTTCCATATTTCTTTTCTATTTGTTTATCCATAAAACCCAGTAAAAAAAATTCTGGTTTTGACTGAATATTTATCTTTAAAATTTTTTGCATCTTCCTACCTATCTGTGCCCAGAATAATTTCGCCTTTTTACATGACCACCACATATGATAAAAAGATCCTTCTTGTTGTTTACATTTCCAACAAACATTAGAGACATTACTATACATTTTTGACAGCTTTTCTGGAGTCATGTACCAACGGTACATCATTTTATAAAAATTTTCTTTAAGATTATAACATAATGTAAATTTCAAGCCTTTTTTCCACATATTTTCCCATTGATCCATTTGTATGTTATGACCAAAATTTTTTGCCCACTTTACCATGCACTCTTTTACTTGTTCTTCCTCCATATCCATTTTCAATAAAAGTTTATACATTTTTGCAATTATGTTTTCATCATTTGTATACAAACCTATTTCAAAATCAGATTTACTTATTTCAAACCCATACATTTTCTTGTCCATTTTATATCTTTCTAACAATTGTAAATAGGCAAACCAATGAAAACTATATCCTTCCTTTATCAATTGTTCTCTCTCTTTCATTGTGTATTCTCCATGTACATTTTCTAATAGTTCTTGATAAGTTAACCATTTCTCTTTTCCAGACATTTCTCTTCTATAAAACGCTTCTTGACTTGAGACACATAATGGTATTTTCGAATAAAACCTTGGTTTGTATCTATTCCATATTTTCAACAGAGAACGTCTTATAAAATGATTGTTAAAGTCTACGTTTACTTTTACTTTGTCATACCATAGATATCCATGCCATCCCCACTTCAGATTGTGGCCCTCCAAATCCAATAGTCTTTTATTCCTCAATAAGATCCATTCCTTTATCCAGACTAAACAGCAGGCAGCAAAATAAAGTCTCAAATTTGGTAATCCCAGTCCTCCTCTTTCTTTAGCGTCTTGAAGTAATTTAAATTTAACTCTTGGTTTTTTTCCTTGCCATACAAATTTAGAAATATCTTTTTGCCATTGTTTAAAAGGTAAATCAGAGGATATTACAGGTATTGTTTGAAACAAAAACATCATTCTCGGTAATACATTCATTTTTATCACAGATATTCTACCCATTAATGACAGTTGTAGTTTATCCCATCTTAGCAAGTCTTTCTTAATCTCTGTCCATAATTTTTCGTAATTATTATGAAACAGCTTTGAGTTTTTATTTGTCATGATGATGCCTAGATATTTCAACTTTTTTTCTATTGTAAAATCTGTCTTGTCCATTAACTCTTTCTGTTCCCTTAAAGTTAAATTTTTCACCAACATCTTTGTTTTTTGATTGTTGATCTTAAATCCTGCTAACGGTCCAAATTCTTTTAATTTGTCCATCAATATATGAATTCCTTCCAAAGGGTTTTCTAGTACAATTATCAAATCATCAGCAAATGCTCTCAATTTATATTCTTCTTTTTTTATTTTTAATCCCGAAATCCTTTTATCTTGCCTTATATCTCTAAGCAGCACTTCTAAAACCAGAATAAATAAAAGGGGAGATAATGGACATCCCTGTCTTGTACCCTTTTGTATTTCACATGAATCCGTTAAGTCTCCATTAACAATTATCTGGGCCTTCTGTGATGTATAAATCGATCTGATCCATTTTATAAAGTTGTCTCCAAAATCCATTTGCTCCAAAACCTGGAACATAAATTTCCAATTCAAATTATCAAATGCTTTTTCAGCATCTAAAAAAATCAAAGCTGCTTGTTTATCATTTCGTTGTTCTAAATATTCCAACACATTCAAAACATTCCTGACGTTGTCACGTAATTGTCTTTTAGGTAAAAACCCTGATTGATCTTCCTGAATAAATTGTTGCAATATTATTTTCAATCTTTCAGCCAAAATCATTGTAAAAATTTTATAGTCATTATTCAGTAGAGATATTGGCCGATAATTTTTTGTTTTAGTTAAATCTTGGTCCTCTTTAGGTATTAATGTTATATTAGCATTTTTCCAACTATCCGGTATCTTTCCCTCTTGCAAAATAGAATTCATTGTAGACTGTAAGGGTAGCAAGAGTTCTTCCTCCAAACATTTATAATACATTGCAGATAGCCCATCTGGTCCTGGCGCCTTTCCTAATTTAATTTTATTTATAGCTTCAGATATCTCTCTTGACGTAATAGGGCCATTAATAACTTGTCTCTGAAAATCTGTAATTTTCGGCAAATTCTGTTTAGATAAATACTCTTCTATTTTTTCAGATGGAATTTCTTGACACTTATACAATGTTGAGTAATATTGATGAAAAATCTTTTTGATTTTTACATTATCTGTCAGCGTCTCATCTCCTTCTTGCATCTTTAAAATAATATTTTTTTGACGTTCTTTTCTTAATTTATATGCTAACCATTTCCCAGGTTTATTTGCAAATTCAAAAGTCCTTTGTTTAGCAAAATTTAATTTCCTTTCAATTTCTCTAACTGTCAACATTGATACTTGCTTCTGTAACATTTTAATTTGATTTACAATAGAAACTTTAGCTGGATTCTTTTTCAATTCTTCCTCTTTTTGTTTTATTTCTTCCAAAATTAATTGCATTTTCTGTTGTTTCTTTTTTTTTAATTCAGAATTACATTTAATAAAGTATCCCCTCATAAATGCCTTACTAGTATCCCAAACAATATTTTCACTTGTTCCTTTATATAAATTATATTCAAAGAACTCCTTTAATTTCTTCTTACATTCTTGTACTACTTTATCATTCTGTAATAAAGATTCATTTAGTCTCCATCTAAATCCAAGATTTTTTTTTTTTAAAGTTAATATCACAGGATTGTGGTCCGAAAAAGTTTTTGGTAATATATCCATTTTAAAAATATCCTTCGCTAAAATTTTTGACATCCAAATCATATCAATCCTCGAAAATGTTTTATGTCTTTCTGAAAAATAAGTAAATTCCTTTGCATTATCATTTATATATCTCCAGGTATCCACCAATTCTAAATGTTCCATGAGTTCAAAACAAATCTTCGGTAATTTACCTTGTGTCTCTTTGATATTTTTTTCAGAAAGCCTATCAATTTTTGGTGAGATTACCCCATTCCAGTCACCCATGACACACCAATGCTCATATGAAAACTCTGACAATTTTTCCATAAGTCCTGTATAAAACCTTGTTTTATCTTCATTGGGGGCATAAATACCCACTATCAAAATGTTTGTACCTTGTAAAGTAATTTCAACCCCCACAAATCTACCACTATCGTCCAATAATACCAATTTAGGAAGCAATTGTGGGTTAATATAGAGAACAACTCCATTTTTTTTTTTTGGTCCAGCTGAAATAAATTCTTCACCCAAATTTTTACAAATCAAATATTTGGAATCTTTCTTCTGAATATGAGTTTCTTGTAAACAAATTATATCCAATTTTAATTTTTTCAAATAATGAAACACTTTCTTTCTCTTCTGCGCCGTGTTGGCTCCATTTATATTCCAAGTTAGGTATTTGTAATCCATCATTAAGCGTGTATTTTAAAATTTGCCTGATGCTCCTTTTGATCCATCATCTTCCTTCCCCTCCTCTGCATATCCTTGTTGACTTTGTTTCCCAGGAACTATATCCATATCTTTGAGTTTATCTTCTTCCATATCTTTTGAAGCTTTTCTCAAGAAGTCCCTTGCTTTTTGAACAGTATTCAGTCTGTATTTCTGTTGTCTGAATGTAAAAATCACTCCTTCTGGAACGTCCCACCTAAATTGAATTTTGCATTGCTTAAGTTTTTCTGTAAGGAAAGCATATTCTTTTCTCTTACGTAAAAGTCTAATAGGAATTTCCTTCATCACCAGTATTTCCTTACCATCAATTTTAAAGGTATATTTAAAGTGTTGCTGTAAAACCATATCTCTGGTCGTCTTCTTTACGAAATGAACAAGCACGTCTCTTGGAATTTTTTTCATTGTTGCATATCTGGAGTTAATTCTATAAACTTTGTCTATTTCAAATTCCATCCTATCTTCATTCAAGTCCAGAAATTTTACTAAAGCATTAACAATTTTATCTCTAATGTCTTCACCTGTTTCCTCAGGGATTGCACGGAATCTCAAACAATGCTCTTTATTTCTCATTTCAGTCACAGCTAAATAGTCCAAATTTTTTTCTAGTTCCAGATTTAGTATATCTGTTCTATTCTCCAAGGTTTGTACCTTTTCTTTAGTATTTTTTGCATCTTCCTTTATTTGCCCAATTGTCCCTTTAATCTCATCCACTTGTGTTTTAATATAGTCTTTTATATCTGTCAATTCAGTTTTCATTTCCTGTTTCATTTCCTGTTTTATAGCATTAATCCCTTCCATTATTTTTTGAAACATTTCTGGGGGTATATCCTCTTCCTGTGTATCAATAGAACCTCTTCGCCCCTGGGCCTTGGTTGTTTTTTTAGTTGTCATTTTCAAAAAGAGGCCTTTAATTTCTAATATTAATCACTGTTTCAGAACCTAAGGGCAGTCTATTTCTTTTCTTTTTTTCCCTCCACCAAAAAGAAGAGTTAATATTCCAGGCCTATTATTGAAATCCAGCCAGCACAACACAGTCCTTATCTGCTTCCAAGAATGCAAAACAATTCTGGTTGCCAAGACTAAACAATTAGTAGCATATACGAGCAGCGGATTCATCCAACAAGAAATAGTCCAAAGAGAAAAATAGTCCAAAATATAATAATTACCTCTCATCCGTTTTTAAACTTTAAAAGTCCAAATTCAAGCCAGCTTTTTGTCGTAAAAAAAGTATATAAGTTGTTTATATTTTCTTTCTTCCTTAATTATATTTAAAAGAGAAAAAGTATGACTCACCCAGGTTTCTCAATTGCTGATTCATAAACAAATCCCTTTTATTGCAGTAATTTAAGCCGAATGATAAGGTTTAGGCAGAAGTGGGCTCGCTGGTTAAGAACGTTTTTTTTTTTGAGAGAAGAAAAAACGCTTCGCTTTATTCCAGTTCAGCTTGCGTGGAATTCCTGACTCCGTCTTCAGCCGATCGGCTTGCCTTCTTATCTCAGGAATTTCCTGATCAATTCCAGCCGCCGACAGCTCAACGAAGTCTTGTGGAAGATCTGATCGGTTCTCCTATACCTTGGAGAACATTTAAGCCAGTCCAAGATTCCTCTTGGCTGGCTTTTAACCTGAAAAAAGCTTCCTCTGAGGCAGAGCTCCCTCAGAGACAACCACCAGCCAGCACCACTTCCCGGAAGTCACCACTTCTCTGTTTTCACATTGTAGGTTCAGTTCTTCCCATTTCCATGTCCTGTGTGGATTTTTTTTAAAAGGCCTCATGAAAATTCATCAGCAAAGTTCTCCTAATATACACATGGTTGTATGCAATTTTGCCTAAGATACATACTTTTACAATGCACTTTTGCCTCATATAATGTATTTTTGCAAGTTATTTTCATGGATATATGCATTTTAATGTACACTTTGCCCTAGCATATGCATATATGTACATATTACTTAGCAGGAGAACTGCAGTGCAAAATTCAGAGAAGCATGAATTTCAAATGATGGATATGGTTCGGATCTTGTATTGTTTCAGAAAGTGTGAATTAGGTAGGTTTGGTTTTAAATGCAAACTTAATCAAATTTCTCCCCTACTCTTAGTGGACACCCCGGTAGGAGCACCTGATTGGCTCTGCCAGTGCACAGCCACCTTGCTCCTCCCCCTCCTGGTAAGTGGCAATGACACCACTGGTGGAAGGCTATTGCTGAGGCTCCGCCCACAGGGTGAGCTGCTCCTGGACAGGCTTATCTAGTCCAGCATTCCCACAGTTATCCACCAGATGACCTATGAGAAGCCCACAAACAGGGCATGAGCACAACAGCACTCTCCTGCTATTTTTTCCACAACAACTGCTATTCATAGGCATGCCACCTCTGTTCCTAGAGGTTCCATGCCATTATGACTTAAGTAGTAAGTGATAACCTTATTCTCCATTAATTTCTCTTATTCCCTTTTAAGGCATCTATGTCAGTGGCCATCGATCACTCCATCATGTCATAGCAAATGAACTATATGCTGTATGAAGGACTTTGTTTTGTCTTCCTTGAATCTCCCAACATTCAGCTTTATTGGATGATCCCAGCTTCTAGTATTATGAGAGAGGGGGAAAAAACTTCACACTATCCACTTTTTCCTCACTATGTATAATTTTATACACCTCTGTCATGCCCTCCCCCTCACATATTTTCTGAGCTCAGGATTTAGCATCATTAGGGTTTGAAATCACAAGGGGAACTTCCATGAATAGAGGAGGATCCCTCCTTTACATATGTATCCCCCAACGCATGGAGGGGTGGGCCTTGGCAGCACACTCCCGTTCTTCCTCATGCAGGCCACCCCGCACCATATATTTAAAGCACTATTATACCGCAGTCATGGCTTACCCCAAAGAATCCTGGGAAATGCAGTTTGTTAAGGGTGCTGTGAGTGTCCCAGGGTTTCCTGGGAAGAGGGACTGATTGTTAAACCACTCTGGGAACTGAAGCTCTCTGAGGGAAACAGGGGGTCTCCTGACAACTCTCAGCAACCTTAACAAACTACAGTTTCCAGAATTCTTTGGGGAAAGCCATGACTGTTGAAAATGGTATAAGAGTGCTTTAAATGTATGGTGTAGATGTGGCCACAATTGCTATCATGAGTACAAACAGAGCACCCAAATAGGGCTTACATTGTGAGTCGATTGAAGACAAGCCTTCTCACCACTTAACGTTGCCTTCCTTTACTCCACAATTAAATTATTTAGCAATCTGACTTGAGTAATTATCTGCTGGTAAATATATCCAGTAAAGAAAGAAAGAAACATGACTTCTCAGGGTTTTGTTTTGTTTAAAAAAGAATGAAAATTCCTGCTTGAACTACAAAATATTAATTAAGCCATTTGCAGCAGCCCACAATAAATATGCCAGACATTAAAATTATTGTTTGAATAAGTCTAAAAGTACAAGGAGAATGGGAAGTTTTTCTTCTTTCTCCTTTCCTTGCCAGTCATACTTAGAACAAACTGTACAACTGCTTTTTTGAAAAGTAGCCCTCTTAAGTCATTAACCGGTTAAAATTTTCCAGCCAACTTACATGTTACATTTCTCATTTTTACATAGACATTGTCATATTTATATTTATAAATATGGAGCCAACCCTATATATCATACAGAGTTGGGGTCCATATTTATGGTAGACCCATCAAAATCAATGAGTCAGCTTAGTTGTCGATTTCAGTGGGTCTACTCTAAGCATGACTTACAGTGCAATCCTAACTATGTCTACTTGGAAGTAAGTCCTATTGAATTCAGTGGGGATTTCTCCCAGCTAAGTGGAATTACGATTGCAGACTAAATCTACATCCAGCCTATAAAAATCACTATAAAACATAGAGGGGAGGAAATCAGCACTCACACACAGATACTCCAAATTAGCAATATGTGACTCTGTTACTGTTACGCCAAAAGGCTCTTTACATCTGGGGGAAGCTCCAAATAATCACCAGATGGGAAACCAGGATATAAAACAACACCTTTATTGATTACCAATATCTTTTGCAAAAGAGAGACCAGGTATCCGACTCGCGTCTGAAAACCCGTCTGAAAGCATAGCTACCCAGATACATTGATATATGGCTCCCAAGTTCTCCTAACACACAGCCCCTCCCTTATTGCTTGTTAGCAACAGTTTTCAGTGAGCTCCATTGTCTCGCGTTGAGCTAGCCTTGATCGTTCCTCCGTGTTCCTAGCACTATCTACTTGGATGGCGTCCAGTTACATGGAAAGAGCAAGCTAGCATTTAGTATCAAACAGCAACTGAGCATCTAGCCTTCACAGGGACATTAGAAATTTATTTTCTGCTTCTTATGTTAGGTCAGGTTAACTCATTTTCTGCTGTGCCAAATCAACACTACATACTATGGTTCCCAAACTATATATCTCATTTCATATCAGTCCCCCCTCAAAAGCATTTTGGGGTTGAAACTTAATCATTTTCCTCTTTTGGGAGGCTATAATACATTATAAGCATTTGTTTATGTGTTACACTCTCAAGCAGGTGGGCCACCCTTTGGCAACCGGATCCAGTATTTTAGAATAATATCCTATGGGGCACCATCTATTTCCCCATTTCTTCATCAGGACTCCTGAAGCTACTCCTTTGTTTTCACTCACATACAGCCTGTATGGCTTCTGTCCCTCTGGTAGGGTTAGCCCAAGAGGGTTGCTTAGGGCTTGTTTCAACTCCCTAAATGCTTTTTCCATTAATTTAGTCCATTTTCAATCCTATTAGCCCCTCCTTTGTCAGGGACTCATACAAAACAGCCGCTTTTGCTCCAAACTCATGGATCCATTGCCTGCAGAACCCCACTAGTCCCAAAAAAGCTCTCAATTCTTTTGGAGTTCTGGGGCTTGGCATACCACATATTGCTTCCCTTCTTTCAAGGCCCAAGGCCCTTTTGCCTTTTCCCCACAGACCAGAATATCATCCATCCTCAGGAACTGTTGGATAAGGGGTTGGAGACCTTCTCGAACCTCGCGCCTGAGGGGGTATTGTTTTACTGGTTGGGGCTTTGCTCCAGGTTTTAAGGTGACTTTCACAGGTTCTGCTTCTAAAGCCCTGGCTGGGTTATTCTTGCATGCCCATACTATATCTGGAATGCCCTCCGCCTCTTCCTCCCATTCCAAGACTGAGGCAGGTTTATGTTGCATCACCCCCCTCAGGGCCATTTGATATGAAGAGCTACAACATTTAGGAATAGTGACTCTCATCTGGTTCCCTTCAAGCTGGCGAATTTCCCTGTATGATTATGCTGCAATACCACTGCTGCTTTTTGACATAGACGGCCTGCAATTTCTACCTTTACCAGTCCTTCTGGTATTTGAGTTACATCATACCAAAAAGGATCTGGGCAGTCCAATGTCTTTGGGATTGTACGTCCCCAATCCACAAGCTTATGACACACGTGTGTATATATCTGCATGTGTGCTTCTAATTGACACTAAAAAAACTAAGGCTCTTTCTAATGAACAATGGGATTCACTGTGGGTGGGGGTGTATATGCCAAGGAATAAGATAACATTTATGCAACAGCATTTAACTCTGCCCTTGTTTTCCTTTACACAAAACCTCTGGAATGCATCACCAGCCATACCATCAGGTGTGTGTGTGTAAGAAATGGGGTGGGAGTTATAGCTCTTGGCCTTACACCTCCTAGAGTCCACTTGAACTAACATGGGGTTAGCCAAGCCGTATCACTCCCCCCTCTTTGAAATGTAGACGTATACGTCCTTTCACAGTTCTGCCCCCAGGCTCCAATGCTGACTTCCAGTCAGTGTAACTGTGCCATATGAGATGGATACACATTACAAGGGCCAATTAGACAAAAATCAGAATTTTCTGGAAAACCAAAACCACCACAACTAGGTGCAGTATAAGGCTGAAATCTCCTTTGGTGTCCTCACCCCAGCCAAACAGGGAATTTCACCATCCATGTGCCTCTATCTGTGAGAGCTTATCTATGATATGAGTGACTGCATGATGATCATGTATTATCTGACGTGTATCTTGCACTCCTGAACATTGCACTATTCTTAACCATTGTTATGCCAGAATGGGAAAGCAAACAAATGGGCCAAAACTCTACACTGATGAACCCCACATCTGAAATAGCCAAATTCTGTAAAAAACCCTGTTACAAAATCACTCAGAGGGATTTAAAAAGCAAAAACATCCTAGGAGCAAAACAGCCATAACATATAAATTATGAAAGGGAAAATAGCAATGGTCAACACATTCAATATTACGATGGAAATAAAACAAGTATCATGGTGTTGAAACATGCTGTGGGATGGCTTGCACAAAGTTCATCCTCTGGAAACCAGCTGGTCATGTTCAGTGAAAGCTGTAATTGAATGGTATATGGTTTGCCGATGCTAGGCAAAAAAACCTGGAATGATGAAAAGAATAGTCATTCCCCTCTTCCCCCGAGTGACTGTAACAAAGTTTGCAAACTTGCACAACACGGGACATCTCGCCAGAAGAAATAGTGGTGTCCATTTCAAGTTGATGGCCAAAGTGGACTTGCCAGTTTCTATAGTTGGGGGAGAATGAAGCAGGCCTCTATGCTGTTATTGCAGCGAATGCTGGAGAATGGCACATCAGTCGCATTGATCTGTGAGGCTCCAGTCAAAAATACCTGCAATAAAAATCTCCTGTGACACACACAAAAGGAAAAGTTCCTTTGGAGGAAAACGCTTCAGCGCAGGAAAGAAAATATAAAAATAAAACACATCCATGGCCACAGATGAGACTTCTGATCAAAAGTGGACAAAAACCAAAATATTGTGTTGCAACAGACAGACAAACACACAACAGGACTACACATTCTAAAAACCTTCGAGTTTTCCCTGGCCTCTGGCCATGTACAGAGGTTGCCCATGAAAGTAGCCATGGAAAGCAGCCTGTAGGAAGAAGGGGGGGGTTAAAACAACTTTAAGAAACTTACAAGGAGAGAGGAAGAAAAATAATTTGCAGCTGCATTCTTAAATTACCAAAATATACTTATGCTTTAAATCAGACAATATAAAACTTCTTAATTTCTTAACACTATACCAGAATGACAAAAAGGGAGATCCTGAAGGTTCCCCCATATAAAAACAAAATAAACATTGTTAACGCCTGGCTTCTGCTTCATCCTATAATCGAAAAGGCAAGTGGGATATAAAGATTAGACTTCTGATCATATACAAATGCATAAAGAAAGACCCTCTGTCCGCTCAGTTATCAGCAGAAAAGCTCGGGTCAGTTGAGAACTGATTCCTGTAATTAAATCATGATTTATATGCAGGGAAACAAGCACAATTACACAATGAACTGAAAGATATAACAGAATTATACTGGGCTACCAGAGGCAGCGCCTGCGTTGCTCTCTTTGGCTGTTTACACAGACAACAAGCTGCCATAGTGAAAACTAAACCCAGTACTGGAGCTAAGGAACGGGACTCTGACATTATAGTACAGAAATTATTCTCTTTCCTTTTCCCTAAAACACTCCACTAATTTTCCCAAGACATTTCTTACCCATGACGACTGGCTCTTTAACCTTTTCACTGTCTATGTAGCTCAAACCTTCTGTCTACATCCTGTATGCCTCAATCTTACAACTGCCCCCATAGAAACTGGGGTTCCTTCCACGTACCATCCTTCTCTTCTAACTCCAAACACTCTTTTCCTCTGCCTGAGCCAACTTACTCCTTGACTCCTGACTTTTCTTGCGTTCTTCCTCTAACAAATCTGACAAATCCTGACATGCATTATAAAGTCCCCAAGCGGCTGCAGCACTTTTCTTTCATTTGGAAGGCCTGCACTCTTTGCAATATCCCGCATAGGCCTCAGTCATGGTTTTCATAGGGTCATCTGTCTTAAAACAATCATCATCCCACACTAGGGTTGCCAGGTTCTTGGCCTGAGACTAATCCTGTATCTTTAGGAGAGGAGAAGGTCAGCTAAGTGCAGGTGTTCTTGCAACTCTGTAATGAGATAAACCACAAGATGAAATCCTCCCTTCCCACTGCACAACTTTTAAAGATACAGAAGACCTCTTGGTTGCCAGGCCTGACCTCTAAGAGGTCTTCTGTATCTTTAAAAGTTGTGGAGGGGGGAGGGAGAATTCCACCTTGTGGTTTTTCTCATTACAGAGTTGCAAGAACACCTGCACTTGGCTGATCTTCTCTTCTCCTAAAGATGCAGGATCAGTCTCAGGCCATGGACCTGGCAACCCTATTCCACACACCTTCCTTTCTTAATCAACCATTTCTCTATTTTCAATAGGCACTCTACTGGACTCATAAAGCGTTTTATTCCCTCCATGGCTACCACTTTTGCCATAGCTTAGAAATCTCCAACACCAAAAGCCAAATGCAAAGAATGAAGCAGTGCACACACAAAACAACCAAACCTAGTTTCAAAATAAGTTCAGGGATGAGCCACCTTCAAATGCCACATTCCCAAATCAAGTCACTCATGAGTAAAGCTGTTGTCACCAGCTTTTTCTCCCAGATTGACTCTATTTAAAGGGACAGGAACCAGTTAGAAGTCTCTGCCAGCCAGAGCACTGAACATTCCCAGTACAAATCCTGTTTCCACCTTTTCCAAGTACCTAGCCCCACCGGCTCAAAATACTTGCAAGGCTTCGTTCCCCAGGACTTTGCAGAAGGGGAGGGAGACACAAGTGTTATCAAGGGCTTTCAAAATGGATGGGACCCAGTTTAGGGAACCCCCTTAGTAGCTTAATGAGTTAACCTTCTCTCCAGTCTCAACGTTGGCTAATTGCTGTGTCACAATCACAACCATCATTTGCCAAAGCTTTGTTGCCCAGGACAGAAGGGGAGGGGGATAACAATGTGCCAGGGAATTTCTATACCTTAACCTCTGGATTTACCACAGCATTTAAAGGACATTTCCCCACTCACTTTAAAACAAAAGACAGCAAAACATAGTAAGAAAGAAAAGGAAATTACACTCATTCCAGTTACATTCAGAACTTGGCTACATGTACTCTTGGGAACCTGAGTGTGTGCATTTGCCACCCTCATGTCCCATGAAACACACCTCCTTGAAAGGAGGGAATCTTTTACTAAAGATAAAACAAGCGCTTTGCCCTGAAATGTGCTTAAATGGTGTATATATTTAACCCAAAAAATGCAAGTCCAAACCAAAATAAAGCAAAGCTTGATTTTATTGAGAGAAAAAGTAGGAAAGCATTGCAGAATTACTTGGGTGCATGGCAGCATTTATCATTAATATCCTAACCCATTCATAACTTTAAAGTTAAGAAATCAAAGGACCCTATTACTATAAGAGGTGAAAGGCAAAAGAGATATTACCTATCCTATGCCCGGAGTGGGCAGTTGAATACAGCTGAAGTCATGTGGAAGAGCTCTGATCCAAAACCAGGAAGGAATCTCTTGGTCTCAAGGTTTTGCACCGAGACCCAGAGTCTCCCCGGTTCTGTCCCTGCAGTCCTTCCATGCATTCCTTGAGAGCGTAGTATACGTGTGTGGGAGCTCTGATGTTCCTCAGCCCCCCTTCCTCTTTCTTTCTCTCCTCCTCTATCTCTCTTCAAGCCTCAGTTTTAAAATACTTTTCTCTCTGACAAAACTCTCCATACCAACTTAAAAGATTGCTAAACGCTACTAAAGGAACAAATTAAGTTCTTTGAATCCTGTGCCAAACAAGGGCATCAAACAGAAATAGTAGCATGGACAGCCGATCCACGCAGCAAGGAAAACAACAACAACAACATGTTTTATGAAGTGACAATAAAGGGAGGAAAGTTCCCTTATAACATTCCCACAGAAAACTTTCACACAGACACTCAAAAAAAACCTTCAAACCTTCACACAGACACTCAATTCATACACTTCTATTTAAACAAGATCATTCCTAATACCACTCTTATTTCCCAGGAAATGCTACAAGCTACACATATGGGAGTCTGACAACTGACTCCATTTCTTAAGATTCCATTCCAACCACATTTTGCGCTCAACCACCATATGCATTTTTAAAATCTTGAAAGTTTCTCAAAAAACATTCTAACGGATTCTGCAGCTTTTCTTCCCGTGACATGCCCCTGTTCCCATTTTACTTGGTTTTTCAACTGCCTGCTATAGGTCAGTTCCCTGGGCTTTTTCAACAGGCCCTCGTCTCACGGCCCTTTGTGAAGTCACCCCTACTCCCGATTCCACAAACAAATCTTTACCGGGCTTTTCAGTAGGCCTCTGACTCTCACGACCACACACAGTCATCTACAGCTTCCCGTTACTCCCTAAGGTGTTGACTTCTCTGGTTTCACTATTTGGAGCTCCTGTTGAAAACTGCTGTGCCCTCTGCTCTCCGCCTCACCTGGCCTCAAGGCAGATCCAAACGATGACTCCTTGACTCTCCAGGGGGGCGACCCAGATGGCCAGTAGGTCAACCAGACGCTCCTGGTTGGCTCGCCAGAATTGTTACGCCAAAAGGCTCTTTACATCTGGGGGAAGCTCCAAATAATCACCAGATGGGAAACCAGGATATAAAACAACACCTTTATTGATTACCAATATCTTTTGCAAAAGAGAGACCAGGTATCCGACTCGCGTCTGAAAACCCGTCTGAAAGCATAGCTACCCAGATACATTGATATATGGCTCCCAAGTTCTCCTAACACACAGCCCCTCCCTTATTGCTTGTTAGCAACAGTTTTCAGTGAGCTCCATTGTCTCGCGTTGAGCTAGCCTTGATCGTTCCTCCGTGTTCCTAGCACTATCTACTTGGATGGCGTCCAGTTACATGGGAAGAGCAAGCTAGCATTTAGTATCAAACAGCAACTGAGCATCTAGCCTTCACAGGGACATTAGAAATTTATTTTTTGCTTCTTATGTTAGGTCAGGTTAACTCATTTTCTGCTGTGCCAAATCAACACTACATACTATGGTTCCCAAACTATATATCTCATTTCATATCAGTTACGATATAATGTATGGTTAGATTGCTTTCTCTTGTAGATTCTTTCGTAGTAGTGGCCTTTGAATTTAACCAAGATAACGTAGAGATCAAAGGATAAATGAGCCTGAATAGTTTCCACTGTTATTTCAGTCACCCTTTCGCCACTCTCTCAAAAACGACCACAACTGATAAGTCCCACCAAGGTGTAGCACAAAACCAGCAATACTTATTTGGATATATCTGTAGGGCTGTGGCACAGTGGGCGAGCATCTGCAGAAGATCCCTAGTTCAAAACCTGGCATCTCCAGTTAGGGCTGGGATTGGAACCCTGGAAAGCCGCTGACAGTACTGAGCTGGATGGACCAATGGTCAGATTCAGTATAAGGCAGCTTCATGTGATACTTTCCATGGCCTAGGATGTCAATGCACAGCTACCTTGGAATGGTTTCCTCCTAAATTTAAACACATTTAAAATAATGAATTTTTACTAAATGAGCTGCATCTGGTACATGATCTTGAAAATCTGCAACATTGCATAAGATTCTACTAATGTGTGATAGATTGTTGATAGTGCCTTTTTATTCCCATTTAAAAAATGATTATTTCGAAATTAGTGAGAGGTCTTGGTCTATATTGTGTCTTTTGAGTAAACAAACCTGATTTAAAAATATTAAAATAACCATCTTACATACAAACAAACCTCCCCAAACCTTCTATAAAGTTTCAGTCTAAGGGAGCAATCTCCATATTTCAAACCTCCCATAAACTTCCCACGATACTGGTTGAATTTAGTGAGATGATAATTTTCAACCAATATAATTATCATAATACAGTAGGGCCCAGCTTTTCGGCAGGCCACTTTCCAGCATTCCGCTAATATGGCGGTTTTAAATTAAAGTAAGGCCCCACTCATATGGCGCTTGTTCCGCTTTTACAGCATTCTTCGGGCATCGGGCGCCATTTTATTGATGGAGTTCTGCTTTTTGGTGGGTTTCTCTTTTCGGCGGGGGTCTGGTACATAACCTGCCTTATGAGTGGGGCCCTACCGTACCTGGGTAGGAAGATCCATGGCTGGACCACCAATGCATCCAGGGCTCTCCTGACAAAGGTGCAGGGTGGCTTGATTATTCTTCCCTCACTCCCCTTCCCCATAGCTCAGTGGTAGAGCATCTGCCTTGCATGCAGAAGGCCACAAGGTCAATCCCTGGGGTCTCCAGGTAGGGCTGGGAAAGATTCTTTGTCTGAAAACCTAGAGATCCACTGCCTGTCAGGATTGTTGTTATGTGCCTTCAAGTCGACTACGACTTCTGGCAACCCTATGAATCAGCGACCTCCAATAGCATCCGTCACAAACCACCCTGTTCAGATCTTGCAAGTTCAGGTCTGTGGCTTCCTTTATGGAACCATTCCATCTCTTGTTTGGCCTTCCTCTTTTTCTACTCCCTTCTGTTTTTCCCAGCATTATTGTCTTTTCTAGTGAATCAGATCTTCTCATTATGTGTCCAAACTACGATAACCTCTGTTTCATCATTAGTGACAGTTCTGGTTTAATTTGTTCTAACACCCAATTGTTTGTCTTTTTCACGGTCCATGGTATGAGCAAAGCTCTCCTCCAACACCACATTTCAAATGAGTTGATTTTTCTCTGATCCGCTTTTTTCACTGTCCAACTTTCACATCTATAAATAGAGATCGGGGATACCATGGTCTGAATGATCCAGTCAGGATAAACAATGCTAAATTATGTGGACCAATGGTTTGACTCAGTAAAAAATAGCTTCCTATGTTTCTCCTATTCTAGCCAATGGAGGAAATTAGCAATGCCAGCTTCAGGTCTGGCATAGTTTTAAGGCCTTTTGGGGACATATCAGAGGAACAGGGGGTGGGGATAGGATCCTGCAGGTCCATGGCTTTTTCCAATGCACCTTCTCCTGCCCCCACCATTGATGGAGACTGGTGGACCTGATGTCAGTGGGGCAGTGAATCCGCTCCAAGTTGTAGTCCAAACTTTCAAGCAGCTGTCCAAGATGAAAAGTTCAGACTAAAACTTGGAGTGGATTCACTGCCCCACTGACATCAGAACCACCAGTTTCCACTGGGTACAGCAGTAGTAGACCTTGGACTCCTTGAAGAAAAGGTGGAATGTAAAAATAATAAATAAATAAATAATGTGATCAGTTAATCTGAGTGAAACATTTTGAATTTTTTTTTCATCTGTGTGTGTTTCCTCTGTTTCATCAGTAAACTGTTCAGATATTTATTTAAGTATTTGTAAGCCACACTTCTCATAAAGGTACAGGCTTACAACATACAAAGACATTATAAAATTAAAAAACAATAAAAATATCATTAAAAACAGTAATAAAAGTATCAACAAAACCTGAATTAACTGGAGGAGAAACGTCCATGTTAAAAGGCCTGCCTAAAAAGTAAGTAGCAGTTCCCTTCCTTATATTAATTTTGTTTCTAAAAGATATAGATAGATAGATAGATAGATAGATAGATAGATAGATAGATAGATAGATAGATAGATAGATAGATAGATAGATAGATAGATAGATAGATAGATAGATAGATAGATAGATAGATCGATCGATCGAAGTTCCCTTCCTTATATTAATTTTGTTTCTAAAAGATATAGATCGATCGATCGATCGATCGATCGATCGATCTATCTATCTATCTATCTATCTATCTATCTATCTATCTATCTATCTATCTATCTATCTATCTATCTATCTATCTATCTATCTATCTATCTATCTATCTATCTATCTATCTATCTATCTATCTATCTATCTATATATGGAACAGGGCATGGTTGGCTGGCTCTGTGAACAGGAGCACTGCAATATTTTGTTGCATGTCCCATTTATAGCTTGTATTGTGACTATAACGTAATTGTGTAAGGTGATTCAACTTGGCTTCAAATTTTTTAAAGTTTACTGTACATTTGCAAATAGTATACATCTTATTGAGCATTGTCTAACTGATCCCTTGCAGCTGCCTGCTCATTTATTTAAATATCACTCTTAATGGATCTAAAATTATCAGGAGAATGGAAACAAAAAGATCTCAGTGTGTTTCTAAACTGTGTGTAATAACATCCCTAGCTTTTGTCTCAAGTCCACTTTGATCAAGGAATAAGTAACTCCTCAGTAAATTCTATCAACATGTACAGCTCAGCTGATATTAACACAGTATATCCAGCATGCTATAAAAGGAATGGCATAACAGATGTGTGGAACTCATTACAATATGTACAAATGTTGAATAAGAGTATAATTCATCAGGATGTTGTCCCATACAACCCCCTTTAAATTAATTGGAGCTGCAGACGAGTGGGTTTGCTGCACTAGTGCCGACCCTGTACCTTCCGTAAGGAAGCAGGAGATCTGAGAGTCAAGGGGCTTGCTTATTTATTTATTTATTGTATTTGTACAATCAATTAAAACAAGACAGTCCCTGCCCACAGGCTTAACGTTCTAAAAAACATGACACACAAGGGGAAAGGGTCAGGGAGGAAGGGAAGAGGAAAAAAGCAAACTCAGGCAGCATTTCTTAAACAGTTGTTCTTAGAACAACCAGCTGGCATAGAAACAGCTCAAGGGCAGGAGGCACCTGATGGAATTCGTTTTTCAGCAGAGCTGATGGAATGAGCCCAGCATCCCATCTCTCCTGTTGAGGTGGCCTGGTGGCATGGCAGCTGCTTAGACCTTGGGTTGGTGAAAATTGATACTTACCCATTCCTTTCCTGTTTGATTGTTTTTTTTACTTTATTATATTTTTATCTTGTCCTGCCTCCAAGGAGCTTAGTACAGCACATGCCAGAGTTCAGAATCAGCATACAGACAAAATATACTACTCCAGGAAATCAGCTTCTCTAATATAAATATTTGTGTTTACAGGTTAGGATTAGCAAACCTAATACTCAACTGCACTTTTACAGCTTAAACTGTATATTTATTTATTTATTATTTGATTTATACCCGCCCTTCCTCCCAGCAGGAGCCCATATGCTCAGAGGCACATGTTACCAAATTCTTTCAAGCTACACAGGAAGTAGATCGGACTGTGAAAGACCAACCCAAATTGTGTTTGCATTTTTACAAATTTGTAGGGCAGTACAATATCTCAGAGAGGAGGTCAGGTCTCCTGCTTCCCTGGTGTATTCACTGTAGCTGCCCAATTTCCCTGCTTTTTAAAGTTTGATAGAAATATCTGTTCGCTATAGGTACATTCTTAAACCGCTAGGTTTTTTGCCTATTAGTGAATATCCTTGCTTTTTAGTCTGGGAGGTAAGCAATGGGATCCTGTGCAAGCTTGCTGAGGATGGATTGATCATTTGCATGTGTATTGAGTTCAGTGGAATTTACTCCCCTCCAATCATGCTTAGGATAGGTGAAACTGAACACAGGAGATGGGGAGGGGAGGAGAGGGAGGTGAGCAGGCAGGAGGGGGGAGGAGGGGAGGTTTGATCATTTGCATGTTTATTGACTTCAGTGAGATTTACTCCCTTGCAATCATGCTTAGGATAGGTAAATCTGACCATGGGGAGGGAAGCCTGGAGTGGGCAGGGGAGGAGGAAGAAGGAAGATGGGAGGAAAGGAAGAAGGGAGGATGAAAGGGAGAGGAGAGGGGAAGGAGGGGAAAGGCAGGTCTGATCATTTGCATGTTCAATGGGATTTATTCCTGTGCAATCATGGCTAGGATAGGTAAAACTGACCGGGGGGGAGGGGGAGGGGAGAGTACAGGGAAGGAAGAAGAGGTAGAGGAGAGCAGGAGATGGAAAAGGAGGGGATTGGAAGGGGAGGGAAGGCGCAAGAGGGAGGGGATAGGAGGGAGGAGGAGGGGAGGGCAGGTTTGATCCTTTGCATACTTATTGAGCTCAGTGGGATTTACTCCCATGCAATCATGCTTGAAAATGAAATGGACTGCCTTCAAGTCGATTCCAACTTATGGCGACCCTATGAATAGAGTTTTCATGGTAAGTGGTATTCAGAGGTGGTTTACCATTGCCTTCCTCTGAGGCTGAGAGGCAGTGAATGGCCCAAGGTCACCTAGAGAGCTTCATGGCTGTGTGGTCTCCCAGGTCGTCGTCCTAGGATAGGTAAAACTGACCATGGAGGAGGAGGAGGAGGGCAGAGGGGAGAGGAAGGAGGGGATTGGAAAGGGATGGGGGAGGGGAAGGGAGGGGAGGGGTGAAGGAAGGGAGAGGGAAGGGGCAAGAGGGAGGGGATAAGAGGGAGGAGGAGGGGAGGGCAGGTTTGATCATTTGCATGCTTTTTGAGTTCAGTGGGATTTACTCCTGTGCAGTCATGCTTAGGATAGGTGAAATTGACCTTGGGGAGGGGCAGGGGGAAGGAGGGCAGGGAGGGGAGGGGAGTGGAAGGGGCAGAGATTGGGTGGGTGGGCACTGGGCAGAGGGGAAGCCCCTTTCCTTTCCAAAAGGAAAACATTGTGAATATTATCATTCTTTTTCAGGGTTTCCCCTACCTTTTTATTCTACAGCAGGCACATGTAGCCTCCCACCCATATTTAAACCAAAGCTGTCCCTGGCCACAACCACATCAGATTGTTATTTCACTTTAGGCAGTCATGATTCTCCCAAAGAATCCTGGGCAGTGTAGTTAGTGAAGAGTGCTGAGAGTTGCTAGAAGATGTCCTGTTCCACTCACAGAGCTTCAATCAGAGTTGGCTGACTGTTAAACCACTCTGGCCACTGGAGCTCTGTCAGAGGAATTGGAGTCTCCTCTCAGCACCCTTCACAAACTACACTTCCCAGGATTCTCTGGAGGATGCCATGACTGTCTCATGTGAAGTCAAAGTCTAGTGTGGGTGTGACCCCCTGATTAGGCAAGCCCAGCAGCTGTGAGTCTGGCTTTTAGAACACTAACAGTTGGTTCTTACTGAGCATGCCTGGCATTATCATTGAGTTCAAGCCAAAGTTTCTTAAATTAATTAAAAATCAGCCAGGCATTTTTTAAACTTTTAAACTGCAGAAGATGCTGTGAACATGTATGATTTTTAATTAATTTCAACAAATTATAAAACTCTGACAGAAAAAAGTCCCACCATGAAAATGTACAGGGTTGTTAAGCAAGTGTTTCTGAGTTCAGGACTATAAGTTTTGTAAGGTTTTGTTTTGAAATGAGCTTATGGGAAGGATCAGAATGGCATGGGGAGTATTTTCAATTTAACACTGCGGAATGTGAAAAATCCATGCTGACTATAATAATTCTGAGGCCTGGACATGTCTGGCAACAGCTTAGCAGTACAGTTCTGCCCTATAGCACTTCCTAAACCATGTGTTGTCCAATTTCAGTATGATTATTGTAATAATCTTGTAGATGTACATTTTCCTAGTCTTTAAAGCACTTTTCTTGGGGCTATGCCATACTGTTATCAAGAACATCCACAGGTTGATAGTGAAATAGCCTATAGTAAAGGCTAACTACAAAAGCAGTAGGGATACCTGATGAATATTAAGCCACAGACCACAGTGAAAAAGAAATAATTGTGTGAGGGAATACGTTTGGTGGCACTTCTATCTATTAAGCATCCAATAACCAGTTTTATATTGTATTTTATCCCATTAATACAAGATATAAAGGTGTCATAATGTCATAAAAGGCAGACATCTTTTAAAATCTACAAAATAGTTATTATTACAAAATATTATACAGTAGGGCCCCACTCATACAGCGGGTTACGTTCCAGACCCCCGCTGAAAAGCAAAAACCACTGAAAAGCGGAACTCATTGAATAGAATGGTGCGCGATTCCTCCATGAATGAATCTGTCATCCTGGCATCTCTTTTATAGAGTTCTTCAATGTATTGCTTCCATCTTCCTTTTATTTCATCTCAGTCAGTCAGTGTGTTTTCCTATAGATTATTCAACATCCCTACTCGTGGTTTAAATTTCCCTTTCATTTCTCTAATTTTTTGGAAGAGGCCTCTTGTTCTACCCTTTTTGTTGTCCTCTTCTATTTCTATACAGTAACTAATGTAATAGTTCTCTTTGTCCCTACATACTAGTCGCTGTATTATTGCATTTCGGATTCTGACTGTGTTTCTATCTCCTTTTCCTTTTCTTCTCTCTTTAACCATTTTAAGAGTTTCTTCAGTCATCCATTGAGGTCTTTCTCTCTTTTTAACTGGAGGTATTGTCTTTTTGCATTCTTCCCTGATAATGTCTCTGACTTCACTCCATAGTTCTTCTGGTTCTCTGTCAACTAAGTTGAAAGCCTCAAATCTGTTCCCTATTTGATCTTTATATTCTTCTGGGATGCTATTTAAATTGTATTTTGGCATTATGATTGTTTTGTTGGTCTTCTTTAGCTTTACTCTGATTTTTGATACGACCTGTTCATGATCTGTACCGCAGTCTGCTCCTGGTTTTGTTTTCGCAGAAAGTATGGAACTTCTCCATCTTCTGCTATCAATTATATAATCAATTTGATTCCTATATTGACCATTTGGTGATGTCCACGTGTATAGTCATCTTTTTGGTTGCTCAAAAAATGTATTCACAAGAAACAAATTATTGGTTTCACAGAATTCAATAAGTCTTTCTCCTGCTTCATTTCTGTCTCCTAAGCCCTATTTCCCCACAATTCCTAGTTCTTCTCTGTTCCCTACTTTTGCATTCCAGTCCCCCATGATTATCAGCACATCTTGTTTTGGTGTGTGATCAATTTCTTCCTGTACTTCTGCGTAAAATCTCTCCAATTCCTCCTCTTCTGTGTTTGCCGTTGGAGCGTAGACTTGGATGATGGTTATGTTAATAGGTTTCCCGTTTAATCTCATTGATATAACTCGCTCAGACCTTGCATTGTAGCTCCTAATTGCTTTTGCTTCTCACTGTTAAAGCAACCCCATTTCTTCTTAATTTCTCATTTCCTGCATAAAATATTTTGTAGTTGCCTGATTGGAAATGTCCTATTCCTGTCCATTTTAATTCACTCATGCCGAGTATTGAGATGTTGATACATTCCATTTCTTGCTTGACAATTTCTAACTTTCCCTGGTTCATGCTTCTCACATTCCATGTTCCTATTGTGTGCGTCGTACAACTCCAGACTCCCCTTTCGCATCTCTGTGTATCAGCCTCTGTGCTTCCTTTCGGCTTTGACTCAGCTGCATCATTAGTCACAGCACTACTCGTACTTGTCCTTTGTTCTTCTCCAGTAGCTTGTTGAGTGGCTTCTGACCTTGGGGTCTCATCTTCCAGCGCTATCTCATGTTGCATTTTGGATACTCTGTTCATAGGGTTTTCATGGTAAGAGGTATTCAGAGGTGGTTTACCATTGCCTTCCTCTAAGTTTGGATGCATCTTAGTCTGGTGTCTCAGCTTTGACCATTCCGTCTTGGGTGCCCCTGCTAGGGGCCTAGCCTCTTGGTCTAGACTCCTGATGGCATTGCTTCCAGCTTTTTCAGCACTCTCAAACCCCCTCACCACATTAAGGTGTGCATCCTAGAGAAGGGTTATTATTATTATTATTAGTAGTAGTAGTAGTAGTAGCAGCAGCAGCAGCAGCAGCAGTAGTAGTAGTAGCAGTAGTAGTAGTAGTAGTAGTAGTAATAAACTGCATTTATTACCCATCCTTCACCCTAAGGTCCCAGTGTGGGTTGCAACAGTTTACAATACATCATAAAAAACAATTAAGAACTTGTATAATGCAGTCAGTTTAGTAACATAGTATAGGCAATAATGTTCAAAAACCTGTTTCCCTTATGAAAATGCCCTCGGCTCATCACCTACCCTTTTGAAACATGCAACTTGCGGAGACTGCAATCCAAGAGTATTACCCGAGATTAAACTCTGCTGAACCCAGTGCAACTTACTACTGTAGATAGGATTGCACTGTCAGAAGCACAGTAAGACAATTTTAAGGAAACATGGGGGTTTGCTCCTATAAAACCCAAACCGTAAAGAAAATGCCAATAATTTTATATGACAGTAAAACTAATAAAATGAAGAGTCCAAAGCAAGCATGATGTAATGTTAAATCACTAGTAAACCAAATTTAGAGGCATTGGGAATACATAGAAGTCTGTTCTTTTCTAGCCTCTGTCTTGTGAAACAGTTAATAAATATGTGACATGAATCTACATTCTCTTCACTCCTGCAATTTTATTCAAAGGTCAAAAACAAAGTAAGATTCTCACAAGTAGCATTCTGTCTCTTTGGATGGACTGGAAAGAGCAACAATATGGCTTGGCCCAGGACCCTCATGCCCTTATGGGGTTCAGTGGGAGATGCTCTCAAACAGGAAAATAACATGCCATGGTATCATAGAAATAATTCCCTGGTGCATTTGCATTAATAACAATACATTTTGCTTATAGCAAAAATGAATCTCATTTCTGTGCCCGAGTTATCTTTGGTAATGCAACCAGTGAAGGCCATATGAGCCAACTCCTCAAAGCCAATACACTTGTCCTCTGGACAATTCAAATTATAAGACAAATTAACAGAATTAACAACTGGGGTCATAGAATCATAGAATAGTAGAGTTGGAAGGGGCCTATAAGGACATCAAGTCCAACCCCCTGGGAGTTGTGGGAAACAACTCTGATGTTGACTGTCCAATACGGCTAGTGCACTCAGCTCTGTCACTAGCTTCTAAGGGGTCTATGGACTAGAAAGCCCAGGACTGTGGAGATGATAGCTTCTTTTGTGGTAGTTGGGGTGGAGCACCTGGATTGGACCCCAGTTGACTCTTTGATTTAAGCACTCAAATTCCACTGCAAGCCCCATAAATGGCTATTTCAGAGAAGGAATAGAGGGAATGATGTATTTCTGGTCCATTCTCATTTCAGTTCATTCATAAATCAATTCTATCCCATTTTTGCATCAACCTGCAACTTTTTTTTAAAAGCAGTATTTTAACTTTTTTTGCAAAATGCTCATTTTTGTACACATTTTTTATCCAAGAATATGCATTTTATATGCATTTTCTCCTATACAGCTTGTACTCTTTTTAACCTAAAATACAAATTTCTTTTTGTATTTTGGTACATTTTTGAGCTGAGAACTGCATTGTAAAATTCAGAGAAGTACAAAAATCAATGGAAAACTGTGTTTTGATCTGCTTATTACTCTGGAAAGCATACATCAGGTTAGTTTGCTTCAAAGCATGGACCAACCAACAAAAGATTTGAGTATCCCTTGGGGAAGGGCTGTAACCCAGTGGCAGAGTATCTGCTTTGCATGCAGAAGGACCCACGTTCAATCCCCGGCCCCTCCAAGTAGAAGCCTCTCTAAAATCCTGGAGAGCTGCTGCCAGTCAGTGTAGACAATATTGAGCTAGATGGACCAATTGTCTGACTTGGTATGAGGCAGTTTCCTATGTTCCCTACCTCAGCATGATGACTCCTAGGATTTCCTCATTACTGTAGAAAATATTGGTTATGATCAACATTCACAAGGAGAATTGTGCAGACATTTAGATTATTATTTTTCTTATTGAACTAAGAGGGAATGGAACTAATTACCAACTATTGTCTCATCTGCCAAGAGGTATCCAAGTTCAGTAGTTTACATCCCCATCTGCAACCCTGGAATAGCAACATAATGTTTTCCCTCAGCAGTGGGGAACTGTATTACTTCTTTTAAAATGTTGGTCTGATGGAGATTGAATTTCATTGTATTGCCCAAGTTGTCTTTCTTGCTACATTAAAAAAATAACTTTGAAGCAAGCAGCATTAAACCTGATCTTTATCATCTCCCCACATGTCTCTGGGTCAAATAAAAAAATTGCTTAAATGTTTATTCTAGGATGGCTATTTGATGTGTGGTTATTTGGTGACCAACAGAGAGATAAAACCCAAATCAGAACTTTGGCATTGAATTGTAACTAAAACATGTGATGCTGACAGATACTCACTGACTTTCCTCTCTGCTAAGATAAATCCCTGATAAAGTGAAGTGCTTTTTATTTCACTACTTAGGGGCCCTCCAGATGTCCTTTGTATTGTGCATTCATGATGATTTGTGCTCATGATGGTATCAGGGTGGTTCTATGCAATTCTGCTTTCAATATTGTTTGTGCCTGCAAAAGTTTCAGGGAGGACATTGCAACAGCCTTTCTTCAAGCCCCACATGAGTACAGCCAAGTCCACTCCCTTATAGTTCAATTCTTCCCTCATAGGGACTACCTGTCCCCCTCACCTGCCTTTTCTAACCTATCCTACATGACTGACAGCCCATAAGGTGATTGCCCCAAATAGGGGCAGAAATATAAATGCTGAAAATGTATATAAGGGTTCCAATACTGTTGTTAAAACTTGTTATGCCCCAGCATAAGCCACATCCAGACAGTAGAGTGAAGCAAAGTGAAGTTTTATTTTTTAGACTACTATCTATCAATGTTTCCTCTTTTAACGTTTTTCTTTCCTAGCATCTCGTAACACTTCTCATTCCTGCCTATTCCCTTCTCTACCTCTAATCCCAGCCAATCTGATCTTTATTCTTATTTAACTAACTTCCTAACTGACAAAACTGTCCTTTTAAACTCTGCCCCTTCTGAACATTCCACTCACAGGATTGGCTAATGATGGGAAAGGGCAGAACCTAATACTGATTTGTTTCCAATCAGTGTGCATCCCATTATTTCCTACTGAAATCCTGTAACTTTTCATTCCACAAATTATCTGCAGGTTGTGGGGGTTGTCCCGCTTTTCTTGCGCTATCGTGCAAGAGTGACCCTCCAGACAGCAGCAATGTGGCAATAGTGGGGAAGCATCACAGAATAACTAATAAAGCAGAATGATGTGTAGACAGTCCAGTATAAATCCACCACTAATGCACTATTATTGCATCAATGACAAATTGCAGAATACACCCACAAAAAACACCAATTTAATATGCAAGGGACAGTTACTATAAACAATTAAATTACCTGATCAAAGAGCAAACAATAACATCAACCACCACCACTGGCTTCCTGGGAGGAACCCGGATTCTGCTGGCTTTTCTTTAGACATCAAATCAAGAGAGGTTCGTTTTCGATGGCTTTTAATTATTAATTCATGACAAATGAAAATAATAACCAACCAGTTCCTTTACTATAGGAGACTCATGCGATAAAATCATTACACAATGTATTCACTTTCCCCCATCCTATCAATGTAATTAAGGGCTGAAATTAAACATTTGAACATTTTACCAATGTTTATGCTGTTGTGGAGCTGTGGCTGGACTGTAGCAAAACAACATGGTTTTGTAACACTATGAAAAACAAAAGCAGAGCATTCATTCATTCATTAGGAAGAGTTATATATCAAATAGCTCAGTCTACAAAGGCAGCTTATCTATTTTACATACAGCACTAAAATGAAACTGGCTCTTCTTCCCAGTTCCTGATTTGCATTTCAAATACCCCAAGCTTTCACCATTTCAGATTCTGTATTACTGCACAAAAGGACAAAATAGCTGCCTATCCCTCGCTTTGCTTCATGTTACCCTGAAAGATTTGCAATGCAGATCTATTTTTCTGAAACAAACACTATCACTCACCCCTCATGCTTTTGGCTTAACCCAGGACCTGGGCAAGATGAAGAAATCTTGCTCCCACAGGGCACCCATAGGATAAGAGAGGCTTGATGAAGAGTGCTGTGGAGCAAGCAGCCTCCTGGAAGATTCCAAAAAGGTGAACAAAGTGGGAACTGAGGGATGCCCAATGATAGGAAAGAGACTTCCTGAGGTGTTCTAACACAAAGGGTGACTTTGTTAAGAACAAGGCTGAACAGAAGTGACATTAAAGCATTAACAATACAATTTTCCCACCATACCATGGTCACAAGGGCCCTCTGGCCGATCTATATCCCTCATGGGAAAAGACGGCAACATTTCCCAGGAAATGTACAGTTGAACGGATTAAGTAATTGGATTACCAGTGAAAGATGCTTTGTTATTCTCCAAGAGTTAATTAATAGCTTAATAATGGCATCTACTTTTATTAGATACAGTAAAGGTTTCAAGGGCTTAGTTACATTTCTGCACATTTTACTGTCCATTCCATACATGGCTATTGCTATGGGAAGGAAATTTGCTCACACTCTGCTTACGCCAGTGTTGCTTTCTCTGATTCCTTGGCAATGGTGTGGCAGTCACTGCTGAGCAAAGGAAGAGAGAGACACAATTTCAGGGTGTGTGCAGAATTCCCATTGAACTTTAGTGGGGAAGGGCCATAGCTCAGTAGTATAGCACATTTTTGGAAGGCAAATGATCTCAGGTTAAACCTCTGGAGTTTCCAGGTAGGGCTCGGAAAGACTCTTGCCTGGGCCCTGGAGAGCCTCTGCCAGTCAGTGTCAACAAGTACTGAGCTAGATGGACCAATAGGGCAGCTTCCTATGTTCCTATGAACTGAGAGTCTTGTTCAAACAGCAGTGGTGACACGGAGGTGGGCTTTTTCATTGGTGGCCCCAGTGTTGTGGAATGCTCTTCCTGCTGAAATACGAGCGGCCTCAGCACATTTGAAATTCCAGCAGCTCTTGAAAACACACTTGTTAAAACAAGCATTCCTCTGATCTGCAGCCTTGAGCAACCCACTTTCATTATTTTAATGCCTGTTTTAACTCTTAATTGTTGTGGTGTTTTAATGGACTTGTTTATTGTACATTTTAGTTGTGGATGTTTATTTTAATGTTTTGATGAAATTTATTTATTTATTTATTTATTATTTATTATTAAATTTGTTAGTCGCCCATCTGGCTGGTTGTCCAGCCACTCTGGGCGACGTACAAGATAAAACAGTATATAAAACAATTTAAATTTAAAAACAGTAAAAAACTAGCCCATCTCAAACGCCCGCCTAAAAAGCCAAGTCTTCAGGGTCCTGCGGAAGCTCATTATAGACGGGGCATGGCGTATATCACCTGGGAGAGAGTTCCAGAGGGTGGGGGCCACTATTGAGAAGGCCCTCTCTCGAGTCCTCATCAGCCTAGCTATTTTGACTGGTGGGATCCAGAGAAGGCCCTCTGAGGTCGATCTTGTTGAGCGGCATCCCTGTCGATGCTGGAGGCACTCCTTCAGATAGGCTGGGCCACAACCGTATAGGGTTTTAAAGGTTAAAACCAACACCTTGAATTGGGTTCGGTACACAACCGGTAACCAATGCAACTCCTTCAACACAGGAGTGATGTGATCTCTACGGCGGCTGCCTGCAATCAGACGCGCCACTGCATTCTGTACCAGCTGTAATTTCCGAACCGTTTTCAAGGGTAACCCCACATAGAGCGCATTACAGTAGTCTCGGCAAGTGGTGATCAGGGCATGTACCACCGGTGGGAGCAGATGATTGGGAAGGTAGGGGCATAGCCTCCGTATCAGATGGAGCCTCTATAGACAGCTGGGAGTCAAGAATGACCCCCAGGCTACGGACCTGGTCTTTCAAGGGCAATTGTACCCCGTTAAGCACCAGGTCTATATCTCCCAGCCTTCCCTTATCTCCCACAAACAGCACCTCGGTTTTGTCAGGATTCAGCTTCAACTTATTCCTTCCCATCCAGCCACTCACCGACTCCAGACACTTGGACAGGGTTTCCACAGTCAACCTTGGTGAAGATTTAAATGAGAGATAGAGCTGCGTGTCATCCGCATACTGATGACATTGCAGCCCAAATCTCCTGATGATTGCTCCCAGCGGCTTTATATAGATGTTAAAGAGCATTGGAGAAAGGATAGAACCCTGTGGCACCCCACAAGTGAGGGGCCAGGGATCTGAAACCTCCTCCTCCAATGCTACTCTTTGGTATCTCCCAGACAGGAAGGAATGGAACCACTGCAATACAGTGCCCCCAATACCTAACCTCTGCAGGCGATCCAAGAGGATAGCGTGGTCGACGGTATCAAAAGCCGCTGAGAGATCGAGGAGGACAAGGAAGGTACCTTCGCCTTTATCCCACGCCCTTCTCATATCATCTACCAAGGCGACCAAGGCTGTTTCAGTCCCATGTCCCGGTCTGAAGCCCGACTGAAATGGATCCAGATAATCTGCTTCTTCCAAGTGTGCTTGCAACTGTTTAGCCACCACCCGCTCAACTGCCTTGCCTAAGAATGGCACATTTGAGACTGGGTGGAAGTTGTTCAGATCTTGAGGGTTCAAGGAGGACTTTTTTAAAATTTGTTTTATTATCACTTCCTTGAGCACTGATGGCATTATTCCCTCTTCAAGCGATGCATTTATCATCAGCTTGATCCTCTCTCCCAGCCTATCTTTGCAGCTCATAATGAGCCACGAAGGGCAAGGATCAAGTAAGCAGGTGGTCGGCCTTAGAGTTGAAAGCACCTTGTCCACTTCATCAGAAGGAAGAAGCCGGAACCAATCCCACGCCACCGAAGCAACACTATTCACCTCTGGCTCACTCTCTGTATCCACAGTGTACAGAATCTCGCTTTTAATACGATCGATTTTATCCACAAAGTGTTTAGCAAACTCGTCACAGGAGACCTTATCATGTTCCATTGGTTCCGGAGCAACTGGACTGACCAGGCTCCGGACCACTTGGAATAGTCTCCTGGGACAGCACTCTGCAGATGCAATAGAGGCAGCATAAAAATCCTTTTTTGTTGCCCTTATTGCCACATGATAGGCTGCTGCAGCAGCTCTAACCAGTGTTCATAAGAACATAAGAAGAGCCTGCTGGATCAGGCCAGTGGCCCATCTAGCCCAGCATCCTGTTCTCACAGTGGCCAACCAGGTGCCTGGGGGAAGCCCGCAAGCAGGACCCGAGTGCAAGAACACTCTCCCCTCCTGAGGCTTCCGGCAACTGGTTTTCAGAAGCATGCTGCCTCTGACTAGGGTGGCAGAGCACTAGGGTGGTTCGATCGTCCTCAGAGTGAGACTTCCGCCACCGGCGCTCTAGCCGTCTCACCTCCCGCCTCAGAATACGTAACTGTGGGGTAAACCACGGCGCCGTCTGAGTTCTATTCAGGGGCAGAGGGCATTTTGCAGACACTCGGTTTAATGCCCCGGTGTTTGCGGCATTTCAGCCCCCCACCAGGGCTTCAGCCGAGTGGCCGTGTGCTTGCTCCAATGTATCCCCAAGCGCATTCAGGAATCCATCAGGTTCCATCAACTGCTTGGGGCGGACCATCTTAATGGGTCCTCCAACCCCACAGAGGGTTTGAAAGGTCTATCCTCACCAGGTAGTGATCTGACCATGACAAGGGGGTGATGGATGTATCCCCAATTTTCAGACCACTCCCCTCCTCTCCCGAGACAAACACAAGGTCGAGTGCATGACCGGCTACATGGGTGGGACCCATTGTAATAAGGTGCAGCTCCCAGGAAGCCATGGTTTCCAAGAAGTCCCGAGGTGCTCCAGTGAGACTGGCCTCCGAATGCACGTTGAAGTCCCCCAATACCAAAAGGTTCGGGGACTGCACCCGTACATCCGAGACCACCCCCAGCACCTCGGCCAGGGATTCCGTCGTGCAGCGGGGTGGACGGTACACGAGTAGAATCCCTAGACTGCCCTTTGGTCCCAACCTCCAGTACATGCAATCTGCCACCTTGGTCTTGGTGAGAACCAAAGACCTTCGACAAATAACCACCACTCCCCCTCCCTGACTCCCAACCCTTGGCTGCTGTGCATACAAAAACCCAGCTGGGCACATGGCAGCCAGAGTAGGAGCAGAAGCTGCATCCAGCCAGGTTTCCGTAATACATGCCAGGTCTGCGCCCTCATCTAATATCATATCATGAATGATGGATGTTTTTTGGGCAACAGACCTGGCATTACACAGCAGCACTCGAAGGTCGGAGTATGGAGTCAAGCATCCCTCAGCCATCTGTCGGTTCCTGGCAGGTCTGGAATGAGGGGCAGATATTACGCATCTCTCTCTGGTTCCTCTTACCTGACATGACCTGCCCCTAGCTCCCCACCAGCGTCTGCCACTCAGCCTCGATATACATTGGCCCCCCACCCCTTCCCCCCCACCCCCCTGTGAGCAGCACATGCCCCGATATCAGCCTTCGCCTCCATTAAACTGACTTCCCAAAGAGTGGCGGGATTGAATAGCAGCACCACAAAGTTCTTTTAAAAAGCCTCCAGCTAAAGGGAGGCGACGCTGCTCCGCACAGAGTAAGCCCACTGGGATTAAAGCCAGTTCCACGGGCGGTTGTAGCGTAAATCTGCCGCCGATCTCCTCCTCCTCCTCCTCTTCCAACTTGACGAGGACCCGGCGGCGGCAATGGCGGAGTTCTCCCTCGTTGGCTGGTTAAAGTGGACGAGGGGGCCGGCGGCCGTATGGTGGGCGCTGTAGACTAGTTGGGGTTTCACGGTCAGGAGGAGGACGGCGAAACGGAGGCAGCAGAACAACCGCTCATCTCCTCCTCCTTCTCCGGCTTGGAAGAGCCCGATGGGACGGCAGCGGCGGCGCAGGTTTTCCAGACGTCTCAGCCTCGTTAGCTGACTGGGCTGGATGGAGGAGCCGGTGGCCGTAATGGGCGGTGCAGGTTAGTTGGACTCTGCGGCAGGGGAGAGCGGTAATGGCGGCGTAAAGCCGCAGTCCAAAAGGAAAAACGCAGCCACAGCTCCTATAGCTCTGCATCAGCCCCGTATCCCACTCCCCACTGATGAAACTCGACTCAGCCACAGCCCGAGAGAGCGAGTCCGCCTGGTTACCCTCCACCACTCCGCAAACCTCTCTCTGCTCCCTCCAATGTTCTCTCCAATGCGGTCTCGGTCACCTAGGTTTCATTGGTGCCTCTCGTCAGATGAAACGCCGACGTTGGTGCCGACGAGACTGCAGTAAACCCCACAAGTAAGAGTGTTCTCCTCTCCATACGGATTCCAAAAAAGATGTTAGGAGCAGTTGCGGAGCTCTAAACTGCGGAGCTCCAAATACAGCGTCCTCCTCCTATGCCGCCATTTCTATGGGCAGGAATGATCAATTAAAATTGTTTTAATGTGTATTTTAATCATGCATATTTATATTTTTTGTAATTAATTTCATACTTGTAACCTGCTTTAAAGCAACCATGGCAATTAAGCAGAGTACAAAATTATTATTATTATTATCAACAACAACAACAACAACAACAACACATATAAGGAAAAATCCCTCTAAGACAGCATGCCTCCTCTGTTCTATAGACTCCCTCCTGGTTCACTTCCTGTACTGCCAGACTGGTGGTGTGCAGTCAGGGCTGGTTCCAAAGGGCGGCCAGGTTGGGCACTGGCCTGAGGGCTCCGCAGCTACAGGAGCCCCTGTGGGGTCCCTTAGGGGCCCTCCACTCCCCTTCCGCGATCCATGGCACGAGCCGCTCCGTGGATGGCAAGACAAGAGCTTCCGAGCCACCCACCGCCACTGCCCGCCACCCGCCACCATCCACCCCGCTTCACCTACCTTTCTCTGCTGTTCTTTGCGGCTGCGCGCACTGCATGCACAGGGTTGCCATCAATCAAGATGGCGGCCGAGGTTTCCGTAAGGGACTGAAGCCTCTGCCGCCATCTTTGTTGATGTCAGCAATGCGCGTGCTGCGTGCCATCAACTAAGATGGCGGCAGAGGCTTCAGTCCCTTACGGAAACCTCGGCCGCCATCTTGATTGATGGCAACGCTGCGTGCATTGTGGTTCCTGAGAAGTCAGATAAAGGCCTTTTTTATTTCCCCAGGCTTTTGCATTACATGGTTTTAGTGCACTTTTAGCTTTTGAAACTAATTACCTTTCCCTGTCGCTGCTTTTTAACGCAGTCATGTTAATTTTATTTATGTTCTGTGCTGGATTTTATATGGAATTTGACTCATTTTAATGCTGGTTGTTTCATCTTGGTTGCATAATATAATCATCATCATCCTTTATTACAATCACAGGATCAGCCAAAGAGAAAGATAGTTAAAACTATCAGAATACAATATAAAAGTATAAACGTGTATACATGTATCACTTGTCAGAGGTAATTATTAACAAAATTAAAATGATAAAATGAGTAATCTTATAAAAGGTAATTTCTTCAAACATACTTATTATTCTTAATACAGCAAGCACGTTTAAATAACTATTGGTGTCTTTATCATAAAATCGTAGTTCATATGAAATCTCAGAGAGCCTTAATACTGCGCAAAATTATTTTAGATAACTTTTCTCCGGTTTATTACAGCTAGGGAGTACTTAGCCACCATTAATGTCTGTTCTGGTGAATGGTCGTCTAATAGATAATTTAACCAAAGGGCTTCTGATCTGGGCGACTTGGAGTCTATAAGAGGAAGAATTAAATGCAATCTTTGAGCATTATAAAACGGGCAGCGCAACAAAACGTGAGCGTTCGTCTCAATCTCTCCAGATCCGCATGGACAGAGTCGCTCCTGATAAGGTATATTATTATATCTTCCATCTAGCAAGGCTGAGGGTAGAACATTAAATCGCATTCTGGTAAATGCATTTCGATATTTTGGAATTGTAAGGTCCGATATATATGGCATCGGTTTTAAAAAGCTTAGATTACATCTTTGTTTTTTAATTAGCATTAACTGTTGTTGAACGTCAATATCGCTTAGGCGCTGCTTGATATTGGATCGAGCAGCTACTAGGCCTAATTCGCTAATTGCTTGAAATGAGAAGCCAAGGCTTTGGACTCTATTTAGAATGTCGTCTGCCCAGATCGATTTATAATTGTCATTTAGAATAAGGGGAGCTGAGCCTGTCGGTTCAAACATTAGTTTTAGCCACATGTTGTTCCTGGCCCACCACACCCTAGATGCAATGGTTTGCACACCCAATTCAAGTCTTAAAACACAGTTGGGGATACATTTTGGAACCGCCATAATTGTTCTTAGAAAATTATTTTGCACTGTTTCTAGATGTAATGGATTATCCTTGGAATCCACTAGGGATTCAAAAATAAGCTGCGGAATTACTTTTGCACTGAAAATTTTCAGTGCTGGTAAGATGGATTGTCCTCCCTTAGTATAGAAGAAGGTTGTTAGTGCTTTCGTGGTTTTCTTTGCGTTGATCATCGCAAGTTTATTATGAATTTGGAAGCTTCCTGATGTTTGGAAGGTTATTCCTAAATATTTAAAGGAGTTAACTTGTTCGATGACGTTACCATTAATTACCCAGCGGTGCATAGATCTTTTTTTGGTAAAGGCCATTATTTTTGACTTTTGGTAATTTATATTCAGCAATTCCGAAGAACAGTATGAGGATAATTGCGACAATAGCCGTTTTAAGCCTACTGGGGTCTTTGAAATTAGAACCATGTCATCTGCATATAAAAGGATGTTTCTCGAGGTCCCTGCTACAATAGATGAGTGTGAGGATGTGGGAGCTAATTTAAATACTATGTTGTTAATATAGATGTTAAATAGTAGGGGAGCCAAGAGGCAACCCTACTTAAGACCTTTAAATGTTGCGATTGGGTTTGTCAAATAGCCCTTGTTATTGGTTCTTACTTGGAGCGAGGTGTTAAGATGAAGTTCTTGGAGCAGAATAAGCAGTCTCTTATCTATCTTTAGATTGTTTAATTTTGTCCACAGTCTTGCTCTGTCTACTGAATCAAAAGCATTCTTTAAATCAATGAATGCAGTGTATATTGCTCCATCAGGTCTGTTCGCATATTTTGGTATTAGATGGCGTAAGATCAAAGCTTGATCAAATACCGACCGATTGGGACGGAAACCTGCCTGTTCTGGAGCTAATATATCGTTTTGATCCATCCAAGTTGTCAGCTTAGAATAGAGATGGGCTGTATATAATTTACTAATAGTATTAAGCAGGCTTATTGGCCTGTAGTTAGCCGGATTAGATTGTGGACCTTTCTTATAAATTGGTAAAACTATTGCAGCACCCCAGTCCGGAGGTATCTTCATTGAAGTACATAATATAATACATCCCCTGCGTTTGAGTGTGCTTTTATACTGTTTTGTGAACCACCCAAAGAACCCTCTTAAATGGGTGGTATATAAACATCAAACTAAATAAATGCCACATGGTTGTAATCATGTCCAAAGCCACTTGCTCATGATCAGCAAGTTACATCAGACTTCACAACTGGAGCTGACATAAGCTGACTTTCCTCATGGCTGCCATGCACTTTGTTTAAGTACAGTTCTTACTTTTTCCAAATAATTCAGTTCAGGATCATGGAAAAAATGTAAAGGCAATGAAGGGTCATCTGTAATGAATGTTCAGTTATAAAATATTTTTATTGATACTTTTTTATTTTATTTTGGCACAGTGAATGTCTTAAGAATAATTTGGTATAGGTACAGGAAGAAACTATGATTCATTCTTTCCCCTTGCTGGATCATCACCTTGCAGTGGTGAGTGGGCTTGAGTGTTCCAATGAACCCTGTGAGTGATGCCGTCTGTGATGAGCCACAGGCTGGACGCATACTGGTCTTGGAATATTTTTAAAAACCCAGATTTTCCTATGACAAAAATGTCTATATTATGGAAGTTCTAACTCCAGATAAAACAAAACCTCAGTTCATATTCTTGAGGGGGTCTTCATGCAGCCATTTAAAAATATATTCAGGTATTCCAAACTATGGCTTGAAACTTTGCATTGAATAAAAAGTTATCCACTTAATTATGTCATAGTCATATTTCTCTTGAAAAGGTTTCATTGCCATGTAAAATTATTCCTTGAGCATCATTGAATATATCATCTACTAGGACTGGACCAAATTGATAAGGAACATTTCTCCTTGAATTACTGGGTCAATTTCATAATTTTTTGGTTGAATTACTGTTTCTCCCCAGCCCTACCCTTTACTGGCTGTGGTAATTAAGGGGAGCATATTTTTCACTGAAATAATTTCTTGGCATCTTCCCACCCGATCCTGAACCTCAGAGATTGTTCTGATCTATGAGTAGTATATTACATATGCAATAGGATAGAAGAAATGGAGAACTAATACAGCATGTTAGATCAGGTAATACAAATGCACTGGCTGGATACAAGTGCTAGCCATTTATGGAAACTATTGAAGTGGTAGTCTTCTTCTAAATATGAAAAGACTGTGCTAAAGCTGGATCTTCATTTCATTTAATTCACTCCAATAAAGCAGTTAATGCTTCTACTACACCACAAAAACATTAAATATATTCCTCATCCAACACAGTGAACAGGATAGTGTATCCTACCCTGATAAGGATTGTGCAACAAAGATCCAACAACAAAGCAGTAACCCCACACTTCTTATATAGATATTAAAAATAGCTCTGTTTGATACATGTTTTGCCAGAAATGCTCAAATCTACATTGTGTGGCATTTGTAGCAGTCATGCTTCTAAAACTAATAGGTTGCCTTTTGTGATGGCTTGGAATGATCAGTTACTAGGAAACAAAGTTGTTTGCGGTCCAAATTCTGCGAAAAATGGGAAGGTTGTAGTTCAGCTGGTGTTAAACCCTCACACAAGATGGCTGAGGGTTGTATGCTATGAGGGGGAAGGACAGAGGACTGGTAGCAAGGTTGGTCAAGAGGGAGGGTAGTGGGATACAGTAAGCAGTGGACTGAAAAGCAGGAGCCTGAGAACACAATGGCTGGTGAAGGCATACAGTTGAAGCAAGTAGAAACAAGGAGAAAGTAGGAACAGAGCTTGGAAAAGTTACTTTTTTGAACTACAACTCCCATCAGCCGAGCCAGCATGGCCACTGGATTGGGCTGATTAGAGTTGTAGTTCAAACTTTTCCAAGCTCTGATAGGAAGAAGACAAACCTGGAAAGGAATGCTGGGCTTAGGTTGGCAGGAAAGAAGTGAGCAACAAAGGAGGTATGAAGGCTGGAGGAAATAGGTCAAAGAGCCTAGACTCAACAGCAGTCTTCCTCAACATGGTGCCTTTCAGATTTTTGGACTACAGCTCCCATCAGCCCCAGCTAGCACAGTGCTGGCTGGGACTGATGGGAGTTGTAGTCTGAATCATCTAGATGGTGCCAGGCTGGGTAAGGCTGCTGTAGACTCTAGGCCCTGCCTGGAGTATTCTGCCACTTTTGGATTCTACTGCCATTGCAATGTTGCGAACTGACAACTCTCTGGAAGAAGAAAGGGCCAAAAAAGCAGGCTGGGGGTAGGGAGGGCTGTTTGTTGTATTGATTTGATCTTCCACTGCAAGGACTGTTCTGGAGCACTCTTTTTAGTAAATGAAGTTTCATAAAGCACATATTATACAATTTTCTTAATATGTACCATGATCTCTTCTTATTGGGAAAAGGGGCATAGCTGAGTAACAGAGTGCATGCTTGGCATGCAACAGGCCCAGGTTTAATCCCTGGCATCTCCAGGTAAGGTTGGGAAAGTGCTCCTGCCTGAAACTTTGAAGAGCCTCCTGCAGACACACTCCTGAGCTCGATGGACCAGTGCTCTGAGTTGATATAAGGCAGGCTCCTACATGCTGCCAACTCTTTCAAATGGCTGTGCAGCATAGTCCCACTTTTCTGGAAAACATTTTACTGTTAAAGAAATATTGCAGGCAATTTGAGGAATGCAACTAATGTAATGTGACATTGTGGCTTTCAAAGGAATCTGTTGTTCTGAGATGAGATCACATAAAATGAAATGGGTGCAGGTAAGTGTGTTTTAGTCTTAGAACATTTTCATTTTTCTCATTTCATAAAAGTTTTGTTGGCTCCCTGAATCCAACAAAAACGGCACGAAATATCGAAGTATCTTTTTTTCTTTATACAACAAATCTGGCTGTGCAAGGCAGGAAAAGATGTTTAGAAAATGATGTTGTTACAGCGACAAAATCACTTTCCCCTCTCCCGAATGGCTGAAGTAACTCCTTGACAGAGATTTATCAGAGTTTTAATTTACTTAGTCTCCAAATGTCATTCTTGGAAATAACTTCAAGATTAAAAGGTAGGTGCCACATTTATTTTTAACATGTCTTTGGGAGGGGATGTCATTTTGTTGTCTGTTCTCTTACGTTGGAAATGCAACAGAGTAATCTGTGGTTCTCTATCCTTTTTCTTATCTGCTGATGGAAGCCAGCTCTCTGTATGAAATGTGTCCATTTTTCAATCTCCTCCTGCTACAATTTTTGACCAGTTTGGCATTCTTTCTACACTGAGTAAATTCACTATTTATGTTTCTAAAAGACAGATGAGAGAACATCAAACAGGAAAAGAAGTAGGCTAGTCTTCCTAGGAGAGCAAGCTGCTGCATTGTATTTGGATTATTGGTGACCTTTATTGGAAAAGCCTATAAACAAGGCAAACATTTCATTGCCCAAACCGGCTCATGTTTTGTGACCAACTCCTCTGTTTATGTCTCTGCAAATGCATTGTGAAAGCATAAATCCATCTTATGAATATACCATATTTTTAAGTGCCTTCCTTTGTTTTTCACAATGGTTATATAAACCCCATTTTCTTTTGAAATTTTATCATCTCGACAGATAAGCAGCATTGGAGTCAAAAGCAATTTGCTGATGCCCTTTCAGCAGTAAGGCAAATGAAAATACATCAAAACATGTGCTGCATCTTTTTCTTTTCTCAGAATCATAGGCTACATGTTTGAACTCCCTAAGCAAAAAGCATAAAGATGTTAGGTTTACACCTGAGGCGCAGTATATTTCCCACGTTAATTATGAGCAACTTTTATAGCAGCCTTTGCAGGAAACCTGATGATTTGGACCACAACTCCCATCAGTTCCAGAACCAATTGTTTCTTTGATATGTATAATTGATCATGTCTATGTATGCCTATGCATGATTTCTCAGAAGTAAGGCCCACTGAGTAAATATGTACAGGGTTGAAGCCAAACTGTTTTAATAAAATAATAATCTGCCTTCTCCTGTTCTGTTTTTAACTTTTTGTTTTTAAGGCTGGTTGGGTTTAAACATATTGTAAGACACCATAGGTAATCAAAATGTGAGCTAAGAACATAAGAAGAGCCTGCTGGAATAAGCCAATGGCCTGTCTAGTCCAGCATCCTGTTCTAATAGTGGCCACCCAGATGCCCTGAATGAAACAGCACTCTCCCATCCTGATGTTTCCGGCAATACTGCCTCCAACTACAGAGGCAGAGCAGAGCTACATGGCTAATAGCCATTGACAGCCCTATCCTCTATGAATTTGTCTAATTCTCTTTAAAAATCATCCAGGTTGGTGTCCATCACTGCCTCTTATGGGAGCGAATTCCATAGTTTAACTATGCGGTGTCTGAAGTATTGTTTTAATAACAATAATATCAACAATATTTAATATTATTAAAACAATAACTATTTTAAGAACAATAATATCATGTTTAATAATAAAGTATTAGGAAAATACAAAATCCTCACTGGCAAACATTTGGTATCAAATCCTGAGATGTGAAAATGATGGTCCAACATCAAATAGACACAGAAAGGGTTTCCGGTTGGTTGAACGTGTTACACAGAGGGCATCTTCAGATCTGATGTTAAATCTGGTGGAAGACTGGTAGAAGAGTTTAAACCAGAATTTCCACTGAAATCTCTTTCATAGATCATGAAAATAAAGCAGAGCACCTTAGTCTAACAAAAGACTCCTCCCACATATATAAGGATAAGATAAAATGGTGGTTCATTCTAGTTTTCTCTATGCATGAAAGGAAATACACTTATGCATGGAATGGACAGCAGTGTGTACCTCCCAGTGTGCCCCAGTGCCATGTGCCTCAATAGCCTCTCTTCTGATAATAAGGTGTGTACCAGTCACATATCCCAATGGCTGGATACTGGACATTCAGCATTTTGACATTTAGGCAGTGTCTAGTGATGACATTTTTGTTTAAGAAGGCTTTCTCTGTAGTGTGACTCAGTCATTTTATGGAATAATAACTGTAGATATGGTGTTAGTGTTTTTAGTTTACTGTATTTTACATTAGATTTTATTTTATTACTGCTTCAGTAACTTTTGGTTGTGAAGCAGTCTGTAAATCTGCAAATTAAATAAGAAATAAAAGGAAGGGTCCATATGCTCATATAGATGCACATGCAAAGCCACTCCTCGACTTAAATGAAAACCTTGATTAACCAGGATTTCTGCTCACATGGAATGCTCCTGATGTACATGCATCTGTGCATGCCTACAGCTCCTTCAAAGTGCTGTTGAACACTTGGCCATTAGGAGGTGTGGGGTAACACTTTTCAGTGAGTACAAGGTGTAGCTAGCCTTTATGATCTTGTTCTCCCACCCTCCATGATGTTCATGCATTATTTGGATGCACAAGATGGATTGTGTTACCCATAGTAACAATGGGCTAGGGAACATTTCAGAATGCTCTAAGGTGAGCAATGTTTACCTTTTGGATTTCCTTAAAGAATTAGCTTAGCCACCTTCACAATTTTTCCAATAAGTGTTCATATTCTGTTTGTTATAGTACTTATGAATAGAGGGTCACACCTTTTCCCAAAGCAGTATTTTAAAAATCCATATTGCATTGGCAGCATCAGTGGTGGAAGTACTGTGGTGTAATGAAATGAAAGAATTGCAGTCTTTACAAATACAGATTTCCGGCTGGAGTATAATTGCCCCCCCAAAAAACCCCTACTTTAAAGACACTTGTTATAACTTCACCATACCACTGTAAATCAATGGCTACTTTTTTGATAGATTTCAACAGACACAAGATTGCAAACTTTACATAATAGCATTCATTCCTCACAATTTCATGTCCCTTTTTCCGGTATTATGTCCCTTTTGGCATATTTATGAAAAGTATCTCATCCCATTTAGTTCATTAAATGAGCTTATTATTTCCCAAAAAAACCATTTACTCCAAACTGTAATACCTCATCACTGGAGTTATTATCTGCTTCAGGAGCACAGTATGTTTTCTATTAGCCCTCATTGCTCAATGTGGCTTGAAGGAAAATGTCTTCATGTTTTTAATTTGACTGAATTGCTCTTTATCTTGGAGAAGACAGCTGAAGATGAAACATATTGTCTGTCTTGGGCTGCAAGAAGCCTTATTATCCTCACATGTGCACTTCTGCTTGCTTTTTTTGTCTTTTCTTCCTCAGGTGCAAAGCTGCTTTTTAAAAAAATGTTAACAGATTATGAACTGATCAATGGTAGGCAGAAAAGACCTTAATAAGAAATGCCACTTCAAACAGAGGCTATAAATAAAGAAATGAATCACCACTGGATATAGCATTTCACACGTAGCCTTTCTTATCCAGGCAGAAAGAACGAGTGAGGATGGTCTCTACCATCACCAAGAAACAATAGACTTGCCCATTCCTCTGGATGTCATGGATCAATTTGAATTGCATTGCCTTTCTTGGTTGAAGAGGTTAATCCTAGATCAGCAGGAGCTGCCACACATATCACATCTGCAGCTGACAGTATGTGCCACATGACTGACACTTTGCTTCATATTTCTGAGTTTGTCCCAAAGCTGTGGGAGCCGTTTCTCTTCAGAGCTTTGTATAACAGCCTCGAGTCTCCATATCACTTAGCAGTTGTTCTCACTTACTGACGTCACTATCATGGTTATATCAGAGTTCTGAGCAAAGTCTGGGTCTCAGACACTTGGCTGTCTCATCATACCACATATCCTTTGATATGCAGCCATCTTTCATCCTGACAAAAGCACAAGCCAGCAGCTTGTTTCAGAGGAGCCAGGAGCCATGTTAGTTTGCCCCAGGCAAGGAAATCTATGTTGATGGCCTTGTCTTGCTAGGTCTAGGAAATACCAAAGATACTTTAAAACTGCAAAGACTGATTGTGTTGAACTGCTTCTCTTTGCAACTACAAGTGGTCCATGTCTGAAAAGAGAAAAGGCAATGGTCTGAAGGCACATGAGGTCAGCACCCTGCTGAAGCTAAGCAGGGTCAGGTCTGGTCAGTGCCTGGATGTGAGACTGCCTCGGAACCATATGTAAGCTGCCTTGGGTTTCTATCATGAAAAGAAAGGCGGGGTATAAATGTAATAAATAAATAAATGTGGATGTGTGTAATCTGATACCGAGACAAACCATTGGTCAAGTTCAGCGTTGTCTGCGTAACCAGGACTAATCCCAGCTCGAGGGCAGGGAGGATTTGTTGGGGAGATCCTATCTACAGGGAGAATGCACAGAAGGGATTTGCTATTAGGGATGGGAGAGAAATTTGACTCAGTTCACATTTAAAGGTGGACCTACCTAATTCATACTTTCTGAAACAAATCAAGAACCAAAACAGAGCCACCCTTTCCAATAGAGAGCCACTTGCTATGGGCGGTCTATAAATGAAACAAACAAACAAATAAATAAATAATATTCTCAATTTTGCAATGCAGGTCTCCAGGTAAGTGATGTGTACACAAAAAGCGTACATAAAATGCATATATTAGTGAAAATAACATACAAACGCATTACATTAGGAAAATTGCTCTGCAAAAATGTGAATGCTAGGCCAAATTACAGGCAAAGGTGTATATTAGGAGAAATTAGCACTAGCATTCCGATAAATTAATCGCAAATGGATGTGGAAATGTGGAGAACTGAATTTAAGATTGGAAAAATATGAAACTGAACAAACCCGAAATGGTCAGATGCACCTATCCCTTCATCTAAGCACCCCTCCCATTTGCTCATATAGTCTCTAGTTTTGCCCTCATTCGCTATCATTTCAGGCACAAAAGAGAAATCCAACAAGAAAAAGAATGGGAAGACAAATCAAAAGTGAGATGGAAATGCTGAAGGAATGAAATTGTGGAGCTTTGGGGTGTCAGGGAGAATAATCTGGTAAATGCAAGTGACTAATAGGCACTGAATATTAATTAACAGTAATAATAACAAGGCCTGCAGGGTTACAATTTAATTAAGGGCAAGAAATGCAAGGAATGGGAAAGTGAAAGGGAAGCTTCTATAAAGAATGCATTCCCAGTGCCAAGTTATGCACACACATGGCAGCATTAAATCTATGCCTTTTCTTCATAAGTCCCAGTTGTGTTGACTTTGCATATGTGCCCATTTGTGTCCCATCTCATATAACAAAACTATATTTAGGGATCTGAAATCATTTAACCTGCTAAATATGCAGGTGGTATGCAATTCAAGATACCAAATTGCAGATGTGATAGTCAAGCGATTTGGAGCACATCATGATTCATGGTTTGGAGGCAGAATGGTAATGTGCAGCTTTTTGCATATGGTAATATTCAGAGCAGAACTATTAAATAAGTTAAGGTTTCATATGTGCATACATTGCTTTTCAAAATGAAACATTAGAATCATATCCTTCTCATGCGCTGTTTGTAATTGCTTCCTTTTTATATAAAGATATATTGCGGTAAAGTATTTTACAATTTACACGCAAGAAGGCAAAGCAGTAACACATCACAATAATGTTCCAGCTGGTGTTTCATAAAAACTCTCACCTGTCAATGGCACAACTGAACTTATCACTCTGATTACTATCAACACACAGTTCTAAATTGTATTCTCAGCTGTCTATTTTTCTAATAACTATGAAACGAATAAAAATATTAACCTATTTCTTCATTTGTGTTTTTGTTAAATAGCATAATATACACAATCCAGCTAAAAGTGGGCACATTTAAGTCTGATTTCAATGAGAAAGTTAAGCACATATTTAACTCTTAATTACAGTATAATGCTATACATGCCTACTCAGACATAAGTCCCATTGAGTTTAATGGGACTTCATCATCATTGGCGATCACTCGTGGCCGAGTAAGATTGTCTTCCAGGGTAAGGTCTTTAACAATGGGTCCGTAAGTGACTGTGGAGGCCAATTCTGGATCCACACAGCCTCCCACAGTGAGGACATAGGTTTCCAGATGCAAGATGGCCACAATGAAGATTTGTTTGACGTGCCTTCTGCTTTGCTCGTTTGTCCCATTCACCCTGTATTTGTGCTTCTTCAAAGTCCACAGCACCTTTGATAATGGACAACCTCCAATTGGGACGCTCATGGGCCAAGGCTTCCCAGTTCTCGATGCTCATGTTACATTTTTTAAGATTAGCTTTGAGAACATCTTTAAACCTCTTTTGCTGTCCACCGATATTCCATTTTCCATCCTTAAGTTGGGAGTAAAGTAGCTGCTTTGGAAGACGGTGATCAAACATTCGAACAACATGGCTGGTCCAGTGAAGTTGATGTTAGGGGATCATTGTTTCAACACTGGTGGTCTCTGCTTCTTCCAATACGCTAACATTAGTCCGCCTATCTTCCCAAGTAATTTTCCAGAGGCAGCATTGGTGGAATCTTTCAAGAAGTTGGGAGTGGCGTTTATAGATGGTCCATGTTTCACAGGCGTACAGTAAGGTTGGTAGTAGAAGTACAATGGCTTTGTAAATAAGCATTTTGGTCTCCCTGCGAATATCCCAATCCTCGAACACTCTACACTTCATTCGGGAGAATGCGGCACTCGCAGAGCTCAGACGATGCTGAATTTCATATGCTTTTTATTATTTTATATTATTATTATATATTTATATTATTTTTTTATATGCTTTTTATATTATCCCCAGGAAAGTGTGTATAGTAGGTGTGTGGAACCTTTGGCCTTCCAGATGTTGCTGAAAAAGCTCCCAGCATCCTTGGCCAATAGCCATGCTTGCTGAGGCTGATGAGAGTTGTAGTTCAGCAACATCTGCAGGGCCAAAGGTGTATTGGATTGCAGAATATAAAAAGAGCCTTGCTGGGTCAGACCAAAGCTCCATCTAGTCTACCATCCTGTTTCCTACAATAGCCAGCCAGATATTTCTGGGAAGCTCACAAATCTGGCATGAAAGCACTAGCCCTGCTCCATTGCTTTTAAGTGCTGAGCTTTGACTAGATTGTGTTCAATATATTACATTTAAAATGAGGATTTGCAGGAGATGTAGTGAAAGAAGGAGACAGGAGTTGCATCCTCCACTACACAATGAGAGAAGAAAAAAGATCTCAACTGGTTCTATCAATAGTAGACCAAGAAAGAGTCTCTCAGGAATGATACATTTTAAAGATGGATAAAACAGAGCCAGGCTATTAGGCTCAACCATGACATGGGTCCAGATGGGTTTTCAGTGGCAAACATGCTCTGCATGAAAAAGGCCCCAGTCCTTGGCATCTACAGGCAGGGTTGGGAAAGCCTCACGTCTGGAACACTAGACAGTAGATAGCTGCTGCCAATCAGTACAGATGATACTGAGCTAAATAGAGCAATGTTCTGACTCAATATAAGGCAGCTTCTGACAGTTCAGAGCCAGCTCAAGACATTTTTCTGTCTCTGACAGAGCAGCAAATAGCACACATAGACCCATTAAAGTTAAGCTGCTTATTAACTAACTAACTAATTAAACATCTGTCCCACCCTTCCTCCCAAAAGGAGCCGAGGGCAGCAAACAAAGAACAAAACACTAAAAAAAATCTTAAAATATCTCAAAAACATTTTAAGAATAAAACAGCTTTAAAAATATTTTAAGAAATATTTTAATACATTTTAAATTTCAAAACAGACATCAACTGGGATAAGATCTCTACTTAAAAGGCTTGTTGAAAGAGGAAGGTCTTCAGTAGTCAGCGAAAAGATAACTGAGATATTGCCTGCCTAATATTTAAGGGAAGTAAATTCCAAAGGGTAGGTGCCACAACATTAAAGGTCCTATGTTGTGTGGAATGGACCTCCTGATAAGATGGTATCTGCAGGAGGCCCTCACCTGCAGAGTGCAGTGATCAACTGGGTATATGAGGGATAAGATAGCCTTTTAGGTATCCTGGTCCCAAGCTGTATAGGGCTTCATACACCAAAACCAGCACCTTGAACTTGGTCCAAGGCCAAAGTTAATCATATAGTATAGTAATCATATGCTACAGTTATTGTGATACTTGAGACAGAAGATCCCGCAAGAGTCTGTTCCCCCTCACTGGCATAAAACACTTATAATAATAACTTACCAATTTGTTGCATTTTCATGATACTCACAATCAGCTACCTCAGGAGGTTGCTTTAAAGTGTCTAATGATGGAGACGCCCCTGCAATATGTTCCTACAAAGAATAGACAACCAGGACCTGAACAGGGGACCAAACATTCTCTGAGAGCTAGAATGGGGCCAAGAGGAGAGATAGCAGCAACAACAATCAAGGGAAGATGTGTCAGAAGAAGAAAAAACACAGAATACATTTTTAATAGACCTAGGAGGGGTTTTTGTTGGGCTATTTCTGGTGTGAGTTCAGGTCCTGAGCAGAGCTTGGAAAAGTTACATTTTTAAAACTACAACTCCCATCAGCCCAATCCAGTGGCCATGCTGGCTGGGGCTGATGGGAGTTGTAGTTCAAAAAAGTAACTTTTCCAGGCTCTGGTCCTGAGCTGTTTCTTAACACCAGCATTAGGATTCTTTATTCAATTAGGGAACAGTTGTGCTGTATGGGGTTTCTCAATAAACGAACACCAAAAATGCCTAGTTGTGGGGTTTTTTTTTAAAAGGCAACTGTCCTTAGTTTCCCCATAGTAAAAAAAATACATTTAGAAAAGGGCCGTAGCTCAGTGATAGAGCATCTGCTTTACAAGTTCAATGCTTGGCATCTCCAAGTAGGACTTGGAGAGACTTCTGCCTGAAACCCTGGAGAGCTGCTACCAGTCAGTGTAGACAGCACTGAGCTAGATGGTCTGAATCAGTATAAGGCAGCTTCCTAGGTTCCAATTATACTTTCCATGGCACAAGATGTCAATGCAGAGCTACCTTGGAATGGTTTCTCTCCTTTTTGCTTATGCTACATTGTAAAGCACCATGAGGACTGATGACACTATAAACATATTACTAAAAGAAATAATATGCTCAGAAATATTTTTATTTAATTGTATTTTTTTTAAAAAAAGACACATCATATACATGATAATCTCAGACATTAATTTTTCATATAAACAACTGTCAGATGCACAAAATAATTTCTGTTTTCACCATTCGCACAGGCACAGATGAAAGGCAAGGAAGCAGAGAGAGGAAATGCAAATAGTGCAGTCTTCCTTAAAGTATTTCCAACAGTACATAAGGATGGACCTTCTCCAGGATTCTGTTCTTCAAATAAACTACAAATAAACTCCATTTTCCAATACATTGTTCAAGTTGTCTTCCTTCACTTACACTTACTGTGTTAGGAAGCTCAACCATGTAGACCAGTCACGTGGTTCCCAATCTGGGGGCCATGACCCCCAAGGGGGCTACAAAGTAATTTGAGGAGGTATGGACAGTAAAGAAATGAATTATTTATTTATTTTATTTATTTTTTAAAAGTCTTCCCTCCCTGGATACTGTCTGCTCCCCATTGCCACTGCAGATGACACCTCCCTCTTGCTCCAAACAAGAGGGGAGGACTTTTGCTGCACTGACAGGTGTCTGCCTATAAATCACATGGCAGATGCCGAAGGAGGCTGAGGGTGGAGCTACCAGAAAGAAGAGGGGATTACTATCTCCGACTCCCGTCTCCTCACACTGCCACTGCTGACGATGCCCTTGCTCAGAACAAGAGAAGAAGGCTTTTTGTGAAGCAAAAAGAAGGCTGCAAAGAAAAGCTGCTTTCCCCCTTCTTTCCTGACAGCCGGCTGGCATGCCTGCCTTTCCTGGCTCCTGCTTCATTGCCACCTCCTTTTAAAAATTATTCTTATTTGCGAGGCCACCCAGATCTCGCCTTCAGCCCAGACAGAGCCAAGAAGCAGTGAGGAAGATCAGGACTTGCTCACCCTCCATTTCTGAGGTGTGTACCAGTGTCCCTCCTTTCTTCCACCTACACTCCGCCCCCCAATATCTTTCTCCAAGACGCTGCAATAGTTGGGGGCTTCCCCCTTCCCACGTGGCTAAATGCCTGCATGCCTGCAGATGTTTGCAGGAGGGACAGGTGTGTTTGTTTGTGCGCTGATCTGTATTCTGCTCCACTCTCATTCCCCAAGTGCATGCTAACCAAGTCATCAGTTCTGATTATCATCCCAAGGCCTAAAACCACTAACCCTCCTCCTCAATCTGTGCACCTTGTTGTCCACCTTGTTGTCTGCTGCACACAATCTAGATCTCAAACACCAACACATTGCTGCTTCTTGATTATTATTTTTTTAAAGGGGGGGGAAGCTCAGCATGTTGGCTGAGGCTGGGATCCTGGTACTGCAGCAGAAATGTATTGATTTAATTATTACTGCATTTATATCCCACCTTTCCTTCAAGTTGCTCAAGGTGGTGCATATGGTTCCCCTCCCCTTTCCATTTTATCCTTACACCAACCCTGTGAGATAGGTCAGGCTGAGAGACTGCGTCTGGTCCAAGGTCACCCAGCGGGCTTCATGGCTGGGTGGGGATTTGAACCTAGTTCTTAGTCCAACACTGTAACTCACTGATGTTAGGAGACCAGACTGTACATCTTCAGACTGGGGGGGAAGGGGTATACCAATTTGATTGGACCTTTGCATCAAGAAAAGAAACCAGTCTGCAGGGAGCTTTTAATGGAAAGGGATATTTGGAGATATGATTTTGCCATGCACCATTTTGTCAATTAACAGAGACTAAAATTACAGTTAGCATGGAGGGTCATGAAATTTTTTGGGCTTACAAAGGGGGTCCCATACTCATAAAGGTTGGGAACCATTGGTGTAGATCGTATCAAAGAGCTTTACTGGACACTAGATCTCCCCCCACCCAGTTACACTAGATATAGGGACATTAGATCTCCCCCACACTGATATAACTTCTTGTTATATGTGGCAGGGCAGAAGGGACGGCAAGAAAATCCTGTGCTTGTGCTGTGACAACACCAGGCTGGTGCAGCAGAGAGGCCTGATTGGGCCCATAGCTGCAACCTCCAGTAGCTGGACTGACATAGGATCCAATGGATCCTTGGCCAGCATATCTTTGCCACTCCCCACCCCCAAAACACTTAATACACCAGCAATACCTATTACTAGGAATCACAGTTGGGTAGCTTGCAGGCTTCCCATGTGCATCTGGTTGGCCACCATGAGAACAAGATGCTGGACCAGTTGGGTTTTGGCCTGATCTAGCAGGACCATCTTATGCTTGTAGTTTACAGAGGCACACTTGGGAGCTCCACAGCAGCAGAGGACCTCCACCATCAGAAAATGGCACAGCTGGGCAGAGCTGGACAACTTCACCTCATCAAAAACCTCCAGTGCAGTGGAGTTTGGATTGTTCTATTAGTCAAGATTTAACTTCCATTTCTTTCAGTGGTCTACTCTAAGTATGAGCTATGGTTAGATATAACCCATTGTTTTTATTTTTAAAAATATTTTTTTAAATGTGCACCCCACATTTTCTTCTACAAGATATCCCACAAATCCCTCCAACACAACCTTTTTCAAAGGAGCCAATTCACATTTTATATAATTAAAAATTAATTGATGTACTCACATGAGTGCTTTATACATGCATATGTGAAACAGTTTTGAGATGGCATTCTCTCACATTAATTCTGCTCACTATTCAAGGTTGTATATTGTTTACTTCTTAATATATTTGTACAAGGTTTACAACTTCCCCATTTCATTCCATTATTCTGAAGCACAGCACATTGTTGCACTTTTAATCATTTATTTACTTCTGTTGTTTGCTTATCCCTTAAATACTCACACAGGTGAGACTCCATCTATCACTGTCATAAATATTTCCCACACAACACTTTTACAAAATGCAAATTCACTGCTAAACATTTTTTGTGTCCAAAAAATTCCACTTAGCACTCAAGAGAGTCATCCCACGTTTCTTTTACTTCTTTTTCAGAATGCCATAGGAAATAAAGAGCTTTCCGAATCACTTAACAACCCAGTTTTACTGGAATGTAGTGTAATATTTAGTGTAGTGGCGTACAAAAATATTTGTATTGCTTGATAGTTTTGCATAGAATATGTAGTGGAGGGGTTCAAATGTAAGTGTTAAGAAGAAGCACATCTCATTGGAGCTAGGACAGATGAACCTATGAAACAGTCTGACAGTGAGTCAGACCATTGGTCCATCTACGTCAGAGCTGGCTATCCTCACTAGCAGCAGTGCCCCAATAGTTCAGCAGACTGGCCACTTCTACCTGAGACCTTTTAATCTGGAGATCCTTTAATCCTTTAATTTTCATGGAGGGCAAGGCTATCAGTGGCTACTAGCCATGATACTCTGCCTCCATAGAGAGATACTGGCTTCCAAATATCAGTTGCTGGAAACAGAAGGAGGGGGAGTGCTCTTGCACTCAGATCCTGCTTTCAGGCTTCCCATGGACATCTAGATGGCCACTGTGATAACAGAATAGTGGACTAGATGGGCCACTTGCCTGATCCAGCAAGGCTCTTCTTATGTTTATGTTCTTACGTTGGAGATCCTTCTATCAAGCCCAATTGTTGCAGGGGGAGGTGTGCAGTGTAATCTTCCTGGAAAATGCAACTGGGGAGGGAACGGTTAACACACCCTGACAGTTAGACTTGAAAAAAGCTAGCTATCCATCTATCTATTCAAGCCAAATTGCTGGGTGTAAGAGAGCGAGTGTGTATGCATGTGTGTGTGCACACATTATTGTTGGAAGCTGGCAAAAATGTAGTCGTGTAAGACACAGAGGAAGGTAGCAATAATATACAGCAGTCTATGTGCAAGAATACTTAACTTGTGCATACAGCATACTGGTTACAGAATACAGGATACACAGCGGCAGCAGCAGCAATCCCCGACAGCATACAGTCTCGATATACATTGCTCACTGTTAACTCCATCCAACTTTCCCCCCACACTCAACACATTCCCTCCTGCTGGATTTATAGGGCCTTGGGCTCATTAGTGGTTACAGCTGCCTGATAGCAGTAACCTGAGTCTCGTTATCTCCCTGGCTCTGCCCAAGAGTAGCTTAACCCTTTTCTACCTTGTTTGTGAGGGCAACTGCTGGCTCTATGATAGCCAACATTCCCCACTTGGCATCACAAACATAACAATCCATATTTTTGCAGGGTGTGGTTACTATGCTATACATAATACATGATATATTTTTATAACATGGGGTACATTTTCACATACATTAATATATAGGTTTACATATCTATATATACAGGTTCAAGTACATTAGGTTTCATCATATTCTAAATGGTCAATCCAATCCCTTCCCCCATCCAACATTATGAACCAATTCCTTACATTCACATTGTCATGCTTAGGTTTTCTATAAGCATTTTGAACCTTTCCTCAGGCAAGGGTTTGGTGAACACATCCGCTACCATACGTTCAGTCTCACAATAATATAACTGGATTAAGCCCCGTTTTGCGCAATCACGCACATGTTGGTAACACACACTAATGTGTTTTGTTCGCTTCGAATGTGCCTCTGAGAGGGCAAGCTGTATACAGGACTGGTTGTCCTCATAGACAGTATAGGGTTTGCGTATAGGCAGGGATGCATCCTTGAACAGGTGTTCAAGCCATTCTAGTTCGGAACACGCTAGTGAGAGGCTAATATATTCCGCCTCTGTACTAGACACAGCTACCATACTTTGTTTCTTGCTGTGCCATATTATGGGGGAGCCATGATACATAATAACCACGCCTGAGGTGGATTTTCGGGTGGTAGGATCAGAAGCATGGTCTGCGTCTGTGTAACAGACTAGCTCACCATCCTTTTGGGATGATGGTGTCAGCTGCTTTTGCATTGAGCCCTTTAAATACCTAAGTGTCCGTTTTAACCCCATCCAGTCTTGTTGGGTTGGACACGACACACGTCTACTGAGAATGCTAGTAGCGTTACATATATCTGGTCGCGTTGTGTTGGTGAGATACAGGAGTTTGCCGATAATACACCTATATTGTTGTTGGTCAATTGGCACGTTTCCATGGTGTTCCGTTTGGAACCCCACAGCCATGGGAGTTTTAGCTGGTTTGCTCTCAGCCATGCCATGCTCAGACAGCAGTTGTTTAATCATACCTTCCTGCTTTAACGAGAAACTGCCGTCATCACGTCTACAAATCTCCACACCCAGGTATTGTGCCACTGGCTCCATACGCTTAATATCAACAGAGCATTCCAACTCCCTACTGAATGCTTCCTCTTGCGTTCTGTTTTCACATATAAACAATAGGTCATCTACAAAAACTAAACAATACATAGTTGTACTGCCTACTGTTTTCACATACAGACATGGGTCAGCAGCCCCGCTACTGAAGCCCATAGCACATAAAACATCATTCAGTTTGGTGTTCCAGCAGCGAGCGCTCTGTTTTAACCCATATAACAATTTTTGTAGTTTACACACACGTCCTGTAGTATCCTGGCACCCCTTTGGTTGCTCCATATAAATATCCTCGGCTAGGTCCCCATACAAGAATGCCGTATTAATATCGTAGTGGAAGGCTAACAGTTGCTTCATGGCAGCAACCTTTAACATGAGCCTCACTGACTCATGTCTCACAACCGGTGCAAAAACAGCGTCATAATCCTCTCCCTGTTGCTGGAGAAACCCTTTCGCTACCAGACGTGCTTTATATCTTACTTCTCCTGTGTTTGCTCTTTTTATTTTATAGACCCATTTACACCCAATGGCTCTTTTATGCACTGGTGGTTCTGTAAGCACCCAAGTGCGGTTTCTATGCATAGCAGCCATTTCTTCTTGCATGGCAGCAAACCATTTCCTCTTTTCTGTGTCGGATAATGTTAGCATTTCGTCATAGGTCTTGGGTTCTATATTTCCCTCACTCTCTTTAACAATAGACACAGTAAATCTTTCTGGTGGTTGTCCGAAATTGGACCTTTGTGACCGGCGTGGTCCAGTTTCTTGCTCTGAGCTTTCTGGCTCCTTACTGCTCTGTTCTGCTCTTGCTACTGTGCTGTTTGTCGGCTCTTTATTATCAGCCGAGTCAGACGCTGCACATTCCTGTTTCATTCCAGCAGGTTTGCTTTCTTTTCTTGCTTCACTGAGCACTTGAGGTTTTACTGCGCTATCTTGTGAAGCTGTGTTTTCTAACTCTACCATGTCAAAGTGCTCTGTGTCTTCCCATGCTTTATCATTTGCATGAACACTCCTACTGATAATAACTCTTTGTTTGCCAGGCACCCATATTCTATACGAACCGCATTCATAACCTAAAAGGTTTCCCTTTAATGCTCTTGCAGCTAATTTACCCTTCCTTTGCGCTTTAGGTATATTAGCCCAACAGGTGGTTCCAAAAGTTCGAATGTGGTTTAGCTTTGGCTTACATTTATACAACATTTCATATGGGCTGCAATTTACTGCCTTTGCATAAAGCCTATTCTGAACATAGTTCGCATACATTAGGCTTTCTGCCCAGAACATTGAGGGTAATACAGAGTCTTTAAGCATAGCACGTGACATGTCCTGCAGGTATCGATTTCGGCGTTCTGCCAAGCCGTTCTGAGAGGGTGAAAAGGGGGCTGTCAGGGAATGTTTTATCCCTTGTTCTTTAAAGAAGTTTTGCAGCCCTTGAGATAAGAATTCACCTCCTCGGTCTGAGTATAGCTGTGCTATCTTTTTACCAAACTTGTTTTCAACCCATTTAACGAAATATTTAATTTGCGCAGCAGCTTCTGCTTTGTTTTTCAATAAATATACAAAACCATATCTTGTATATGCATCAACCAGTATTAAATAAAACCTGGCTCCGCCTTTTGATTTCCGGAACGGACCGGCTAAATCCATGTGGAGTAACTCAAACTCCCTTGACACTTTTATATTACTTGTTTTCTCTACAGGCGCTGCAACAGATTTATGTTCTCTACATACATGGCAGTCTACATAATGGTTACAGCTTTTGTAGGTTACGTCTAAGCTGTGCTTGGGTGTTGCTTGTAAGGTTGCGTAGCATGCATGCCCCAGTCTTTTATGGTACATGTGAATGCATCCATTATGGGGTGGCTTGTTAGTTATAACATTAGCAGTTCTCTCTGGGGTTTTAGCAATTACATACAAGGAATTTCTTATAGTGCCTCTAGCAACAATATTCCCACCTTTCCTTATTTCACAAATCCCTTTAGAAAAGTTTACATCATAGCCCATGTTGTTTAACCTTATAACAGATAATATATTTGAGTCAAGCTGAGGCACGAATAGAACGTTTGTTAACAATGTATTTAGACATGGCATATACAACGTGCCCCATCTGCCAATGTGATGCTTTCACTTGCAGGATTTAACGTTTGAAAGAGAGTCTTTCGTGTTGCAATACAATGGCTTGCTCCAGAGTCTATCGCCCATAACATTTCTTCTTCAGCTTGATTGGAGTCCTTTCCTGCTCTTACTACACGCACTTGGTTGAGTTCCTTCGGCTGTTTGTTCTTCTTCCGGGTGCAATCTTTACGTAGATGTTGACTTGAGCCGCATGTGTAGCATAGTCTCACAGCAGGCACTTTCCCTCTTGTTTCTTTTGGCTCTGGATAGCTGGTGTCTTGCTTCTGGTTCTTTTCTTCTCTCCTTTCCCATTCTTCAAGAAGTTTTCCTTTTACATACTCTAGAGTAAGAGTAGTCTCATCGATAGTCTCTAATGCGCAGACCAACGAATTCCAGGAGTCATTCAGTGTTGACAATAATAAGTACACCTGTTGCTGGGGAGAGTAAATAACGTCCCTCTCCTGCAGCTCCAAAAACAGGCTACTTAAGGTATGTAAATGTTCATGCATTGAAACCCCTTTCTCGAGACGCAATTGAAACAGCCTTCTAGCAATTCTTATCTTGCTCCCTGCTGTTTTCTTAACATAAACATCCTTGAGGGTTTCCCAAACATTTTTTGCAGTTTGTTGATTTCTTACGTGGAGCAGCTGGCTGTCCTGTAGTCCTAAGATAACGCAGGCTTTGGCTTTCTCATCCATACGAAGCCATTCAGCGGAGGATGGAGCTGTGGGAGGAAGACTTTCTATAACACACCACACTCCTTCTCTGCGTAGGTACATCTCCATTTGGACCTTCCAGGTGGCATAATTGGAGTCGTTGAGCCTCTCCAGGGGCAACAAAGATGCATATGACAACATCATTGCTTCTTACTGCCTTCGTTCTAGCACACTGCACTTGCTTACACTTTCACCTCTGAGCATGCACAGACTACAGTGTGAGCTCTGGGCCCATAACCCTTTGTTGGAAGCTGGCAAAAATGTAGTCATGTAAGACACAGAGGAAGGTAGCAATAATATACAGCAGTCTATGTGCAAGAATACTTAACTTGTGCATACAGCATACTGGTTACAGAATACAGGATACACAGCGGCGGCGGCAGCAGCAGCAGTCCCCGACAGCATACAGTCTCGATATACATTGCTCACTGTTAACTCCATCCAACTTTCCCCCCACACTCAACACATTCCCTCCTGCTGGGTTTATAGGGCCTTGGGCTCATTAGTGGTTACAGCTGCCTGATAGCAGTAACCTGAGTCTCATTATCTCCCTGGCTCTGCCCAAGAGTAGCTTAACCCTTTTCTACCTTGTCTGTGAGGGCAACTGCTGGCTCTATGATAGCCAACAATTATGTGTGTGTATCTATGTATGCACGCTTTGCTCTGTGTTTGTGTCTATATGTGCATTTTTGTGTGAGTGTTATTTTTTTAGGGGGTGGCACATTCATTTTGAACATGCCCATTTTTGCCTTGGCCATGCCCATGCATGTGGCCCCTGGAGAGGTTGCTAAGAGGAAATTGGCCTTTATGCTGAAAAATGTTCCCCACCCTTGCTATAGAACTATTGTTTGAAAACTTGTCCAGGGTCTTCACACAGCACATAGTTACACTATGGAATTCAATCCCACAAGATGGGCACCAACTTGGATGGCTTTAAAGGAGGATTAGACAAATTCATGGAGGATAAGGCTAACATGGCTACTAGCCATGGTGGCTATGCTGTACCTCCATGGCTGGAGGCAGTATGTTTCCGAATACCAAGACAAATAATTGGGTGTTAGAACAAATTAAACCAGAACTGTCACTGGAAGCTAAAGTGATGAAACTAAGGTTATCATACTTTGGACACATAATGAGAAGACATGATTCACTAGAAAGGACAATAACGCTGAGGGGAAAAGAAGGGAGTAGAAAAAGAGGAAGGCCAAACGAGATGTATTCATTCCATAAAGAAAGCCACAGATCTGAACTTACAAGATCTGGACAGTGTGGTTCATGACAGATGCTATTGGAGGTCACTGATTCATAGGGTCGACATAAGTCATAATCGACTTGAAGGCACATAACAGCAACAACAATCAGCAATTGAACCTGAGACCTTCTGCCAGGGCCAGCATCAACGGTCAGCATGGGCACCTGCCGAGTGCCCCAAAGTTCAGAAGCGGACATCACTGACCCTGCCGACCCCAGTGCCACCAGGACCCCTACCTTCCCCCACCAGATCCATAGTGTAGCAACACTGCTGCTGCTTGCCACCACTGCCAGTTACTTGCCTCAGTACCCTCCTAAATATGCCCATCCATCTTTCTCCATACCAATGTATGTATTACACTGCATATTGCACAGACATTCCTGTGCCATTGCTCATCATTTTGTATAGAAATGTCACAAGGGAACCTCTTTGTGTTTTCAGCTTCTCTCAGAATGGCATGATCAAGCTGTGCCCACAACTCTTCTATTCTTCATGCTGCCTTCTACGGTGGCAGAGATCAAGAACAAAATAGAAGAGAAATGAAGAGGTGACTGGCAGCAGCTCAGAAGAGTACCATGGATCTTTTTATATGTTCATTATTTGGCAGTTAGGCTTTCCAGATGAAATAAATATTTCAACCTGTGGAAAGCAACGGTTTCATTTTGCAGTAGAAAGAACAAAAGAGAGAAACTTTCCAAACTTTCTACAAGGTACTTTAAAAGAAATCTTGCCACTTTATCAAAAGTCCTACTAGCTGCAATGTGCATTTGTCATGCTTTGGTTGCATTGAGGCAACTGGAACTTAAGTGAATACATCTGTCCTCCCAATTGCAGAGAATTCATTTTTTAATAACCCTCACCTAACTCTAAGAAACAGCCATCCATAAGCCCCAGCACATTACAAAACCATCCAAACAGAAGTATGACAAGATAAAAATAACAGTCTCTGTGCTCATTCCCAAGGTATGTCATACATAATGAATGTTTTTTATATAAAAGTAATTACAGTAAACATTTAAGAAACATGTAACATGTCATCACAATCTTTGCTGCTCTTTTTGATATGCCATTCTAAAATGTCTCACACGCATACACAGACACACACAACCTTGGAGCATAATTTATCCCCTTCTGAGTGTAAGCTCCGTGGGGCAGGGAACCAGCACAGAGGGTCCACTGATCTCTCCCATTCCCATCCCTTTCTTCTCCAGCCGCCAGCACATGGTCTACTCATGCTCTTAGACAGGCTCAAAGTGACTATAATCCCAAGAGGGCTGTGTGCCATGTACTTTTTCTGCATGTGCAACTCATCTATAGAGAAGAGTGACAGAATCAATATTATCGGACTTGTGAAATTCTCAAGAGACTTTCTCTCTCCAATGAATGAGTGAGCCATTCCATATCTCTGCTGTCATGTCTTTTTCCAGTACAGAAGCCCCTTTCTGTCTGTCACATCAGTGAATATACAGTTAAGGGTCAAATAGATACTAGAAGAGGCATCCATAGCATTGACCTGCCCTTCCTCCCCAGTAGATTCTGCTTTTATCAAAGCCATGTGGAGGAAGGGTGCCTTTTAAAAGAGGTAAAAAAACAAACAAACAAGTAGCTGGGAGACTTTTACTACTCCCTTCTCCACCCCCACCCCTACCCCTCACTGGCCACCAGATCTCTGATCAGGTGAGGATATGTGATGAACTTGGACAAGATGCTATACCTGGCTTACCATATCGTTTTAGACACATCATGATAAGAGTCCACTCGGTCATTGGTTTTCTGCATTCACTCATTGCGTACACAACCATTTGGGAGTCTAGAGTAAAAAATACAGTTCTAGAAAACAATGAGTATAAGAAAGAGTATAAGAACATAAGAAAAGCCTGCTGGATGAGACCAGTGGACTTTCTAGTCCAGCATCCTGTTCTCACCAGTGGCCAACCAGATGCCCATGGGAAGCCTGCAAGCAGGACCTGAGCATAAAAGCACTCTCCCCCCCCCTGCTGTTTCTAGCAACTGGTATTTGAAAGCATACTGTCTGTAGCTATGGAGGCAGAGCATTGTGGCTAATAGCCACTGATAGCCTAATATTCCATAAGGGACCACACCAGGAGGAGGCCCACTAACAAAAGCCTCAGGGATCTGCTCCTCCCCTTCACCATTGCCACCTGTTGGTTCACCTGCCTCTTGGTTTGACCTAGAGAGGATGTGCAAGCAAATGACAGTAATGCTGGGGAGGAGGAGGAGGAGCCGAGAAGCAAGCAGGTGAGGTGACAGCATCAGCAATGAAGCAGAGGAGCAGCAACAGCTGGCAACAATGGCAGGGAGGGGGTCGCCTATCTGAGGGATGAGGACTATTGAGAACTTCTTGGCCAAGAGTCTTCCAACATTTGGAGTCGTCATTGAGCAGGAGAATGAGCTGTGAATCTTCTAGATTTCTGTTTTGTTCACTTTTAGATGCTTTTTATATTGCTGTTTTACTGGTTTCAGGCTGAGTTTTTCTTTTAATGTTTTAATGGTATATTGTTTGGTTTTACACTGTACACTGCTTAGAGATTTTTGAAATGGTAAGTGGTATGTAAATACTTTTAAATAAAATAAATAAATACTGGGCGGAGCCAGAATGAGAGAGGAGGGGGAGTGTTAGTTAAGAAGGACAGTTTGAGACATTAGAAGAGCCAGGTAAGCAAGAACCAGGTAAAAAGGGCTGGTGGTCAAAACAGCTGGTGAAAAGGGGAGCCAGATATGTTGAGACAATTTTCTGATTAGCATTGTCATTTCCTATTAAGAGTATTAAAAAAAAGTCCTGCTAGATCAGGCCAGAGACCCATCTAGTCCAGTATCCAGTTCTTTCAGTGGCCAACCAGATGCTGATGGGAAGTCCACAAGCACAACTTGAATGCAACAGCACACTCCCTGTTTTTGGTTCCCAGCAATTCTTTATTTAAAGATTGCATGCTCTGGTTGTTATGTTCTCTCAACACCATAACTGGTTCAAATACTTGATGCATTTGTGGAGTTTGAGATAATATGGCCTACCCCATGGTCTGGCCTTTATCTGCACAATCAAGCTCAGTAAGTGGTGGCAACAGTTTAGCTTAGATATGATAAGCCTGGACCCAGTGGACAGGCTGGGCAACTAGACACCTAATTACTTTGGCATTGTGAGTTACCTTGTGAAAAAGTTTTGTGCATGGCTCCAGGAACATCACAAATGAGCATCACTGAATACTGTTTTGTTATTAAATTCATTGAGATTCCCGAGGCTGTATCAATGCTGGTCTGACTAAGGAGTGAGTAAGCTTGTTTAGGATTTGCTGTAAAATTCTCCTTTACTTGTAGCATCCCAGAAAACAATATAGTCAAGTTGCCATTGTTTTGCAATTCACGTCTTCAAACTTAATTCTTTAACAGGAGTGCTTAGCAGGCTTTACTGCTACTCTTTTTTATGTTATACTGTATATATTATGCCAGAATAAATATACAGAATGGTAGCTTCCAGTACATTTGGTCCTATCAACTTATTTACAATCTGTCTACATATTATGGCATAATAGCATCATAATGCACTTAGTAAGATAGTGACAGTAGTACTTAATCAACAAAGAGTTCTGGATTCATAAATATGCAGGAATGATTGCCAACGGGGGGAGGATACTTGCACCACCTACAGGTAAAATGCATAATAATGGAGAATTCCACTTAGTAGTAGATGTCTATAGTATAATTTTGAGTTAAATTAATTTTTATAAGGAAACCACTGTACAAATACACTTGGGTATGGAAGGAACAGAATTAAGTAGTTGAATTAAAAACTGTTCACCATACTGCTTTAGTGGCATTTTCTGTTTTCTTGGCAGGTGTAAAATTATGGCTTTTTGGTGCAAAATGTAATGCTCATATGGAAGATTATGAAATAGCATAGCTTTTTTTAAACTTGGTATGTTGATTGCTCATTTACATTTGGCTAAATGAGCTCTGAACAAAATGTATGGGGATAAAATCATTCTGGTTTTTATTTTTAAGCAATAATCTATCACATTTGAACTGCAATACACTTCCTTGGGATTTACCTCTTAGTAAACATGCTTAGCATTGCATTGTTAATGTGCAGAGTACATCCAATACATTCCTTGCTATCTCCACATCATCCTGTGAGATAGATCATTATTGTTTTGCAGTTTTATGGTGTGACAGGAGTAGCCCTGTCCTCCAGGCCTAGACAATGTTATCTGCTGTGCTACAAGCTCTGATCTGAGGAGCCGGTAATTCTAGGAAGAGGTTGCTCTTTTCCACAGCTGAGATAGCAAGAACCACCAGCAAAGGAGAGCAACACCAGCAAGCCCCTCCTGCAATGATTTCAGCTACCATCAAATTAACTGTCTGAGCAGGACTGGCGCCAGAGGGCAGCCAGGTTGGGCCCTGGGCAAGGGTCCCAAGGGGCCCTGAATGGGCCCTCCTTAGGGTGGGTGGGTAGTGCTGCCTTCCATGATCCACAACAGTGTCAGCTCCCAACCCTGCCACAGATCACGAGGGAGCTTCCAGGCACCCCCCTCCTGCCACGCAGGCCCGTGACACCCGCCTATATGCCCCACCTACCTCTCCCTTGATGTAAATTCTGGTTGCACTGCGGGTGCAAGCCTGCCATCAACCAAGATGGTGGCCAAGGTTTCCCTAAGGGGCTGATGCCCCTGCAGCCGTCTTGGTTGAAAGCAGGGATGTGTGCGTGTAGCATGCATGTGTGCCATCAACCAAGATGGCAGCAGAGGCATCAGCCCCTTAGGGAAGCCTCAGCTGCCATCTTGGTTGATGGCAGGCATGTGCGCACAACACGGGCAGCATTCACCAAGGGAAAGGTAGATAGGTGGGGCATGCGTGCATGCATGTGCCAGGGCCCAGTGCCAACCCTGTGTCTGAGAAAGGAACGATGGCACAAGCAGCCCTATCTGTCCTGGCCTGAACATCATCCGATCTGTTTCCAGTGAACTGGTGTGAATGAATGCTTCCAGGGAAGGGTTGCTCTTCAAGACAGCCAGAACCTGTGCAGACAATCAACTGTAAGGTGAAGGAGTTGGTACCTTTGTTCAAGGGGCAAAAAATGTTCAAGGGGCAAAAAATCTGTGCTTTAAGACTTTAAACAACTTTATTGAAGCAGGTTTGTAAACCACTTTTTACTGTACAAATCACTTTTTGTCAAAAAGTGATATACTGTATAAATATTCCAAATAAAATAAACAATTCCCATTTTATAGATGAGCTCAATTGAGAAATAATGAGTTTTCTTGTGGCTTATTTATAGCCAGAGATTGAAATGTAGGTATAAATGCAATTCTCTCTCCAGTGCACCAGACTTGCAGCACATTCAGAAAAAGAAAGGGTAAAATGGCTACAGAAATTGTAAGGAAACCTGGGCAAGGGTCAAACTGATGACATTCCATAAATCATCATCAAACGCGTTCAAACTTGCTAGTGAAATGGACTTCCGGGAAGGGTGACTTCGCTTGTGCCTGCTTTTGAGACGGGCTCCCGCCTCAAAAGAAGCTTATTCAGATATAAATCAGTCAGAACATTTTTTTTTTGACTGATGAAATTTCTCCCGGGCAGGGAGAAACGTAGAGATCAACCTCAAAAGCCTGTTTTTGTTGGGAGGACTGGATTTCATTAATTTATGAGAAAAGGTCCAGCCAGCAATGCCGGACGGACTTCCGAACAAGCTCTATCTGATTAATGCGATACGTTTATCTTTTTTTCAAAGAGAAAACGGACTAACAGGCAAGCACCCTTCTTTCTATTATTTTTTTTACTTGGTTTAAATTGTTGCAGCAAAAAGAGATTTGTCAAATGAATCAGCTTTAAAGAACTTCTGGGTGAGCTATAACTCTTCTCTGTTATTCACGAAATTAACAGCTTATCTCTGTTTCTATTGCAAAAAGCTGTCCTGGAAGTGCATTCTAAAGATATAAACAGAAGAGGGATTTCTATTCCGAGGAACATTATATTGTCTGGGACTATTCTCTTTTTGGTCTATTTTATTTTGACGAATCTGCTTCTTCACAACGCCACTAACTGTTTTGATGCTGGGAACTAAATTTGTTTTGTGTTCTTGAACATAGAGAGATAAGGCAGGCTGCTCTGTTTATACTGTGATGTCATCAAGCCTGGAATATTAACCCAATTGTTGCTGAAATAAGAAGTGGTTCTTCTTTATTTTTGTTTTGTTTTGTTTTTGTGGTTTTAAAAATGGCAATCAAGAAAGTGGCTGAGAATCTGGAAGTAATTATGTTTCAGAAAATAATGGATGAGATTGAGATAACGAAACAAACCCTGCGACAGGGCAGTAAGGAGCTGAAAATTGAACTGAGCAAAATGACGCAGGAGCTTAAAGAAATAGGGGATCCTGTGAGAGAGGAGAATGAGATCAGAGATGAGAAAAGAAAAAATAAAGGGAAGATACAAGCCCTGGAGATTGGAACAAATGTGGAATTGGAAAAAGATCTGGAGTTTATGGATATTAGAAATAAAATCTACTGTTTGGAATTTAACGTTATCTCTGAAGAAATTAATGAAGATATTAGAGATAAAGTTATCAATGGCTTGGATAATCTTCTGGACTGGAATGACGTGATGGAGCTTGATATAGAGAAAATCTATGGAATTAACTGCAGCCATGTGACAATGGAAAAACTCTCAAGAGATGAGCCAGTGCATTTTGTAAAAAAGAAGAACACAGATATGACTTTACAACAATATTTCAGCAACTTATTTAGAATTGATGGCAAGAAAATATTTGGGATAGAGGAAATTCCCATCAGACTCTTATTATATGACTATGGCTATGACAGCAAGATTATTATGGAATACTGATAATGGAAGATTGGACACTGAAATTACTGGACTTAACAGGACTATTAATGATGGAAGATGGAATTAATATGGATAATGGAATAATGGCTATTGAAATTATTGGACCTAACAGATTTTGATGAGATGGATTAATCGATATGTTTATTTGGACTATGGTTATGACAATAAGATTATTATTATTATTAACGAGATGGATTAATCGACATGTTTATTTGGAGAAAAATTGATAGATATATTTCTTAAAGAATTGAAACCTCTCTTTGACTTTTTGTGGAAAGAATAAAGTAATGTTTATGAGATTTGATGATTAATTAAGATAACTACTGGAGGAAAGTGATTTTATAATATAATTTAAGAGACAGGATTGTTATATATTGTAGACCTACAACTGATTTGATCTGCGACAAATGGGAAGTCAACATTTTATTTTTTTGTTTAATCATTTTTGTTTTGTTTTGTTTTTTGTCTTTGAATGTTTTATGATTTTGTTTTGTATGTTTTATGAAAATTTGAATAAAAATTATTGTAAAAAAAAAAAAAAACTTGCTAGTGAAATATGGAGTCCAGATTGTTGTTTTGATGAAGAACTCTGACACGGTTATGCCCAATTTCAGTGATTAAACCCCATACAGAGAGTAATATTCTGCCTATTGTATATGTATTTTAATTTCTAGAAAGGTAGCTTTTATATAAATGTACGTTCAACTTCTATATGTTTTGGTACTGGTTTCAAATAATTTTGAGGGGACAAGGAAAAGTCGGTAAAATCTGAACTCCTAAAAACGATTTATTTATTTATTTATTATTTTATTTGTATCCTGCCCTTCCTCCCAGCAGGAGCCCAGGGCAGCAAACAAATATGATCCATATTTAGCTTGCACTTTGACTGTCGTGAGATTACTTAGTGACTCCAGGTTTCAAAATTAGTCCTTCAAAACCCAATGCTGATGCTGAAATAATGAGGGCATGTTCTTACACCCTATTGATCTCAGCGTACAAGAACAAGGGTCTGGCTTCATTGATGTATTGGCATTCTCCAGGGTGAAAAGTGAATTTAACTTATATCATCTTCCAACGAAGCTAAAAGCGAGAAAATTAAATAACATTCCGTTAAGTCACAAAGTAATATTATGCCTGGCACACGAAGTCCCCCATCCTATCTATAAAGAGGCTTTCTATTCTTTTTTTACATTAATGCATTTTTTCCTTCTGATTGACCTACTGGCTCTTTAGTCTTCAACTGGCATGTCAACTTAAAAACAACAACTCATCGCTCTCAGAATTTGGTGTTAAAATATGTTCATGTTTATGTGCATCTGTCTGCAATGCCAACAGAATAATATAATTTGTGACATGCTGTATCAGCAGCATCCAGTATAGCAGGTAGTTAAATCAGCAACTCTTAGCAGTTGGCTATCAGAATGCTCTCATGTCACCACTTTTCCTCGACATTTACAAAAGGTTTCTCCCTGTATAATGCTTCCCCCACCCCCGCTCATCCTACCGCTTAGCAGCTGACATCTCATTACAAGGATTAAGTGCTGCTGTGTGCCTAGTCCGAGGTTGCAGCTCAAACAGAATACATTGGTTTGGCCTTTTGGTGGTTCTGGCAGTGCATGTCAGGGATGTGGGCTTCTGACAGTGTGTAGAAAGTGGATAGGGAGATGTATTTCTCCCTCTCTCATAACACTAGAACTGGTTGTGGCTATCCAACGAAGCCGGATGTTGAAAGAGCCAGGACAGACAAAAGGAAGTACTGATTCACACAGCGCATAGGCAAACTATGGAATTTGCCTCCACAATAGGGTTGCCAGGTCAGAAGCATCCCAAACCCTGAGATTTCAGGGGAGGGCCTGAGTGATGTCACAGGAGCAGGTCCGAGTGATGTCATTAAGTATTAGGGTTGCCAGGTTCAGGGCCTGAGACTAATCGTGTATCTTTAGGAGAAAAGAAAGTCAGCCAAGTGCAGGTGTTCTTGCAACACTATAATGGGAAAAACCACAAGGTGGAATTCTCCCTTCCCCCTGCACAACTTTTAAAGATACAGAAGACCTGTACAGAATAATTGGGTGTTAGAACAATTTAAACCAGAACTATCATTAGAAGCTAAAATGATGAAACTGAGGTTATCATACTTTGGACACACCATGAGAAGACATGATTCACTAGAAAAGACCATAATGCTGGGGAAAACAGAAGGGAGTAGAAAAAGAGGAAGGCCAAACAAGAGATGGATTGATTCCATAAAGGAAGCCACAGACCCGAACTTACAAGATCTGAACAGGATGGTTCATGACAGATGCTCTTGGATGTCACTGATTCATAGGGTCGCCATAAGTCGTAATTGACTTGAAGGCACATAACAACAACAAATCAGGTTGCGTGACAAACCTCTGTCTGAGCCCGCTTGAGAGCTGGTGCCAGTCAGAGTAGTCAATACTGGGCAAGATGGAGAAAGAGTCTGACCTGGTGTGAGGCAGCTTCCTATGTTGTATGAGCGCCTTGTTGGAGTAATGGAAGAACATTCTTCAGGAGCCAATGTATTCTTTCAATGCATCTGACTTCCAAGGTTCATAGAGCTATAACCCACACTAGTGCATCACCCTCCTGCACACTAGATGGCAGGAAATACAGTAGTGGGGTTAGGGTCTATAGTGCCTGGAAAATCCAAGATGCCACACTGGGGAAGGGCTATAGCTCAGTGGTAGAGCATCTGCCTTGCATGCAGAAGGTTTGATCCCCTGCATCTCCAGGCAGCGCTGGGAGAGACTCCTGCCTGAAACCCTGGAGAGCTGCTGCCAGTCAGTGTAGACAATACTGAGTTAGATAGACCAGTGGGGGTCTGACTCAGTATAAGGCAGGTTCTGGTGTTCCAATGTTCCTATTCATGCTAAAGCACCCCAACTTAGGATTCCTTTACCGCCATGTCAAATCCATCAGATGACTGCAGCTATGAGCATAAATAGTTTGCAAACATTTTATGATTCTATGATTTCTTTGTGGGAATTTGTATAAGCCTAATGTTAAAAGGAGTCTCCTCAGAGAGTTAAGGATATGCACTTGATACATCCATGTGCAATATTTATAATATTAATATATTACATGTATAGCATACCCTTCCTTCCCAGGGAGCTTCAGGAGAGTATCTGAGCCCTTTGCTCCTAGTCTCACTTTACCACTACACCCTGCTGATTCTCATAGAGCTATGAACTGATTTTTAATTCAGGTTGCCACCTTTTTCTGGCAGAGCTCCTGGTTCCTTAACAGCTGTCCAACAGACAGAATTTCAGGGCACCTTTCCCTTTCTTACATTTCTACAGTGGGATAAGTACTGGGAAAACTACACCTATTGCATTTATGCCTGACAGGTGCAGAAGCCTCAGTAAGGGAGAGGGAAAGTGGCAATCCTAACCGTATTCGCCATCGAAAGCAAAGCTATCTTTTAGATGTTTAAACCTACACAATATGTATCCATTGCCTTCTTAAGTGTGCCACAGAGGTCCCCTAGATATGATTCTTGTTGCGGCAAAATACATTTGACCACATGACTGATTCAAAACCTGTCAACATACCTCTTGAAAAAAATGTTTTCCTTTTCATTTGTTGCCTTTGATCATAAATAAGATGAATGCACAAAAAGTTTTTTTTGAATTTCATTAAGCTTTTCTTCTCTAGCAGCAGCACACTCCTGGCAGACGGCAGGTCACAGCGGCAAGATGGGAACAAAGGACAGCTGAAGCAGACAGTGAGATAAGAGATGTTCCCCAAGTGAACATGAAAAACGTACTTATTGCAAAAGGAAGGCAAAATTCTTTGAAGGAGGCCAGCACATAAATTATGCCTGTCTATGGAAAGGTGAATGTGGGCATTCATATATCTCGAGCGGCCATCTGCAATTTAGAAGCACCTTGAAAAGAAAGGTAAAAGCATGTCCCTTTATCCAAATATCACCTTTGCAGTCAGGTACTATATCTGGTGAGAAAGGATGAGAGATGACAGACAAGAAGGTTTGGAACGCTTTTGATGCAGTTGGATGCCTCAGGAAATGGCCATTTTAAGGGCGGTCCCAACAAAATCAATTTCATTCATAGAATCTGGGGGCTGAAAGGGTCATCTGGCCCAAGGGAGCAGGCCAAAGTCAGAGGCCAAGGAATTCCATGCCCAAGGTTGCAGAATATGCAGCTCCAGGCTACTCAACTCCACCAGGAGCCACAGCCTAAGGTCAAGGCTTTTCTCCATTTTTAAAATAGATGATAGCCATGGAGAGAGCTGGAGAAGCTCGTTTCAAGTCTTCGCTTGCTTTTTACTGGAGCAATTTTTTTTCTGGCCCTCCTAGAAAGAAATTTATGGAGCAAAATGTGAAGGTGCCCCTTTAAGTGATTTCTGTGAGATGAGACAGCCTGGCTGCTCCTACCTTTTATTGTTTTTTAGCCAATGAGTGGAGTCAGAGCTGTGGTTGAGGAGTGAGTTGTTTGCACTACAGGTAAAGGGAATCTTTGTGGGCTAAAGAGCTGCTGTTCCCGTTTGGGGTACTTTTCCTGGGCAGAGCTTGGAAAAGTTACTTTTTTGAACTACAACTCCCATCAGCCCAATTCAGTGGCCATGCTGGCTGGGGCTGATGGGAGTTGTAGTTCAAAAAAAGTAACTTTTCCAAGCTCTGTTCCTGGGTGTGTCTTCTAGTCTTCGGGATTTTTCTAGTTTGCCCTTTCTTTTTTCTTTCCTGTGGCATGTTTGTCTGAGATCACATACTCCTTAAAAGTTATTTTCTGCAGATACTACTACAAAATAAATGTGGATGGATCCCATAGATGGTAGTCACTACCCACACCCTGGCAAATGCTAAATGTGAAATCTTTGCAAAGAGGCTTAGGCACGTCCAGGAGATAAAAAGACAAGGCAGTCCTTAAAAATTTACTGTATAGTTAGGTTATGGTACAACTGTATACTCAGACATAAGTCTCTTGGCATTCAATAGGACTTAATGCCAGGTACGTGGGTACAATTTTGCAGCCTAGGCTTTGCTTTAGGGTTGGTATTGGGGGGAAAGCAGGATTATTGCACTTTTAACAGCCATGTGACAGGCAAAATTTCAACAGGTTAAGCCTTTTCCAGTATATTATATATTTCTAGTATATTTAATAGCAATTATGCATGTTTGGCCACTGATTTATTTTTAGTTCCACCACTCCACCAACAAAAGAGGGCATAAATTTGTATATGACACAAAGCATATGAAAATGCTATGCAAATCTGCGTTCTCTTGAAGGATCCAATCCCCAGACAGTATACTGGGCCCAGAAAATTCTGTTGGCACTCCTGGTAGCAGGCCTGCACAAGCAGAGCTCCTCGCATTACAATGAAACATGAGAGCTTTGGGTGTGCTTATTATTATTGTGACATGCTTGAAGACCAAAGTTGCGCTTTATTCAACTTGAGATAGTCCAGCAACTAAATATTGTGTTCAAGTCAAACCACATGCTGTATGAATTCTCCGGGGCTGTCACTTAATAATCTACTTAGAGCTGTCATGACTGAACCATGCTTGAAATCAGTTGGAGAGGGAGATGTGCTCTATGTAGGGCCCCTGAGGATGTGACCACAGGATTGCATCTTTAATGAATAATAATGTTAAGAGATGCATCTTTTTCAGAGGGCATTTGGAGGAGGAAAGACCTAATTGCTGCTGCCATTAATAATTATCACTCAGTGATTTGCTGTTGTGCATTTTTAATAGACTGTTTTTTGTGCATTCTTATCTACTTGTTTTCATTGTAAACCGCCCTTATGGCCTGTGCAAAGGGTGGTGTATAAATCATCTAAAGATATAAATAATAAAATAAATAACAAAACAACTGAAATGAATCATTATATATATTCTGAATCTTTGCCATTCCCATCAAACCTGTGGAAATCTGAGCATTCTGTTTATTTATGCCACACAACCACAAGGCTGTCACACCAGTTAAATGCTAAGCACATCTGTAGGTGAGGAAATGAGTAAAAATACCAATCAGGGCAAAGTGGTATGGAATGGTACAGCTGCAGGAATCTTGTGGTCGCGCTGCAGGGAGCTGTGATGGCACAAATATTTAGGACTAGTAGTTTCATACCTGGCATTGCTCAAGACGTCTAAGAAGCCCCCCCCCAAAAAAATCAGTGGTTTTGAAATCAGTGGTTAAAATCAGTGCAGTTTTGGAAGATTCAGTCCACCATCTTGATTCAAAATGGTAGCCAAACATACAAAAACCTGTTTCTTGATCTCAGGAACCACCATGCAAAATGTGGTTAAAATCAGTGCAGTTTTGAAAGGTTCAGCTCATCATCTTGATTCAAAATGGCATCCAATTGTATCCAAACATAGACAAAAACCTTGATTCAAAATGGCATCCAGTTTTATCCAAACAGAGACAAAATTCTGCTCCTTGATCTCAGGAACCATCATGCAAAATTTGGTTGTTATATATTAAGACGTGTCTAAATGTATAGCAGACCAACAACTTTCCAAACTATATATTAGATGGTATCAGGCTGTGATCCCGTTGCTTGACTAAAAAGTAAAATTCCACTGAATATACACTCCTACCCACCACCTGTCCCAGCTCTCCTGTGAATATTTCTGTTTATCTGAGACACACTCTATATGAAGGGTGGGAAAACTGTGGCCCATCACCCCTGTCCATTGGGCCATGCTGGTTGGGCCTGATGGGAGTTGGACTCTGGACAGCCAAGGGCTCCCCATCCTGCTTTACAATGTTTGGGGGAACATCTGAAACACCACCCTAAGTGAAGAGGCCCTTGTGGATTAAAACCTTCCTGCTCCCTTGACCACAGATCTCTTAACAGGAAGGAAAATTTGCTTCTTCCTTGAGGAGCCTTTTACATTAATGCATCTGAAATAGGTCTGGGAAATGGGCATCTTGCTGCCCTTTTTATTTCTGTTGGCCTGTGTGCTGCTGGCTGAGCCATTAAAGAGAATATGTACTTAGTATGCGGCTTTTCATTCAAGTATAAGGCTCCAGCCCCCCTTACCATCAACTGAAGGGAAACACTGCAGTTTTACACCCGGTCAGATTGATTTTCTGCACACCCACATACACAGCAGCTTGGTGTAATCAATACAGAAAATGCACATTGCAGGACAGAATATTTTCCTGTACCTTCCAGTCCGGTGCGGTTTAGACAATGCTGTCAGGCAAACAGCAGGGGTGTCTTTCACCTGCTTGCAAGCAATCAGCTTCCCTGACTTCTGAAAGTATTCGTGCATTAGTACTATTCGTAGTGGTATTAACACAAGTGGAACCTGTGGTGTGGTATGTTCCTGTTCAGGATTTTACCAGCTCCATTCCATTCCCCCCTCCTGTTCCTCCCCTCAACAGTCAGTTGATGTTCCTTAGCCACTAAGCACATTATGCCCACACCCACACCATACATTTAATGCGCTGTTATACCATTTTAACACAGTCATGGCTTCCCCCAAAGAATACTGGGAGCTGTAATTTGTGAAGGGTGATGAGAGTTGTTAGGAGACCCCTATTCCCCACACTGGGGAGGACAGCTATGAGAGAACTGGAAAATGTCCTCAAATGCAAAGATGTATCACTGAACACCAAAATCAGGATCATTCAGACCATGGTATTCCCGATCTCTATGAATGGATGTGAAAGTTGGACAGTGAAAAAAGCTGATAAGAGAAAAATCAACTCATTTGAAATGTGGTGTTGTATGAGAGCTTTGTGCATACCATGGACTGCAAAAAGGACAAATAATTGGTGTTAGAACAAAATAAACCAGAACTATCACTAGAAGCTAAAATGATGAAACTGAGGTTATCATACTTTGGACACATAATGAGAAAACGTGATTCACTAGAAAAGACAATAATGCTGGGGAAAACAGAAGGGAGTAGAAAAAGAGGAAGGCCAAACAAGAGATGGAATGATTCCATAAAGGAAGCCACAGACCTGAACTCACAAGATCTGAACAGGGTGGTTCATGACAGATGCTCTTGGAGGTCACTGATTTATAGGGTCGCCATAGGTTGTAATCGACTTGAAGGCACATACAACAATTCTCAGATGGGTTTAACAGTCAATCCCTCTTCCCAGGGAACTCTGGTAGCTGGCCTGGCAGTGACGTTGATGGATGAGACCTACAGGGATGTGATACCAGCATCCCACTCCCAAGGTGACATCTCCTCCACTATCATGGAGAACTAGGGTCTTGGGGAAGAAGGGTGTCACCCTGAGGAATAAGGAAGTGATCCCATAGGAGGGACCTATTCCTTGGAAGATGAATAGATATCCATTCACATCAAGGGTACTCCTTGGCGGGCGGGGGGGGTACATGTTTCCTGCTAGTGGGGGATTCAGTCATTAGGGACATAGACAGCTGTGTTTGTGACAGGCATGCAGACCACATGGTGACTTGCCTGGCCGGTGCAAATCTTGTAGAAGTCACACTAGATAAGCTAGATAGCCTGGCAGACAGAGGTGGGGAGGAGACAGTGATCATGGTGCATGTGGTCACTGTGGGGTCTTTAGGGGTTCTCCCTCTTAGGTTTTTTTTGGAAAGTTCAGTTAACCTGATGGGAAGACTCAAATAGGTATTAGTATGTAGGCCATACATCAGGATGTTGTTGAACTCCTACTCCCAGTATCCTTGACTACAGCCGATGCTGGATGTAGCTGATGGGAGCTGGAATCCAACAACATCCAGAGACCCACAGGTTCCCAAGCACTGATACAGATTATTAGTGCTGCAAGGAGATGGGGAGAGCATTCTCTCATCTGTGGATTACAATCGTTCATAGCACATGGAATATAATTATACTTGGCTAATTGAAAAAAATAATTTGGAAACATTTATCTGAAATATTTGTATTACATATTACATTTTGCTGCAGCTAGTCATTGATACATTGATGGTGATGAATGAAACCCATCATTCATGCTTCTCTGGAATCTGCAGTTCTTTCCCCTGTATGTTGCATTAGCAATTGCTTTCAGATAACAGATTTCATTCACACCAGGAGGGCAGGCAGGTCTCCCTGGAGACTCAGAGAGTTGCATCTAACAAAACAAAGCACTGCTGATGGTGCTGTTGCTAAGATAGAATTGTAGCTTAGGGAAAAGGTGACAAAGAGAACCTTGTCATACAGCCCCCATTGCCTCTTGGCAAATTTAGTACCGTCACACTTGAAAGTGTTAGCAAGGACGATAACTATTAAATGGAGAACCTTTTCTTGATAGGTCATTGGTGTGAAATAGAACAGGAACCTATTTTCTTTCAAAGGCGAAAAGGGAGCAGGAAAAGTCTGGCAGCAAAACTACAAAAAAGGGAAGAAATCTGAGGCTGCAATCCTATACTCACCTGGGAGTAAGTCCCATTAAACTCAGTGGGGCTTACTTCTGAGCAAAAATGATTGCAATGTGAGAGTCTCCCCTCCAAAAAATGCAGCTTATTAGTTCAGCATCTCCAAAACGTTTTTCAAAGAAAGAAAATTCTGTTTCTAAGTACACCTGTGAAAAAGTAGGCCACGACTAAGCTCAATCAAGAAACCGAAGTGCCACCATCTTACCTTATGAGCCATGTGCCGTGCAGGACTGAGGATAAACAAACTTGTGTATGTTTATCCAGAAGTTCCATTGCTTTCTCTTGGGGTTACCCAGATAAGCATAGATAGGACTGTTGCATTAGAGTGTTCAACCAAGCAGTCTGGGCTATGTATTCGCTGCATCGAAGTCAAGGTGGTGGGAGGGACCAAGGCTTCTAATCTACTTGATGTTCTCACCATGGAGACAAAAAATCCATATTTTCATTTCTATTTATTTGGATGCTTATTTTTTATTTATTTTAAAATTTGCAACCTGTCAGATTTTAGGGCAATACCAAGCACATCCATGTACTGTTGGATGCTGTTATTTAGAGGGAGCTCCTTGTTAGTCATAAAGTAGGGATGCTGCTGCAGCTGCTGCTATTAAATTTATATACCACCCTTCCTCTCAAAAGAAGCCCAGGGATGTGGAAGCTGTCACCTTTCTGATGTCCCATCAGTCCTAACCAACATGGCCAATGATCAGGGATGATGGGAGCTGATGGGGTAGATGGGAGTTGTAGTCTCCATTCAGCAACAGGAGAGGTGCAACAGCTGGAACATCTGCAGGGCAGAAAACTTTCTTGCGGTCTACGGCTGCTCTGTATTCACTGTTGCCCTCCCTGTTAGGAGAGGAGAGCCATCAGCCCATCCCTGGAGGAAGACCCACTCCCCCACTTGATTTGCAGCAGCTGGATTCAAGGCCAAGACTCCTGGATGGGGAGAACTGGAAAATTCCCAAAATAACACACCTGACCATGGGCTATGTGTGTGTGTTTATGTTTAAATTTGCTGTCGGTTAGGTGAGTTTTTGTATTGTGTGTGTGTGTTTTGTTTGCTTTGCTTTGGCAGCCAGGATTAATGAGCTGCCAAAGTGTTGTGTAGCTGTATTTTATTTTTGTTATGTTTTATTTTATGTCTACCTATATTGTATTTTTGTAAACGTTCACAGGTAGCATGACGCTTACAGGTGAGGGAAGCAAGGACCAACCATGAGGCGAAAGTGGTAGCGAGCTCACGCAGGGAGACCTGGAGCAGCAGTGGCCCCATGCAGTAAGACCCAGAGGGGGGCAGGCCAGCATGGCAAGGCTTAGAGCTTAGCCACACCAGGGGGGTGTGAGGCCAGCCGGGGGAGGGAAGTTCTGATGAGCCCTGGGGTGGTGGGGGGCAGAAGGGGAGTTCTGGTGGCCTCTGGGGTAGGGTGGGAAAAGGGGAGAATTCTGGCAACACTTGAGGGGAACAGGAGAGAACTACGGCAAACCATGGGGGGAGTGGGGCTTTGGTCACCCAGGGGGGTTGGCGGTGGTAGGTGAGGTTTGCAAGCAAAGCAAGCAGGGTCAGAGCCACTAGTATATATTATATTATTAACATCTGAAAAGCTACAGGTTTACTATGCCTGTCTTAAAGGTTGCCACAGACAACGCAGTGGCCACTCTTCTCTTTCAAGCTACGTCTGGTTAGATGCAGAACATCAATCACTCCCCCTCCCCACACACAGAGTGATCCATTTGGGTCCTGATTTTCCCTCCTCTTCCTCCCCCTCCCCCTCCAGCAGTCAGCAAAAGGCCCATCAGGGCCAAACCATACCCCTCTGTGCCACCCTACAGTTTGCTCCCTTGCTCCACATGCAGCAACGTACACCCACCCACCCACTCTACACAATCAAATACTGAACTGAACTCATACAGAAATTTTGCTGCTGCTTTCAAAGGCTGGCTGCAGAGAAAGAATCGTGCTTCCTGCTGCTTGCAAAGGCAAAGAAATAGCAACGCAAACTCAGAGAGGAGCCAATGCAGCTTGCAAATGCATGCATCTGATTGGCTCAGATTGAAACACATGCATCTGATCATTGGGGAGGCTCTTCATAGTCGTGCTCTAATGCTATGGAACTTCCAATGCATTTCTGAGGGACTCTTCCTGATTGGTTAGAGCTTATTCCATGGGAAATAAAATCAAAATGGAGGTCCTGGAGGTGCTACAGAAATCCCTGCCCTCCCTAAGCCACCCCTACTACAATTTTACCCCTGGAGACAGGGGTGGGACCATAGCAATGATTGTGATTGCCTGTGCTTACCCAGAGATGATTGACCAGAACAGAAGATGAACAGAAACAGATCCAGAGTGTCTCTAAATGTTAGGTGCTATATTGTGAATATGAATGTAAGGAACAGAGAAAGGGCACTGGACTATAGGTTTGGAGGTGTATTGTGGTTAGGGTGGGCAGTGCCCCATCTGCCCCTAATGAGGGGCTTCCACTGCCTCATAAATATTACACAAGTACATATGACACAACAAAGAAGTTGTCTTGATTGACTCTGGGACTATGGGCTGGCACGCACCAAGGTTGTTGGTTTTTTTTACTTATCGGTCACATTATGTTTTGCCCATTTGTGCCTTTTATCTGTGCTTAAGCTACATCTGTTTGTCAGTGGTGGGATTCCCTGAATCTGGAGACTGTCAAACTGCTTTCGCCTGACTATACATGAAGTAGGTTTGGCTCTGCTCACTTGCACTGCAGCTCAGGATCTGCAGCACTCCTTCCATTGCATTCTAGTCATTTCAATTTGCTTTTCGTTTGCCAATATTTGCCTGTTCCTGGGAGCATACATTTAGCAAACTGGCCCAGTGCCTACTGATGTGCTGTACTATTTGTTCCATGAAGGGCTGTGCTTGCCTAAGCTAGTATTTGCTAGTATTTGTAGTGCAGATTGCTTTGATGTATAGCCATGGAATATCAGGAGTAACTGTGTGAACTCTTAGGCAGAGCTGCGTTTTATTATATAATATAGTTGTAAAGAAGCATGATAATACTGAGAGAGTATTCTTGTGGCAAGATAATCTGAAAGGAACACTGACTTTCTGGGCACGTATAGATGTTAGAAAATCCATCATGGCTTCCACTTAGTGTCGCAATGCAAAGATATTGCACAGATGCATCAAATACATGCTTGCCCCAGCCAATTTTCACATGATTTAGTCAAATAAGTACTGCTCGTAGTTCACACTGTCTAAACCTCTTGTCTGGTGAGGCAGAGCTGCAGCAATAGCCTCCTGATACCCAGTGTCACTGCTGTGGGTCCTGGGAGGGCAAGGGAAAGGGGTGAGGTGGCAGTGAGACTGGGACTGCACAGGCACACCAGCAGGAGCACTGAACTGGCTCCCCAGCGTGCCCATAGAAACCCAAGCTTGCCGCCATCTCAACTTAAGTGCCCATTTCCTGTCTCAATTTGCACAGGTACTTCTAGGTTTTCTATCAATACAGTTTTGCAACCGTATAATATTGGGACTAATTTTACTGTAGAATCACAAAGGTGCCCTATACATGTTACAGCTACTTTTGGGTTCATTCCACAATGTGATTGTCTTTTTCCTAGAATCCGCAACCCACCAAGAGGTAAGGCGCCAATTTCAGAAAGAAGAGTCATGCAGTCGGCCCTGTCTGTGTAGCTGTGGGCCTTTAATCGTTGCAGCCACACTAGGAGGTGAACCTAAGAAAAGTGGTTACAATAGTGGAGCCCTAACATATAAAAAACACCTTAGTAGTAGCACCAGCCAGTGGAGCAAAGATTTTGCTCTTTTCCTGCCATCTATAAATCTATAATTGCTATTCCTACATCTACCTCTTCACCAGGAGTCATGGAAGATATTTCTTTTCACTTTTGCCCTTTGATTTTGTCTCTACACTGGCCTATTTTTCAATCTCAAACGTTCCCCATCCTTTCACAGGCAATTCCATTGGTCCCATATTAATCACCCACTTTTCCATTATTCCTGCCTGCTCTACAATGGCTACGATGTTGGAATTGATGAAATAAGCAGGTAGATTTTGCCTCTGTTAAATGCATTGCTGAGGGGTGGATATTCCCAATTCTGGGCTGCCCTTATATTCCCTAGATACATCAGACCATCACCTTCCAGTGATTCCTGGTGGTTCCAGATGACATTGGCTATGGTTTCTGTAGAATATACTATTCCACTAGAATTCTCTCAAAAATTGTTTCCATCTTGGTCTGGGATGCGGAAGTAGCATTCCAATCAGGCCTACCTCTGTTATATTACATCACAACATATTGCAGGATCAGATGTTTTGCTCAAGATTTCACTTTTTCAGCTCAAGTGGCAGTTATACTAAGTTACACAGGGCTCTGTGATTCATGCCATGAACTGCACTAGAGGTCCTGATCAATATTAGGAAAGTCTTTTTATTCTAATTGCTTACTTTGCACTCTGGTGGGGATTTTGCAAGTTGTTTGTTTCTTGTCGGACTCTCAGAATGAGCCCAGCTTGTTTATCTTAAGAATAACTAGAGATTAAGGAAGAGTTTTTCAAAATGACACAGAGGGTAGCTAAAAGTAAGAAAAAGCAGCCATTTCACTGCCAGTCTGGGCCCTCTTTAAAGCAGGTATCCTATTGCAAATGTATCAAAATGATCTCATTCACGTTAGGCGTACTGAATTTTGCAAATTGCTTTAAGTCTTCCAGCATTGTAACATCCCTTCTTAATTTCACTCACTTAATTTCACACACTTTCACACTTTGTTTTAATCTGGCTAATGTTTTAATTTGTAAAAAATAAATATTTTCTTGTTTTTAAATTTTAATTTATTTATTTTATTCCATTTTTATACCGCCCAAAGCCAGAGGCTCTCTGGGCGGTGCACAACATAAAGTAAATACAATATAAAAAATACAATAAAATGACAATAAAAACATTAAAAACATACATTTTAAACATTTAATGGCCTGGTATAAATTCACAACAATAAAATATGTTAAAATGCCTGGGAAAATAAAAAGGTTTTAACCTGGCGCCGAAAAGATAGAAGGGTAGGCGTCAGGCGCACCTCATCAGGAAGACTATTCCATAGTTCGGGGGCCACCACTGAAAAGGCCCTAGATCTCGTTACGACCCTCCAAGCTTCTTTGTGAGTCGGAACTCGGAGGAGGGCCTTTGATGTTGAACGTAGTGAACGGGTAGGTTCATATCGGGAGAGGCGTTCCGTCAGGTATTGTGGTCCCGCACCGTGTAAGGCTTTATAAGTCAAAACTAGCACTTTGAATTTGGCCCAGAAACAAATAGGTAGCCAGTGTAAATGCGCCAGAACAGGTGTTATATGTGCAGACCGTCTGGTCCTCATCAACAGTCTGGCTGCTGCGTTTTGCACTAGCTGTAGTTTCTGAATTGTTTTCAAAGGCAGCCCCACATAGAGCGCATTGCAGTAATCCAATCTGGAGGTTACCAGAGCATGCACAACTGAGGCGAGGTCATCGCTGTCCAGATAGGGACGTAGTTGGGCTACCAACCGAAGGTGGTAGAACGCATTCCGTGCCACCGAGGCTACCTGAGCCTCAAGAGACAGGAATGGATCGAAAAGAACCCCCAAGCTACGAACCTGTTCCTTCAGGGGGAGTGTAACCCCATCCAGAACAGGTTGAACATCCACCATCTGGGCCGAGAAGGCACCCACCAACAGCGTCTCAGTCTTGTCAGGATTGAGCCTCAGTTTATTAGCTCTCATCCAGTCCATTATCGCGGCCAGGCAACAGTTCAGCACATTAACAGCCTCACCTGAGGAGGATGAAAAGGAGAAATAGAGTTGCGTGTCATCAGCATACTGGTGACAACGCGCTCCAAAACTCCTGATGACCGCGCCCAGCGGCTTTATGTAGATGTTAAAAAGCATGGGAGACAGAACCGATCCCTGCGGGACTCCACAATGGAGAGTCCAGGGTATCGAGCAGTGCTCCCCAAGCCCTACCTTCTGGAGACGATCCACCAAGTAGGAGCGGAGCCACTGCCAAGCGGTACCTCCAACTCCCAACTCTGTGAGTCTCCCCAGAAGGATACCATGGTCAATGGTATCAAAAGCCTCTGAGAGATCAAGGAGAATCAACAGAGTTACACTCCCCCTGTCCCTCTCCCGACATAGGTCATCGTACAGGGCGACCAAGGCCGTTTCAGTGCCGAAACCGGGCCTAAAACCGGATTGAAATGGATCAAGATAATCGGTTTCATCCAAGAGCACCTGGAGCTGGCTGGCAACCACCCGTTCCAAGACCTTGCCCAAGAATGGAATGTTCGCTACCGGTCTGTAGTTGTTCAAATTATCTGGGTCCAAGGAAGGTTTCTTCAGGAGTGGTCTCACTATCGCCTCTTTCAGACAACTAGGGACCACTCCCTCTCTCAAGGAGGCATTTATCACTTCCCTGGCCCAGCCGGCTGTTTCAACCCTGGCAGCTTTCACTAGCCAAGAGGGGCAAGGATCTAGTACAGAAGTGGTTGCCCGCACCAGTCCAAGTACCTTGTCAACTTCCTCAAGCTGTACCAACTGAAACTCATCCAATAAATGAGGACAAGACCATGCTCCGGATACCTCATTAGGTTCAACTGCCATAATATTGGAGTCTAAGTCCCGGCAGATGCATAAGATTTTATCTTGGAAGTGCCCAGCGAACTCATTACAGCGGGTTACCGACGGTTCTCTGATATCATGAGGGCTAGAGTGTAAAAGCCCTCGGACAATTCTAAAGAGCTCCACTGGACGGTTGAGAGATGATTTAATAGTGGCAGCGAAATATCGCTTTTTCGCTGCCCTCACCGCTTCTATGTACAATTTCGTAGAGGCACTTACAAAGGCATAATTGCATCCGTCAGGAGTATGCCTCCATCTGCACTCAAGCCTCCTCCTCTCTTGTTTCATCGCTCTCAGCTCCGGGGTATACCATGGAGCTGCATGAGCTCGACATGGGAGAGGGCGCACAGGAGCGATCGTGTCGACGGCCCGGGTCATTTCTGTGTTCCACAGTTCGACCAGGGCTTCGACAGGAGCGCCAGTCTTATCAGCCAGAAAATCCCCCAGAGCCCTTTGAAAACCCTGAGGATCCATTAGTCTCCGAGGTCGGACCAACTTATTAGGTCCCCCACCCTTACGGAGGGAAAGGGTCGCTGTAAGCCTAAACTTCAGCAAGCGGTGATCTGTCCATGACAATGGAGTCAATGAAAAACTCCCCACCTCCAGATCACCATCTCCATGTCCAGTGGCAAAGATCAAATCAAGAGTATGCCCCGACACATGCGTTGGGCCAGTAGCAAATTGAGACAGCCCCATGGAGGCCATGAAGTCCTGAGCCGCCCCAGATAGAGCAGCCTCAGCATGGATGTTGAAGTCCCCCAGTACCAATAGTCTGGGGGACTTCAGCAATACCTTCGAGACTACCTCTGTCAGCTCAGTTAGGGAAGCTGTTGGGCAGCAGGGTGGGCGGTACACCAACAAAATTCCCAGTCTGTCTCCTTGACCCAGCACAAGGTGGAGGCACTCCAAGCCAGTCGTCACCTGGACAGGGTGCTTGATGAGCGAGAGAGAGCTCCTATAGGCCACAGCTACCCCGCCTCCCCGACCCTCGGATCTACCACAGTGTTGAACCATATACCCAGGTAGGCAGAGCTGGGAGAGAGTAACTCCTCCCTGATCGCCCACCCAGGTCTCGGTTACACATGCCAGGTCGGCGCCCTTATCAACAATTAAGTTATGGACGTGGAAGATTTTATTATGTACCGACCTGGCATTTAGAAGCAGCACTTGGAGATCCGAGAGCTGGCTGATAGGACAACCAACAGTCCTGCGGGTGTGAGGAGGATTGGAACAAGGCACAGGCACAACTTGTCTGGGACGAGTTCCCCTTATCTGGCATGTTCTCCTCACAACACCATACCTCCCATTACCCGTCACTACATTAATTGGGGCCCCCAAAAGTCCCCCCGCTCGGCACAAGGTCCTCTCTCCCAGGCACATAATAAAATACACATAGATTCACACTCACGTACCCATATACTCATTCAAATTCATTCGCACACAACACAATCCACTAATTAACTACACATGGATTCAAACTCGCACATGCAAACAGTTACTCAAACACATTCACACTAATCACAACCCTCAATTAATACAATAGCAACAGGCGTTAAACACTCAACAGGCAGGGACAGCAGCGGTCCGGCTTGGCCAAGATGGTAGTTGGCCAAAATGGTGGTGACAACCAGGAGCTGCAGCAATAGTAGCAATGGTATCAGCAACATCCGCATTCACGACGTCGACAACAGCAGTCGCATACACACTCACAATCAATGACAGAGCAACCAAGAGCCAGTCCGCAGCTACAAAGTCCTCAGTGATGGAAAAGATGAATCCAGCAGCGTATTCTGTTCTTCCTTGGTGCTCTACCACCGTTCGTCCTTCGCACTCTACCGCTGCAGCCAGCAGAGGGCGCACCACACCGCACCAACCACCGAAGAAGGCGCCGAAAACAAAAACGAAACCAGCAGCGCGAACACATCCAATCCACGATCCGGTTCCACTGTGCCACACCCACCGCCAGCCGCCCCCCATCAAACCAGGGAGCCTCAAGGGCCAAAGGCAACCCAACAGCGGCGGGAGCGCAGCACACAGCGGCGGCGACGGAAAACACAGGTCGCGGCGAAAGCGCAAGCCGTAGCGGCGGCAGCAGAAGGAGAACAGGCCCCGGCAACGACAGATGGCACAGTCCACGATAAAGAGCGCTGCCGCAGCGGCGGCAACGGCTGCAACGAAAAAAGCCCAGGCCGCGATGGAGTGCAGGCCGCGATGAAAGTAGCAATGGCGGAGGCAGAGGAGACAGGAGCCACGGTGGAAAAACACAAGCCACAACAACGGCCACAAGGGCACCAGCCACAGCAACGGGGAACAACGGCAACAAAAAAGGCACAAGCCGAAGAGGGACGACTCTCACCCGAACCTCACAACGTCTGCGGCGTTCTTCCTGCTAATACCTCCTTATGCCAAACCTCGTTATCCACCTCTCAGTTACAAGAGGGCACAGTAGGCACATAAGGTGGCCAGTTAAAATAAAAAAGGGGGAAAATATGTTCCAAACCCCACAAGGTGTTAAAATTAAATAAGGGCGGCGGCGGAGCTCTGACCAAACAACCTCCTATGCCGCCATCTTTACTTCCAATTGTACTTTTGATTTTGCTTCTGCTCTGTTCTTGTCAATATATGGATGTTTGCAATGTATTATTTACTGTAATACATCAATAAAAATTAGATAAGAAAGAAAGAAAGAAAGAAAGAAAAAGGAAGGAAGGAAGGAAGGAAGGAAGGAAGGAAGGAAGGAAGGAAGGAAGGAAGGAAGGAAGAAAGGAAGAAAGAAAGAAAGAAAGAAAGAAAGAAAGAAAGAAAGAAAGAAAGAAAGAAAGAAAGAAAGAAAGAAAGACTCCTGCATTGAGAAGGGGTTGGACTCAATGGCCCTATAGGCCCCTTCTAACTCCACTATTCTATTATTCTAAGGTGAATAAGATTTAATTCCTAATGAGAGTGCTGAGGATTCCAATCTGTTTAGACTCAGCCTATCTGAAGAGGTAGCAAACCGGTCCCCTAAATTTATTTATTTATTTATTATTTGATTTATATCCCGCCCTTCCTCCCAGCAGGAGTCCAGCGCGGCCCTTTCTTCCCACTTGCATCTAAAAACATTCAGCATGAGTTCTAGGGTTGCCAGGTCAAAAGCATCCCAAACCCTCAGATTTCAGGGGTGGGCCCAAGTGATGTCAGTGGGGCATGCCCTAGTGATATCATTAAGCATGATACATTAAGCATCAACCATAGTTGCTTGGCATATACAATTCAAATAAAAACATTTCTCTGATTGGCAATTACAATAGAAATCTTAAAAGATGGAGCCTGGGTAGGGAACATTTAATCTAGCCTACTTCCTTCTGGCAAAAAGGGTTTAAGTACCTTCAGGCCAGGCCAGTCACCAGAACACAATTGTAGGAAGGAAGGAGCCTAGTGTTGTGGAGATGTTAGATGGGAGCATTCGGGAGTAAACATGGATGCCCCTGCAAGCAATTCTAAACACACTTACTAAGGGACTAAGCCCCATAGAACTCAATAGGACTTACTTCTGAATAGATATAGTTTGGATTGGGCTGTTGGTAAACCTTGACTAGGGATCCTCTGCAAAGATATCCATATCCAAGCAGAGTTGTCAACCCACTGCCTGGAATGCCCTGCCCCTACCTTTTAACATGGCTGCTCCAAGTTTCTTTACAGATTTGACCCTTCACTTCAGAAAGAGGTCTGAGAAATGAGTAAGAGTAAGAAGATTCCCTCCTCTTTTCTATCTACCCTATGGGCTCCTACAAATTCACTTTGACAGCCAACCCAATTCCAGTGTATAAAAATCAACAGAGAGAAAACACACATGGTTTGGTCAACATTCACAGGCAGCAGCACGGGAACAACAGTTGCAGCCACACTTCATAATATGTGAATTTTCTTTGACTACTATTGGGCAAGAAACCATCATGCAACCAACAAGGTTCATAATCAGTGGGTTTAAGAGGGTAGAGCTGACCACATGGAACCACTGTTGTTGCTTCTATGGATGTAAGGGAGTGAGGTTAAAGGCAAATGAAATGCAAATAGAAAAAGAAAATACAGTGATGATTTCCTAAATACAATACCATACCAACCATAACAAGATTCCTATGAGTAAGGCAGAAAACTCAGCATCCCACAATCAGTCAGGATTCCTAACCAAAAAACAAAATTAAAAAAAAATCTTGGCAGTCAGTCAGCCAAAGTCACAGAAATCCCCATGTAGCACAACCTGACCCAGGGGCTGCAATTAGTGCAGAATGTTGTGGCAAGATTGCTGACATGAGTGAGACCCTATCAGCACATAATACCACTGCCCTGAAATCTGCACTAATTGCTGGTTTGCTACCAGGCCAATTCAAGGTATGCTTTCCATGTTACGGGACTCCTTCATTGTACTCTTTTTTGCACCTGGTAAAAACATTTTTGTTTAGGCAAGTCTACCCAGGCATGTAGAAGCTATTGTGTCTTTTATCTGTTTTTGGTTTTATTATTTCGAATGTTTTAAATACCTATGTATAACAGTTTTTGCCAATAATTTTCTTTTAATTCCTTCTGTAAACTGCTTTGAGATTTTTTTTACAATAAAGCGGTATATAAATGTTGTAAATACATAAATAAATTTTGGAGTCACTGTGGCCCTTTCCTCTTTTGCTCTTTCCACTTTCCACTGTGGCTCTTTCCACTTTTAGGCACAAAGGAATCTGCCTTATATTGACTCAGGCCATCTGGTACTATCAAGCTCAGTACTGATGATATGGACTAGCATTGGCTCTCCATGATTCCAGGCAATAGTCTTTTCCAGAAATTGAATTTTGGACGTTTGCATGCAAAGTATATGCCCTACCAGTAAGCTACAACCCTTCCCCTGTTTAAAAGAATATCTTTTAAAATTATTCTTTTCAATTCACTAATGAATGCACATGATACCTACGGCAGATCCACACCATTCCTTTAAAGCACATTCAACACACATTTGAAGCACATGAATCCCACTACAGAATCATGGGAACTGGAGTTTGTTAAGGGTAGTGGGAACTATAACTGTGAGGAGAAAACTATATTTCCCAGGATTCTTTAGTGGAAGTCACGTACTTTATATGCGAGTTGGATGTGCTTTAGATGTATTGTGTGAATCTACTTAATAAACTTTGCCTGCATGTAAATTGTTTTAATTATTTTTTAAATGGAAATGTGCTATAAAGTTTGCTGAGTGAGCATGGGCTACTCACCATCTCTCAGCCTAATCTGCCCCTCAGGATGAAAACAGCAGAGGGGAACCATGAGGGAAGAAAGGCACACTTAAAATGTAGAGGAAATAATGATGCCCAACCATAGTGTGAAATCAGATACTGATCAGGACATAGTATGAAGAAATATTTATATAAGCATGACTGTCAAATATGTTTATTATTTACACAACCTGTAAAGATATTTCTTGTGCAATCCTATATTTGTTTACTCAGAAGCAAGTCCCAATGTATTCAATGGGCTTACTCAAACAGGGAAGTGTGCACAGAACTACAACCTCAAGGAACTTCACTCACCCATCCCAGAATTCAGAATCATGCCACTTTAAGCTGTTTTGCATCTGTTTATATTTGTTTTTATGGTTATTGTATTTCAAATGGATTTATTTCTTATTGTTAGCTGCCTTGATTTCCAGTTGGCAACCCTACCTCGTAGGGTTGTTGGAAAGACTCCATATGTATACACACACTGAGGATGTAAAAATACATACACCCCACATACATCCCATATAATAGTTTATTGTCAAAACCAGTTGGTGATTGCAGAACATTAAAAAAAACCCTCAGTATTAGTTTCCTACATAATAAAAGCACTGATACTTATGTAAGCCCTGCCTAATTGCTTTAAAAATAGGCTTGGAGGGAAGAAAAAGATTTACAACACAAACATTGTTCTTTCTATGTTCACTCAAAAGTCCCATTAATTTACAGCACAATTGTAACCATGTGTACTTAAAAATAAGTTTTACCCCTATTGAATTCAATGGGGTTTACTCTAGGTATGTGGGATTAGCATTACAGCTTTACTCTAGAAAAGTGAGTATAGGATTAAAGCTTCATATTGGGAAGGTTTTCAAAACACTGCTCTCTTCCACAGCCTAGGAAAATTTAAACTTGTTTGACTCCTGCACACAAGAGGGAAAAAGACTGAAAACTATATATTTACTAAAATTATGAGATTTTCAGATAAGAAGGAAAAAACAGTTTTCTGTGCTTGCAGTGTGGTCTAGCTACTGCCTTGTCAATCACAAGCCTGACTTTACTTATTGGCTACAAACCTGAAAGGGCAGGGTTAGAGCAGCCAGTTACGAGCTTATTTAACAGAATTTGTGGGGGGGTTGATGTTTTGGTGTATATCTCTTGAACCAGACCATCTAGTAACATACTTTTTTTAAAAAAAGAAAAAGAAAGCTCAGAGTCTGGAGATTAAGGTTACTGAATTGGAGAGTTCTGGAAAGGACCCAAAAAATCTGGAGTCTCCGGATGAAAACTGGAAATCTGGCAGCCCTAGTTTGCACTCCTTTTACCAAGCTGAGTAAAGTGTGTCTACTCATGCTCTCCTAACTTAGCCCTCTCCATATGGCTCAGCATCTGTTTAGCAAGAGTTGTTTCTTCCTTTAGAGTTTGCATCTATCCATCATGTTGTGGTTTTAGATTCTATAATTGGTTTGTGGTCCAAACGCTGTGGAAAAAAGGCATTTTTAATTGACTGTTGCAGATCCTCATTATATCATTTCAGGATGTCTAATCAAAAATGGTGTCAAAAGTCCAACTGGAGAGGGCAGAATATTATCTGTCTAAATAACTTGTCATGCAGGAGTGACAGCACATGCCTTCTTGTGGAAATGAAGGAAAGGGGGGAAAGCACATTTAAACTGGGGAGGGAACAATCATTTTAAACACCCTCAAATCTAAGTCTAATCTAATTAACAGAGGAGACAGAGAGTGCATTCTGTGCTGAGGATAAATGATGTAGTTGTATGCATTTATTTCAATTGAATAATTTATTGCAGCATGTGGAGGAGGTTGAATTGAAGAAGCCTCTGAATGTCTCTGTGTTTTAGCATGGCAGTGCCTGTTTCCTCTTCCTTACATTCACACAGCTGAAGTCGTCTGCTATGCACCACTGTTAAGAATGCACAGCATAAGTCAGGGTATGCCAGAGAAGAAAAATAGACTCCTTGAACTGGTTGGGGTGCTTCTCCTCCACAGCAGCCTCACCCTCATTTCTGCTCTTTCCCACGTGGACCTAGGCACAGGCAAAGCTGTCACTACCGGTTTCTATTTGTTTCTATTTTTTTTTCCAGTCTTAAGTTCATTACTTTACATTTCTGTGTCGTTTTGCAGTTTTTTTAAAAGTTGTCATAAAAATTCATCAGCACATTTCTCTGATGTTTGTATGCATATTTTTGCAAAGGAGTTTCCCCAATATAAAGCATTTTGGGGTGTTATTTTCATTAATACATGCATTTCTACGCACACTTTACCCCAGTATATGCATTTTTGTACACATTACTTGGGCTGGACAACTGCAATGCAAAATTTGGAAAAGTGTGAATTTTGAAGGATGGCTGTGTTTTGGTTCGCATATCTCTCTGGAAAGTGCAAATCAGGGAGGTTCACCTTTAAATGCAAACTGAATCACATTTCTCTCCCATCCCTGTATGGAGCACAGCAATACAAGATAATGCTATGCAGTGGGGCTTTGTGGCTTAGGAATATTGGGAACAGGCACCGCCAATAGGAAGAATCTTATCTGCAAACTATTAGAAGCCATATTAGAAGTCCAAATGTCCCCCATCCCAGCTGAGACCAACACTTTCAAAAGTCTTGCTGCACCTTTCGGACACAATTCCTGCCATCTATCATCTCTCCATTCTCTTTCTCAGTGCTGCCTGAGCAAATCTCGTCTCTGTATTGCATGATAGGGCTGGCCCTAGTAGTGGAATCAATGTTGACTGTACAGGTCAGTAAACCGTGGAGTGACAGGAGAATGGAAAACAGTTCCCACACTTGCTTTGAGTAGAATCAACCTCTCAATGTAAATGTAAGGTGCTTGAATATTGATATATATCTAGGCCCAGGGAGCGGTCTAGAGGCACATGATGTCATCCTGCTGCTAAAGCTAAGCAGCCCAAGCCTTGATCATTGCCAGGAGGGAAGATTGCCTGGGAACTGTAGGTGTGCTGCTCTGATTTTCTTAACAGGGTATAAGTTAGATTCAATCCTCAGCATCTCCAGGAAGGGCTGAGAGAAATCCCTGTCCAAAACCCTGGAAAGCCACTGCCAGTCAATGTAGACAATACTGAGCTACATGGATCAATGGTCTGACTTGGTAGAAGGCAGCTTTCAATGTTCCTATAATGGTGGTTGCTGTGAATTGTTTAAAAGGTGAAATATAACATACCTTCAACTTTGGGGGCACAAATGCAATTTGTAGTCAAAGACATCATAACCATGTAAGCACTATCACTAGAAACTTTATGAAAGGCAGTCATATTGGTCCATTAAAAAAAACCAACCCTACAGTCCACTTGGAAGCTTGCCACATTTTTGTGACTTTTGGGGGGAGATTACAGAAATATAGAATGAGCTAAACGGGTTTTTTAAAAAAATGAATCAATAAATAACAGTAGTCCTGGTGTACCGTGCAAGATTGTAAGAATGTCTGTAATAATGCATGTGACGCTCTTTGAATACTCCAAATAGTATAGAACTGATAAGTGGTATGATATGCACTTTGATACATCTTGGCAGGGCTGGCACCAGGTGTGACTGGGCCCCTGGGCAGCAGGCTGCCCAGGCCCATAGCACCATTTGCTCCAACTCTCTTTCCCAATACTGGCGGCACAGGACTTATATAGCCTGCCCTCCCCACCTACTTCTGGCATCATTGTGCACCCCCCACGCACTGCATATGCATGCCTGCTGTCACTCAAGAGGATAGTGGAGTCATCAATCCCTTAGGGATACCCCACTGCTATCTTGGGTGATGGCAGGCATGCAGCATGCAGGGCACATGCACTGATGCACTATCTCAACAATTAGGTCAGGCAGGCAGGCTTATTTATGCCTGCTCCACCTATATCAGGGGAGTACCTGGGAGCTCCTGTTCCGCAGTATCGTAAGGTCACATGACCCAATACTGCCATGGATCACAGAGGGGCCCCTCTGAGCTTTAGGGGCCCTTGGCCAGGGCCAGAACTGGCTGTGCACTGGTGGCGGGCCTGCATTTTGGATATGAGTTTCATATTGTAATATTTTGGAGTTAGACCAAATGTATTTGGGGGGGGCTCCTCCAAGCCTGTGATTTTATAGCTGTAAAATAGCATTTCTGCAGAAATAAATATTGCTAAAATGGTCAAACTAGTTTCTTAAGTATATGGCTGTTAATTATCTGTTTTGCTATGCAGGCTTGGACCAAAGTGTTTCCATAGAAATGAAACAGCTAGAGACCATTTTGGAAGGTGAACAGAAGGGGGCAAGTCTTTCTATCCCATCTCCCCAGGGTGGAGTGATGTCATCAATATGTGTGTGTGGAATAGAACGAAAGAGACTGCCAGCCTTGAAATTGACTCGCTGTCGGTGAGAATCTGAAGTTACGCCTTTGGTGGCCCCTTTAGAAAGCTATTTACAACTCTAGGCACAGGGTGCAGAAGGATAAAATTCTGGACAAAGCTCTTCAGGATGCATTTTGGTTGGTACAGTACTCTCATAAATACCAATTATAAAGGTCAACCAAAGAACAATATACTATTGATTCAGCCGGGGGGGGGGAGAGGGACATGAGACAAGCGTATGAGTCTGGATTTATAGCCTATTACATTTAGAGGAAATTTACATTTAGGTACATAAAACCGTAAGTAGTACAGTCAATGCCAAATGCAGTTATCCATTTTACTCCCCTAAAAAACGGATAAGAGGGCAATGGCGATAACTGCAAAGTAAAGAAAAACGGATCAGAAACAGATGTCATATGCCCCATTTTCCTCTGCAACATTTGCATGGAAGGACTTTCCAAGCAAAGAGGCTGAAGTTTAAATGCTAGGGGATCATTTAAGAAACAATTACAGTAAATGGTATCCTGAGGGGATTCGAGTATTAAAAGAAAATGAAACTTAATAGGCTGAATTGACTTCACTTATTCCCTGAAATTTATTACATTTATAAACCTTGGAACAATACAGTAGTGGGGAGATAAACTATAGGTGGGGAGGCTGGCTGTTTGATCTGTGTCCAGTCCTGTCATAGTTGCTTGTTGCAAAATGGGAAGAGAAAGATACAAACGATATAACCTCTTTAGGGACATTTCAACCATTTCAGGATTTGCCCCTGGGAGACGTTAACGGCAGCAATCTCTCTCAAACATTTAGCACAGCTGTTACTAATAAAAGAACTAGTTTCACAAGCTGAGGCATCTGGGAATTATCAAGGCAAAAAAATAAAATTAAGGTTCAGTAAAGCAGTCGCATGTTGAATGAAATTCCAAAAAGCCATATGTGCCTTGTATATCCAAGTAGCTTGTGGAGAGTGTACAAAAGAGGAAGAAAACCAGCCCTTTACTCACAGTGGCTAGGGAGAGAAGGCTGGTGATGGGCCATTATCTGGAAGTATGCTTCTTCTTTTGCCTGTTGGGGTTTGAACCTATGGGATCATATATTCAGGGTATCAGCCATTCCACCTGAAGTCCTTCTTCATGCAATACCTAGTTTCCCTATGGAATCCAGGGCTGGAGCATGTTGTGATGGACAGGAGGAGAAATTGCTTGCAGTCCAAATATCTAAATGACTTCCAATTCATTAGGACCACCATTACACAAGCAACCTCTACTTGCCTTCTGGTAGTGCCTCAACATCAGCTCTGGAATATCATAGTGGATTCTGGCCTGCACCGCTTGTTGGGGCTGATTTCAACTGCCTGCTTGGCAGGAGCAGCGGCGCAGGAGGTGGAGGAGGAGTAGCCAAAGCCTCGTTGCACTCGCAGACCCCCAGCGCAAGTATGGCCATGGCGGTGGAGAGACCCTCGGTGTGGTGTATGGCCAGCATTTTGGTGGCTGTTGGCCAGAACCAGCTGCAACCTCACCAAGTAGAGGAGCCCCTGGAGACCAGGGACCTGATGGCTTACCCCCAGAATACCATTGTGCCGCCAGACGGCCTCTTTCTCAAGGAGGTGGAGTATTGCAAAATTGTCTTGGAGACTGAAACAACAGAGGCGGAAGGGCAGCCTCATTGAATGCACCATGTCTTACGATAGGACTCTCTTCCAAGTTGTTGGAACAGAGTGGGGCAGAGGATAAGTGGGGAAGTGTGATGGAATTTGCTGTGTTGGTATATTTTATTTGTTTGGTTCTCTTTTGTTTGGTTCTCTTTTTTTTTCAATTAATTTTTATTCAAATTTTCAAAACCAACACAATACAAAAAGAAAAAACACAAATCAATAACCAACACAATAAAAAAAAGAAAAAAATATAAAAAATATTGACTTCTGATTTGTCATAGTTCAGCTATAAATCTATAATATATAACAAGCCTGTCTCCTAATAGATTATAAAAACACCTTCCTCCAGCGGCTATCTTAATTGGTTTTAAATCTCATCAACATCATATCATTTAATTCTTCTACAAAAAGTCAAAGAGAAGTTTCCAGTCCTTGAGATATATGTCCATCAATTTTTTTTCCTAGATAAACATGTCAATTAATCCAACTCATCAAGTCTACTAAGTCCTGTAATTACAAATCACTCTTCTTCCTTTATCCGTATTGGTTCCATCTTCCATCTTCCATCTTTACGCACCCAATAATCTTGCTGTCATAGTCATATAATAAGAGTCTGATAGGAATTTCCTTTATCACAGATATTTTCTTGCCATCAATTCCAAAGTATCACTGAAGTATTGTTGCAAAGCCGCATCTCTGTTCCTCTTTTTTACATGATACACTAGCACATCTCTTGAAGATTTTTCCATTGACACAAAACAGGGATTAATTCTGTTAACTTTCTCCATTTCAAGTTCCATCAAGTCCTTCCAGTCCAGGAATTTTTTTGAACCGATAATATCTTTATCTCCAATCTCTTCAATTCCTTCAGGGACAGTGCTGAGTTCCAAAGCATAATATTTATCTCCAGGATCCATCACAGCCAGGAAATCCAAATCTTTTTCCATGTCCATATTTAATCCAATCTCCATAGTTTGAACCTTGCCTTTAATTTCTGTTTCATCCTTTTTTTGTTTTCCAGATCTATCTTTAATCTCCTTTCTCATAGAATCCTGAATTTCTTTCAGCTCCTGTCTCATTTCGTCAAATTCAATTCTCAACGCTTGACTATTATTTCTTGGTTCTTGTTCTATTGACTTAATCCCATTCATTATTTTCTGAAACATGTCTAAAGATAAAGTCCCTTCTTGTACATCCATGATCTTCTTAATTGTCATTCTTAAAGCCAAAGGAACAAAACTCTTTCAATTTTCAATGTCCCAAGCAAAGAGCAGTTTATTTCTTTATCCAGTTACAAAGGAGTTAATCTTTCAAACCAACTGGCGTCACACTCTAGACAGCCCTTATCTCTTATATGCCGAGAAGTGCAAAAACAGCTTTAGTTCACAGCGTCCAAATGACTAGTAACAGAAAGAATGTGCAGATTCGTCAAAAAAAAAAAAAGTAGAACAGGAAAAATAGTCCCAGACTTTTATTACACAAAAGTCTTATAAATCAAAAAGATTTTTCTTTTCTCTTCCAATCAGAAACCCCTCATCCGTTGTAATCTTTATAATGCTATTTTCCATTTCAGCTTTTTGCAATAATAATAAAAAAAATAGGCTATTTTTATTTTCTTCCCCCTTAATTCCGTAAGTAAAGAGAAGGAAAGTTTTGGCTCACCCAGGTTTTCTTAATTGCTGATCCTCTGACAAATCTCTTTAGCTGTATAGATAAGAAAATAATGAGTGTAGACAGGAGGATGTTTGCCTGTTAGTCCGTTTTCTTTAAAAAGAAAAAAAACGGGTCACTTATTCAGCTGAGCTGAGCTAATATGTATATATATATATATATATATATATATATATATATATATATATATATATATATATATATATATATATTTGGGTATATTTTATTTGTTAATAATTTGTATTAAGTATGAGTTTATTTGTATTATGGCTTCATTATGTACTTTTTATAATACTTATAGTGTTCTTTTTTTCTTGTACACTGCTTAGAGATATTTTTATATATCAAGCAGTATAGAAATAGTCTAAATAAATAAATACAAACACGGTAGTGGAGAGCAGATTGAAGACAGAGGAACCATCAAATCCAAAGGCATAGAAGAAGGCCAGAAGGTGGGCTGCATTTTTCCTTTTTAATTTATTTGAAAATATATATATACCACATAAATATAAACAGCATGGGCTCCTGAGAGGAAGGGCAAGATAGGCATTTAATAAATAAATAAATAACACTATCAGAAAAATAAGGGTGCATTAAGTAAATGAATGAATGAATGAAATATAGTCATATACACCACCAGATAAAATATGTAGATTACTTCACCCAGTGTTTCACAGTATGCCTAACATATATGAATTTATATTTTCTTGCAGCTTAGTACACCAGTACATAATGAAAACATTTAATTTTTCTTTTCATTTTTAAATGCTTATAACAAAATAACAGATTACATTCTTGACAATAACAAATCTCCTTCATACTAAACAACTGCATACAATAACAAAGATAAAAATAATTTAGTGATAAATTCAACCTCTGATAATTACTACTACCCAACAGAAGGAGCATTTTGAGTGAAACCATACTTTCTCATAAAATTGTAAACTCAGAGGCATTATACCAAATACAGACACCAATGAATGCTAGGAATAAAATTTTACAATTTTTTACTTTTTAAAAAAGATTTTCCAGAAATCAGCACACCAGCTCCAGGCCTGATGTACTTTCTCTGCTTTCTTTTCTTTTGACCATATATTTTTATGGCCATAGGGCTGCTATTGCAACCCACCTTCGATCAGGATGTGACCCAGTAGCAGGTCCCAACCCACCAGTTGAAGACTAATGGTCCAGTGGATCCAAAAATTCCTCACAATTCACCCCAATACGCCCCAGAATGCTTCTTTTTTTCTCCTCTCCACCATCTGCAAAATGACAGCATAGATTTCTGCCACTACAACAGAAAGGGATCCTCGATGCTTGGTTTATTTATATACGAAAATTTGTTAATTGTTTTATATTTAGAAAATTTCAGTGTGATATACACTTTATATGAATTGCAGAACTTGGTTTTTACTATTGTTTTATTGCATGCTGATATATACAATAAAATATTTAAAAACCAAAGTCATGTAAATTAACAGTACATATGGCTGAGAAGGCCTGTCTAAATAAAAAAAAAAGTATTCAGTAGGCATCAAAAAACTAGTATAGGCTAAAATAAGGGTAAATAATCTGGATTCAGAGTTGTTTGAGATTCAACAGGGGGCAAAGCAGGGGTGTTCTTTGTCCTCTTTTTTGTTTATTTTAGCGTTAGAACCCCTAGCAATTAGATTGTGACAGGCCAGAGATGTGGTAGAAGTAAACATAAAAGATCGAAAGTATGTGATAGGACTTTATGCAGATAACATAGTAATTACAACTTTAGATCCTTGGAAAACAGCCATGGCTTTAAAAAGAGAAGTTGAATCCTTTGAACTAGTTACAGGCATCCGAGTGGATTTTCAAAAATTGAAGGCTTTATATTTTAATGTTCCTCCTAATGTTCAAAATTCATTTTCAAGACTCCTAGGTATCCCAGGTTGCCACAGCAAGCTGAAATGCCTAGGAATACAGATCACTAGAAGTTTGAACAAAATGTATGAGGGACATTATGGTCAAGTCTGGCAGAGTATAAACAAAGATGGGAAAAGATGGGGGGGTGGAAATCCAACTTTACTTTGATGGATAAATTGGCTCTGATAAAAATGAGTATAACACCAAAATGTACCTTTTTATTTCCAGTTGTTCCAGTTGAGGTCTCTTTAAAGCAATTATTTTATGGCAGCGACAGATAAATCAATTCATTTTGGGGCAAAAAAAGAATATGGGTAGGTAAAAAAGGTTTATATCTTAACTCCAAAGTGGGAGGATGGAGAATTCCAAATTTAGAAATGTATTACTTGGCAAATCAGATAGTCCATATTATCCCATTTATATTAGGAAATATAAGTTAGCAATGGGTACAAATAGAAATGATGTCAAAAGATGTGATTCCAGTTAGGGTTGCCAGGTCTCCGGTTTCCCCTGAAGACTTCAGATTTTTGGGGTCCTCTCTGGGTCTCCAGGTGAATCACCTTAATCTCCGGACTCTTAGCTTTCATTTTTAAAAAAAGTTTCTAGGTGGTCTGGTTCAAAACATATAAACCAAAATGTCAGCACTCCCCCATTTCTGTTAATACCGACTGCTCTAATCCCTGCCCTTTCAGGTTTTTATCCAATAAATGAAGTCAGGGTTGTGACTGACAAATTTGTTGACCCCCCAGGCAATACCTAAACCCCATTTCAAGTTCTGAGAACAGTTTCCTTTCCCTGCTTGTCTCACATCAGGTATTCAGTAAATATATGGATTTCAGCAGCATAGAGAGTACTTTCTCTGTACAGGATTGGGACTTGCTTCTGAGTAAACATGCATAGGATTGCACTGCAACAGACGATCACAGCAGGATCTTGGTGGGCATACACAGTAAACAATTTTAGTTATAATGAAAGTATGCATGCAGGGTTTTTTAATTACTTGCAAAAATGGCATATTATACATTTTATCTTTCAATTAATTTTTGAACAGACGTTTTTAAAAGTGTACATGCTGAAGTGTTATACTTTTCTCATTAAGGAGTCAAACAAGTTTAACTTTACTGAACTGTTGAAGAGGACAGTTTGTCTTATTCATAACCTGTTTTGAAAAACTTCCCAATATGAAGATTTTCTAGGAGTAAAGCTGCAATGCTAATTCCACATGCTTGGGAGTTAACCCCATTAAATTCAACAGGACTTACTTTTGAGTAGACATGGTTAGGAATGTGCTGAAAATCAATGGGACATCTGAGAAAAGGATTGTGTTGTCTATCTTTCTCCCTCCGATCCTTTATGTTTTAAAAAAGCAGTTAAGCTGGGCTTACTTAGGTGACACTGCTTTTATTTGGCAGGAAACTAATACTTTTTTTAAAAAAAGTTCTGCAATGGCCAACTGGTTTTGGCAATAAGCTATTATATGGGGTATATGTACTTTTACATCTTAGGTGTGTGTATATGGAATATTTCCAACCACTCTGTGAGGTAGGATTGGAAACCAAGTCAGCTCACAACAAGAAATAAAGCCATTTAAAATCAAATAATTATAAAACAAGTATAAAACAGCTTAAAGTGGCATGATTCTGAAGTTTGGATTTGTTGTTGTTGTTGTGTGCCTCCAAGTCGACTACGACTTATGGCGACCCTATGAATCAGTGACCTCCAAGAGCATCTGTCATGAAGTTTGGATTGGGTGAGTGAAATTCCTTATCTCTGAATTGCAGTCCTGTGCATGCTTCCCTGTTTAAGCCCCATTGAATATATTGGGACTTGCTTTTGAGTAAACATGCATAGGATTGCATTGTAAATATCTTTACAGGTAGTGTAAATAATAAACATCTTTGACAGTCATGCTTATATAAATATTTCTTCATACTATGTCTTGATATATATCTGATTTCATACTATGGTTGTAAATTATTATTTACAAATTATATTTCCTCCACATGTTAAGTGTGCCCTTCTTCCTTGGGGTGGTCATGGTCCCCCTCTGTTGTTTTCACCCTGAGGTGCAGATTAGGCTAAGAGATGGTACGTAGCCCATGGTCACCCAGTAAACTATGTAGCTTATTTCACTTTAAAATGTAATTAAAATGATTTATATGCAGGCAAACTTTACGAAGTAATGCAGATAAACATAATACATGTAAAACACATCCAACTGGCATTTAAAGTGCTGGGTTTCCCCCAATGAATTCTGGGAAGTGTAGTTTCCCCCTCAAAGTTATAGTTCCCACCACCCTTAACAAACTCCAGTTCTCATGATTTTGTAGTGTGATTCATGTGCTTCAAATGTATGTTGAATGTGCTTTAAATGCATGGTGTGGATCTGCCTTAGTATGCTGTGCATTCATTAGTGAACAGAAAAGAACAATTTCAAAAGATACTTTTTTAAACAGGGCTGTAGCTCAGTGGCAGGGCACATGCTTGGCACGCAAATGTCCACAATTCAATCTTTGGAAGAGACTATTGCCTGGAATCCTGGAGAGCCAATGCCATTCCATGTCACCAGTATTGAGCTAGATGGTATCAAATGGCCTGACTCAGTATAACATAGATTTCTTTGTGCCTAAAGGAAAGAGGAAAGAGACTCAAGGGCCACAGGGACTCCGAATTTGATTGATGTATTTTATTTACAACATTTATATACCACTTTATTGTAAAAAACCTCAAAGCAGTTTATAGAAGGAATTAAAACAATAAAATTATTGGCAAAACCAGTTATAGACAGATATTTAAAAACATTCAAAATAACAAAACCAATAATGAGTTAAAAACAGATAAAAACATAATAGTTTCTCCATGCCTGGGTAGGCTTGCCTAAACAAAAATGTTTTTAGCAGGTGCAAAAATTAGTACTATGGAGCGCCTGCCTAATGTAAATAGGCAGGGTGTTCCAAAGCATAGGTACTGCCACACTAAAGGATCGATTTCTTACAAGAGCAGAACAAGTACTATGTGGAATCCGGAACATGGAAAGCACACCTTTAACTTGGCCTGGTAGCAAATTGGAAACCATTGCAGATTGCAGAGCAGAAGTATTATGTGCTGATAGGGTCTCATTCTTGTCAGCAATCGTGCCGCAGCATTCTGCACTAACTGCAGCCCCTGGGTAAGGTTCTGCTGCATGGGGATTTCTGTGACCTTAGCTGATTGGCTTTTTTAAATTTTGGTTTTTGGTTAGGAATGCTGACTGATTGTGGGATGCTGAGTTTTCTGTCTTACTCATAGGAATCTTGTTGTGGTTGGTATGGTATTCCATTTAGGAAATCATCACTGTCTTTTCTTTTTCTTTTTCTATTTGCATTTCATTTATCTTTAATCTTACTCCCTTACATCCATAGAAGCAAGAACAGTGGTTCCATGTGGTCAGCTCAACCTCCTTAAACCCACTGATGATTATTATTATTTGCATGATGGTTTGTTTTTTGCCCAATAGTGGTAAAAAAGAATTAACGTATTCGGAAGTATAGCTTCAATTGCTGTTGTTCGCAATCTACTGCCTGTGAAGATAGACCAAACCATGTGTGTTTTCTCTCTGTCAATTATTATTCACTGGAATTGGTTGGCTGTCAAAGTGAGTTTATAGCAACCCACAGAGTAGGCAGGAAAGAGTAGAGAATCTTCTTAACTCTTAATCATTTCTCAGACCTCTCTGCACTGAAGAATCAAGTCTATAAAAAAGTTTGGAGCACCCATGTTAAAAAGTAGGCAGAGCATTCTAGGCAGAGGGTTGCCAACCTTGCTTTAATATAGATATCTTTGCAGAGGATCCCTAATCAAGCCTTACCAACAGCACAATCCTAACAATATCTACTCAAAAGTAAGACTTTTTGAGTTCTATAGGGCTTAGTCCCTTAGGAAGTGTGTTTAGAATTGCAGCCTTCAGAGGCATCTATCCTTAGTTCTGAGTGCTCCCATCTAACATCTCCACAACTAGGGTTGCCACATCAGAAGCATCCCAAAACCTGAGATTTTAGGGGCGGGCCCAAGTGATGTCACAGGGCGGGCCCGAGTGATGTCGTGGGGCAGACCCAAGTGATGTCACGGGGCAGGCCCGGGTGATGTCATTAAGCATGATACATTAAGCATCAATCACAGTTGCTTGGAGCGTACAATTAAAAAAAATCTGACTGGAAATTAAGCTAGACATTTTAGCTAAAGATGGAGCCTGGGTAGGGAACATTTAATCTAGCCTTCTTGCTTTCGGCAAGAAGGGTTTAAGTGCCTTCAGGCCAGGCCAGTCACCAGAAGGTCACTGTAGGAAGAAAGGAGCCTAGTGTTGTGGAGATGTTAGATGGGAGCATTCCGGAGTAAACATGGATGCCCCTGAAGGCTGCAATTCTAAACACACGTACTATGGGACTAAGCCCCAATAGAACTCAACAGGACTTACTTCTGAGTAGATATAGTTTGGATTGTACTGTTGGTAAAGCTTGACTAGGAATCCTCTGCAAAGACATCCATATCCAAGCAGGGTTGGCAGCCCCCTGACTAGAATGCCCTGCCCTTATCTTTCAATGTGGCTGCTCGAAACTTCTTTACAAATTTGACCCTTCACTTCAGAAAGAGGTCTGAGAAATGAGTAAGAGTAAGAAGATTCCCTCCTCTTTTCTATCTACCCTATGGGCTCCTACAAATTCACTTTGACAGCCAACCCAATTCCAGTGTATAAAAATCAACAGAGAGAAAACACACATGGTTTGGTCAACATTCACAGGCAGCAGCGTAAGAGTAAGAAGATTCTCTACCCTTTCTGTCTGCATAAATGCCCTCATCCTTCCCCTGCGCCCAGCAGAAGCTCTGGGCCAGGCGGAACACAGTGGCATCTCGTAGAGGATACCCTCCCCTTTCCTGGGGTATATGATTTGTCCTGTCCCAGAGCAGATTTTGGGGTGGGCACCCCAAGTTACTTATTTTTTCCTGTATGTTTTGGTCTGCTTTGATTTTGCATAGATGCCATCCTTCGTGCCCTGCACCCAGCAGACGCTCTGGGCCAGGCGGGATGCAGTGGCATCTCATACAGGACACCCTCCCCTTTCCTGGGGTATATGATTTGTCCTGGCCTAGAGCAGATTTTGGGGTGGGCACCCCCAGTTACTTTTTTTTAATGATTTTATGACATCATTATGTATTTATGATAATATCAGAAGCCTGATGATTTTGATTGCATAAGTGTATTGTTGTTCTTAATGGGGAGAGTCCCCCGATCACAGTGATATATCATACAGGGTATCCCAACATATATTTTGGGGTTCAGAGACATGTTAAGTTTGGTTTGAAGTTGCTGTAGTTGTCAACTCTTCTTTTTTAGTGTTTTGAACTTTCAAGCAAATAAGGAACTGGGAACTGGGAACTAGGAACCAACTTCAGCGTCGTATCAGTTAAATAGATTAAACAGTTGCGGGGGGTGGCTGACGTTTTGGTGTATATCTCGGGAACCAGACCACCTAGAAACTTTTTTAAAAAAATTGAAGCTGAGAGTCCCGAGATTAAGGGGTGCTAGCCAGAGATGTGGTAACTCTATCCACAACACTAGGCTTTCTTCCTACAGTGGCCTTCTGGTAACTGGCCTGGCCTGAGGGCACTTAATCCTTCTTGCCAGAAGCAAGTAGACTAGATTAAATGTTCCTTGCCCAGGCTGTCTAGGCCGATGAGAAAGAATAATCCCATCACTTCAACTGGATTTAGAAACACCCTCATTAAGCTAAGATTTCTATCTTAATTTCCAATCAGAGAATTTTGTTTTGTTTGAGTGGTATGCTCCAAGCAACTGTGGTTGATATGCTTAATCACATCACCAGGGCCGGCCCCATGAAATCACTTGGGCCCACCATGAAATCTCAGGGTTTGGGATGCTTCTGACCTGGCAACCCTAATTCCAATAAATGTCTTCCCCTTTCTTAAAAATAAACTCCATTCTTTGAATGAAATGGAAAATAGGTTCACATGAACAATGTTTAGGCCTGGAAGGAAAAGGTAACGGTTCTACTTCCTACAATATCTCCTCTGATTCCCTTAGCATAGCACCCAATGTTTTTCAACAAAAATCGTATGCATGATGTTAAGGGCTGGTGTGCCAAGGGATTATATCATTTCTGCAATTTTTATCAAAATGGAATGCCCATTGGAGAAGATAAGTTAAAAAATGAACTGCAGGAAATCCCATTCCCATGGTTATTATGGGAACAAATAAAAATAATAATTATCCAGAAATAAAAGAAGCTGCAACACAGAGATTTACCAGATTTGAGAAATTAATATTGACATAGAGGATTCAAATGGCCTGGCATCCAATACATATAAAATCTTGGTTGATGACATAGGAAGAGATACATCAGAATTAAAATTGTGGTGAGAAAGGGAAGTTGAAATAAATAGGGAAGAGTGGGTAACACAATGGAATAAGCCATCACACCAAACAATAGCAGCTAAACACAGAGAATTGCCTCTGAAAATCATGTATCAGTGGTATCTGACACCCAGAAAAATAGCATTGATGAATCAAGGATCATCTTCAATGTGCTGGAGGTGGTGTAAAAGAACCAGTATGTATATACATATGTGGTGGGAGTGTAAAAAAATTAGCAGATTTTGGGCATCTGTGATTGAGGAGATTGAACAGATAACCCAACAAAAAATCACATTGACACCAATTAAAGATAAGATGTTAGTAAGTTTTTTGTTAGCAGTAGCAAGGATTACTGTTGCACAATCTTGGAAAGATCTTAAAGGCGCATATATAGATTCTTGTTAAAAAATAGTTTGGGATATAGCTGTACTCGAAAAACTAACAAATAATTTAAAAGGGGAAAGGGAACAAAGTAAAGGGACTTATTTCATTTCAGTAAGGTATGATTTTATTAATTATATAAATCTATAAGATAAAAGGATCCCCTTGCCAATAGCATACACATGGATATGGTACTATTATTAAATGGTCCAACAAATGAAAGGATAGGAATGACATTCAACAATCTTGCAGGATAGAAAGAGAAAGGGAACAGTATGAATTAAAATTGTGTTAATAATTTACTATGGTTAATCAAAATGTAATATTTAGAAGCAATATGATTATGATCTGTGTAGTATATTATTTTGTGTTTATTTTGTTGGTTATGTCTATATTTTGTTTATTTTGAAAATAAATAAAAAACTAAAAAACCTAATATAGTCGGCACTTGTCTAATGTGCCAGTGTGGTGTAGTTGTTAGAGTGTTGGACTACGATGTTTGCAGGGACCGTACAGATATATCACTCAGGAGAGAGGGATTAGGTCAACTACAAAGAGGGAGATCACTAAAATCCTGTGGTCCCTGAAATGTCCTCCCTCCCAGCAACCATAGGAACAAGTCCTTAAAATGATTGGCCAAAGAGTTGCTTTGTGTTGCAATGGGTGCTACAGACCTGAAATGGTAAAAATGGAAGCCCCATATTCAGAAGCAGCTGCAATGAAATATGTTGACATTGATGAGATGCAAATTATTCATTTATTACATTTCTGTTTGTAATTACATACAGCACATTTACATTAGAGGCATAGCATTCTTGGAGAAAGATCCTTGCCGGCATTTTATTTTGCTACAGATCATATAGACTCAACTTTTTATAATAAACCAAGAATACTATATATTTATCTTCTCTACATTCAGCACAAGTGTTACTGGTGAAAATTAAAATGTCACAACTAATTTATACCCTTTCCATCCTACCAGTCTTACATCTAAATACCAACAGCCATCCTTCACGCTTCTCCTGTTAAATACAATTTATTAACACCCCAGTTAAACCAAGCATTTTTCAGATCCTGACATCATTAATCATTTTTAAACTTGCTGGGTTTGTTGTTCCTGCAGCATGACAGGCAGCAGAGACCCTTCACCTGTTTCTTGAATCTCCAGCAAATTGTATTTTAAGAACATTCACTGGGACTTTACAGCTTTGGCCATGTCAGACTCCATTTTTATAAATCCCCATTTCCATCCTTAAAAATTGCTTGCTGCAGCAGGCTGAGATCCTGCATATAACATTTTTGGGCCAGGAAATTGTTGGTCATATTACAAGCAATTAGGGTTGTGCAGCAGAATTAAACACAAGGATGTTGCAAGTCAAAAATAACAAGCACCAGGAATAGAGATTATACAGTAGAGCCCCGCTTCCCGGCACTTCGCTTCCTGGCGTTCTGCTAATGCGGTGGCTTTCGTTTTTCATTTTAAAGCCAATTTTTGCTCTTTTGCAACGTTTTGCGACGTTTCTGCATCATTTTCGCGCGACGGCCCCATTATAGTCTATGGGTTCTGCTTTACGACGATTTCCGCTTTACGGCGGGGGCCTGGTCCCTAACCCGCCATATAAGCAGGGCCCTACTGTAGCTATCTTAGAAATTATCAGCTGAAACTTCATTCCCCCAAATCACACGTTGCACTTCCTGTCCTCAACTCTTGGAGCCAGTTTAGGCATTACGCAGGCCATGGGGATGGGAGTCTCTAAATTTCCTATGCTTTTTTATTTAGAAAAGCAGACTGGATGGGTTGGCGCCATCAAACCATGAGCTTCCCCACCCATCATTCATGGCATTCATCAGAACATAGCAAGCTGCCTTATTGTGAGTGTAGCCATGAGGAGCATAAGAACAACCTGTTGGATCAGGTCAAAGGCCCATCTAGTCCACCATCCTGTTCTGACAAAAGCCAATCAGATGCCTATGAGAAGCCCGCAAGCAGGACCTGTGCGCAACAGAACTCTTTCCTTCCTGGGATTTCCAGCAACTGGTATTCAGAAGCATACTGCCTCCGACAGGGGGGGTAGAACATATATATCAGGGTTAGTAGCTATTGATAGCTTTCTCCTCCATGAATTCATCTAATCCCATTCTAAAGCCATCCAAGTTGGTGGACATCACTGCCTCTTGTGGAAACAAATTCCATTGTTTAAACGCTGTGTGAAGAAGTACTTTCTTTTGTCATTGCTGAATCCTCCAATATTCAGCTTCATTAGATGTTCACTTGTTCTAATGCAGCCTTTCCCAACTAGTGGGCCACCAGATGTTGTTGGAGAACAACTCCCATCAGCCTCAGCCAGCATTGCTAATGGTCAGGAAAGATGAGAATTGTGGTCCAACAACATCTGGTGGCCCACTAGTTGGGAAAGGCTGTTCTAATGTGATGAGAGAGGAAGAAAAGCATTTCTTTGTCCACTTTCTCCATACCATGCATTATTTTACACACTTCTCTTATGTCACCTCTTACTCCCCTTTTCTCTAAACTAAAAAGCCCCAAATGCTGTAACATAAGAGTTTGCTGGATCAGGCCAGTGGCCCATCTAGTCCATCACCCTGTTCACACAGTAGCCAATCAGATGCCTGTGGGAAGCCTTCAAGCAGGAGCTTAGTGCAAAGCGCACTCTCCGCTCCTGTGATTTCCAGCAACTGGTATTCAGAAGCATACTGCCTCTGAACCTTTCCTCATAGGTGATTCATCTAACATACAAACATAAGAAATGTCCTGCAGGATCACACCAAAGGACTGTCTAGTCCAGCATCTTTTTTTCACAGTGGCCAATGAGATGCCTATGGGAAGCTTGCAAACAAGACATGAGTGCAGTGCAACAGCACTCTAACTCAGAATTGTCTCCACTAACTGGAAGTAGCTTTCCAGGATTTGGAGCTGACAACCCCTGACTGCACTGTCCATTGTTCTGCATTTCCAAATATTTCCTTGCCAGTCTTCATCCATTTTAATTTGCATCCTGTCCATCTCTAGAGAACCCTCAGTAACACCTTAATAGCTTCACTCAAGAAGTAGGCCACTTCACTCAATTGTTGTGACAGAACTGAAGGAATTGAGTTGACATTTGGAGATATGGTGATTCATGAGTGCCCTAACATATACAAGGTCAAATGTATAGTTGAAAGCTTTGAAATGCATTTTGAGCTATAAGGTGTTGCGTCACAAACTTGGCATTTGTCAAGCATGCACGTCATTCACTAAAATCTTCAACATCATGGCAACAGTGTTCACAGGAGCTTATGTTGCCTTTTGGAATCTAGAGAGCAACTTAACATGCTCTCAGATCAGGGACATTTTGTACAACTGTTGTTTGCAGTGGGATATTCCTACCCTGTTTTTTTACCATAAAGTATTTCACAGGTCCCCCTGCAGGACAAGGTACACACAAGTGCTCTTCAACATTTTTACTAACGACTTCGATGAGGAACTACAGAGCATGCTTATGAAATTTGCAGATGATACAAAATTGGGGGGCACAGCTAATACCGTGGAAGACAGAAACAAAATTCAAAAGGATATTGATAGGCTGGAGCATTGGGCTGAAAACAACAGAATGAAATTCAACAGGGATAAATGCAAAGTTCTACTCCTAGGAAAAAGAAACCAAATGCAGTTATAAGATGGGGGATACTTGGCTCAGCAGTATGACATTTGAGAAGGAACTTGGAATTGTCATTGATCACAAGCTGAATATGAGCCAACAGTATGATGTGGCTGCAAAAAAGGCAAATGCTATTTTAGGCTGCATTAATAGAAGTATAGTTTCCAAATCGTGTGAAGTACTAGTTCCCCTCTATTCAGCACTGGTTAGGCCTCATCTTGAGTACTGTGTCCAGTTCTGGTCTCCGCGCATCTCCAACTCTAATAAAGTTTGTCAGTTTCACCATAAAAGCCCTTTCCCAAAAGTCAGTCTTGTCAGAATGCTGTTGATAAGCTACAGCTATGGCTACTGAAAGCCTCAGACCTGAACTTACAAGATCTGAACAGGGTGGTTCATGACAGATGCTCTTGGAGGTCACTGATTCATAGGGTCACCATAAGTCGTAATCGACTTGAAGGCACATAACAACAGCAACATGGCTAGTGAAGGAACAAGGGCTTGAAGATTAAAAGGGAGGAATCTTCAGTGCACAACAAAGAAAATCTATCACAAATGGACATGTGTGGAGAGAAGTAACACTTCAGAAGGTTCAAATACTATAAACATAGAAAGCCAGTGCTGGATTTTATTTATACTGAGTCATGTTTTAAAAGATTTTGTTCCAAGCAGGGATGTAGTCATCTGGAGTCTCAAGGGGGTCTTAGACCCCTTACTTTTTGGGGAGCAGGGTCCCAGCAGGGTCCCTATGTCTCTAGCATTCTATGAGCCAATCAGCATGAAAGGGAAGTGTGTTAGCCACTGAGAAGAGTATTCTAACATGCTTCCTTACTCTTTCCTGCTGATTGGAGGTGAGTCAGCCACTGAGAAGACCCTTCTCAGTAGCTTACACTGTCTCCTTTCATGCTTATTGGCTCCTAGAGATGTCTGTTGTTGTGGGAGAAGGCATTAATAAGGATCTCATTCTCATCCCCACAGCAAAAAAAGAAAAAAGAAGGAGGAGGTATGGCTGTGACTAACATGAAGGAACCCTGCACTTCTGAATGTGCCACTACACTACTGGTTTCAAGGCTACATAAGAACCCAGGATCCGGTTAAGGTCTCGTGATCATCCTTCCTTTGGACAACTGAAATTGCCTCTTTTCTGACCTTATCACTGCCCTGAGCAGGATAAATTTTCTCCTTGGACTTTAACTTCTTTGAAATCCATGTTCAAATGGTTTCTTTTTCAGGCCAATCCAATAAAGTTTTGTTTGTATTATGTATACTCTTTGCCTTGCTTCCTATAAAGAAGAAAAATATTTCAAATTCTCTGTTTTTGTTTTAGCCACATCTAACCCTGTTATATGAAGCAATAATCAGGTGGCCCTGTACTGTATGTATGTATAGTCCATATATATGAAGGGATGGATATTTGATTTAAAAACGCAAAACTGAGGGCTCCAAGGTATACACCATAGGCAATGGCCTGGTTTGGACATAAACCATGGTTGATTACACCAAGAACAAGCCTTGTACTTCTGTTGTAGTATATTAGATCAGTTTCCCATTACATTCTTCCAGGAAACTGGGAAGAGGCCATAGGTCAGTGGCAAAGCGCCTCCTTTGTTTGCAAAGGGTCCTAGGTTCAATGCCGGGCATCTCCAGGCAGGAATGGGGATATCTCCTGTTTGACACCCTAGACAGCCACTGCCAGTAATTGTAGACAATACTAGGCTAGATGCACTAATGGTCTCATTCAGTATTAGGCAGCATCCTTGGAAACTGTGTTTGATCTCCGTTTTCTAGCTAAGATATGAAACCAGGATCTAATCATATGGTAAACACAGGTCTTTGTTTCAGATGTAATCAGAAACCACAGTTTAACAAACCCCTGAAGTGTTCTTTTATGGCAGGGATGGGGAACCTGTGGTCCTCTAGATATTTTGGGTTAGCCATATCTAACCCTGTTGGACTACAACTCCCACTATCACTGGCCATGCTGACTGGGGCTGATGGGAGCTGGAGTTTAACAGCATCTAGAGGACCACAAGGTCTCCACCCCTTATTACAGAAGGGAAGAAGGAAGCGAACAAGTGACCATGCAGGCAGGATGCTTGTCCTCAGTGTATGACCAGAAGCCAATGCGGCATTTAAGCAACTATTCCAAGCCTGCCTCTCAGCTGCATCTCCTCACAGAGAGCACGTAATGCACTACTATGGATGAGAGCAGGGACAGAACCAACCTTCTTGCATGCAACTTCTCCTGTCATATTTCTTTATCAAGGGGACATGCTCCAGACACTGATTGGCACCTATAAAAAAATAAGCTCTTAGAGCTTTAACCCAATAGCAATATCAAATGTCCTCTGTCGCTATTTGTCAATGTCTATGTGAAATGTCCTGAGACCCTTTTTCCCCCTGTTACTCAATCTTAGCACAGCAAGGAAGCATTGGCAATTCCACACTTTCTGCTATGCATCCTTTTCACAAGGTATGTCTGCCTCTTTTTTTGTTAATGAAAAGTGTCCCAGGTCCTATTCAGAACAGCAAGTGCAGTCACCTTGCCTCCCTCACCCTTACAAGCCTCCCACCCAACCAGTGCCAAAACCTACGCCATTGCAGTGCCAACAGAGTACCAGCAAAAAAGGTGGGCACAGGGAGAGATCCAAAGCTCTCCCAAATCTTCAGCATGGAGCTTATGTACTGACGTCCCCTCCCATTGCACCCATGGGAGGGACATTTTGGAAAATACCATCCTGCCTCCCCAGAGAAGGGGGAAAACAGAGAAACAGCATCCCACCCGACCTTCCACTCTGCCTGCCTGCACAAGCTTATTCCACCGGGGATTCTGCCTCCCCACCCCCTTTGGGTTGCTCGGAAAGGGGCTGTTTACAAATAGTATACGACGACAGTCAACATTACATACATCTCTAAGAGCATAAAGCAGTGTTCATATGGTGCTGCAACAGAACATAGTTCATGTTAAAAAATTACAAAGGGAAGGTCGCTTGCGAAGACTGCATTTGACAACGAAGCATGGGCAACATCTGTAAGAGAGCAAGCAATTAAAATGAGTTACCATTAAGCAAGGACTGTCTCATATGGTGTTGCTTGTAACAAACTACGAGCCTTGTGTTGTCTGACACATACTCAGAGAAAAGGGAGTAGAACCCAGTCATTCACTTCTGCTGCTGAAGGCTAGACTCAGTCAGTTGGCAGGCTGTCCATCTTCCTCCTATGTGTGAAAACATGCAACACAAATATTAGCCAACAGCTAATGCCATTTGAAGCCATCTATTCTTTTTTTCCCAGCAAAGCGGATTTAGCTCTAGGGAGATTCCAGTTTTTAGTAGCTTTCAGTATTTTTGTGTATTCATATTTGTTGATAACACACCAAAAGATTTGCTTGCCATAGGACCTGACTGTAAGGAAATGAATGTCCTTTACACAGGACCACTTTATGCATGCATGCACTCTTTGTGGGGCTGCCCTTGACGCTAAAATGGAAGCTGCCGCTAGTGCAAAATGCAATGGCTCGACTGCTCACTGGAGCAGAATATCACCTTCATATTACATCAATGCTGAAAAAGTTCAGTGGCTGCCAATTATCTACTGGGCTAATTTCAAGGTGCTAGCGCTTGTGTACAAAGCCCTATACAGCTCAGGACCGGAATACCTCAAATATAATCTCACCCCCCTATATACCCTCCTGCATTCTGCAGGAGCGAGAATTCTGCAGTTACCATCCTATCAGGAGGTCCATTCTGCACAATGCTGGAAACAGGCCTTTAGTGGAGGCACACCTTGGCTTTGGAACTCCCTCTCATTATATATCAGAGAGGGCAACTTCTCTATTGTGTTTTTTGTAAACACAAACACTTCTCTACTATCACCTGATAAACACATCCCTCTTTCAACAAGCCTTCTAAATGGAGATCTTTATCCCAGTTGGTCACTGTATTGGATTTGAATTGATTTTATGCACATGCTGCTGCTGTTTTAAAATATATATTTTATATATATGATTGTTTTAACTCTGTGTGTGTGTGTGTGTGATCATTCTATGGGGGGAGGTGCCACCGTGCCAGGCATGAGCCCAGTGCTGGATTTAGACTTGGTGAGGCCCTAAGCTATATAAAGTTTGGAGGCCCTTTGTTAAAAAATTACACCAGATACACACACACACACACACACACATATATATATATATTCAGTTCACATAAAATTTTAAAAGCCCCCCAAAAAAATTCTGAAATTTTTTGAGGCCCCTGCGGATTGTGAGGCCCTAAGCTGTAGCTTGTTTAGCTTATGCCTAAATCCGGCACTGCATGAGCCAAGCAAGGAGGGTGGGCAGGCGGCCTGCCCAGCGAGGTGGGAGAGCAAGGCAGCCTGAGCGAGCCACGGAGGAACAGACAGGACAGCCCTCATCAACCATACTGCTCTGCTGTTGCTTCCCCCCCCACACACCTCACCAACAGCCTCAGCTGCGGAAGGCAAGGAGGAGGGAAGCAGTGGAAGAGCAGGATGGTTGCTGAGGCAATGCCCTGGCGGCTTCCCACTGTTCCTGTGTCACTCATCTCAGTTGGCCGCCTCCCTAAAGGGGAAGAGAGGAGGAAGCTTGGTGACCCATTTGGGGGGAGAAGAGGACACTTGGTGATTGATTTGGGGGAAGCTTTGTGTGTATATTAGGTTATATATGGTAAGTGTTAGTAAAGGGAGGGGGCGTGAGTGAGGTGGCATGCTGGTGAATGCTGTGTGTGATTGGCTGAGAAAATGGGGAATAGTTGGTTTATATTTAAATAAATGACAGTTGACAGATAGGGACAGGCTTGAGAGGGTTAAGGCTGGAAACTGGGAGAGCGTGGGCTGGAAGGGTGAGTAGTAGTGGGTAGTGAAGCAGGATTACACCTATAGCATTTAAGGAACTTAGTGTACTTTATATGAACTGAAGACCAACAATCTACAACCACATGCTTGAGAATGGATTTAAAAGTATTCTTGTTTATTCATATCGTCTGTTAAATCAAACTGTTTGGTTTAGAACGAGCCTGATTCTTGGCCAGCTATTACAGAGAGGACAAGTGTTGGCAAAACATAAACAAAGGTGGAAACAGTATCAGATGGTGGAAGCGAGTTTACAGAGAGATACAGGATCAGGATCAGGGAGCAGCCCATCGCTGTGATCTTTTAAAGGCCTAAAGATACCGGGGTGGGTGTGGGGGTTGAGGCTTGCCTGTATACCTGAATGTTTATAGCAAAGGCTGAGGGGAATAAGGCAAAGTCCCTAAAGGCAGCATTGCTGTAGAGTGACTGGTAAAAACGTGTCTCTCTCTGTTAAAGGCAGAGCAATAGCAGATGGGAGTATGAGAGCGACCTGTTTGGGAGTCTGTGTCTGTGTTTAGGAGTCCGAAGGGGAGGGAAGTCCCTCGTGTGTGTGTGAATGAGTGAGTGCTGCTTTCTGGTTTATATATGCTTTCATTATATTGTAAATCATTTTGGGATGCCTCATGGGAAGAAATTCTTAAATGAAATAACAGTAATAACAATAATAAATCCTTTGAAAGCGTGTACATCTGCCTTTCAAGGTAAAAAGTTCCTTCCAAGGCAGCAGACATAAAAGTATACAATTCAGGAATATAATTTCAGTAACATAACTTAGTACATAAGGCTTACTATTATTTTGTTTCCTTATATACATTAAGATATCAAAATGCATAGAATGGCCAAGATCTTGTCGTCAGTTTAATTATAGACCTTTCACCTGTCCATTTCAGAGTGATAGCTCAATGGTACATTATAAATCACTCTTACTTGGACAAATAAAAGTACTGGTTATATACACTTAGATGCTTTTTCTCCAGGGTGCTTTTTAAAAACATTTTTGCCAAGGTTACCTTCTGACTGAAGCTCTCCCCACATTCCATGTCTTAAATTGTCTTTTGCCAGTGTGGATTCTCTCATGTGTCATAAGATTTCCCTTCTGACTGAAGCTTTCTCACACTTGGAGAAGTTGAACAGCTTCCCTCCAGTGTGAATTCTCTCACGTGCCTTGAGCTCCTTTGTTCCCAGCATAAAAGAGCAGTCGACTAGTTTAATGCTGCGAATAATGGAGCATATATACAATATAAGGGAAATGAATGCTTGAAACACCTTCTCACTGCTCTGCTCCCAGTCATCCCCCCCCCCAAAAAATCCGCTTTTCCTAGCAGAAGTGGCTATCTGTTTTTTCTTACATATACTAACATGGAATGTGCAGCTCCCCTTTTAGTGTTATACTCTCAGCATATAGTCTCCTAACTCATTCCCAATCACAGTGTTTCAGCAACATGAAGAAGCATCCTAGTGGCATCCTGAGAGATGGGCCAATGTGCTCTCACTACTTTGTAGCACTCCAGTGCTGTAAAACTCCTGCGCTGAGCTGAACATGGCTGTAAACTGAGCTTTTTGTATCCAGAAGAGCAAATGCAATCAGAGCATTTCAGTGAATCCAACAGCTACATTTTGTAATAGATAGATAGATAGATAGTCAATCCTTTAAACTATGGTTTACAATTTAGTTCCTGGCTCCTGAACCTCAAGGACGACCTTAATCTCAAATAAGACACTGGAGAAGGATCTATGTTGTGCTGCTTGCTGTATACTACTAATTCACTCATGGGTAAAAAACCCCAGTTGCGGTTTAAGAATGTACCTATAGCCAACAGATATTTCTATTAAATGTTTAAAAGTAGGGGAAATGGGCAGCTATAGTGAATGCACCAGGGGAGCAGGAGATCTGACTTCCTCTCTGAGATACAGTAGTGACATACAAAGTTGTCAAATAGCAAACACAGTTTGGGTTGGTCTTTCACAGTCCAATCCACTTCCTGTGTAGCTTGAACGAATTTGGTACCATGTACCTCTGAGCATATGGTGAGTGGTGGCAACACCTGCAATCAGCCCAAATAACAGAAACAAGACATATGCTGTGCTGATCTTGTTTTAGCAGGGAGGAAGCTACAATATTAAGGGCTCACCCACATGGTGATTTAGCATGTGTCTGGTGCCACTTGCATCCCCTTGTAATTCACTTCCACCACTTGGTGGAGTGTGTTCTTTTCTCAACAGCTTTACAATGAGGAAGGGGAAGTGAGACCCCACCCTTTGGCCTCCTTCCCCAAGTCCCAGCCCAGGTGCTGGTATCTATGTGTTCTGCATGATGCCTAAAAAGGGAGACTATGCATGTAGGACAGCCTTCCCCAACCTGGTGCCCTCCAAATGTTTTGAACTACAGTTCCCATCACCCTTGACCATTGGTCCACATTCCCGTATCAGTTTGTAATTTTTTAAAAATCTTGACAATTTGCCAGCATTTTATTTTGAATTATGCCTAATATACAAATTTTGCAAGCAATTTCCCCCAATATAGTGCATGCTTGTATGCTTTTCCCCACTGATATATGCATTTTATGCACATTTCCCCCTAATATATGCACTTTTGTACACATTTTAGTCACAAGCAATCTAAAATCTTTTTGACACTTGGACGTACATAGAGGTTGGGTGTTTGATCAGTCCATCTGCATTTGCCAAGAGATATACCTATTATTTCATTATTTTCCTCGCAACCATTTTTCCACCTGTGCTGAGGATACGCTCTCTCCCCTCTTCCCTCCCCTCTACTAATTAATATTAGCAACTATGGTAGATGAAATATTACTATATTAAAATAATATATAAAGATACTTTCCAAGGAGCAATCATTCGCAGTCATATTTGTTATCAAAATGCTGACAACTTTAATATCAAGATTTTAATATCCTGAGGGATAATGAAATGTCTATCTGACATTCTGGTCTCTACAATATAACAACTGGATATTGCCTCTGAGTTAGGGAATGGAATAATATTTTAAACACACTGCTTCGTGAAAGACAGACAACAGTGCTTTCCTATCAGGAGTGCTCTTCAGATATAAGTTCTGAAGTTACAATGTGACGTAGCTCTCTGAACAATTAGCTAGAGCTGTTGAAACTTTAGATCTTTACATCTGGGCTGACATGCTGCAGTTGGGCAGTTCCTGTACTGATGTAACTGTCTACTATGGGCAATCTGCCTTGTATATTGTCGGGGTGCTCACACTAGTACTGAGAACCTCAGCTTGCAGAGGCTAGTGCTCAATAGTTTATCCTAGCCAACCCACTCAATATGGAAGTCCCCTGAAGCCAAACTACCAGGGAGCTTGGCCCAGGTTCAGTGGGGGGAGCCAGAAGCTGTCAGGAATGACTCAAGGGGAGACAGCTGATCCTGCCTAGGGATGCTGCACCACTGCCCCAGTGATGAACGTGATACAGTGGATGGCAGTGTCCCCAAACAGGTCTAGCAACGGGATGGGGCTATGAAGGGATGGGCCCAGTCAATCTTCTTCAAAAAGCTCTTCTGCTTTTCACAAGCAGAGAGAACAGCATCAGTCACACCATCCATCAAAGAGAGTTCTCCTGCCCTTCCAAATGTGGCCAACTTGTGGACTCTGCCTGCGGAGAACTCCAGACATATCACACTGTCAGGTCCATCCTGGCCAGGTACTTCCCAGCCTTTGGAGTCTGCACACTGGCAGATTCTCTTCATCTCCATTGAACAGCATCCAGCCTGTTCAACAAGTTCCAGCAGCACAAAAAGAAACAGAACTGAGCCAGGAAAAGCACACAATTAATCAAAAGCCTTTTCAGAAATCCAGGTTCATGCATTCCTTTAGTCTGTTTCCCCCCTCCCCACTCCTGACAGATTGCCTGCTCCAGTATGAGCCTATCCAGGTGTACAGGTGAGGCTCTCCTCTGCGTTCCACTGGGGCAAAGGTGTTTTGGGCAGAAGTACAAGAAAGGCTCTTTGGAAGGGCTCTGTGAGCCTTTCCATATGCTCAGCCTTGGTAAATAAAACCATATACCACTAAAACACCCCAAAATAACTTCCATTGATTTTCATTCCAAAGAAACCAAACCCAAAGCATGCCCTGAGACCCCTGAAACCTCTTGCCACTGGGAGATTCAGGGTAAATGGAACAGTTGTTTTAAAAGAAAGATAATTCATTGCATCCCAATACAAGAGTGCAGGACGGGAGGGGCTGTGGAGGAGCTGGGACTAATCTAGAAGAGCTGGCTGTGGCTGCGGCTGCCTTTTCTTTCAGTCTGTTGTGCTAATAAGCCTTTACTTGTTAGATCTTCCTGCATTTGGAATCACTGATGACTAAACAGTGCAAAGTACTAGGAGTGGGGTGTCATAAAGAGGAAAATCTGAATTGAAACATCAATGGACCATGTGCACATTCCTGGAGATGTGAAGCTAGTAACGTAAGGACATGCTGGATCATATCTAGCTGTCTAAACTGATGCATGTTAGGGAATAATAATAATAATTATTATTATTTCACATATGCGCTCATAGGGTCTGTGCTAGCAATGGATAGCTCAATGAAGATGTCGACCCAGTGTGAAAAAGGCAAATTCCATGTTAGGTATCATTAGGAACTGAAAATAAAACTGCTGCTATCATAAAGCCCTTATACAAACCTTTAATAAAAATGTTGAAGAGCACTGGGCTCAGGACTAAGCCCTGCAGTATCCCGCTCTTTAACATTGTTATTAATGACTTGGATGAGAAGGTGCATTATCAAATTTGCAGATCGTACAGAATTGGTAAGGATAGCTAATGCCCTGGAAGAAAGAAATTCAAAGTGATTTTGATAGGGTGGAGCGTTGGGCTGAACAAAACATAATGAAATTTAACAAGAGTAAGTGCAATGTTCTACATCTAGGAAAAAGAAATCCAATACATAGTTATAAGATGGAGGGTACTTGGCTCAGCAATACCACATTCGAGAAGGATCTAGGAATTGTTGTGGATCACAAGCTGAATATAAGCCAACAGCTGATGTGGCTGCAAAAAAGGAAAATGCTATTTTAGGCTGCATTAACAGAAGTATAGTTTCCAAAACACATGAAGTACTAGTTCCCCTCTATTCGGCACTGGTTAGGCCTCATCTTGAGTCCTGCATCCAGTTCTGGACACCACACTTTAAGAAGGATGCAGACAAACTGGTTCAGAGGAGGGCAACAAGGATGATGAAGGGACTGGAAACAAAGTTGTATGAGAAGAGACTGAAAGAACTAGGCATATTTAGCCTTGAGAATGGAAGACTGAGGAGAGATATGATAGCACCCTTCAAGTACTTGAAAGGATGTCACACAGAGGAGGGCCAGGATCTCTTCTTGAACGTCCCAGAGTGCAGGGCATGCAATAAGGGGCTCAGGTTACAGGAGCCAGATTTCAGCTGACAACATCAGGAAAAACGTCCTAACTGTTAGAGTGGTATGACAATGGAACCAATTACCTAGGGAGGTGGTGGGCTCTCCAGTACTGGAGGCTTTCAAGAGGCAGCTGGACTGCCACCTGTTGGGAATGGATTAACTGGGAATCTTGCATTGAGCAAGGGGTTGGACTCAATGACCTCTATTATTCTATTCCTATGATCTATAGTGTGGCTGCATTTGGAATACTATGTATACAGTTCTGATTACCTCATCTCACAAAGGATATTGGAGAATTGGAAAAGGTTCAGAAAAGAGCAACCAGAATGATCAAGTGGATGGAGCGACTCGTCTGTGAGGGATGGTCAAAGCATTTGGGGCTGTTTAGATTAGAGAAAGGGCGAGTACGAGGTGACATGGTAGAAGTGAATAAGTGAATAAAATAATGCATGACATGGAGAAAGTGGATAGAGAAAAGTGTTTCTCTCTCATAACACTCGTGGACATCCAATGAAGCTGAATGTTGGAAGATTCAGGACAGTCAAAAGAAAAAATACTTCTTTATGCAGCACAAAGTTAAACTGTGATGGCCACCGGCTTGGATGGCTAATACTCTTTTAAAACAAATATATGGAGGACAAGGTTATCAGTGGCTACTAGCCATGATGGCTATGCTCTGATCCCATAGGCGGAGGCAGCATACTTCTGAATATCAGTTGCTGGAAAATGCAGGAGGAGAGAGTACTCTTGTGCTGAACTCCTGATTGTGGGCTTCCCATGGGCATCTGGTTGGTGACTATGAGAACAGGATGCTGAACTAGATGGGCCATCGTCCTGATCCAGCAGGCTTTTCTTATATTCTTGCCCAGCCTCCTGTTTCTCTCAGTGGCCAGTCAGATGCCTAGGGAAGGCTGGGATATGACAGCAAGAGTCCACTCCTGCTGTTGCTCCCCCAAAACAGGTATTCAGAGCCACACTGCCCCGATCCATGATTTAGCATACAAACATCATGACTTGCAGCCTTTGATGGCCTTATCCTCCATGAATTTGTCTAACCCCCCTTTTAAATGCTTACATAGAAAGGTGCCTTATACTGAGTCAGAACACTGCTCCATCTCACCCAGTACTGTTGGCACTGACTAGCAGCAGCTCTCCAAGGTTTTCGGCAGGGGCCTCTCTCAGTTCTATTTGGAAAGGCTGAACCTGAGGCGTTTTGCATGCAATGTATATGTTCTACCACTAGGCTGTGGCCCTTCTAAGTTGGTGGCCATCACCACATCTGGTAGCAAATTCTATCATGCTAGAAGAGTGATGCAGGAATCAAAAAGGATGACTTCTTCAGAGAAAGGTGATCCACAGAAGGAGCTATAATAGTAAAGCAGATATGAAAAAAGTTGACTACCAATTGTGGATCTTCTTTCTCTAGAGTAGCCCTCTTTTTTGAATGATGGAGGTCAGGAGACCCTGACTGTGTACAATAGTTTGCAGCATTGGGGAAAACGAGTGCAGATCTATGGCAGGGCAATTAAAGGAAGCAAAATTAGCCGAGGAGAGCAGTTTTTCCAGAGAAGTCACAATTTCCTGGGCAATGTTCTGCGGTGAGAACTGGAAATTGCTGGCAAAGCAGAAGTCTCCAGAAGTCAGACAGCTGAGTTCTGGTTAACATCTGTCTGAGAGAAAGGTTATTGGAGAAAAAGAAAGAAAATAGCTTCATTTCCCATCCTCATGCATAATCAGCAGTGTACAGTCTAATCTTATATGGCTTAAAACATCAAGGTGTGTATGTTTTATTGGGGGGATAACTCCTACCTTATTGCCTTTGCTAATTGGCACTCTTGGAAATGTGTGAGATCTTGGGATGAGCAGGAATTCTGATACCGTTTGCATTTCAAACAATGTATCAGATTCGCACTTCTGCAACAATATGAGAACCAAAACACAGCCATCCTTTGAAATTCACACTTATTTGAATTTTGCAATGCAGTATGCCAACCAGTTTACAAAAATGCATGTATTAGGGGAAAGCGTGCCTAAAAATGAATATATGAGTGAAAATAGCATGCAAAAATGCATTATATGACAATAAACAGCTTGCAAAAATGTGTACATTAGTCAAAACTCCCTACAGAAATGTGTGTATTAGGAGAAATTCACACTAAAATGCTGGAGAATTTTCATGAGGTTTTTTAAAAAAATTGCAAATCACTGCAGAAATGTGGAGAACTGAATTTAAGTCTGGAAAAATGAGAACCAAAACTGAAATTGGCAGATCTTTCCATTCCTAGTGAGATCAGTACAGACTCAAGTGGGGAAAGGGGAGGGACACTTCCATAAACAAACTCTAAGTCAGGGCAGAGGAAACTGAACACCAAAAGTGGTGAAAGCAAAAACAGTAATGGATGTGGTGCAGGGATGATGAATGGAAAGTGATATTCTAGTGGACATGGCAGCAAAAGAAAACCATCAAACAGCTTTGAAGGCCAAGCTGGAGAGCCAGTGTGAAGTGTGGAGCTGCTGTCATGTAAAAGTGATGGCAGAGGTGACCACCGGCCTGTACCTTGAAGAACATTTCCAGGGAAGAAGGCAGAATATGAGATGGTTTCAATGAGCCATGCTAACAGCCAAACTAATTGTCCTTCAGCATTGGAAAGCTTGGACCACACCAAGTGCAGAAAAGCAGCCCATGAGAAAATTCTGCTCTATAAATAACACAAAAAGTCCAAGAGATTTGGGATGCATTTTACCATGTAAAACCAACTTGAAGTGGGAGGTACAATGCAATGCAGGGGCAGAAGCTTCTCCAGCTCAATGGTGGTTAATCTAGGACCCCAGCAGAATACTGACATGCATTGATCTGAACCCTTATCTGAGCATAGGAACCTGATCCTTGCATAACTTGTCAAACAAATGAACATCAGGAATGAAAATGTATGTAAAGAAAAAGCAAAAGGAGGTAAGTGAGATGGGAGGGGTGTGTGGGAGGGAATAAAGGATTGTACTGTTTTATTGTAATAATGTGAAAACCCTAATAAACTATACATTAAAAAAAAGAATATGAGACTATAGCAAACTCTTGTGGCCGTGGGTGGAATTTGAATATCGTTATGGTTGCAGTGCAGGAAGCCAAGGTTCCTCTTCCTCAGCGAGAGCAGCCCAACTTGTACCTGCTGTTCATGGTTCCTTCAGCTGTTCCAGAGGATTGAATCAGTAGTGCCACTTCTTCTGGATCCAAAGCTGGAACAGAGTTCACATCACAGGACACGATGTCTGGATTCTGTCCCTCCCTCTCTATGCACTTTGTGCCAAGAATTTTTCTTTGTGTTACATATTTACAGCTGTGCTGAAAATGTCTCCTGTTTTTTGTTTGTTACCACAACAATTAATGAGAAAAGACATTGCATGCAAGACTGGTAAAAGGGGAGAGAAAATCAGTGAAATTGTCATGGGTGGCGTGCAAGGTTTTGTCACATTTAGTGTCCAATGGGTGGTGTGTGGGTTGTTGTTTTTTTATCATCTCAGCAGTGGTCTGCACCATGCAGCCTTTGTAGGTGTCTGCACCTCAGTTTAAGCCTAGGGGGAAATATCATGAGGTAATTCCTCCTGTGGTGCTTTTTCTGATCAGGAAATCCAGGCAGCCAGGGAGGCTCAGAGTGCTGGATGAATGTTTGCTAGAAAGGAAAACATCCACACACAAAACACCCTCACCCAACTCACAACGATAAGGTAAGGACAAATCCTAGACCTCAACGCTGTGCTCTGTGGAGGGTGTGAATTATAAATGGCTAGTTTGTTTTCTGACATATATTTATTTATTATTCAATTTATATCCCACCTTCCTCCCAGAAGGAGCCCAGAAACTTGTCATATAGTGAAATATGTCATATAGTGGCAAGTGATGGCAAATATCAGGAGCTTGAGCCTTACCGTAGAGAGTTGAGCAGACAGTTGGTCTTACCCCTTATATATCCAACCAGTCACTGGGCTCTACAGGAGAGAACCTCCTGCAGATACCGTCTTATCAGGACATCTGTTCCATATGATATAGAAAACGGGCTTTAGTGTGGTGGCACCTACACTTTGGAATTCCCTTCTGTTATGTATTAGACTTTGCCCCATCCCTGCTGTCTTTTCAGCCCCCACTGAAGACTTTCCTCTTTCTACAAGCCTTTTAAGAAGAGATATTTATTCCAATTTGCATCTGAATTGGGGAAACTGTTTTTATATGAGAATTGCTCTTAAATGTTTGCATTGTTTTTTATATATGGGATTGTTTTATATATGGGACTGTTTTGAATTGTTTTATGTTTCTTGTTTTGTGGATGGGATTGTTTTACTTGTTTTATAATTGTCTATTTTATTGTGCAACCCACCATGGGATCTTATGGTAAAAGGCAGGTAAGAAATCTCATAAATAAATACAAGTAGTATTCAAGGTTCAGGGGTGTCCCCATCACATGCTCAGTCTTCTCCCTCTGACATCTGTGTCACTGCTGCCTGTCACACCCACACCCACCCCAGTCTCCTACTATTTGGCACAGTCCTAATATCCACCATTTTAGGATTGGTGTATACATTATACAGATGTACTTAAAATTAAAAGGCTCGGCCATTTTTTTAAAAAGTTATTGATTTGTATGATTTTATCCCATGTTTTGGAGAATATCCTCACAAACTAGCAGGCATAAATAGATAAACTAAACAATGTATAATGGCAATAATAAAAAAAAACAATTTAACATTTAAAAACATCTCATAATCTTAAAACAGCCAGCACCTAAAAATAAGTCAACCCAGTGTTATCATGAAGCACAATATCATCAGAATAAAAACAGCACCACCATTTCTACCAACAACTTGAAAAGCAGCAGAAAAGAAGTGTACCTTTAAGGCCCACTTTAAAGCTTTGTACGGATGGGGCTTGTCTGAACTCATTTAGAACGGAGTTCTACAAATGTGGGGCCACTGCAGAAAAAGCCCTCTCCTGTGTGCTCATCAACCTAATTGTGTTCACAGGTAGGACTGGTGAATCTGTCAGTTTCGGTTTCTCCCAATTTATCATTTTTCAAATCTTACATTCAGTTCTCCACAATTCTGCATCACTTTGCAATTATTTTTAAAAGTCTACATGAAAATTCATCAGCGGTTTTCTCCTAATATACATGTTTTTATGCAATTTTGCCTAATATAAACATTTTTGCAAAGCAAGTTTTCCTAACATGATGCATCTTTAAATGTTATTTTCACAAATACACACATTTTTATACATGCTTTGGTATATGCATTTTTGTACACATTACTTGGATGGAGAACTGCATTTCAAAATTCAGAGAAGCGCAAATTGCAAAGGATGGTGGTGTTTCACTTCATGTATTGTTTCAGAAACTGAATTAGGTATGTCCACCTTTAAATGCAAACTGAATTGAATTTCTTCCCCAGCCCTAGTTCATAGATCAGGACACAAGCAGGGCGTCAGAAGAAGATCATAAGGTACAAATGAAGGCAATCCTTCAAGTAATCCAGTCCCAGACTGGGTTTGTATACATAAACATTTTAATTTCAGAGTGCCTTCGTGTGCCAAACTTGAGTCTTACACAAAGTCCCATGTGCAGTCTTATAATATTGTGTGTGCATCCATTATTTCAAATATAAGAGAGAACCAAGTATGTTATGTATTTAGCATCAATTTTATAGAACAGATTCTGCCCATGGTACTTGCTCCCACAACAGGATAATGAAGTTGGTTTCCAGATACAGCAAGGATGGGTGGGAGATAGAAGATCTGCTTTGACTTGTGTGATAAATATGCAGTAAATTAGTTTATACATTTGTGGAACAATCTAGTCAACAAAGCTGAGACTTGCACCCATTGCTTGAGATCCTACATCAGGGATTAAAATGTTAAAAAGTCTGCATGTTGGGTGTCCAATTAAGCGGCATGTTTACCATAACATCTCACTCCTCATCCATCTCTAATGAAGGCATGAGCCAGTTCTAAAAATATGCAATCATTTACATTTCAGAAGTAAAACCTGATAAAAAAAATTGTGGTGCTTTCAATATCTCCTACTCCGTTATTCAGTCCTCAAAGGTGGCCAGCAAGGGGGGAATGTGTTTGAGACTTGGCATATGCTATGTTAATGTTGTAGTTCCTCTAATGTATTTAAAGGCATGTACTTTCTAAAGTAAGTGGTCACTGATTCACTGAAAGACAAATAAATTATTCATGAGCACATGGGATTTATTTTTCTCAGGTATAAATAAATAAATAAATAAATAAATAAATAAACCTCATTATGTAAAATTGGAAGCTGTTTTCTCTTACTTCCCTCAATACATTTTTTTAACTGATCACAGCAGCAGATGGCCTAAGGGACCGGTGCAAATCAAGATTGCTAGTTTGTAAGGTTAGCTTGTACTTGTCAGGGATAGGAGAGGGAGGACAGTAATAGACTTTTCTAGTTTGTTTTCAGACTTGCAAAACACAGAGAACAAAGAAAGTTTACAACATTTGGAGCTTTAGAGAAAAGTAAGGAGGGATATGATAGAGGCGTATAAAATTTGGAATTCGCTTCCCTTAAATATTAGACAGGCACCATCTCTGTTATCTTTTCAGAGCCTATTAAAGACCTTCCTCTTTCAACAAGCCTTTTAAGTGGAGACTCTATCCCAGTCTGTGTCTGTGCTGGAATCACTTTTTAAGATCTTTTGAAAGCTTTTTTTTAAATATGTTTTTAAAGATGTTTTGTTTTAATATGTTTTAAAGAGTTTTAAGATTTTGTTTGCTGCACTTGGCTCCTTCTGGGAAGAAGGGCAGGATATAAATTTAATAAATAAATAATAATAAACAAAATTAGCTGTAGTGTGAAGAAAGTGGATATAGAGACATTTTCCTTCCTCTTTATTGGATCCTGGGGTCTCCCCAAAAAAGTGAATGATGGAAAATTCTGGACGGACAAAAGAAAATCTTTCTTCATATAGCCGTTAACAAAATAATGGCTTCCATGGCTAACAACTGAGATAGGAAACCTGTGGCCCTCCCAGGTGTTGGCTGCACAGGCTTCATGGGAGTTGGAGTCCAACAATATCTGGAGGGCCACAGGTTTCCCAACCTTGACTTAGAAGGTATTAGGAGGACACTCCATAGACCAGGGAAGGAGAACCTGAGACTCTCCAAATGTTGCTGGACTACAAATCCCACCATCCTTGACAACTGGCCGCCATCTGAGCTAAAAGCTAACACTGAAATGGTTGAAATCTCAACAGGACAGGAATATCACATAAGATTTAAATGCCAGTGTAAGGGATAGTATTTTAATTAAGGGAGAACATCTTGTATTCCAGTGAATGTTGCATGCAGAAAGGCAACATTACAAATATATATTAATGCATGAATATTATGACCATAGTTTATGCTGGGCTGTACCATTTCAAACTGCAGATGGAAGATTGCATGCTTACTTTTTTATTTAAAAAAGCAATCACATTAAGTACAAGAGTTATTCTAGGTTAGCTGCCTTGCTGGTTTTAGGAGCTAGGAGAAAGTATTAATATTGCAATGTCATTGGCATTAGACTAAATGGGCTTTTGAGGTTTCAATCCTGTTATTTTATAGCTGTAAGATAGGATTCTGCAGAACAAGGAGACTACTAAAATGATCAAACTAGTTTATTTCTTAAGTAAATAGCCCTATCCAGATCTGTCAAGTATCTGCTTTGTTATGTAAGCTTGGATAAAAGTGTTACTGTAGAAGCTTAACAGCTGGAGACACGTCTGGAAAGTGAGCTGAAAGGGGCATGCCTTTTCTTCCCCCTTCCCCTGGCTAGAGGTGATGTTATCAAAGTATTTGTGTCTGCAGCCTGCATACTGTATATGTGTAAATACATACACGTGCCATTAATCTCTAGTGAGCATTGTTGCAAGAAAATGCCATCAGTCCCCAGTGATCTTCAGGGGGGGCGGGATAATCCAAGCTATGTGCCAGGACCTCTGAAACTTCTCACTGCTCAGAGATTGGGGTGTGCATAACAGTATGCAGCACTCATCTCATTTGGAGTTCTATTCTGGTCATTACAATGTCCAAAAATGTTGACAAATTGAAAGATCTTGAGCTGTGAGGAGAAGAGTCTACAAGGAAAAGAGGACACATGAAGCAGCAAGGGCCTCATCACATCTAGTCTTGGGTAGGACTTTTCCCATCTTATGCTACTGGATGAGTATTTTAGGTATTTTTACTGTACATTGTTTAAAATTTTCTGAGTTTTAATTGTTTTTGTTTTCTCTTTATAAGTTGCTTTGAGACTTTTTAAAATCAAGCAACTAACAAATATAAATTATTCATCCTCAGATGGCAAATATGCCCCCCTCCTCTCAGACACATCCCCAGCCTCCATCAAAAGGCAGAGCTAGGGCTTCCAGATTGCCTATTTATTGAACATTCATACTGATCTGTTTTCCCCACAAAAGTGGCACAGAGGTGATGTTACTGTTTATTGAACATTTAGACACCTGATATTATCATTATCCCACACTTTCCAGTGCATTTACCCATAACTTTTCTTACCACAAAAATTCTCTCTCTGTGTGTGTGGGTAGGTGGATGGGTGCACAAGAGCACCAAATCCACTTTAATTGTGCAGCCTAAATTTGCAGGTGTACAACTGAATCAGTCTGGAAGTGGTCCCCACTAGGGATGGGGAGAAAATTCAATTCAGTTTGCATTTGAAGCTGAATTTATCACTAGTGAAAATTGCAGACAAAAATATGTTGATTAGGAGAAATTTGCACTTAAATTGTGAAGAATATTCATGAGGACTTTTTTTAAAAAAATCACAGATTGTTGGAGAAACCTGGAGAACTGAATTTAAGACTGGAAAAATGAGAGAAATGAAACTGACAGATTCTTCCATCCCTGGTCCCTGCCTTTTGAAGGTGCCAAATGGAATTCTGCATCCAGACTGGCTGTGTTGGCAGAGACCTGCTTCTCCATTTGCTAAATTGAGGCAAATGAGCATATTATAGCAAACAAGAATAGGGATTTTTCATCTTTTCTGTTAGCCTAATTGTCACAATTGCTGGGCACTGCACAACGAAACAAGCTGTCTGAAGCAGATGCAGGATCTCCTTGCTTTGAAAATGTCAAAAGTCAATTAAAATTGTAAGTTATCCTGAAAGTAAATTGGGTTACCTTATTCATACTAAAGCCACATTAGGGCAATAGTTATGAGGACCAACTGAAATCAATGTTTCAAAATAGTGAGCAGTTCTCTAAACCTCTTCTGCAGGCTAGATGTTAAAAGAAAATACAAAAGGGAGCGTAGGAGTGAGACAACAAACAGGCCATGATACGGAGATCCCAATATTTGAAATATGTAACTGTAAGAGACTTAAGATGGAGTGAAAGGAGTGTTTGGGCTTCAACATCATGTCCAGTTGTTGCTCTCCCTCCTCTTCTTCCTGCTGCTTTACTTAACATGTAGCCTGAAGAAGAATTTCAGAGAACTCAAAAGCTTGCTCACTCTTTCCTGACATTTCACTTGGGCATAACAAGGGTATTGTCTCACTGTGGCTTTTGGATTTTATTTTATTTTATAATGGATCTAGGGTGGCCAAATGCAAAGAGAGTAACTGGGCTCCTGCACCTTTAACAGTAGTGTGCAGAGGGTTCTTTCATGCTGACTGGCTCCAATCAGCACAAAAGGAGCTGAGTCAGCCACTGAAAAGACTCTTCTCAGTAGCTAAGACACAGCCTCCCCTTTCTTGTTTATTGGCTCCTAGGGGCAATCTGTTGTGGTGGAGTGTGGACTTGCAAGATGACAGGAAGAGCAAGGGAGATGAAGGAAACCAGAAAGGAGGCGTAATTGTGAGGGGGACTATCACGAAGGAACCCTGCACTTCTGAATTTGCCACTAAACTACTGGTTGTGTGGAACAGGGTATTTCAGCAGGTGTAGCTTCAGTTACATTGGATGAAATTCTCTCTTCTACACAAATATTAAAAGGTGCAGGAGCCCTGTATTTGTTTGCAACATCTGGGCACCCTACAAACAACCCAGCTACCCATGATTTCAGTATTACCTGTCTTTTCCAACTCTACAACTTGAAGAATGACCTTAAAAGCCTGGGGACTCTTTGTCCTGTCTCCAAATCTCTAATTAAAGTCCTACTGGTTCACTGGGTGCAAAACATTTGGTGTTTGCCTTGCATCAGCAAATGGAATCATTGTTATGTGAGTAGTCTTGGTATGTGAGTACTGTAATGAATTAAGAAAAGGTTTCTGTTCCAAGCAGTTTTGAATGCAAAACAGCTTGCTCAGAGTGACGAGCAGTCTGGCAGGTTAGCTTCATAGCAAATGAAAGGCTTACCTAATGCATGCAAAAGAAATAAAAGCCAGCAAGTTTTAGTCAAAATAGAATGAAATATTTTAAATTTCTCTTGGTGCAAGATGCTGGAAGGAAATAAATGGTGCAGAGAGGAAAAAAATTGACGCACTGCTTCATGGTGTCTTACTGTGCTGCTTTTTGGAATGATTTTTCTCTTTTACTTGCAAAGGGTTAGGTTTAAGGCAGGAGGTTGCATAACAGTGCCGGCTTCTGTCCAAATTGACAATCTGTGGGGCTTTACTTTCGGATGTTCATTCCCTTCATCTGTGACCTTTCTTTTTCTTCATTACATCCATTCTCAATTTGAGGTGCTGCAGGGAAACCCAATAGCAGTGTGATAGTTTCAAATAACATCCAGTAAGCAAACCGCAACTGGGGCAAAGAAAGGACTCAAAACAAAGCCCTGGCAAAGCACTTTGCGTTCATTTCTCCAAAGGAGAGCAGAATGTGAGATCAGAATGTGACCATAACTGTAAGGCATGGCCTATTCTTCCCCACCTACCATTTATCCCATGCTGTGTCCCACGACTGTTGCACGGCAACCATCTGTTTGGTGCTAAACCCTTTCAAAAGCCCAGAGCCAGTGCAGTATAGTGGTTAAGAGTGTTGGCCTAGGACCTGGGAGACCAGGGTTGAAATCCCACACAACCATGAAACTCACTGTGTGATTTTGGCCCAGTCATAATCTCTCAGCCTAACCTACCTCACAGAGCTGTTGTGATGGGAGTTGTAGTCCAAAATGTTCAGAGGACCCCAGGGTGGCAAAGGTTGGTCAGACAGATTATTTTAAAGCCACTTGACACATCTTGTGAATTACCACATCTTGTGACAGGAAATAAATTAAATCACAGCAAATAAATTAAATTAGTGCACTATGAGGAGCTTTCTCATTGATTGCCCTGAATTTGATACCTACCTGTGCCCTTCTTTTCCCCAAGTAACCATGTGAATCCAGTGTATGTCTACTCAAAAGTAAGTCCCAATGTGTTCAATGGGGCTTAATCCCAGGAAATATGCATAGCATGGTAGTTTACTTGGTGGTAATAAGAGTCTGCTGGATTAGGCTGGTGGCATCCTGTTCTCACAGTAACAAGCCAGGTGCCCATGAGAAGCCCACAAGCAATGAGTACCCCCATCAGCTTCAGGCAAATTCACCTCTGAGTGAACATGCTTTGTAATAATTAGGGATGGGGGAGAAATTTGATTCAGTTTGCATTTAAAGCCAAGTTGATCAATCTACACTTTCAGAAATAATATGAGAACCAAAACATAGCCACCCTTCAAAATTTGCCCTTCTCTGAATTTTGCCATGTAGTTTTCCAACCAATGTTTACAAAAATGCATATATATTATAAAAATGAATACATTAGTGGAAAATAACATATATGTGTAATAGGGTAAATTCACACCAAAATACTGAAGAATGGTAACAAGGGTTTTAATTTTTAAAATGTTCAAATTGCTGCAGAACTATGGAGAACTGAATTGGAAGAATGAGAAAGTGAGAACTTAAATTGACATCTCTAGCAACAATAGAGGTGCAGGAATGGTGTGGAGTTTATTATTGTGGTAGTTGTTGTTTAGACATAACTTCTTATTACTGTATTTTTATTTTGTTTGGACTAGAGATAGAAACGCCCTACAAATACCTTTTTTCCTGAGGTGTCTTGAGTGTTTTTGCAATCCAGTAGATGATTCTGTTGTGCAATAAACGGGTGAAGGTGGGTGCCTCCTTCCTAATCAAGGGTTTCTGTTCTTTCCAAGGCTTCCTACTTTCCAAACTGTCAACATCAGAACAGCTACAAACTTTTCAAATATCCTATTGCTTGCTTTCAAATATGAAACCCAAATCTGCCCGAAACCCTGCAGAGCTGCTGCCAGTCAGTATAAACAATACTGAGCTAGATGGATGGACCAATGGTGTGACTCAGTATAAGGCAGCTTCCTATGCTGGGCTATACCATTTCAAACTGTAGGTGAGAGACTGCACACTTGAATTCCTTTATTTAAATAAACAAACCTCCCTGCGTAAACAACAATCACATTAAGCACAAGGGTTCTTCTAGGCTCGCTGTCCTATATATGCTCAGGGTTTAATGTTTTGCTTTGTGAAAGAGCATTCCACCGTTTGACACACACACACAGGCCTCGCTGCCATCTGGGAAGTAGGAAAGTAGAAAGTTGTTTCTGTCCACTGGTCCATCTTGTATTGTCCACACTAACTGATAGCAGCTCACCAAGGTTTCCAACTGGATCTCTCCCAGCACTACCTGGAGATGCTCTCAGTACTACAGGCTAACAAGAGACAAGCCTAAGAGGCTGGTGACTGTCCTTCAGCTTAGCAGAGAGTGCTGTAGTACTCTGAAGGCTACCCATGTTATTGTGAAATGACCTTTCATAGGCTCTCCTTCCATCATCTCCCAACTGTACTCAGTTTCCTTCCCATTATCTTCAATTTTAGTAGGCTATACTGAGAACAGGGAAAGAGAAAAGTGCCAGTCAGGGATTCCCAACAGGTTCACGGTGAACATAAGAAGGATCAGGCCAACGGACCAACATCGTTTTCTCTCAGTAGCCAACCAGATGCGTGTGGGAAGCCAGCAGGCAGGACTTGAGTGCAACAGTACTCTCCTGACTTGCAATTCCAAGCAACCGGCATTCAGAACCATACTGCCTTCAACAGAGGAGGTAGAACCTAGCCACGATGGCTAGTGACCAACAGCTAGGAATCGTGTTCAGCTGAAACCCTAAACTGCAAGTGAAAGGGGAGGCATGCCAAACAGCAAAAGGCTGATGAAAAACAGAAAACCAAACAGTGCGAGAAGATTGCACTAACAAACTGGTTATCTTATTTTACGGATGCATCTTTGGACAGGAGCAAAAAAAATTTTTTTTAAAAAATGAATATAAAACCACTGTCATTTCCAGTTCTTCATCATTCAAATCAATAACAGAACATCTAATCAGAAACACAGCTGGAAGCCTGCATTTGGGTTAGTCAAATCAGAGGGAGAAACTTTGTTATGGTTCAGTTTGCTCTTTAAACATTGAACAAGATGAGCTATTTTGTAACATCTTTAGCAGAGAGACTGGTTTATACTGCAGCACTGATTGCAACTGCTATGTGTGAGTATCAAGAACCAATTTGTTAATACATCTTTTAAAATCAGTTGGCTTCAACTTTTTTCTGCTCCTGTGGCAAAACACAGAGCTGCCAGAAATTTTCAGCAACACTTTAAAAAATAACAATTCAATGGCTTTTTTTTTTTTAGTTAATATAAAAAGTGACTAATGGCATTATGCACACAAAAAACATGCTAACTAAAAATAGGTAACTTTATTATGCACCTGAGAAGGTTGTCATCTCTTCTGATTCTCTGGCTGTCCTGAATCAATCAGCTATTACTCCTGTAAACCTTCACCATTCCACTTCATCACACGCATCTGAGTAAATAGACAGTATACCAGTGCCACCTTGTGTCAGATTTGTACAGTTTTGCTTTTCATGCTCTGAAAAAGAAAGGGACGTTGAAAGACATTTGAATAATCCAGCATTCTGCAAAAAATGGAGGAGGGGAGCAAATGTTGGAAAGCCTTTAAAGATGACATAAACTTGTGTTACATAGTACCCCACACAAACAAAATGTAAATCCATTTCAAGATTTATTTTGGAGACACCTACAGTACCAGATAGAATTTCAGATAGAGTGCTAGATTAAGAGCAGAGAGACTCTTGTTCAAATCCTAATTCAGCAGTGAAGCTCACTATGTAACTTTGGGCTGTTGCTCCCACTGGCTAACCCACTTCATAGGGTTATTGTGCAGATTAACCCTTAGTTCGTTGGTAAAGGATGGAGTATGCAATGGGTTATCCTAGGCTGACAGCCAAACAAACAGAATTATCAAGATCCTCCGTGGCGCAGAGTGGTAAGTGGCGGTAACGCAGCCGAAGCTCTGCTCACGGCCGGAGTTCGATTCCAACGGAAGGAGGAAGTCGAATCTCTGGTAAAAGGGGTTGAGGTCCACTCAGTCTTCCATCCATCCGTGGTCGGTAAAATGAGTACCCGGCATATTCTGGGGGGTAAAGAAAGGCCGGGGAAGGAACTGGCAATCCCACCCCATATATATGGTCTGCCTAGTAAACATCACAAGACATCACCCTAAGAGTTGGAAACGACTCGCACTATAAGTGTGGGGGCACCTTTACCTTTTAGGGCCTATTAATAAGGTGTCTTGAAACTAAGTCCTATCGGAAACAGTTAAAAGAAGTGGTTAAATTGAGCCTAAAGAATCAGAGGATCAAGGAGAGATCTGATAGCAGACTTTAAATATCTCAAGACCTGTCCTGTAGAAACTAGATTTGTTTTCTGTTGCTCCAGAGGGTGGGACTAAAACGAGCAGGCAGAAATTGCAGGGAAGCAGATTTCAGCAAAACCCTAGGAGAAGCTTCCTAATGATAAGAGCTGTTTGGAATAGACAGCCTTGACAGGGATCACCTGTGTACACACCATACATTTTATTATTAAATTTATATCCCACCCTTCCTCACAGTTTGGGACGGCAAACCAAAACACTAAAAACACTATAAAACATCATAAACACAAACCTTAACATATATTAAAGCAAAACATCTTTAAGAACATATTAAAACAAAACATCTTTAAAAACATCTTTCTCTGAAATGAAATGGCCTGCCTTCAAGTCAATCCCAACTTACGGCGACCCTACGAATAGGGTTTTCATGGTAAGCGGTATTCAGAAGTGGTTTACCATTGCCTTCCTCTGAGGCTGAGAGGCAGTGAGTGGCCCAAAGTCACCCAGTGAGCTTCATGGCTGTGTGGGGATTCAAACCCTGGTCTCACAGGTCGTAGTCCAACACCTTAATCCCTACACCACATCTTTAAAAGCAATTCCAACAGACACAGACTGGGATTAAGGTCTCTATTTAAAAGAGGAAGGTCTTCAATAGGTGCTGGAAAGATAACAGAGATGGTGCCTATCTAATATTTAAGGGGATGGAATTCCAAAGAGTAGGTGCCACTACACTAAAGGTATGCTTCCTATGTTGTGTGGAATGGACCTCCTGATCCAGTGATTGACTGGATATATAAGGAGTAAGACAATCTTTCAGGTACCCTGGTCCCAAGCTGTATAGGGCTTTGTACACCAAAACCAGTAATTAACTTGGTAGCTAATAGACAGCCAGTGCAATTCTTTCAGCAGCAGGGTGACATGTTGGTGACACCCTGTCCCAGTGAGCAGTCTCGCCACTGCATTTTGCACCAGCTGCAGCTTCTAGACCGGCCTCAAGGATAGCCCCACATTGAACACATTACAGAAATCCAACCTGGAAGTTACCAGTGCATGGACAATAGTAGTCAGGCTATCCCAGTCCAGAAACACCCAGCTGAAGCTTGTAAAAGGGACTCCCAGACACTGAGGTCACTGGGGCATCTAGTGAAAAAGATGGATCCAGGAACACTCCCAGGCTGCAAACCTACTCTTTCAGAGGGAGTATGACCCCATCCAAAGCAGGTAACTGACCAATTATCCAAACTCAAGAACCACCAACCCACAGCACCTCCATCTTGCTAGGATTCAGACTCAGTTTATTGGCCTTCATCCAGCCCACCACCAAGTCCAGGCACTGGTGCAGGAGTGGCACATTTAAAGAATATGACTCCTCCCAGAGAATCCTGAGAACTGTAGTTTACCCTTCATGAAGCTACAATTCCCAGCACCCTTAAACAAATTACAGTTCCTAGGATCATGTGATTTAAATGTATGGTGTGTATGCAGCCATAGGTGCTCCTTTGCTGAAGGTCTTCAAGGAGAGGCTGGAAGGCCCTCTGTTAAGGATGCAATGCAATTCCTGCATTTATTATTGTTATTATTATTGTTTAGATTTGTTAATCTCTTGTTACTCAAAGGTCTCCAAGTGATTATAACATTGTTAAAAACTCAAAATAAATTATACTATAAAATAGAACAACCCCCCCCTCCCCATAATAGCAACAGGAAGCTTTGGCACCACACTAACAACTAACAATATCATCTTAGTCGATAAAAAAAACTATCTGATGTGGAAAAGATGTCAATGAAGGCACATTAAGCAGAGCATTGGAATAGATGACCTCCAATGTGTCTTCTAAATCTAATATTCTATGTTTCTATGATATACACATTTTCTCTTTATTTTCTGGTATTTATGCTAGCATGGAGAAAATCGAGTGCCAGTGTGGCATAGTGGTTAGAGTGTCGGACTACGACCTCGGAGACCAGGGTTCAAATCCCCATGAAGCTCACTGGGTGACCTTGGGCCAGTCACTGCCTCTCAGTCTCAGAAGAAGGCAATGGTAAACCCCCTCTGAATACCGCTTACCATGAAAACCCTATTCACATGGTCGCCGTAAGTCAGGATCGACTTGAAGGCAGTCCATGTTGTTGTTGTTGGAGAAAATCACCCCAGTTGCATGACTGCAGTATGTGAACAGTGATAACAGCTACCCCATGAACTAATTTAAAGTATATGGTGGCCATAATGTATAGACCAACCTGAGCTATATTTTTTGTGGCACATGATGCTAGCACAGGAGAATTTAATCTGGCTGTTTTTTATTTTGGAGAAACAGCAATTGTGGGGCCCTGCTCTGAAATGTGCACCTGATCTGCATAAAGCCCTGTGTGTTTCCTGTGGAAAATTGTTCTCTCCTGGCTGTTTACTTCAAGAACTTGGGAGGCAAATAGCAGCCAGGTAGGGAGCAATTTTCAGCAGCCAGGTTAAGAAACTGCTTTTTCTCCAAAATAAAAGCAGCCAGGTTAGACATGTGACTAAAATCACTGTGTGCTTATGTAATGAAAAGAGGGATACAAGTTTTAATTCCTTGGCACTTCATCTTAAGTGTTCCTTCTTACACCTTAAGGGCCCTTCTGTGGCAAGGGACCGTTGAACATCTGTTCTCACTTTTCTGTTCATGTACATTTGACTCAGGAGGTTGCAAGAATATAGCACATAATAAGTGCTTCAAAAGATGCAACCCTTCAGATAGGGTTGAGAATGGGGAGAGAAACAAAGAAAAGAGAGAGAAGGATTAAGATGTTCACAATGTTTCTTCTTGGGGCAGTTGTCTTGCCTTCTCTCATTGCCTTTATGAAGAACAGCATGAAAATGCATGTGGTTAAATTCTACCAAGCACTTCAATACAAGGAGAGCAAAAGGAATTCTATAGAAATATATGTCAACAGCATCATCGTTTTTATTGCGGTCAACCAACCATTAAAGAATATACAACTGTATAAATACACGATGATTGTGATAATAATGTATGTCCATCAAAGTTGTAACATCTGGGAGGTACACAAGCTATACAGCAAAACAATCAACATAATATCATGTTACTGAAGAGAAGATGAGTTTATCTATTTTGAGGTTATGGACAAATATTTTTAAATCCTATCTACCCACCTTTTTTAAACTTAACATTGTTTAATAGTTTGGTATGGTGGGTTTCATTATTTACATTGGCTGTAAAAGCAAAGGGAGTTAAATCATGTAGCTTCCTACCTCCCCTTCCAAACACGTTTGTCTGTAAGACACACATAAAGTATTTATTTAAAACATGTATATACTACTTAATTCTTTGCATTTCTGGTGCAAATAAAAAGTAAAAACAAAGCAGAAGGTTTTAGTCTTGTTATTTTGCTGTTGGATTATATTTGTTTGTGAAAATGGCATTTAGATCAGATATAGGGAACCTGTGGCCTTCCACATGTTGTTAGACTCCATCAGCCATGGCCAATGGTCAAGGATGATGGGGATTATAGTCCAACATCATCTGAAGGACACCAAATTCCCAATCCCTAATTTAGACTTCCAATCTGAATCTGTACTTGAGTCACTGTTATGTGTATTCAGTTTGGGAATGTGTGTGCATGCACATCTGAACCCAAACATAAAACCTCTTTTTGCCCCACCCATGTCACCTTCCACAGAAGTGGTCATTTATACATTTGTGCTTCCACATGCATTACATTTAAAACAACAGTGGCATCCATGGTAGTAGTTGGCACTATGTAGGGTTGCCAGGTTCTTGGCCTGAGACTGATCCGTATGTTTAGGAGAAGAGAAAGTCAGCCAAGTGCAGGCGTTCTTGCAACTCTGTAATGGGAAAAACCACAAGGTGGAATTCTCCCTTCCCCCTGAACAACTTTTAAAGATACAGAAGACCTCTTGGTTGCCAGGCCCAGCCTCCAAGAGGTCTTCTGTATCTTTAAAAGTTGTGGAGGGGGAAGGGAGAATTCCACCTTGTGATTTTTCTCATTACAGGGTTGCAAGAACTCCTGCACTTGGCTGACCTTCTCTTCTCCTAAAGATACAGGATCGGTCTCAGGCCAGGAACCTGGCAACCCTAGCAGGCAGATCCAAAGCTCTAACTGCAAGCAAATAGACTAGCAAGTCTCAAACTTTGCAGTTTCATGGTTCACTAAGAAATTACTGGGGGTCTTGAAAGACTACTCAATTTTATGAAATCACAGGCCCTAGGTGAGGAATCCCCTTTTTGTGGCGAAGAAGTGCGGGGGAAGGTTAAAGGGAAAGGGCAGCTAGGTGACACCTTTAGGCACCTTTGAGGGTGACAGGCGGTCCGGAGGCCTGCAGCTCAGGACTAGACGGCCCGGGGGCAGGGTACGGGCTGCCTTTGGGGCCAACGTGCCTCATCTGCTCGGAGTTTCAGGGCTCCGAGGGGCAGTGATGCGGGTTGGACCCCCTACACATATTCAGGGTGTGGCTGGAGCTGGGGGTTGGCACAGGGCAACCCCGGGCTCAGGCAGGGTCTGGTCACCCGATAGCTGCAAACAGGCTTTGCCTCGATCACCAAAATGCTCCCGCACTTAATTTCCCCTTCTGCAGGTTCATTATTCAATTGATTCTGTTTAATAAAGTGGCCCATGATTTAACCCAAGGAATGTTGTCTGTGTTTTATTTCGGCAATAAGCCACAATCACAGGTCCTGGGCCAAGTCAGCCTGTTCAGTTATCTAGCACTGGTTATAAAGGTCTCAATTTCTATCATCAGGAAAAAAATTAATCAAGTGGAGGTCCAAGTACAGATACTTTTGTCTGTTCTGCAGCCTACCTGAATGAAACTTGTGGACCACACCACAGTTTGAAAACTTCTGAGTTACTTTTATTAATTCTTTACAGAATAAGTGAATTCAAACAAACAATCTGCATTCATTGAAACATATCTGGGAGAAGAATTTGGGGATAACTATCTATAATGTAGACTGGAATAATTTATGGGTTAAAAAACTTACTGTTAGTATTGGCTAAGATCAGGGAAAATACTTTTAAGACACTGCTCAGATGGTATTTGACACCACAGAAATGCAATCGTATACATTCCCAGATTTCATCTCTGCTGGAGAGGTTGAAGTGATGTTGGAACAGTATTCCATGTGTGGTGCACCTGTTCATTTGTAAAAATATTTTGGTCCGATATATTTAAAGAGATGAGCTTAATCACCCAACAACAAACTATATTGTGTACATTTGCATTGTTAACCAAGGAACAAAAAGGACTTCTGCACAAAAAATTAATTATCTTTCTTATGGTGGCTGCACACCAGCTTATTGGCCAGCACTAGAAGACCTCAGACAATTTTTATATTATACTGTGGAGACAGAAGGTTTGGACAATAGCTTTAATGAAGAAGCTGGCAAAAAAGATGAAAGTATTTTGTAGTGAAAGAGATGCAGACGATTTTCTTGAAATTTGGTATGTTTATTAAATTTGCAAATGATAATGCTGGAGAATGGCAACCACATCAACACATGTAAATTTTTGGAGTGGTGTTTTTTAAATTTGTCAGATTGCTTTGGGGAGAGGGTTAGTTATGTTCATAAGGTTTCACATGTCTTGTTCAATTGTAATTATTATGAAGGGGCCAAAAAAGACCTAATACATCCTATTACGCAGTTTTTCCCAGGCCGTTCCTGTGAGTCCCTTCTGATTATTTTACTTGAGGGTTCAGATAAGGAAATTACTGAGCAAGCAAAATTCCTGAACTTTGCCATCTTGACAAGACCCTGAATGATTGTTAATGGCAATTAAACTAATGGAGCTGTTGTTATAATCTAGTATGCTGTATGTTGTAGTTTGTGTTATTATGTAGTCTTTTATTTCATAACATCTAATATTATGTTCTGTATTTGTGGTCAGTTGACTGTAAATAAAGATTTTGATACATAAGGTTGCTCTTGGATGTCCAAGATATCTTTGTAATTAAAATTTCAATTTTTAAAAAAGAGAGAACTGAGTTAAACTAAAGATCCTTACCAGAAGCCTAGCAGAACATTTGCACAAAACATCATACATAACTATTTATTACAAGCAAATTCAGTTACCTCCAAGTATTTTAAGTGCAACATTTAAGTCATTTATTCTTACAGTAATCTGTAAAGGTAGGTGTGCATTATTTCTATTTTATGTTGATGAATTAAAACAATGGCTTATCTTGACCAAGGCTGCAAAGCAGTGAGTCTAGGAGTTGGTATTTTCCTCCCAGTTTTATAATCCAGATCTTAGGCCTGGCAATGCATGCATATGCATCGACAAGTTATCACTCAATGGCTTGCAGCTGAATGTATGAAACTCCACAGAGAAAAATAGTGTTTTGGAGTGATGATGGGTAAAATGAAAGCTCTTTCTTTAGGGTTTGATCAGTGATGGTAATTTCACCCAGCAAATCATCAAGTGCCTGCTCAAGTAATAAGTATGCATATGTGAATTGGCTGTCAACTAATTTCAAAGCTCAATTAATCACAGATGCATTAAACCTATTATTTAAAAAGTTGGACTTTAATAAACATGTTTTCTAAAGGAATGTATGCCACTCTTATGGCTAAGCTATCATGGTCCAGGAGAATTGGTTTGTGAAACAGCATGAGAGATGAGGGCTTTGGAATGGTTTCTTATAGATTAAGTTGTTCTCAGATTTTTATAAACTATAAATATTTTTCATGAAGAAAATCCCACACTCGTTACACTTCACTGATTTAGGTGCTTTTGAACAATGGACATTTTCCATAAAAATCAAAAGCCAACATGTGATATTATGGAGGTATATCATGAAAATGAAAATATAAACGAATGAAAAGCGAAGCTTTTTTATGGGATGATAGAGGATACTGGCTATCCACCGGTCAAATGAAATAGGAAATAAGTAGTTGCCAGAGGATGGAATTGGATTGCACTGCAGCACAAGTTTAACCCTTTCCCCGGGCTATGTTCTCAACTTATTAGCTTGATGAGAAGGTACTTATTCATGGACAGGCAAAAATCCAGGAATAATATGGGTACCCATCTTCCTTCACTACAGTAGCTAACAGCAGCTTCAGAGGCTTCCCCCCCTTTTTTTAATTCATTGTTATTTCCATTTTGCATTAACACGTATTTAGTTCAGTGGCTTTTAAGTCAGGGAAATGGCATAGGGAGACTTAAACTCCCCTCCCTCAGCACAACAACCAAATTAGGATCCCACCCCACACTTTAGTAAAAGAAAAGGCTGTTGAAATATAATAATGTCATGTCTAGTTTAGCCCCAAGTCTTGTTACTCTCCTGCCCATTTTAATATTTTGTTATTTTTTTCATCATATACTGAAGACAGAGAGCTGAGCAGTAAACTAGCAGGGAAGGCTAAGTTCATTGCCAAAGTTCAATGTTCATTATGGGATTTTTTTAGGTTAGAGAAAGGAGGGCAAGAGGTGATACATTTGAAGGATATAAAATTATGCATGGCTTGGAGAAAGTAGAAAGAGAAAAGGTTTTTTTCCCTGTCTCATGTCACTAGAACTTGTGGACATCCAACGAAGCTGAATATTGGAAGATTCAGGACAGACAAAGGAAAGTACTTCTTTACACAGCACCTAGTGTTAAACTAGAATTTGTTCCCACAGGAGGCAGTGATGGCCACAAACTTGGATGGCTTTAAAAGAAGATTAGACAACTATATATGGAGGATAAGGCTATCAATGGCTACTAGCCATGGTGGCTATGATCTGACCCTACAGTCAGAGGCAGTATGCTTCTCAATACCAGCTGCTGGAAACAGCTGGCAGGATCGGAGAGTGCTCTTTGCTCAAGTCCCGATTGCAGGTTTCCCCCAGGCAACTGGTTGACCACTGTGAGAACAGGATGCTGGATTAGATGGGCCACTGGCCCGACCCAGCAGGCTCTTCTTATGTTCTTAAATGACCATCCCATAATAACTGCAAGCTCCATTAAAAGCCTCTGCCTGTATTTTAAAAACTCTTCTAGGAACCCTAGCCCACACCTTTTCAGTCCTGGGACACAATTTGCACAACTGTAGAGCACTCATAAGTCCTCTGATATCAAGATTGCTTTCTTGGTAGATGCAACTGAGTTGTTCTATGGAATATGAAGAAAGAAGGGCAGATAATATCTGAAGAGGCCAAACACAGTGCCACTGTGACTCTGCCCTGTGCATTGACCAGAAGCTGAGGGGAAAGAAACCTAAAAAAAAATTAACCATTTAACTTTCACCTGAAGGAAATTAGATGCTTATCAAATTGGTTTTCTTGAGCTATACATTTGTGCTTCCAGGCATGCATGTTTGTGTTATGTACAGATGTGTGCAGGGAAGTGGTTACAAGATCACACAACCTGGAATTCTCAAACATACATTTATGACTTTGCCCCAAATCCTCCTCATTTTGACCTTATTGTACAGACACTAGACAGGCCCATTTTGCTCCCTGATAATATGTTCCGTTTTATTTGGATGGGGTCCCATAGAGTCTCAGATTTCCATCTTCTTTGTAGTAGTCTTCAGAATCCTTTGTTTAGGAAAAGAATGTCTCGTAGAAGCCAGATAATACAACCACTTTTCTTTAATTTTCTTCTTTGTCTGTATGTCTCTCATATTAAAAAGCCAGACTGAATTTAAACCATCAGGGATTTTTCTCCCCTCCCTGCAATTGACATTTCAGCTCCCTCTTGAATTAATTCCGAATCCTTTGCCATTAAGAGTCATGAACAAGATTGGCATTCAAATTTGGGCTTTTAAAACAAAATGTTTGAATAATGTTGAACAGTTTTTTCCCCTCTGCTGTATACTTGCACATGAATTGGAATAAAAATACCAGTTCTGAAAGAGGTACACTAGGTTAGCTCAAAAGGCATGTAGAAATAGTTGCAGCTAAGTGAGAAAATGGGGGAACCCTGTTGTTTCAGCTCTACCAGCCATCTTGGACTATTTTTCTTTATTCCAAAAATAATCTACAAAGTATTTTGTAACCTTCTATGGCAATATGCCAGACACTCATTCTATTGAATATCACCTTCTGCTCTCAGTATTCAGATTTTGACCATGATCAATGCAGACAAGACAGAGGTAACTGAAAACCCAGTGCCCTAACACTTTGACAGGTCATGTAAAATATTGACATTACAATGCACTTAGAGCTATTCCTTTGCCTTCTTAGTTGCTGACAGCTCCTACTGAACAAACTGTACTGAAACAAATAGGAGCTATGCAAAAGCACAGCATTATCCAGTCCCAATTCATTCCAGTGGGGCTTATTTTAGAGATAGTACCCCAGGATTTCACCGTGGGGGGGTGGAATCTGAAGGGGGGGAGGAGGAATATATATCTGTGTCATCTAATACACAACAAAATATTCTGAAACACTGCTAAATATATAACTGTACAAAAAACTAAGGTATTTCTAATTGAGAATTTTAGGTGTCACCAATATGCAGATGACACCCATCTCTATCTCTCTGCTCTACCTGAATCTGAAGAGGTGGCTGAGGTGTGAGACCAGTGCTTATGGGTGATGATGGGCCAATAAACTGAAGTTGAAACCTGAAAAGACAGAGGTGCTATATGTTAAGAGTTGTCGAGTCTGAGGGATGGGAAAGTGACCTGTTCTGGCTGAGGGCTGCACTTCCCTGGAATGAGCAGGTCCACAGCTTGGGGACACTCCTGGATCCAACATTGTCACTGGAGGCTCATGTGGTCTCAGCGGCTAAGACTGCCTGTTTCCAGCTCTGGTTGGCTCACCAGCTTCAGTACATTTAGGACAGAGACGCCTTGGCCACTGTTCTCCATACTCTGATAATTTCCCTATTGGATTATTGCAACATACTCTATGCTGCCCTGGGCTCCTTTGGAGGAAGGTGAGGGATATAAATCTAATAATTTTTTTAAATGTGGGGATACACAAACTTCAACTGGTCCAAAATGCAGCAGCCAGTCTACTGGCTAGGATTCCATTTAGAACTCACATAAATGTAAATGTACTGCCTTCAAGTTGATTCCAACTTATGACGACCCTATGAATAGCGTTTTCATAAGGCTGAGAGGCAGTGACTGGCCCAAAGTCACCCAGTGAGCTTCATGGCTATGTGGGGATTAGAACCCTGGTTTCCCAGGTAGTAGTCCAACACCTTAACCACTACACCACCTATTTTTAAACAGCAGCACTTGTTCCTAGTTCATTTCCAGGTGCTCACATTATTGTTTAAAGTCCTGAACTACTTAGGCCCCAAATATCTGGAAAAATCCCTCCAGTGTTAATATTGACAGAAGGGGGCCTCTTCATAGTTCCACCGCCTCAGTTCAGGGCAGGAGGTCTGAGAGAGGACATTCTCTATAGCATCCTCTAAGCTGTGGAATTCCTTTTGCAAAAAAGTGTGCCTGGCACTCTTACGTAGTTTTCATTGTATGTTGAAGACATACCTCTTTACCCTAGCTTTTGACACCTGAGAAATGTTTTATCACATGAATACCCCATTCTCTTGACTGCAATTTGTCTTAACTGGTTTTAATATGGTAATTTTAAATTGTTGTACCCCATCCTGGGACCTCATGGTGAAGGATGGGTAAGAAATCAAATAAATACTACTACTACTACTACTACCACCAATAATAACAATAAACACCAGAAAGGAACCACCTTCTAAGTCCGAACATACAGTACATCACTATCACCAGAAAGGTACCAATATCCAAGTTCAAACATACATGACAAGCCTCTTTGCTTGTTTTTTTTATTTTCTGTTAATACTTTTACCCTTTCTTCTCTCAGTGAAAAAAGCATCTAAGAACTAAGCCTGCAGTAACAGTTCCACTTACAGTACCTCTAACCCAGTTCTTTGAATAACCTTTTATGCTTTTTGCATGGATTTTACTCATGTACACATAATTTTCTAGAGGTTTTGTAACATCCCACACAAGATTTGGGGTAAGCACTTCACCACTCATTTCTCTTTAGCTATAGAACAGGCCAAGTCATGAAAAAAAATCAGCCTTGACAGCAGGGATTGGCAGGTTATATGATTAAACAGAAAACCCATTTTCTCCTGTGTGGCTTATATGGAGAATATAGAACTGTTATCTGGAAGGGGAAGTTACAGTCATAGAACATTTCTGCAAATATCTGCTACCAGAACGCAGAGCTTGGAAAAGTTACTTTTTTGAACTACAACTCCCATCAGCCCAATCCAGTGGCCATGCTGGCTGGGACTGATGGGAGTTGTAGTTCAAAAAAGTAACTTTTCCAAGCTCTGCCAGAACGTTTCTGCAAAAAGCTACTAAAGATGTGCTCTGGTGGAATGAACACAGACCTCCAATGGACCCAGCTGACCAGTCAGGACATAGTATCTTCAAATTATAGTTGTGACCCACTTGCAATGGTTTTCTGAGCAAAATTCCTTTATCTTGAGAAAGAGGTTTTGCTCCTTCTAAAGCCAGCATTTCCATCTAGAGAGGAAAAACTCAGCACTCTGTTGATATCTACAGATCATCAGCAGACTCATCAGAGAATACAAATAACATATACGTAAAAAACAGACACTTTAGGTAGAAAAATGGGGCATTGCACCTGAACATGTTAAACCCACTTCTTGGAATATCACTTTAAGAAACATGATATGCAAGCTAGCAGAAGCTGGATATGAAGTCATATAATACACTAAGGCAAAAAAAAAACCCACACCACACCCTCTTCTGTTTACAAAGATTATGCCTACACCTGAAAGGCTTTGTTGCAATTATCAGGACTGCTGGAATTATAGAAGGAAAAGAAGCTATATCAATTTACCTAAACCTATAGGATTTGAGATGGAGATGAAAAACTCTGAAGAGGCTCTCTATAGGCTATTCCGTACTGTTCATCCTAGAATCCAGTAGTTTCATTATTTGACCCTCCATAGACAAGGGACCTGAGATGCTCCAGATGTTGCTGGACTACAAATCCCATAATCCCCGACTACTGGCCCTGTTGGCTGAGGCTGATGGGAGTTGGATTACAACAACATCTGGAGTGGCATAAATTTTCCATCCCTATCATAGACAAACAGAAATAAAATCAGGGCTGCCTTGGACACATCAGAACTATCAGGATGCACTGATCCCTGCAAATCATGAACAGAGTCTTTTGTGTAGTAGTATAGAACAATGTTCCAGAGCCCCTCATAATCTCAGATGCATCCCAACTGAACAAAGAATGTGACTAGGAATTCAGGAGAAATGTGGTTCAGTTCACATTTTAATGTGAGCCTATCTAATTTTCACTTCCCAAACAAGATGTAAACTGAAATGCAGCAGTCCTTCAAAATGCACATTTCTCTGAATTTTGCAAGGCAGTTCAACAACAAAAATATAAAAATGCATATGGAAGAGGGATATTTACATATATTCGTGGATTTTTTAAAAAATGCATTATATTAGGGAAAGTATGTGCAGAAATGTGTATATCGGGCAAAATTATGTACAAAAGGTACATATTAGGAGAAACTTGCACTAAAATACAGATCAGTGTTCATGACGATTGTGACTGATACAGACATGTAACAAACTGAACTTGGTATTGAAAAAAGTTGAAACTGAGAGAAACCAAAATTAACATATTTGTCCGTCCTTAACTCTAACCTGACCCTAAAATGGGTCACTTCTTGTTCTGCCACATCGTAAAAAGATCCAGCTTTGGGAGTCTGCCTGTAGTCATAGCCACTGAGTCCTCTGGAGACCACTCATGTGCTATGAGTCCAGTCCTGCTCCATGAATTTACCATCTGATTGTCAGGTCCTGCAACATGAATTACTATTTGAAATCTGTTGTTGGTCATGTACCACAATATCATAATGGGTTCTCCCAACAGAGTCCTGGATCCAGCACCTACCTGGAAGAAATACATTTAAAAATGGGTATGAAAGTGTGAAATGTAAAGAGCAAAGTCTGGCAGTTCCAAGGAGTTACAACGGGCTAAGGTCCTCAATGTGCAAATGAAAAGATGACTTCTCTGTTGAGGTGATGGGTGCTAGGTTATACTTATTAAAAAGGAGAGGAGTGCCTTGTGCTCCAAAAGCTCTGAAAAATCTGTGGTTGGGTCTGTGCGCATGTGATACTGCACAGACGTCATAAAGCCCTCCAGATGTTGTTGGACTCAAATTCCCATCAGCCCCAGTCAGCATGTCAATCACCAGGGAGTTGTAGTCCAGCAACATCTGGAGGGCCACAGGTCTTCATCCCTGCCATAAAAGAGCTTGAATACTTAGTAGTATCAAGTGGTTGACAAAAACTGCTGTTTAAAGATATGTTAAGCGGACCACTATTTCTTTCACAATTCTAGACACTGCTAAAACAGTACACTTACTATTTCCTGTTGCTATCAAGACATAGCAAAATATTTTCACTGATTATGAACGACTGCTGGGCTTTAGTATCTTCTAACAAATTAGTTTGTCCCTTTTCCATTCTAAGAACTGTGAGTCTAGATAGGATTCATAGTAGCATGACTGCTTCTAAGAAGTTACTACATGTTAGGATATCCTACATGGAACACTATTCTCTTTTTCTGGGCCACATGTAGGAAAATGCATCATATGGATGTAAACTATAGCTGTACCTCAGAATCTCCTAGGTGGAGGCCCTTAAATACGTGCCCACTCCAGGGAGAAATTAGGGTTCTTGATTAAAGTTTCTGGAATAACATCATTTTAAGGGACACTTCAGATGTTGTTCTGGTGTTAACCTTTAAAGTTTTCATGGCATGAGGCCTAGATGGCTTAAAGACAATCTCCAGGATCTCCCATGATACCTATATTCTGCTGCTTAAGAATCCACTCCAAATGTCTCTGATTAATGAAATAGGAACAGTAGTGCCAAGGAGCACGGCCTTTACAACTATTGTTCAAAGCTATAAAACCACCTCTGTAAGAGGTCCAAAGCTGATCTTTCCTCTCTTCTAAAGCTCACCTAATAAGGAAAGGTTTGACTCTTGCTTTATGCTGGTGTATTTTATTTTATTGCTAACAGAATCATTGCTTTTTGCTTTGATGGATTTTTGTACATTATTGTTTAATGTGTTTTATATAAGACCCTTGTGCATGAGAACATTGAGATTATCTAAAAAAAATACCAGAAGTTTCACTTGTACAGTCTTTAATAAAATGGAAGTGAGGTAATCCAGAAGTGACACAGCATATCTGTTTGTCTGAAAAGCTGACCCTTGTATATTTCCCATTGTTACATTTTTAAAGAAACGTATGGGAACATAGGAAGCTGCCTTACACTAGGTCAGATGACTTGTTCATCTAGACCAGTATTATCTGCTCTGACTGGCTGCAGTTCTCTAGGGTCTCAAGGAGAAGTCGCATCACCTGCTACTTGATCCTTTAATCCCTGGAGATGACAAGGACTGAACCTGGGACCTTTTGCATGCAAAGCACGTGCTCAGATAGGATTTAAATCTACTTGTGTAAAAGGTAGTTTGTTTCTTGGTCATGCTGGCATTTTGCACGCACACACCAGGAGATCTAAGTGTAACCAAGAGATATGGAAGAAAATGCATCAGTTGTTCATTTCCTTCCTCTCACTGACCCAAGCAGTAGCTTTACTGTTGCACCAAGATCACAATTCAATCCTTCCCTGCTGTTGTCCTATAGTGGCAGCAGCATTGAAGTTGACAGGGATTCTGCCAGGAGAGAGGAAGAGGAGAATAATCGTCATAAAAATCTTATAAAGATGCCTTACGGAATCAGGTCATTGGTCTATTTAGCCAGGTCATATCTATTTTTAATGGTAGCAACTGTACAAGACAAAACAGCCATTTTCCCCATCCTGCTTCCTGAGATCATTTAAATCTGGAGATGCTGGGAACTGAATTTGGGATTTTCTGCATACAAAGCATATGCTTGGTCAATCAAGTATAGGTTCTCACTGCTGCCATTTGACACACTGCTGCCTCTGCTACAAACAACAGACAGGGGTAGAGTAGATCTTCACTTATACACTACCATGGGCACCCTGGAGTTGCCTGTCAAAGTGACACATATTTCATTACTGTAAACATCTATATCATTCAGTGTGGTAGCTTTGAAAGGTTTTTGATTAATGTAATTCATACGTAATAGTAGCTTTAATATTTTATTTCAGTCCCATTGTTTGTTATGCAGAATATGTAAATGTTACATCTACTCGACATCAACCAAAATGTGAACAAGGTTGCATAGGTTAGTACTTCAGGCAGCAGAAGAATTTTGCTCTAATCCATTGAGGCATTGAGATTCACAGTGTACAGGGGGGAAACAGGATTTAAAGCATTTCTAATAAAATATATTTTAATAGCTGGTGTTATCATTTTGCATAACAAAAGCCAAATTATGTCAGTACATTATATGATCCATAAAAACTCCTTCTCTTCCTCTGCTGAACAACAAAGTTTCTTTCATAATTTCATACTCCCCAGTAAAGTACAATTTTGTAAATTTACTCAGCATGTGCATGTTTTAAGCAAATGTACAAACTACAGCAGTTTTGCCTTTGTTTTTATAAATGACAAAGAACAGTAGATGAGTTCCACATCATGCTAACCAAATACAATAAAAATGACTTCTGGTTGTGTAGCAACTTGTACTTTGTAATAATTGAAGTACATAGAATTGTAAGGATACAATTATGATCTCTAAATAAAATGTTTCAGTTGCAACTTGATTACATCATACATACTATATGCAATTTCTATAGATTGGACATAAAAAGCATATGAAGTTCCAGAAGAAACACAGCTCCAAATATTTATCCAGAGGGTTGCAAAGTTTGGATGTTAACATTTAGATCCAGAGAAGGGATATTAGTGCTTCAGAAAGACCTGTATACATAGCCAAAGTTTTGCTTGCTTCTTTTCAGATGAAGAATGGTTTCTTGAGTTTGGCTGCCTTGATTATTGTAAATGGGCCTATCATGATGTCTTTGCCTAACTGGAAGAATGATCAGAGACTCAACAAAAAGGGCTCAGTATTCCTTAATGGCCCTGCGTATTTGAACATGATTGCTAGATCTTGAAATAAAAAACACTGGTATCCAGGCAAGGTCTGGGAATAGAAGCCTGTCACCAGGGGGAAAAGCCTAGCTCAGCTCTTGCAATCAAGCCTCAACAGCTGGCACAGTATTCACTTAAGATTTATAGCTAAATAAACAAATACAAAGGTGAAAAGATAATTGTGTTTCCTCTTGCTTTTCTAGCATCTGTCCCAAAAACAAACAACCTGGTTGGGCCAGTTTTATTTTAATAGTTGGTCGGCAACCCTTCTTTGGAGTGTTTCAGCCAGAGTGGGAAAGAGACAATGAGACAGCTTGAAGCTAGTTTGCAGTCTGAATTTGGGAAGAGATGTAGGCAGATAGAGGCAGAAACCTGAGAAGTTGTAGCTAGAGTGGATCTTGTTAAATTAGAGTTAGCTAAAACTAGGTTGCAAGTTTCTCTCTGGGGATCTGACTGAGAATTGGTAATTGTGCAGTCTGCAATAGAATCTGCTTCCTTCCAACATGCTCAACTATTTGTAAATAAAACAGACATCACAGACACCGCAAGTGTCTAGTTCATACTCTCTCATTCCAATGAAAATGATGTCTTGTAAGCTAGATGGTGATGAATCTGTAGCCCTGAGACGTTGTTGGACTCCATCTTCCATCAGCCCTTGCCAGCATTGCCAGTAGACACGGATGCTGGAAGCTGGAGTCCAACAACATCTGGAGGGCCCCAGGTTCCCCATCCCTGTTGCAAGACCTGCTTCTTGACCTCACCACCCATTGATATCAAATACTTGTACATGCCCCATCTTTGAATCTCAGCCTAGAGAAGGATTGATAAACTCATCAGAAGCTTGCATTTGCTAGCAAAAACCACTGGGTTGTGTCTACTATGTTGGAGGAGTTTTATGCCACTCATTGGGTTTCTGCTAAATTTATCTAGTATGTAACAGCAGAATGCTACTTCAAACAAGTAAAATCTAGTAGATCTTATTTCTGCTAAACAACAGTCTGCCCAACTTATGTGCCTGCAGTTGCTTTAGAATGAAGAGTAAGTTGCAGGTATTGTCCAGTACAAAGTTAAACATCCAAATATTTAAAAAGTTTTTCAGCTCTCTAAAAAACAACTTATTGTTGGGCACATTGAATTCTAGTTTTCGAAAGATTACTTTTATGTAGCCTAATTTTGAGTATTCACAGAGGGAATCTTAAGAGCTACTTCATACATTGCACAGCAGATTCCTCAGCCTAGCAGACTCCAGACTACAACTTCCATTGTCCCTGCCCATTCACCATGATATGCTGACTGACCTGATGGGACTTTTAGTCCACAACATCTGTAGTGCACCAGGTTGGGGAAGGATCTTATGGGGTGATATAGTTGCCACTGAAATCCATTTCTGCATGTCAGAGGTGCACCTGAAGGCAGCAGTATTTGCAAAAAACCCACTGAACAGATACCTGTATTGTAACCTCTTGAGGGAGATGGTCTATGCATTTTCATGTGACATGGGAGTTTCCTACAAGTTTGAGTCACTTAATAAATGATATAACCCTGCTGCAATAGGTGAGTCTTTTCCAGTGCCAATCATACTGTTAGTGCAATGAATGAAGCCCTCATTCATATGGACCATGGTATAGCAGTATAAAAATAGCATTATAGAATTAAATAAATGCAATAAATATTTTGCAGTGGAACAGTACTCTTGAAGAAACAATTACCAGTATCTTGTTTCAGCCATTTTAAAAATTACAACAGATAAGTAAAGATGGCATTCAACCTTACAAATTAACATCACATATAATATCACATGCTGCATCTGCATTGGCATATTGTGTACACAAATCAGGACACTGCAGATTTTATTTTATTTATTTATATCCCACCCTTCCTCTCAGGAGCCCAGATGGTTCACTTGGGTCATTTAGATCATTTGTGCAGATGATCTATTTGAATCTAGCACTGCTCACCTACTTGGAAGGTGGGCGAATGCAAGGACTGAATCTAGGCTCTCCCTCATCAGAAGGGGGGGATGCTTCCAAAGCAGCACCTACACCAAGTAATACAGTCAATATTCCTGTTCAAAAATGTTATTGTGTGGGGCTTTCTAGGTTTCCATTGTAAGGCCCTTCACACATTCAATAGCCTGCCTCTTATGTGTATGTACAACATTACAGTATCAGCATACTTCAAGGTTAAAACAAACCCAAATCATCCCACATTAATAAGAATTAGTAAATTACAATCCATTAACATCTGAGATGTACCAGTTTACCTTTCTTCAATATCATTCTTGACAAGCTTGTTTTGCTCCATGAGTTTAGGCATATTTCTATGAGTTAGAATTAAAGAGAACTGCCTACTTCTACCGTTACTCTTGTCTTAACCTTCTACCCTGTATATAATATGCAGTAGCCAATTTCTAAGTTTCAGGCTGGTGAAACTGCTGTTATGATATGGAGTTGGGTATGCATTGCTTTTTAAGATGAGAATGTGTTGAGGGAGGGGGAGAGAATCAATGTAACTGTGATATGCCTGCTGCAACTCAACTCTACTTTTGCCACTGCACTGCACAGAATGACTAGTGTGTCATCATCCCTGGTTAGGATTAAGGACAAAAAGATCTACATCATATTTTCCCCCTAACAATTCTATATCTCAGGCACTTTTTCTTTCTTTCTTTCTGAATCGTTTGAATCCAATACATATTTCCTTGGTAAGTCCAATTATTATTCTATATTTTTCTAACTCTATTTTTATCACGACAATCCTGAAAAACTGCCACGATTGTTTTACTGAGAACCATCACTTACATAACATAAGTGTGCTAAATTTTTAAGACATATTAGGACAAGGACATTGTTCTCGAAGCTCCATACTACTGAAGTAGTGGTAATAGTTCACAGAGTTACGTTATATCCCAATATGGTTTAGACTTTATTGTTGAACAGCTGTCCCTATCCTACTTCATAAAGCACTTTTGAAATGCTCTAATTTCCAAAGCAGCTCACAACTGTGTTAATACAATCGATACGCACATTTTTCGCTGTGCAAATAGCAGCTATGGGAAAGCCTAAGCAGACTCGGGAACAATGTGGGCTCCCTCCGCTCCCCAAGCTTCCCCTTGATGCTATTTACATAACACAAATATACACATTAATTGTGCTAATGCAATTAATATTGCATCCAGGTTGACCATGATTGCACTGGCCCATTTGCCCCACTGTATGAGGTGCAGAATTAGGTGGTAACATATACCCATGCATGAGAAATGTTGATATTATGGTTTTGGGGAGTAGGAAAGCATCTTCAGAACAAACAACTCCCTGCATGAAAACTGAATTTCCAATGAGTAGATTGTTCCGTATCATCTTGTGAACATTTGAATCAGGCATGAGGCCTGTTTATTAACACCTGATTTCACCTTCATGCTCTGGCCCAATCTATAACTTAATGCTCTGAACAGCTGGGCCAAATTGTGGTTGTTCTATGGCTACCACAATCACCAAAATATGTCCAGAAGACAAAACAGCTACTGGTCTGCTGGAAAAAAATTTTCCCCTGTATTAGATAAAACAGAATAATAGAAATGAAGAGCGTTCTATTCTTAACTCCTGTACTTACAAGTTACTTAATATGTTTAAAACTTTCTGCTAGAAACATGAGATATTACTCTCTGACTTCTGAGAATTCTCTGAAAGCAATTTAAATACATTTTCTTTAGACAATACAAAGGAAAATAAGCACAATACAATCAATGATCAACTTCAGTTATTCATATCATTAGCAACAGCAAAAGACATTGTAGCCCTTACAATACCAATCTATGTATGCAACAACCTATCAAAAGAACATTACTTGGACTTGCATTTCTATCTCTTTGCCCTTTATTTTTCAAAAAAATCACTCCTGATTTTATTTATATAGATGAAAATAAGAGATAAATTATCGTAAATAGTCATCCTCTGAATAGATAGAAAAATATATTATTCTTGTTTATCACCCTTTTCATAATACTTTGGATACTATAAATGTATAATGGAAGTAACTTATATTTATACTAAAATTTGCATAATCAATTAGGAAAATGTCTCAACAAATTTGCTTCTATGCACTACTTGCTGGGTTTGAAGAAATGTACTGGATTGGGGGATAAATTCTGACAGTTACTAAGTCAGTGTTATGTTTGCTCAAAGTATTTCCCAGAAGGTAACATACGGTTAATAATAATTGGCTGGATACAAACGTTCCCTTCAACTATATAAAGTGCTTCACAAGTATTATCTTGTAATCCTTCCAGAAGTTCTTTAGGGTATTGTTGAGTATTGGTCTCCCCATTTGTAGATAGAGGTTAAGAAAGAGTGACCAGCTAGCTAGTTGGTGGGAGAAGTGACATCTGAATGAAGAACTGCCTGTCTCATAGCTCAGCCTCTTAGCCACTACATGTTACTAGCTCTCACCAACTTCTTTAAAAACTGTAGGAACATCTAACAAGTGTTATGTTATCCAATTAATACTTTTTTTAAAAAGCTGGAAAATATTTTTTCACCTTTTGTGAAGACAAAGTTTCTCAGATGCTTGTCATGCTTCCATTATTGAGTAAATCCATGGGTTATCTTCACAAGGCTGGAAATTTACCATATATCTAATCATCTTTTCTTCAGCTAAGCATCTGGTGGTGGGCAATCACTCTGTTTGCCAATTGGGTCCCAACTCCAAGCCCAAATTAATGATGTAATCCCTACCACCAATCCATTACACCAGGGATGGAAAACCTGTAACAGTCCAGATGTTGCTGAACTCCAGCTCCTATCATCCTGGACCAAACCTCTGGAGGGCTACAGATTATCCATCCCTGCATTGCACTGCCACAAGTAAAGGGTATAGTCATTTGTTTTCACAATGATCTGCAATTGCAAGATTCTCGAGACAGACATTTGACAAAAGAAAAGATTAGATACAGGTGGTTGTTGGTAAAGTGCTTTGAAGATAAGTCAATGATATACAAACAGTGTTATTACAAGAGAAAATAGAAAAGGTAGGAATTAACAAATGCAGTCTAAAATTGTTTCTAACTGTGCAAAAAAGCACAACTATTGTCATGAGTCAGAGATCACTCATGACTGGTGGTTTGGGAGGACTAACATGAGTTGGGACTAGGATGAGAGCAACTGAAAGTTTCAGGGAGGAATACAGTAGACTGGACCACTGTGTGTCATGAAATATTCACCATTAAGTAGAAGATACATTGTGTTTAAGGCTCCCAGGCAGTTGTAAGCAACTTTTGAGCATGTCATTTATCACACCAACAACAGAAGATTTGAATTGTTCTGTTCACTTGAGTTTTTAATGACTTGAACCTTAACACCAAAGCTATAGCCTCTTACAATTTCAAAGTCACACAATAAAAAATATCAGCTGCTTTATGATTAAAACTTAAAGGAGAAATGCAGCCTACTGTAAAGGCAGAATTCTGTTTGGGAGCTAATTAACAGAAACCTTTACATGATTACAAGCACCAGGTTTCCACCAACAAGCTTCTTTTTCTATATCCTTTTAAGCAACGTGCTTTTGGAACTCAGTGCTTCCTGGATTTGTTAGAGGACCTGTGTGTTGACTTCAGCATATAAGCACTGATTGTTACATTAACAGGGAAGTAAAATGTGGTCTAAAAGTACTTTTGTAAAGATTAATTAAATCAGAATAAAGCTCAGAAGTACTAATAGTGAGTATTAATTAACAAACTCAATGTAATTTGCTGGAAGCATTCCAGTTTTCCCAGTTCTCTGAACAGTACCATACATCCAACCATCATCAATTGGTTGCACATTGATGATGTAGTCACCATCCCTGAATGAAACTTCATCTTCATCTTGGGCACTATAGTCATACATTGCTCTATATGTTCTCTGTAAGAGAAAAGTGGGGGGAAATCCATTAAGCATATTGCACAGACCAGCTGATGTTCCAGTCTCCATAAACACATGGTAGCCAGCACAAAAAAAAACTATTATGGCACCGGTTGGTTGTATAGGCCAGCAAACTTTCAAATTGAAAAGAATTTCTACTTCATGGAATATGGAACTAGGGGTAACTTTATACGTGCAAAGTCCTGAATGTTAGAAACTCAAAAATAGGATTATCATTTGCTTGATAGTCATAAAGTTCAAAATCCATATGGATGGGATAATACAGTGGCATGAACTGACATGGGCAGAGCAATCCAACACATGGGAAGCTGGCAGAAGAGTTGTTGGTGGAGGAGGAGCCAGTGGGAAGCTCTGCAGCAATCATTTCCCATTCAGGAGCTGCCAGGCCGATGGAAAGTCGGCTCTTCCAGGAGCTGCATGCAAAGCCGGCGCTCATGAATACCCCTACTGGTGAGTAAGCATTTCCCATTGACTTCCATTAGAATTATTTTCTTAAGACCAACCTTTTTCTCGGCATAACTTTCGCCCGGAGCACTCCAAATGGGAGGTGGATGTTGTGTAATTCCCCCCGTTAGCCCCTCCTCCAACATGTACCAGAATGCCCCCTTTTCAGGCCTTATATCGGCTTCTGCTGGCAGAGCTGAGACCCTGCTGATTCAGCCAGGGGTCCGCCATATCCAACTCTCCTCAACCCGGTATAAATATGAGTTCAAATAGTACACAGTATACTATATCAATTACATGTCAAAATATTCTAAATCAGACAGAATCAATGGATGCAACACTATGTTATGAGGATTTTGACCATTTCCTAAGATTAATTGTATAAAATCACACATATTACATGTAGATATGTACACATTAATTAGGTGTGTGCCATTCCTCAAAATTAAATTGTGGGTTGTTTTTTTTTAGATATTCATTTGTTAGCTAAGCTTAATGATTAGTCAGGGAAGATGTTTTCAAAGCAATATTTTCAATTTACTAAACATGTTTGTTCCAATACAAATAAAGGAGAAGCATCTACCCTAGCATTACTGTGCTGTATTGTTTTGGGAAAATACTTGCAACAATGTTTCATTATTTACAGAAATATTTTAATGAGGGGTCTGAAGAGCATAATAATTTTATGCATTTATTCCCTGCCATTAAAAACAGTTTGTAGTAGTTTTTCAGCAGCATTTAAATCCATCTTCCTTTATTCAGTTTTTTTTTAAGTCTCAGTTTCCAGCCATATGGCAGAAGCATCAAAAGACATTCAGAATACTGAATATTAGAAGAATTAGGAGTGTGATTCTTTACAGCATCTCATGATTCTGGGGCATCCTTTGCCAATATGGTGTTCTCCGGAAGTATTCAACTCCCATCAGCCCCAGCTAGCACAGCCATGCTGTGAAAAACGTCTTATTCTAAACTTTGGGAAGCTTATTATGGTCTTAACATTGCTGAAAAACAAAACTCAAGAGATTGCACACGTAGTTACATAATAAGGCTGTCTGGGAAAATTGCCATCCTAATTCAATTAACATTTAACTTCTAATTACCACTACATACAGTAGGTTGCATTGTGTAAATGAGATTTATACTACCTTTAAGGTCTTAAACGTGTTCCTTAAAAATCTTTTTTTTTAAAGTGAATGATCCATTGTTAGGATTAAACAAGTCCTAGAGAACATCAAACAATACTGAGAAAGGGGCAAAGGGTTTACAACTGCAACAGATATTCTCCTGGGGCCAGTGGAGGCTGGTCCATTAGGGTGAATGGGGCCCTGCACCACCAACCTCATCTGCCCTTAGCCAGCCAGCCCCCCACATTCCTTTTCACTTACAACTAGTTCAGGGGGTGACACTGGCTTTCACCTTCCTCCTCCTTAGTGTCCATGTTTCCATTATAGATCCAAGCGAGGAGGAGGAGGAGGGCAAAACTATAATTAGCCAGCTCTGCCTGCCATTGGCTCTGGCTCTACCTACTGTTGGCCTCTCTGCTTGTGATCAACCAGTCTTAAAGGGCACCAACCACCATTGCTTTGGGAACAATCTACCTGCAAGTTCAATGCAAGAACCACAACAGTAAATTAATGCCAACTGGAGTGTCTTCAGAAGAACTTCCCAGGGGATTGTTCCCTAAATCCTGTCATGTACAATCCCATTAAAACTCTGCTAGATCCAGAATTCTGAGTGACTGCCCAGTTGCTATGAATCCCTTATACTAAACAAGCAGGGCCTCCTGCTGATGTTTGACAGGGATTGTGCACCAGCGCAAAAAGTTGCTCCATTGTTTTCTCTAGTTTTACACAAAAAAAACCATTGCTCTGATCCAGCACCTTTAATACCTATTTTATTCTAGATTTATAGTCCATGTGAAAGACTCAAATTTTTAACGATTAGGAGAAAAAAAAGGAGAAGGGAAATGTTTGCAGAAAAAAGTCTGCCATGAAAAGAATGAATCATTCAACTTAATACTCACCAAGTTAGCTGAATGTGGCTGTGAATGCACTGATCTCATAGAGGACATACTAGTCTGATGCATGTAACCATATCCTTGGGGCTGACTTTGTTGATATGCCCCCGGAAGTACAGGGGCTGCATCGTAAAAGAAACATAAAGGCATTACTACTAAAAGCAAACATGCCATGATCATTTCTTGGGTAAAGTGGTGATTTGTTCTCCTAGTTAGACAATCTGTAGGAATTAGATGCATCAGTAGGAACTGGAGTAAGCAGAAAGAACTTCTGTACACACAGAAAAACTTAACCAAATATGGGGTGTTTTTTTTCTACAAACACACACAAACACCCCAAACCTGGTAGATGCAAGGAAAAGTGTAATTTACTCAGGATTACATTGCCACCTTATAAAGCAGGAAATGACCGCAGCATAAATTGGCTTTAGGAGAGAGAGAACAAAAAACATTCAGCAAGAACAAAGTTAAACAAAAACATCCTATAGTTAAAGTGCTCTTCAGCCACATTGTAATGTTGTATGCCCTACATTTACTTCAAAGGAGCTGCACCCTCTTGCTTTGTAGACTTGTATTTTCTGAAGCAGTATTTGTTTACCTGTAGCCACTACTTTATGTTAAAATTCTCCTGTGCTATGGTTAATACAAAGGAAGAGAAATATGTATGACCACCACCACTCTGCTACCCCATTTAAAAAAAGAGATTCAGAAAAAAAATTCAGTTATACCCAAACATGACAATTAAAGGTTGGTAGATTCTTCCTTGACCCCCTCCTGCCCTCACAACCTTTCTACATCTTGCTGATCAACTCTTCAGGGGATGGGCATTCACATACCCCCTCAGCAGTAAAGGAAATTACTACTGGGCTGTTCACACTGCCAACTCAGTGGGAAGCAAGCTACTCGCATTCACTTTTGCATCATGTTCTCCAAAAATGGAAATATATGTGATATTTCTACCAAACAAGCACTTTTACTAACCTAGAACAACAAAATGGACACAAGTACAAGTTGATATTAATTGGTATTAGCTGAAAACAGATTTATTAGCCAGGGATTCAAGGTGCAACAAAAGCTTTCCAAAAGCTTTGAAACAAGTACGATATCTGTTCCTATAGTCTTTAAGGATAGGTTGGATCAGGGGTAGCCAACGTGGTACCTCTAGATGTTGTTGGGTTACAACTCCCATCACTTCTGACCATTGGCCATGCTATCTAGGGCTGAGGAGAGTTGGCTACCCCTGAGTTACCCCTGAGTTAGACATTACAGGTACATGAGGGCACTGTCATTTTGGCATCCCTGACCCCAGTCCTCTCCATCCCTGCAGAAAGATCTAGGCTGATCATCTAAAGGTGGCAGTGTCATCATGTTTTGAATTTTTCTGTCTTCATTTGTTGACTGACACTATCATGGGTAGGTACAAAGCAACGCCACAAAAATAGTCAGCATATTAGTCCATAAGAAAAAAGCTTCTAAACCCACAGTTGGATTATTGAGACCAACCAAAATGTCACAAAACAGTAGCAAGCTTTTGAGTTGTCAAGAACTCTTCATCAGGCAAGATGTTACTCAAAAGAGCAGAGGGGGAAATGAGGTGGGAAAGCACAAAAGTTAGGCTGGATTTTGTGGCCATGAGGTCAGTACAATACAGATCACCTTACTGAGGGGGGGGATGTCTCATTAAGACACACAACTCTTCTGGTCTCCTAATCCTTCTAAGCAGGAATGTCAGATCTTTTCTCCTATTTTTTAATTTATAAGCTGAGCATCCAATTACAAGATGCTGTCTATCAGGGAAGCTTCACAATTTCTGTGGTAATTAACACCTCTCCCCAAAATACATTAAGAGTATTTTTCTATGGTCATGCAAATCCATATGTGCAACTCAGGCATACATGCAGCTAAACCCATTGCTGCACTGGAGAATCTGTCACTCAAAGGCACCTGGATGCAAAAAGCCATAAATATAGAACATGTTGCCTTTATTCCTTTGTCCCCCAACTGCAACTCTTCACAGATTATACATGCTATTTCTACACCTGATGTAACCCTCTGAATAGTCTCTGTGAGTATACCTCTGTGAGTATAGGTATGCATAGGTTAACTAGATTTTTAATGTTTGTTTGTTATGATTATTATTATTTAGACTTGTTAGTTTCTTGTTACCCACAGGTTTTCTAAGTGACTTACCACATATTAAAAACATAAATATGCAATACCATAAAAACTGAACAACTGAAAAATTAATTCCCATAGCCACAGGAAGCCACATTAACAACAAAACATTTGGAAGCCGCCTCCTGCTTTTTCCCTTTGGTCAGGGTCAGAGGTAAAGAAGAGGGTAGCTGTTCTACCTAAGGATATGAAAGTTGTGTGTTATACCACATGCATCACTTGCCCACCTGACCCCTTCCTAAGGCAGCTGCAACAAGGACAAACTATTTGTTGATCCATCACAATCAGCTTTTAGACTCAGTTTCAAGGTGGAGATTATAATCTGCACAAAATATAGCAATGCTGCATCATGTGGTAAGTATAGTAATACCTCACTTAACGAAATACATAAGTTCCTGGACATTACTTCTTTAACAGAAACTTTGGTACCAGAGGTAGGAATAACATTGAAAGAATAGGGATAGGTTCCTTCACTACAAAAAAGAAGAGCAGTTCAACATATTTCAGCAAACTTTTTATTCAAAACTAACAATACGCATGTCTGAAATGAAACAAGCAGGTCAGGTAAGCCTTGCATACAGACCACTACAAGGCTTCTTCCAAAATACATCCAGGGATGCCTGCCTTGCCTTTTTTCTTTTATCATGTAGCATCTTGTTAAAGCAATTTAAAACCTTGAGCGCAGTTCTTCTCTCCATACACTTAAGCAGGCAGGTAAGGGGCAGCCACCATCACCACCCTGTGCCGTCTCTCTCTCTCTCTCTCTGCTATCTCCACTACACTCGAGCAGATGCTTCTGCAGTAAACAGTGCTTCCAGGGCACCTGAAGCACTGTTTACTGTGTAGGTGCCTATGTCACCTGGCAAGGAGCGCCATTCCAGCCAGCCACAATCCAGTAGACAAGCAGCTGCATTCTAACTATGTCAGAGTGTGCGCCCCACCCACCCCAAAAAGACTTTGTTAAAAGCAGCTTTTTTCCTGGAGGATTTATTAATTGTGGTATTACTGTACTCCTTAGATAATACTGCTGGGAGTGGCTTGAGTCTTCTGCAACCCAGCAGATTGCATAATGTCTAACTTTGCTATTAGGCAATCAGTGATGGGTTTGGATTATGAAGTGTTCCTTGCCTGTTTTTTTATCACTCCAGGTTTCCTTATTTAACCTTGTCATGTGGTTGAGAGGTTCCCAACCTTTACAGGATACCCCTTGTAACCCCCACATGCTAATTGTTGTAATTTTAGTCTCTGTTAATTGAAAAATACATAATGAAGTGTTAAATAATGTCAGTTTGGTCTATGACCGTAAATAAAAATCAATCAATCAATCAAATAATGTCACTTTTTCCCATCACAAAAACAAATATGACGACAATGATATTTATTACCTGCCCTTCACCAGAAGATCCCAGGGCAGGTTACAGCAATATAAACAACTTCTAACAAATTTTGAAGGAAATGAGAGGAAGGACATAAAAGTAAACCACTCAGAGTGGAAAAGAGAGCCTGGTTCATGTCAGGGCATCTGGACTCTGGTTTTAAGTGTTCCACCTGTATACAACGATGCCTCCTCTTCAGCACTCAGCTCAGGAAGCTCCACATGACAACAATAATAGTGTGTCTAACAAACAGAATGTTACCAGGTGAAGCTTTCCCCATAATTGTGTTTCCATACTAGAAAAGACCTAATTTAATTTCTGTTTAATTTCTGCCTGCACCCAGCTGTTAAAGGCACAAGAGCCCTGCTGTCCCCCAATGCCAACCCTAAACCATGCACAGAAATCAAGAGTAAGAACAATATATATATATATAAATATATATATATATATATATATAAACACACTCAGAGCCTTGATAAACAGCAACAAAAATACACTGAGAATGCATAATTTCACATTTTTAAAACCTACTTTACTCATCATTTTTTTGCTCACTTACTGCTTTGGGTCAGCCACTAATTCTCAGCCTAACCTACCTCATATGGCTATTGCTCCATTGAATTCTATAGGACTTACTTCTGAGTAGACCTGGCTAGGACTGTCGCCTAAGTCCTTGTATTAGAGACATAAATTTTTACTTCCTTTAGCTAGTGATGCATCTTTGTACCATAAAGCCCCATGTCCCCCCCCGCAAATAGTACAGCTTCAGAGCTTCAACAGAACCTCAGTGTGGTCTAATTTGATTTACCTGGGAGTAAGCCCATTAAATATGAAGAGACTCCTGAGTAGACATGTATATATTGTACTATAAGTTAACTATACAGTGAATTTTGAATGCATGCCCTGATGTGTATTCATGGGCAGATGCTCCAGGATTCTAACCTGTTACTTTTTTGGAAGGTGCCCCCATCCCATGGTCCCTCTGTCTCTACAGTGAGAGCCAATCCGCTTGATCAATCTTTCCTCACTGCCGCCAACAAAAAGGGGGGAAGGGAGGCACTGCAGCATAAATAAGGCCAGCTGGCCCCTTCTCTTGATGTACTCACATGAGTGCTGTGCTGCTCAGCTCTCTGTGTGGCGGAACTGACTGTGCCAGCTAGAAGGAAGGAAGGGGAGGCAGAGGTGACTGTGTACACATGCAGTGCAGGCTCACACGTTGGTAGTACACAGACCAGCCATTAATTATTTTTAAAATTAATAAATAATTATCTTGGCTCGGAACCACTGATATAGATATGATTCAGTGTGTTTGTTTTTAAAATCTTTGAAATGTTGGCCACAAAGAAAGGAAGAGCGTGAGGAGAAAAATACTACTACTAAGTATTTATTTACTTTTCCATGACCTTTATATCACAGCTATCTGCAGTCTTAATTACAATCTCCATCCCCAGTGGTGCAAACCTTGAGTTAAAAAAAAAGGAAACAAAATATATTGGTAAGATCGTGCTTTATCAAGCAAACCCTTTTAAATTATATGAGCTTTTCCCACACAGTAAAATCTTCGCCATCTATCTGGACACAACTATAACAAATTGCCAGGTTTTCCACATGGATAAACGAGCACACAACAGCAACAGAAGACTGTTGTATCATAAAAGCTCCTGCTCCATTAAGAATGATAAAAAGTGGTTTGGTTTTAATTATCTACTCAACTAGAAAATCTGATCTTTGCTTTCTTAACTTTGCTTTCACTACTTATTCTTCCTTTCACTATGCCTCTCAACAGGACATGCACTGAAATGAACCATGGAGTATGCATAATCTAATTATATAATTGTTACAAAATTTTAAAGGCTAGAAACTAATGAGTTAGACAAAGAAATACTTTGATCTATAAACCCATTAGTAAAATATTCTGAATTAGTCTAGATGGGACAACTTTTGCTGCTTTTTTATGTAAGCGCGCTAGGGATGGGGTTCGCTGAATGGTTCCAATCCGCTTGCATTCTGATAGTCCATTGTTTGATCCTGATCTGTCCTTTTTTTGTTCCCACTTGCTCTCGCACTTGCCTAATCGATCTGCTGTGCACTTTTTTGGGTGATTTGATCCACGGTTTATTTTATTTTTTTGGTGGCCAAAATTTCGTAGTTATCAGTGTGGATACTTATGTAAATGATGACAGTATTTGACGTGGTTTTTTGGCGGTGGGAAAAACATTGCATAATTTTTAGGCAGCTTACGTGAATGATCTCAGTGTTCCCCTTGTTTTTCTGCTGGTGAGAAAAACAATGTGTAATTTTTAGGTAGCTTATGTGAATCATCACAGGGTTCCAAGTGGTTTTTTGGCGGCATTAACTCAACGAAAGTTTGAAATAATGAATTCTTGCCCATTTGCAGCTGCGATTGTAAAATCCGTGCCAATTACAGCCACAGTCTGCAGGTGTCAGTCTGAAAGGATGGTGAACTATTGAATTCAGCTGAAATCCAGTGCCAGGTCCGATTTAGCAGATATTCTCCCCCATCCCTAAAGCACGCACACAGGTTCCATTAAGTTGAAAAGTCTTGCTTATACAATCTCTGTTGCTGGAAAGTGTGTGTGTGTGTGTGTTTCATAACATATTTATGTTATATGTTATAAGATGCACCACACATGGGACCCCTAATGCACAATCTATATTAATGATTATGAGGTCTTCTCTGGATCTACGAACATATATTGTTACAAATATAGGTTTGAAAGTGATGGAAGACCCCCGCAGGGAGTGAGATGTGGCTGAAGTTCCCAAAACATGGATAGACAGGAACTCTGTTTTCTCCATGCTCAGACCCAAGAGACTTGGCGGGGAGTAACCTTCGGCCCAGTTCATTTCTTCTCATCCACACTTACACATGGACATGGAGAGAATTGGGGATGGTGAGAACAAAGTATTTATTTTCTATTCTTACCAGTGAACAGTCATAGAAGCACAGCATTTTCCTATTCTCCAGATTTCCCTTCCCATACAGCACCATTCCCTTTTTCAATTAGTTTTTAGCAGGTACTTTCTTTTTGGTGTTATGAAGCCAGGAATCAGTTATGGAGGCACTTGAGGAGAAAGAAAGTCTGGAGATTATTTTTTTTAAGACTCCATCCTCGGATTGTTTTGGGGACATGTCTCTGGGACTGTCCACCAGCATGCAGGAACAGAGAGAAACAGTTGACTGCCTTGCTCCATTTTTCTCTTATCATCTTAGTGTCTTCTCTTTTGGTACCAACTTACCCATCCACTAACATCATAAAAAAGGCCTTTTCCTTGTTCCATCTTTAGGAAAAGTGCATCATTTATGTATTTAAAAGAAAGGCCCTTCTCTGTGGCGGCACCCTGACTATGGAATGTTCTCCCAGGAGAGATCTGCCTGGCTGTATTACTTTCTGCACCAAGTGCAAACCTTTTCTTCTTTTGCCCAAACATTTTAGTTTACGATGTTTTTAGCTGGTTGAATGGTTTTATTTTCATTTTCATTTTCGTTGGTTTCTGTCATGGTGTTGTTATCATTTTAATTTCTTTCTATACCACCCTGAAATCCCTTTTTGGATGAAGGGTGGCTTATACATTTAATAAACAAACAAACAAGCAAATCTCTGTCTTTTGAGACACTTGCTGTTTATGATGTATTTTTAAATTACGAAGTGCATGGCTATGGGTGCCATATAAACAAATCAACATACTATATGGAATTACTATGCTTCTTTTTAGAAATCTGCTTTTGTATCTGTAATTACAAAAATCTGTGAGATAATTAAGAAATACAGTAGATAATTTTGTGCTTGACAGAGCGATCTTCTCAGATTGGGTTCATTGGAACTGCAAAAGTTTGACAGTAGCTAGTTCGTACTCTATTTTATATTTATATCCTTGAATTTATTTTATTATTTGATTTATATCCCGCCCTTCCTTCCAGCAGGAGCCCAGTGCAAACAAAAGCACTAAAAACAATTTAAAACATCATAAAAACAGACTTTAAAATACATTAAAACAAAACAACTTTAAAAACATTCTTTAAAAAAGCTTTGAAGACATCTTAAAAAAAAGTTTAAAAACGTATTAAAAAGCAATTCCAACACAGAAGCAGACTGGGATAAGGTCTCGACTTAAAAGGCTTGTTGAAAGAGGAAGGTCTTCAATAGGCGCCGAAAAGATAGAGATAGCGCCTGTCTAATATTTAAGGGTAGGGAATTGCGGTCGATGGGTGAAATAATACGCAGACAACAGCAGCTATGGTTGAATAAAGGGCCACTTTATTAAATTATAAACAAGAACGTTTAAAGCGACCTGCAGAGGTGAAACCTAAGTGCGGGAACTAACTATAGGCAAGCAGCTTGCCCTACAGCTCTCCGGCGACCAGCCCCTGCTGGGGCAAATGGCAAGCCCCCTTTTGCTTACCCCTTGCCCCGGCCACACCTTGTAGGTGAGTAGGGAGGCCTTCCCACGTCACCACCCCCCGGGGCCGTAGAACCCTCAGGTGGATGAGGTAAGTTGGCCCCAAAAGCAGTCCATATCCTGCCCTCGGGCCGTATAACCCTGAGAGACAGGCCTCCAGAACCACCAATCACCTTGAAAGGTGCCTAAGAGGGCCACCTAGCTGTCATTACCTATTTCCCCTCCCGCACTTTACCGCCACAAAAAGGGGACAAATCTCTATTTAGTCCCCTTTTCCCCACTGCGTAGAAGAACTTCCAGCAGACTCCTCTGCAGGTCTTGCAAAAAGATGTCGTTCCCTGTGTTTGACAGGTGAACGCCATCGGCCCTATAGAGTTCAACCCTAGAATGCTGTATAAGCGGATGCGGAATGGGCAACCCACCATCCCCAAGAAGCGCCAACCGAATCTGTCGGTTGACCCTCTTACATGCCCAGTCTATCCTCCTGGGGTCCCAAACTCCATGCCATTCCCTGCATGGCAGAATGTCTGACCAAAGCAGACAAACTGAAGGCCAACGCTGCCTTATAACGCGCATGTCGCTACATGCTTGTATAGTAAGGGCCCTGCCCTTCAGTAAACCCAGGTCATTACCTCCCAGGTGAATGACCAAAATGTGCAGAACGTCACGCACTAACCCTTGCCGGAACAGGGTGGGTAGGAGCCCATCCCAGCACATCCCTTGCCGGCCAAGCCATTGTACAGTAGCTTGTTGACTGAGCCCCAGCTGCGAGCCCATCCGAGACGACGCGGCCCTACGGCCCGCCCAGAAAATCATGCTGTGGCCGCAGATTAGGATGCGCATCCGCTCTGTCCCCCTCCAGCAACCTGCCAAAACAAGGCAACACCATTAGGCTTCCGTATTACCATGCCCCCTCCTCATGGGGCGGACATAACTCCTGTAGGCCCCAGAAGCCCACCTTCCAACAGCTTGCAGCCTGGCTCGTGGAAAACCCAGCCCCGCTGCCGTGGAAGCCGCTCCAATTCTAAAAGAGTGGGTCCCGAAACATGATGGGTCTATTCCTAATCTGTGTAGGGCCTTCTTCGTAAGTGCCCAAAATTGATATTTAGTGAGGGGATCACCATTCCTGTGAACAAATAAATATCCACTCACTGCTCCTCTAGCTGTCATAAATGTTTGCAGGGCCATCACTGGGCAAATGTGTGGCAAGGGGGAGGGAGCTAAAATAACAGTCCGTCCCCTACCCCTTTGGTCAGTCTTAGACCTACGTAATGTAAGGTAAGCGCTGCCTGCTTTCATATTGATATCTGACATTAAGAGGGCGCGCTGTGACTGGTCCATCTTAGACCCAGCCACTACTTCTCCAATCCGAAATGCCCCAAAAATCATGTAAGGGACACTGCTTGAAATAGCTATATTTCATAGGTGGAAGAACATACAGCTGATCATTGGCTCATGAGTTTCTCCAAAAGCTCTGGAGATATAGGACGGTGGTGATCGGGGCAGCTGGGCGCTCCCTAGCCCACCCAGCCAACATGCACCGGACCCTAAAATCCATGGAATGATCTCGAAAACCCCGTGCCTTAGCTAGAAGTGGAAAAACTCCAGGATCCTAATCTGCAACAGTTAAAGCATGTCCCTGTGCAGCTTGCAGCCCTGGGCCACAGAGTCAATCTTGATACCCAGAAGGTGAACACTGGCACAGAGCCAATCTTGATACCCAGAAAGGTGAATACTGGGGCAGGATCCTCCATATTCCCAGTTTTCAAGGGAACCCCCAGTTACATATCCATACTATAAGCTGTGACCTCAGGTGCTAACATGCACCCCAAAATCTGCTCTACCGATGAACAGCCCATCATACAGATAGTGCCCCACTGTTTCTGAGTCCACTTGTCTCCTGACTGCCACCTACCAGAAGGATCTGAAGCACTCCATGCGAGAATTATAGCAGTCCATAGGCAATGCTCTGCCACCTGTGCGCACCATGTTAAATGAAGCATAGAGCACAGGTCCTAGACTATCAGGTATGAACCCGTTACTGCCTGACCCCTTAAATAAGACTGGTTGTGAATCAGGTGTAATTTGCCCACTGCCTTTTAAGGCCCTACCTGACTGGGGTGGCCAGGAAGGGGCCAAGAACTCTGCCCGACTGTACATCTTTACACTCTGTCCCTGGCAATTACCGCCATAACTAAAACAGATTGAAGATTGTAGGCCATGAAGGCCAGCCGGGAGTTGGAAGCCATGACTGCCCCCCCCAGAAGGAGCTGCAGCACTCCATATGAGAAATATAGCAGTCCATAGATAATGCTCTACCACATAAAAATGCATAAGGCATCTCTATCACAGGCGCGCACCATGTTGAATGAAGTGCAGCACACTATCCCAGGCTATCCAGCATAAACCCATCACTGCCTGACCCCTTAAACAGGACTGGTGGTGAATCAGGTGTAATATGCCCTCTGCATCCTAGGGCCATAACTACGACAGATTTAAGACTGTATGCCCTGAAGGCCAGCCGGGAGTTGGAATCTGGGATCAGGAAACCAAAAGAAAAACACCATAACACAGACAAACCTCCCTTTAAACCGGGTAGCCAGTAAGCAAAGTTCGTAGTACCTCAAATCTAACTGGGGAGGGACACATGTCCCTGAGCAGCTTAAGCTGGAGGCTTCCTCTTACCCCCTTGAAGGCCTCCGGCCTAATATCTCACTGCTGCGCATATCCTTCTGCAAAGAAAGGGAGTAAATCATTTATGAGTAAGTACACTTTACCAACTACTATTCCATGGCAGCTAATCCAGTTCCCCTAAAGCACAGAGACTGAGGATATGCTGCTGTCACCAATATTTGGACCCACTGCAGCTTTCTCCTAGCGGGTTTCCAAACAACCATAATAATAAATGTTCAAATGCAAAATGTGCATGCTACATTGATTTCAAGTAACTGATATCAAAATAGAAGTGCCAATATAAAAGTTGCATGCTATATATGACTACAGGTAAATAATATCAGAAATCCTAACAAAGGTTTTTGTTGTTGTTGTTGTTACAAAATCATCAGGAAAGGGTGAAGAGTCTGCCTGGAACTTAAAAGGCAGCTTCTGTGTCAACAACAATCTAAACTCCTGTCAAGGTACCCCTGCTTTAGTAAAGTCTAAGATCCTGGAATTAGGATAAGAGCCTTATAAGCAGTCTGGCTGTCCTTTTTATTCCTATCCTCCCATCAAGCCACATTATAATCTGCTAGACCTTCAATTCCATGCAGAAGTTTGCATGTCCTTCTTTAGTACAACAAATGCCATATGCTTTGTTTTTGATACAAGACTAAATTCAAATAAATGCAACTTCTGTCTCAGAGGTAACAATTAGCGTGTCACTGACACTTGAAAAAGGATCACTGTCAACTAAGTTATGGTGATTTAGACATGTTCTAGCAAAACCTTGTCATCTGTGCACACCACTAGTATCTAAATAGGACAGGCACAAAGTCCCAGAAGGCTCACCCAGCCCCACCGAGGCCACCATATAATGTAATGATAATAGAATTAATTACCTCAACCTAATATATTCCTGGGCCTAGCAAGAAGTTGGAAGCTTAGCCAAGTGCTCCGTATCCCCCAACAGCCACCATGTAATAAATTAATAGAATAAAGTACCTGCAACCTAATATAGGCCCAGGTCTAGGAAAAAAAACTGTAAGTCTAATCAAAGAGCCCCACACAATTGCCAATAGAGGCTGCCAGGGCCTCACCCACATCCCTCACTGTGTTGCGGCCCCTACCTAGGCTGAACTCACACCCAGCCTTGGCAGTCAAAGGGGGAAATAGGGCCTGTGTTGGCAGGCTCGAAAAGCCTGTGCAGCTGTCTTACTGGCTTGTTGTAAAAAGTGTAAAGTGTGAAGAATCGTGTTATAACACAGCCTCCTCCCATAATTTGCTCTGAGCCTGCAGTAACTGGCCCAAGGTCACCCATTGCGCCTCACAGCAGTTGGGGAGACTCAAACCCTGGTCTCCTGGGTCGCAGTCCAACACCCTAACCACTACACTAAACCACCTTTTCTCCCACAATCTGCCCTGGGCTAAGGGTGTGTGTGTGGTTTTAAATGCCCAAAGGCCTAGGCAGCAAGGGGGTGCCAAATACATATATAGCATGTTTATTAACTTGATATGTTTATTGTATTTTACTTTATTTATAAATGTGTTTCTTTCTTTTACCATTATCAGCCCAGACGCTTCCTGCCCGCTAGGCCCTTTTAACGAGGCCTGCTGGCTAGGCACATGCCCCTTTTGGCCCAACTCTCTCCTTCTTAGGAGGCATTGGGTTCATATCTATTTATCATTAATTATTTAATATTTAATGTAAATGTTCAATATATCTAAGTGGTACTCTTATATTACCTTCACCCCTTTCCCCTTTTATGGGGGGGGGAAGAAATCAGCAACCCACAGGGATGCATCTCTCTCTCTCTCTCTCTCTCTCTCTCTCTCTCCATCTATCTATCTATCCCTTTAACTGCCTAAATATACTTGCGTAATATTTAAATGTATGTGGTTGTAATCCTTGTTTAACATCCAGTCCCTCCTCCCTGTATAGGGGGGAGGATGTTTGTGTAATCTTGCTTAACTTGGCCAGGCCTCACCACCAGGCCACCTGCAGCCACGCAGCAGCATTAACAGTCGTTGCCCTCATGGCTGCCACCTTAAATGGGCTGATCAGGCCCAAGCATCAACCATGCGGCCAGAAAATGGCCACCACTCTCTGTCCCTCGCTGTTCAGTAGCTCCGTCTGTCCCACGCCGTCATTCTTCCTCTCTTCGTCGTCACGAGCCAAGAGGAAGTCGGAGGGGGCTGAGCGGGCTTAAATAGGCCCGTAGCTCCGCCCCCTCCGTGCGGAACGTCGCGCGTCATCCCAATGCGACGCGCGACGTTCCCTTCTTCAAAATGGCTACTGAGACTTCACCCTGAAATCCCTTTTTGGATGAAGGGTGGCTTATACATTTAATAAACAAACAAACAAGCAAATCTCTGTCTTTTGAGACACTTGCTGTTTATGATGTATTTTTAAATTACGAAGTGCATGGCTATGGGTGCCATATAAACAAATCAACATACTATATGGAATTACTATGCTTCTTTTTAGAAGTCTGCTTTTGTATCTGTAATTACAAAAATCTGTGAGATAATTATTAAGAAATACAGTAGATAATTTTGTGCTTGACAGAGCGATCTTCTCAGATTGGGTTCATTGGAACTGCAAAAGTTTGACAGTAGCTAGTTCGTACTCTATTTTATATTTATATCCTTGAATTTATTTTATTATTTGATTTATATCCCGCCCTTCCTTCCAGCAGGAGCCCAGTGCAAACAAAAGCACTAAAAACAATTTAAAACATCATAAAAACAGACTTTAAAATACATTAAAACAAAACAACTTTAAAAACATTCTTTAAAAAAGCTTTGAAGACATCTTTAAAAAAAGTTTTAAAACGTATTAAAAAGCAATTCCAACACAGAAGCAGACTGGGATAAGGTCTCGACTTAAAAGGCTTGTTGAAAGAGGAAGGTCTTCAATAGGCACCGAAAAGATAACAGATATCTAATATTTAAGGGTAGGGAATTCCACGAGGTAGATGCCACTACACTAAAGGTCCATTTCCTATGTTGTACAGAACAAACCGCCTGATAAGAGGGTATCTGCAGGAGGCCCTCACCTGCAGAGTGCACTGGTTGACTGCAGAGCGCGGTGATCACAGTGAATTCCAGCATATATCAACTATTCAGGTGAGGTACAGCTGCAGAAAGGTATTCAGCACTTTGCAGAAATGTAGTACGCAAGAGAATTCATTATGGAAGTGCAGTCTTCACTTCAGACTAACACATTTATTTTAGCATTGATGTTTCATAATAGAAAATACATAGCTTGCCACTAATGGGTTTGAGTTTGGCAAATTTCAGAGACCCAAATATTAAAAACATAAATTCAAAATAAGAAACACACAGTTGTCAGATGCTAATGGAAGTACTAAAGTTATTCAGTTTTAAGACTAAAAAAGCCTGAAATGACAAGACATGGTTTAAATGGCCTGGAAATATAGTCAAGAAGAATAGAAGAATGCAATGAATATTTCATACACATATTTAAGCATAATGCAAAATCCACTGTAAAGCACAGACACAACAACACACATGCTTATTAGCTTTCCATGTATATTCATTTACGGAAATAGATTGCAGCCTAGTTTGGAACACTGGCATGCAGATCCTGTGAGCTTGGAATCTGCTAATACATGCCAGCATTCCAATGAAAGCATGAAAGAAACACAGGGAAGCCTGAGCTATCAGTCCCACCATCTAAAAGTTATCAGGGGATAACATGTGTTAATAATGTAAGAATCTGATTTACTGTTGAATACAAATTTTTAACTGAAAAGATCAGGAGCCCTACAACTGATGCAACAGCAGAGGACAGCAAATAATTCAAATGTTGTTGTTATTTTAATTTATTACCCACCCTACACTCTGAGTTCCCAGGGCAGACTATATGAATCTAAAATACGTCATTAAAAACAATTAAAAACAATTTAAAATTCACATTTGTGCATCTGAATTACCATTATACACAAATTTGCTTTCAGTGTCTGGTAGAAACAGGGCACAAAATGAATGCAACCAGGATTTGCATATTCTACAATTCTGTGGGTGTGCATGAACGTTTATAGAAAGGCACTAAAATGTTTTAAATGAAAAATAAAACAAGCACAAATGTTATAGTAAATGTGGAATTCAAATTCCCGAGAATCGGTTTAATTTTTTTAAGTAATACAGGGTTATATCCAGTTAAATTTTACTCAGAGTAGACTCATTAAAATTAATGAACTTAAACTCTGAGTAGGACTAGCACAGGATACAACCCAAAAGGTTGCATTCAACATAGTGCTAATGTAATCATTCCATCAGTGTAAGGATTTCTTCTTGTGCAGCAGAACAATCTCCCCCGCTCGTCCCTTAAACCTCCTGAGCAGATGGGTACATCCTGAGTACATGCAGGCGGAGGAGAGGGAGGGAAACCTGTTGCACTAGCACCAATTCTAGTGCTAGCACAAAAAGCTCGTTGAATACCACCCATTCTGATTCTCTAGTCTTTATGGCTGCAATGATATCCTTGAAAGCATGTGGGCAATGCCTGCTGAAATCTCAGTAACCAGAGGGATGGTTAAAGATGTTCAGTGATGGAGGTAGGTCTTTAGTGTCCTCACCCCTTCTAATGTCTTGCAAAATAGGAATAATTATGCAAAATATGTCTATTTATTCAAATATGCTCAATTTCCATAATTGTATAACTCACACAATTCAGCTTCACTTGGCACAAAACTTTAATTTTATTTTAGTGCAGAGTGCCTACAGCTCCAACCACAAGCCACTGTGTATGAAAATAAGGGCACTTAGTTACAGACGGGTTTTTTCCCACCCCAAACCAATCTACACTCCACCTGCAAGTCACATGATGTCTACACTGGACCACACTTATCCTCTAAACATCTATGCTGCAGATGTAGAAACCAAAGTTGTACAGATCTTTTGTGTATTCCTATAGAACAACACAGCACAAACAGATACAAACATAAGTACGTGTGTGTGTGTGTACAACTGAGCACCATAACTGCTGTGTTGTTACAACATCATAACTCGAAGTGTCGTGTTGGTGTCATAAATCATCCAGGACATTGCATCAGTTACAGTGCATTGGCAACATAGATCTGTCACAGCACAAAGACAAGACTACTAAAAATCACAAGTGGGTTGAAACCAGCACCAACACTGGGCAGTCCATTTTCTATGTTCTCCTCACACAAATCCTGCCTTCCCCACATTGCATGATGAGGTAGTACATGGGACAAAGGCAATTAACAGACTGTCCCCCTTTCCTCTCTGCAATTAAAGTCACGTATTTGACATTAGTTACACTCCAATACCACATATCGGTACAACTGAAAGTCAGAGGTGGACAACCTTAGTTAAAAAAAAAAACTTAAGTATTTTAATAACTACCTGACAGTGACTAAGAAGTGTGAAACATACATAAAGATAACAAGCAAAAATCTTGCTGGATATCTCATGGGCTCTTTGACATTAGTAAAACAACTCCTCTCACACAGCTGTGTGTTCATTGGTTAAACAAGCATTGTTAAGTTAACTTTGAGATGTGCAAGGAACAGGCACGCTGTGCTGGTTAATCAGAAGGAAATAGTGGACATCTATGGGTACCTCCTTCATTAGATGGCCTTGTTACCTCACTGGAATAAGAAAACACAGAGCCATCTGACTTGTCATCTCCAACGCCAGAAGTACTAGTAGAACGGAAATGCTGCTGATTGTAACGTCTTGCTTTTTCTACAAGGTGAAACACAATACTGCAGTAAATAGTTATTAGATGAGGGGGGAGAGAGAGAGAGAGCTCTTTTATATTTTTAACAAAACTTTAAAAATAGGGTAGACACCATGGTTACTTCCCATGCCAGCAACATCTTTTGCAAAGCAGCCCCAAGATACTAATAACTGGAATTCATGAGCTCATGAATACGTGCAAAAAGGGAAAACTGCTGACAGAGGAATGCAGCTCTTGGATTCTAGCTAGGGTCTTGCATAGCCTGTTCCCATAAACACAAAAATTGGTACAGCTGCGATACAAGAAACTTTACTGCCCAAAAGAAATTGTGTTGCATAGCCTTAAGAGGTACAATGCAAGAACTTGACTGCAAGATCCCATGCAATGTCACAGCCTTTGATCACAGCAGCAAGCGGGTTATCATATTTATTTATCCAGTTATATAAAAAAACAATGGATAGGTCATGGCGGCAACATGTTGTTTGGGAGATGTGGTATTAAATAGTTTGCATTTAACCATGGAATCTAGACAGCTGATTGAAAACCCACTAGGCTTATCATGAAATTTACAATGCATTCAATATCTGTCTGTAAGCCACACCACAGCTATACTTAACCTAATCATTGCAGTGATATCAAATACATGTTATAAATGGAATAAAAATCCATTGTTTAAATTACTCAGTAATAGGGACTGGATTTGGCAACCTTCAGGCCAGTTCAGACTTCAGTAAATTGCTCCATGCAGACTGGCCCTGGGGACACAACCATGTGGAGGAAATGAAGTCTCACTCAATGTATCCATGCATAAAACCAATGGCAATTCATATGAATGTGAATGTAAACATAATTCTTCTGTGCTCATACAAATCAGTACTGAAAAGAAGAAGCTGTATCATTAGATGAGGTAGGTCAAATATACTTCCATCACTATCATCAAGCACTGGAGAAAGTCATGAGTTTAACAATACCCAAAAGCATACGTAGACTCCTAGATTGAATATTATCTTCCAAAGGGTCAATGTCGAAGATGGAGCCAGGATCCGTGCGCCAAACTTTGAGGTCTTTCCCCAAAAGAAACAATAAAACAGAGGGTGAAGAAAGTAAATACACCAAGATGCTATCAATTGCGACGCAATGGTGATTTTTATTGATTTTTATCTCCAAAATTAGAGATAAATTAGAGAAAACAGAATTTTGTAGCAAGGTAAGTCAGGATACCACTGTAGCTCCCCCCCCCAAACTAAACAGTCAAGGGCCAGTGATACAGCATTCAACACTCCTTGCATTTTGCGCCTTAGATGTTATTTTCAAATAAAGCCAGGAAATGCTTTTCAATTTCAAATCTTCTCTATTTTATGTAGGCTGCTTGTATGAAACAATGGTGTCATAACTTTACTAAAGCCACACATTCATATTTTAATTGCAGGTAAGGAAGTGAAAAGTTTTCATTTTGGTCCAGGAGGTTTTTCATATCTTACCATTGTTGCAAAGTATTTTTCCCTGCTATATACCAACAATTTTTGTCCCCTTCCACTGCAGGTCCTAGTAGCATACAATTTGAAAAAAATATATACTCTATCTCCTTTGGTAGAATCAACCTCCTTTGGGCCATTTTGGTCCCAAATCCCAGCATGAAACTAGACTGGAATGGATCTAAATAACCTGTTTCTTCCAAGAATTTCTGAAGCTGACTGGCCACCACTCTCTCAAGCACCATGTCCAAGAAGGAAATATTAGCCAGTGGGTGGTAGTTCTCACATACTTCTGGGACAAGGGAGGTCCTCTTCAGGACAGGCAGCACTATTGGTTCTTTCAAGCAGCAGTCACCACTCTTGATATAATGAGGGATTCACCACTCCCTGGACCTACCCAGTCAGTCCCTTCTGCAAGGGGAAAGACTGCACATGGTGAAATGGATCCAAACATCTTGTCCGCAACTGAAACTGATCCCACAGAAGATGCCTCAACTGCAAAGAAAAGCTCTAGGTGGATGTGAATGACTTTCACTTTGAAGTGCTTAGCAAATTCATCACAGGCGGTGCCCAAGGGCTCCACTCCCGTTCTCTCTGAGCTCAATCCCAAGACTTCTTTATCACTCATAACAGCTCTTATAAATAACAGCACATTTTGCCTTCTTCACTGCCATATAGTAGGCACAACAATATGTTCTTACTCGCATTTGGTTGTATTCTCTATATGACTTGGGCCACCTATGCTCCAACCATCATCTGGCCTGTTTCATCATTCACAGAGCTTCTGAAAACCTAGGAACATTACAAGCTCCACAGTGCCAGAGAGGGCACCTAGTGAGACCAGGGCTTTGACAAAATCACCAGTCCTGTCAATTGGAAAATCCCACAGAGAATTCAGGAATCTTTCAAATTCCATTAAGTGTCCTGAGGTGGATCATGTTAAAAGTCTTATTCAGACTTTTCCTATTGCTTGCTGCTCTGCAGTGGAAGCTCAGAAACTACAGCACAAAGCATGCATTGCGTGTCTCCATTTTCTCCTTCCTCACCAGCAATATTCAGTGGCTGAATTTGCTTTACTGAGTTAGGCTGCAGGTTCAAAGCCAGCGAGACATTACAAAAATGCCACTCCATCAGGCTTTTAATCTGTTACCTTGAAAATGTTTCTTTATAGGTATTGAAATAATGGTGCTACCTTGTCAAATCCTTTGTTTTCAGTTCCAAATATAACTATAAATGTATAACACAGCAACACATATAAATATATAACACAAGTGTGTCCTTTTCCAGGTTGTACCTTGAGCAGGTATCCTAATAGCCTGCATCCCACAAAACCTGTGTGTTCATTAAAATGTTTCAATGCATGTCCCCACCATGAGATGTTAGACAGGTAGCAGCTGGGAATATGACCTTTGTGGTGGCACCCTGATTATGGAATGCTCTACAGAAACATTTGTTTGGCACCCTTACTATCTTCAAGATATGCTTTTATTTACACAGGCCTCTGGCACATTAAGATGAAAACTCCCTTATTACTGCTATCAATTTTTATTTTTGTATTTAACTTTGCTGTTTTGTGGTATTTTATTGTAGATTACTTTTACTATTTGTAAGCTGCACTGAAGGCCTGTTTTGGAAGAAAGTAAATGTTTTTAATAACATAACTAAATGCTGCCATAAGGGCAACTTGCTACACAGTTTACAAGAAAAACACATCTGGTTGACAGATATCAGATGTTCTTACAAAGCACACTACGGTCACTGGGGGAAGAATACCTTATAGTATGAACAGCAATGTTCACATACAAATTTCTGGACAACATCCTTGAAGTAACTCTGAGGACACAGAAACTAGTCTTAGGACTATAGAGACACAAAAAGTGGCTACATATATTTTGAGAAAGCTCTATTTCTTCTCACTGATAATATAGAGAACTAAAGAGCAAAACAGGCATACTTAAGGAACTTGCACAATGTAATCAAAATGAGGCTGGAATGAAATATCAAAAGAAAACCAAAAAATGCTGTTGAGACAAAGTTGCCAAATGTTATTTTTTCCTTCTTGGGATTTCCAAAATTCCATGGTAAAATAGCATTCGAAAAAGTGTGAGATATTATTTGTCATTTCCTAAGTTACACAAACATTGTACCAATATTTTAAGAGATTTTTGTGTGGTACTGGAGAAAAAGAAAGAATGCATCTCATTTTCATTTCAATACACAGGTCAACACTGATAACACATACAGTTTGCAAATAAAAATAATACATTTTTCCAACGATAAAAAAAAACTCATCTTACCAAGTATTAAAATCATGGAGCTGAATTTCTTTTCTACTAATCTACATGAAAATGTCAAAAGGCAATTTCTTCTGTGATTACATTTTTTAAATAAAGTTAAGAGTATTAATAATTGGCCGCTCATATTAGCACTTTAAGTACTTTTTATATTGTGTCTTTTTCTTTTCTTTTCTTTTTACCTTTCAGCCTTTGTAGAGTAAATTAATGTTTGATTAAAATCCCTTTCATCTTGCCATCTGCTCTGTTAATTACTATTCTCATTACTTCAAAGGTGACTGCAATCAGCAATTTTGCTGGAGACAATTATTGTCTGATAACCCAAAACTGACCTATCATTTTTAAAAAAGAAATCACATATGAAACAAAAGCAAACAGCATCAAATACAGGTAACATTGCAATTTGACAGAACAAAAAATAACTAACCATAATAGAGAAAGATTATTCTGGTCACAAAGAAATATCAGCAGAGCTGGCCGACACAAATATTTCTGGGTCAGTAAAGCAAAGAGTACAAACTTACCCACAATTATTCCAGGTCTCCTGTCCATTTCAACTATATGTGGGTGAACTCCTTTATAGGCAGCATCACTAACCACCTGGGTATTTCTTCTCACCCGTTCAGTCACAGGATCATCCATTATTGGAGTGAAACCTCTGCCTTTCGTCTTCTCAAAATCTTCATGGTACTTGACCTGGAGAAACATGGTTATTATTTTATAGTCCAATGACAAGGAGAATTAAGAGCTGTAGAAGATAAGCATTGTCACTTTCATTTTTGTTTGGCATTGCCATTTTTGTTTATTCAAGCAGCTAACCATTGCCATGCAGTTACTCGTTGCTGGTATATGTCCAAATATATGTGCAATTCCAATTGTCTTAAGAATTTATTTGAAGTAATTACTTATTATATACATATAAAAAGTCACATGCAGTTTAGTGTCAACCAGTTACATTCATGTGCAAATGTTGGCATTAAAACTCTTCAAAACCACCTTATATTTTATACAAATTCAAGTAGTAGAAAGAACAAATGTTCATGCCAATATGTTAGGATAAATGATATGACTTTCCAAGCTATTACAGATATTTATATACTTTTTAAAAACCTCTCTCCCCCATTCCCATCTCACTGTCATATACACTGCACGCTCACACATATATAATTCTTCAGGCAATGGCAATCAGAGCAACTAGTCAGAATTCCACTTACACATACAAACCACAAACATGCACAGGCACAAGGCAGTGTGTGTGTGTGTCACCCTCTCCAGTTAAATTTTGGGATGCTGAAACAGAAAGGAACCATATGAAGTGTCTTTAAGAAGCTGCAGAAGTGAATTGTTAGGGAAATCATTTTATTAGTATTGTCGGAGGAAAATGCAATGCGTATATGCAGTTAGCAAGCCCACCTGAACAACCACTGTGTAAGAACAAATCAATCCATTCTTTAGTGCATCGTGCTCTTTACCTAAATTAATGAAGGGTTCAATCCACTCTACAGTAAGACATTGTTCTTCAGAACACACTAGCTATGTGAAAAATGTATCCTACCATTGAGATGTTGTTTTGTGTTTCTTTGACATGCCTTAACTCAGGTGTGTCTATAATCACACTATGTCTACCTTTCATCTGTTGTTGATCTCTGCTGTACTTGACCTGTAAAAAACAGCATTATCACCACACATGAATCTTTAGAATGAACTGGCCATGAAAATCATGCTTAAGAGCATGTGCAATTTGTAGTTTTTACTGTTCTATCCTGAAATGAATAGGAATTTTGGGTACTTGGCACTCCACTGGTCTATCCTGCACTACAATTCATTCTTGGCTGGTTAAAAACGTATCTACAAAAAACCAAAATTATACTTTAAGGAATACTGGTGAAATCACTAAAAAAAAACTGGAGAAACAAGGAAAAAAGCACATAAACCCCACTATCAGAGGATGCTCAGTTGGCGTTGACTTGTGACATGGCCTTTTAAGTGATGGCTCCCTGTTTGTGGAATGCCCTCCCTGGTGAGGTACATCTGTCTCCATCATCATTGACTTTTGCAAAGAATTTGAAAACATTCCAGTTTACCCAGGCATTTGATGGCTGAAGGAGAATGTCCCTAGCAACCCAGAGGTCATTAAATTTTTTAAAAAAAACTGTAGCTGTTTTCAGAATGTTTTAACTATAACTGTTTTTATAATTTGTGGTTGTTAAATTGGTTTGTTAATGTGTTTGCCAGCCTGGGTTTCTTCAGGAGGAAGGACAGGACATAAATTCAATAAATAAATAAATACTTGATTATTAGCTGTCACTAGACCATTCAGATAGATAATACCTTCTACGGTACTTTTTAAAGACTTAAAATTAATGTATAAAGGCATGGAGTAATGAGATGGAGTAATAAAGGTTAAATTCCTTATTAATTAAAAAAAAACACAACAAGAAGAGACAATGGACTTGCCGAGCTGATAATTTCTTGATTCTTCTTGACCCTCTCCATCTCAGGAGTGACACTCACAGAAGTTGCTTTACCAAGCTGCCCTTTATAGTAAGCCTATTAATTTACAGAATAAAAGATATGCATAATATATATATATATATATATATATAAAAAAAAAAATTGCAGCTGAACTATGATAAATAGGCCATTGCATTAAACACCACCTGGTGTTTAAATACCAGATGTTCTAATTAGATTGGCATTTAAAACTGTATGCTGAAGCATAATGTAATTATTTCTTTATATTTCATTGGTAAAATATGTACACACAGACATATTGCTAGCTTAATACATCATTTTCTTTAAGGTATAAATCATCACTTGCTGTAGCTACTGTGCAGCTCCATGTGGTTCAACTGGAATGTGCATGGTAGTTCATGGGATTGTGCAAAAAAAATTATACTGACACAAGGTCCAGGAGGATTTCTCCTTGCGCAACAACGTATTCTCCCCCTCTTCCCCCCCCCAATCTGTTCTGATGGTTCCTCCAACCTTCTGGAGCAGATTTGAGAACAGCACCGGGTGCACACAGAAGGAAGAAAGGGAAGAAAATCCTATTACACTAGCAGTAATCCTTACATTTGTGCAATTATTTAGTTGAATACTGCTGTTATATTCCCAGGAATGGAGCAAACTATGTTCTATTCTCTTTCAACATTCTTAAGTGCAGGTTGGGTGTTTGCTTCATTTCAGTGTTTTTGATATAAAGTCAAATATTCTGTTGGGGACATGAGAATATAAGAAGTTGTGAAATTGAGTTTTAGACCCAGACCACTGAAACAAGAGATATACAAGAAGGCAGAACACTTCATGTATATATTAGGGGCTGACTACATGTTACATACAAACAACACATATTAGAGACTGGATTTCTTTCTTTTGTAAAGAGCTCCAGGATTAGGAGATTGAGAGCAGGCAAGTAGGGAGAGTGCTCAACCCTTTATGTGTTCATCATTTCTCTGTTCCATATTACCCTCAGAGTTTCAAATGTACATGTAGAAAAAAAATCTGATCACTGTTGAGTTATAATGTATTTCACTTGGTGATATTGGGGAATGTCAGTTTTATTTTTCTGTGCTTTACAAAACAAATACAGTGCATTTCAACAATAGTTGAATTTGTGCCAAAGAACATGAAAAAAAAACTTACTGCACTAATATTTTGTTGATTTTTCTTTACTCGTTCAATTTCTGGAGTCTCTGTTACCGGTGTGCCAGCACCTATCACTTTCTTGTAAATTACCTTCATTAAACAATAGAATAATTATGAGACTGCTAGGAATGGTTCCTAGCACAAGTTTACAACAACAGAGACAGCAACATAGGCAATACTCCAAGCACAACATTACACTATCTCTACTGTCTGCAGTCAGGGGGATGTTTTAGTTTCTCATAAATTAGCTCAATTGCCACAGCAACTAACAAACTAATTGTACCATTGGTCTCACCTGAAAGGTGATTTTCATAGGAGGGGGCCATCACTGTGGGGAATAGTTCCACCTATCGTGCGAAGGCAAGAATGTTTTTGAAGTCAAGACTAGGGACGTCATGCCCCTCCCACTCTCCAGTTCATTCGTAGCGAGTCTGAAAAGAGATATCTAAAAATAGAAGAACAAGGCCAACAGGCCCGCCAGGAAAATAGCATAATAGTTACATGCATAACAACATGACTCTAACATAACTACATAACATAACAGACTAAAAGTCTTGACTTCACTCTTGCATTTAGATATAATAGCGTAAAAATAACATGTAACCCATTGATAAAATCTCTAATCATCCTCCAACTGGGAGGGTCGTGATGGCCCCCTCCTATGAAAATCACCTTTCAGGTGAGACCAACGGTACATTTTCCATAGGAGGTGGGCCATCACTGTGGGATGTACCAAAGCAACCCATATAGGGAGGGACCACCCACATGTTAATCCTCATTAAGAACCTGTTGCAACACTCATCTGCCAAAAGATGCATCAGCAGAGGCATAACGATCAATTTTATAATGCCTTATAAACGAGTGTGGGGTAGACCAGACTGCAGCCCTACAAATATCAGCAACAGGAGCATTAGTGGCAAAAGCAGCCGAAGTGGCAGCTGACCTGGTAGAATGAGCCGTTATACTAGCTGGAACTGACAGCTTCAGGGACTCATATGCTAAAGTAATGCATGCCCTTAACCAACGGGATAAGGTAGAATTGGATACTTTATGGCCCATAGACCTTGGGTGAAAGGATACAAACAGAGACTCCGTTCGTCGAATCTCTTGGGTCCTAGACAGGTAGGTCTTGAGAGCCCTCCGGACATCTAACGAATGCCAAGCCTTCTCGAGAGGATGGGTAGGATTCGGACAAAAGGAAGGCAAAACAATGTCCTGGTTGCAATGAAAAACTGAATCGACCTTGGGACGGAAGGAAGGATCAGTCTTCAGCACAACAGAGTCCTTATGGAAGACGCAGAGGTGTCGAGCAGAAGACAGTGCGCCCAACTCCGAAACGCATCTGGCAGATGTGATTGCGATCAGAAAAAGAACCTTGAAGGACAGTATACGTAGGGGCACAGTCCTGATGGGTTCAAATGGAGGGCGTTGCAAAGCCTGCAGAACTTTAGGCAAACTCCATGAGGGAAACCGATGGACAACAGCCGGAGAGCGTAGGGCGACTCCCCTCAAAAAACCTTTGATGAACGGATGTGAGGAAATATGATCTCCAGGAGAGGACACTGAGAGAATGGATGACAGAGTAGACGCATGTCGACGTAGAGTGTTGGGTCGAAGTCCCATCATAAAGCCACTATGGAGAAATTGGAGCACCTGGTGCACATTGGCCTGGGATGGATCGTGGTGGTGGGACTGACACCACTTGGAGAAAGCCACCCAGGTATGTTGATAAATGCGAGTGGTAGATGGTCTTCTCGAGGCCAAAATAATATCAATCACAGCGTCAGACAGTCCAGCTGACCTTAAATGTCTCCGTTCAAACGCCACGCTGTTAGGTTGAGCCAAGTAGGGTCCTGGTGCAGTACTGGACCCTGGGATAGGAGGTCTGGCGTTACTGGAAGTGTCCAAGGATCCATCATTGACATTGCCAGAAGATCTGAAAACCACGGTCGGCGTGGCCAAAATGGTGCTATCAGAACCAGCTGTGCCCTTTCGGTTCGCGCCTTCCTCAAGGTTTTGGCTAACAATGGTATGGGAGGAAAGGCGTACAATAGACCGTCTGGCCACGGTGTTGTCAGAGCATCCACTGCTTCTGCTGTTGAGTTCAGGTATCGGGCAAAGTACCTTGGAAGCTGACAATTGTGACTGGAAGCAAACAGGTCGACTGAGAGGGCGCCGAACCGACACTGGAGACGATGGAAAATAGCTGGATGAAGTTTCCATTCTCCCAGAAAGACCTGTTGTCTGCTGAGCCAGTCTGCTGTTACATTCCAAATCCCTCTGAGATGTTCTGCTTTCAGGGATTGTAGATGTTGTTCTGCCCAGACAAAGATGAGGGAGGCTAAGTCTTGCAGAGGATGAGACCTGGTGCCCCCCTGTCTGTTCAAATGTGATTTTACACACGTGTTGTCTGTTCGAATGAGCACATGATGCAAAGGGAACAGAGACTGAAAATGACATAGAGCTAAGTGGACAGCCTTTAGTTCCAGCCAGTTGATGCTTTGAGATTGCTCTGCGTTGGACCAAACCCCCTGAACGTACTGGGAGTTGCAGTGGGCTCCCCAACCTGTGAGGCTGGCGTCTGTGGTTACGACGGTTCTGCGGGGTTCTCTGAACGACGTGCCCTTGGATAGGTGTGGAATCTTGGTCCACCAGCGGAAGGAGAGGCGCAGAGTGGGGCTCAAACGAACTTTGCGATGGTTGGAGCTGGCAATGACTTTTTGAAAAGGCAACAGAGTCCACTGAAGGGGCCGAGTGTGGGCTCGAGCCCAGGGCACAATGTGGATCGTGGAGATAAACATCCCGAGCGCTCTGGCGAGAAGCATGACGTCTGCGGATGTTTGTTGCATCAGGGACCTTGCGATGCTTGTGATGGCAGTGATGCGATCTGGAGCCAGGAAGACCATTGCCTGCATGGTGTCCAACATTGCCCCAAGATGTAGTAGGCGTTGGGTTGGTTGGAGATGGCTTTTGTCGAAGTTGACAAGCCAGCCGTAGGTCTGCAAAACATTGAGGGTGATCATTAAATGATGATGAGCCAGCTCTTCAGACTTGGCCCGTATGAGCAGATCATCCAAATATGGGTAGATATGAACCCCTTGGGTCCGAAGGTAAGCCACTAGGATGAGTAGCACCTTGGAAAATACTCTTGGAGCAGAGGAGAGGCCAAATGGCATCGCTCTATATTGAAAATGTTGGTGGCCAAAGGCAAACCGAAGAAACTTTCTCTGGGCTATGCAAATGGGCACATGGAGATATGCTTCCTTAAGGTCGATAGAAGCCAGGAAGTCTCCTTCATGCAGACTCTCGGTAATGGAATGGAGAGATTCCATTTTGAACCTGCGGTATGTTACAAAACGGTTGACAAACTTGAGATCCAATACCGCCCTCCAAGATAAATCTCGTTTTGGCACAGCAAATAGGAGGGAGTACACCCCTTCCGATCTCTCAGTTGTGGGAACTGGCTCTATTGCCGCTATGTCCAAGAGGTGATGTATAGCTGTCTGCATGATGTTGTGCCTGGCTGGTGCCCTTGGGCAAGGAGACGGGTGGAATCTGTCTGACGGGGTTGCCCAGAACTCTATGGTATAGCCATAAGTGAAGAGGTCCCTGATCCAGGAGACCGTAGTAAGGCGCAGCCATCGATCTCCAAAATTAAGTAATCTGCCACCTATGGGGAGGGCGTTAATACTACTTGTGTAGGCGAGGACCTCCCCTATATGAGGACGATGAGTTGCCCCTGCGCCCTTGGTACTGACCTCTGCCCTGGAAGCATCGGTTCCAGGAGCCCCTGAATGCGTTGGAGTCATAGGGTCTGAAATCGCGGCCTCGTCCTCCTGGCCGCGATCCTCGAAAGGGCTGGTTAGAACGAAAGGAGGGAAATCGCCTGAAGGGCCTGTGGTCGAAGTTCTTGACTGTGGCTAGAACCGGTTTGTGGGCGTCTTTTGGATCAACCAGAACTGCCTTTAGAGCTTCCTCGCCGAAGAGTAGAGATCCGGAGTAAGGAGCCTTGGACAGGTTCAATCTGGCTGCTGAATCAGCTTGCCAGTGGCGAAGCCAGAGGGTGCGACGAGCGACTATTTGAGTCGTCATGGCTCGTGCCCCTAATTGGGTGGCATCCAAAGTGGCATCGGCCACAAAGGCTGCTGTCTTACGTAATTTCAATAGTGTTCTTTTGAAGGCGACAGGATCAGGGTTATCATCCTCTAGAAGTTCATCCATCCACATCATAGATGCTCTGGAGAAGATGGAGGCTGAAGCGGAGGCACGCATGGCGAGAGCAGTGGCCTCGTGGTTCTTGCGGAGGGCGAAGTCTATTCGACGCTCAGTAATATCTTTTAGGTGGGATTCCCCTTCCCTGGGCAAGAGAGATCGTGAAACGAGGCGAGCGATCGGTTCATCTATGCCAGGGACATCTAACTTGGTGGCGAAGTCTGGGGCTAGGGCGTAAAGTCTGTCAGCCATGTTCTTGAAGCGTCGAGCTTTGAGTGGGTGGGCCCATTCTTCGGAGGCTAATTTGGCAATTGGGTCCGGCACCGGGATGTAGTGTTCAGTAGGTGCAGGGGATTTGAGGACCTTGGCCCCTTTGATAGCTGGAGCGGACGAAGTTGAAGGCGCAGTCTGGAGACCAAGGGTATGAAGTACCCTACGTGCGAGCGGTTGGTAATCTGAGGTATTGAACAAGCGATACGATGTATCCTCCTCATGATCTGAGGAGTCGCTCCAGTCGTCTCCTTCAACATGGTCAGTGAAAGTTAACTCCTCCGCATACGAGGCTTCGTCCGTATATCTGCCTCTGGCTACATCAAAGGGATCTGGTGAGCAGGAAGGATGAGCAGCATGGAACGCACGTTGGTCCATGTTGAGTGAGGGTATGGCAGGAACCTGTGGTAGTGACTGCATTCGTGTGAAATAAGCCAGCATGGCTTGGAGTTGGGAGAGGAAATCAGGAGACAGCTGCAGACCAGATGTGTGAGATGTATGTGCCTGGTGAGCTATTGGAACAGATGTCTGAGGCGGTAAGCCAGAAGTAGGTTCGTTAGGCGAGCCGTGAGGGGGAAAGCCAACAAACTCTTCCTCGTCAGAGGCAATAGCAGGAGAATGGAAAATATCACTTATGTGTGTCTGTGCTGTGGTGGTTGTTGGCACAGAGACATAACGAGGGCGCTTTGGTTTACTATGGCTGGAAAGATGTTTTGTCTTAGCCAGTGCTTTGGCATGTCTGGTCTTAGACGTGTTAGTATGTTGTGGCTTGGCTGATTGTGGCATGTCTGGCTGATCTGGCACCATGTGTGTTGATGGTGACATGCCTGGCTGTTCTGCCATCTTATATAAACCTGGGTGCAGTACACTGCCACGGAGGGGGCAGGATGTAAAGACCCGAACTGGCACAGTGTACTACCACAGAGGGGGTAGGATACACTGGCAGATGGCGAAATGCACTGCCACAGAGGGAGCAGAATGCACAGAGGTATCAGCGTTAATATAATATAGGCTGTTTAGAATTGGCACACTCAGATTAGTGCTGTAGGCTGGGTTTTTGGCTTGTTCACGGCCCCATAGGGGGCAGGATATATAATATAAATCAGATTTAATACAAGTCAGCCACTGATATTAAAGCTCCAGCCTTGATAATGTAATCCAGCCACTAGGATTAAAACTCCAGCCTTGATAATGTAATCCAGCCACTAGGATTAAAACTCCAGCCTTGATAATGTAATCCAGCCACTAGGATTAAAGCTCCAGCCTGATAATACAATCCAGCCCACTAGGACTGGAGCTCCAGCCTTGATAATATAATTCAGCCACTATGATTACAGCCACAGTAATGTGTGTAAATCAGTCGTGCGTAAATTTGTCAGCAGCACATATACACAAACGTACGGATAGATAGCCTGCAGGGAAGGTATCCGATAATAAGGGGAACAAAAAAGGCGGGAAATTCAAACTCTGAAATAATAATAAAAAAAAAATGGCGCCCGGAAAAGGAGCGGGAAAAAATGGCAGAGAGGGAAGAAGCAATGGCGGCCGTCGGAGGCGAACTGGAGGAAGGGCTGTCCAGCACAATCTCGCCAAAAACCGCAGTAGCGGCTCCAAAAAATCCCCGGAGAAAACAGGTAGGGGAAAAACGGCAGCCACCGCAGAGGGAGCCGCCGTCGCGGTCTGTAAAGCCCTCAGTGGAATTTAAACCACGTAGCGAGGGCGATCTGAGGCAGAGGGTTAACGGCGGGAGCCGCAGCTGCAGGCTCCCGCTGAGATCGGATAAGCCGCAGCCACGGCAACCGATCGGGGGGGGGAGAGGTTAACAACGATCAGAAGCGATCAGAAGCGATCAAAAGGGGAGAACCGCAGCCGCGGTCCTTGAGGGAGCCCCCTGGCTAAGGAGACAACAGAGCGAGGGGAGGGGGCTAGAAACTGCCAAAACGAAGAGAGCCGCAGCCGCGGTCTCAGAGGGAGCCCCAGTCAAGTAAATAAAATAGATTAAATAGCTCTGAGGGAAGGGTGAGAAAGCCGCAGCCGCGGTCCCTGAGGGAACCCTCAGAGGCTAAACACAAAAAGAAAAAGAGAAAGGATTTAAAGACAAGTACACGAACAAATACGAGACTTAGCTAAATGCTATGTGAAATTCCAATCTTGTTCGTACGAAGGCAAGAATGAACTGGAGAGTGGGAGGGGCATGACATCCCTAGTCTTGACTTCAAAAACATTCTTGCCTTCGCACGATAGGTGGAACTATTCCCCACAGTGATGGCCCACCTCCTATGGAAAATTTCTTTAGTGTCCATTGGAAACTCATGTAATAGATTATATGCTGAGAAAAGTCATGATAACTAACATACTTTGCTGTGCTATCCACAGGTTTGGGATTGTTTAACGTTTCATTTTTCTTTTACTTAGCCTCTGAAAAAAGAGTGAATGCTTCCATGTTCTTGTAGCATTTAAAAAGAAAAAAATAGTCTACCCACTCCCCCATAGCATCATCCCAGCACTTCCAAACTACAAAATTTAAAATTAAAAAGTCTTGAGGTGCTTTAAAGACTGTAGGTGGTATTCAACTAATGTTTACTCATAGCAGACCCACCGAAATTAATAGACCTAACTTAGTCATGTTCATTCATTTCTATGGGCTCACTACGACTAAAAGAAAGTTGAATACCATACCAATAGAGTCACAGAATAAATCACAGAATAGTAGTGTTGGAAGGGACCTATAAAGTCATTGAGTCCAACCCCCTGCTCTATGCAGGAATCCATTTTAAAGCATACCGGACAGGTGGCTGTCCAGCTGCCTTTTGAATGCCTCCAGTGTTGGAGAGCTCACCACCTTCCTAGGTAATTGGTTCCATTGTCATACCACTCTAACAGTAAGGAAGTTTGTCCTGATGTTTTCAGCTGAAAACTGGCTCCTGTAACTTGAGCCCATTATTGCATGTCCTGCACTCTGGGATGTTCAAGACCGGGATAGCCTGACCACGGTTGTCCACGCACTGGTAACCTCCAGGTTGGATTACTGTAATGCGCTCTATGTGGGGCTGCCCTTGAGGTTGGTTGGGAAGCTGCAGCTGATGCAAAATGCAGCTGCGAGACTGCTCACTGGGGCAGGGTATTCCCAACATGTCACCCAGCTACTGAAAGAATTGCACTGGCTGCCCATTTGCTACCAGGCCAAGTTCAAGGTTCTAGTTTAGGTGTACAAATATACAGCTTGGGACCCCTATACAGCTTGGGACCCCTATACAGCTTGGGACCAGGATACCTGAAAGACCATCTTACCCCTTATATACCCAGTCGATCACTGTGCTCTGCAGCTGAGGGGCTCCTGCAGATACCATCTTATCAGGAGGTCCGTTCCGTACAACACAGGAAATGGACCTTTAGTGTGGCGGCACCTACCCTGTGGAATTCCTTCCCTTTAAATATTAGGCAGGTGTCATCTCTGTTATATTTTTGGTGCCTTTTGAAGACTTTCCTCTTTCAAGAACCCTTTTAAGTTGAGACCTATCCCAGACTGCATCTGTGTTGGAATTGCTTTTTAATGTGTTTTTTAAAAAACAATATGTTTTAACCCCTTTTCAAAAGATGTTTTAAAAGTTTTTTTTTAAAAAAAATGTTTTTAAAGTCATTTTGTCTTGGTGTATTTTAGGGTCTGTTTTTATGATGTTTTGATGTGTTTTTAGCGCTCCTGTTTGCCGCCCTGGGCTCCTGGTGGGAGGAAGGGCGGCATATAAATCAAATAATAAATAAATAAATAAGAAATAAGAAGAGATCCTGGCCCTCCTCTGTGTGACCTTTCAAGTACTTGACGAGTGCTTTCATATCTCCCCTCAGTCTTCTCTTCTCAAGGCTAACTATTATGTTAGTATAAACCACCAAGGACTAGTCCACTTCTCCAGATGTCAAAATAATGTTTCTAGTCCATGAAAGCTTATACCATAATAAAGTTGGAGCAGTGCAATCCTACATACGTCAACTAAGAAGTAAGCCCCATTGAGTTAAATAGGGCTTATGTCCAAGTAACTGTGTATAGGGTCGCACTGCTCCAAAAAAAAAAAATTATTGACTGTATTGCCACCTCTTTCCCACAGTACAGTGAACATCTTTCCCAAAGTAGTGAAAATAACATTTTCTCCGGTAGCAAGTCTAAGCCTACACTAAAAGGAAATCTTCCCTTTCTCCATTATGTTTGTATGGTCCTCAAGCTACTCAAGCAGGATTGGGACTACTGCCATGAGAAAGGTGAAAGAAGAGTTGTTCCTACTACTCCACAGAGACAAGCGTCTCTGCACAGCCTCAGCATTAAAAACTACACAGAATCCTTAAGAATTTCATGTCTTGTATAAGGAAGAAGTGAAGCTGTGTTTTCAAAGCTGATTATTAGGTCTCAGACTCTAACAAGCTAAACAACTTTCTTTCAGAAAAATGAAACACAGACATTCAACATAATTAAAGTGACATATAAGAGTGAACCAGAATCAATGGAGAGCAAAAGTAAAAGCCCATGAAACTTGCTTTACAACTTTTCTGGTATAAATTTAAGATATCCCATCAGAGTTGAAAAAATGTATCAACACAATCACAAACTCCCACTACACTTACACAATTTTTTGGTTTTTAAAAATACTAGAATGAGGATCAAACACATTAGCCTTACAAAGTCTGGGAGGAAGGGCAGGATATAAATTTAACAATAAATAAATAAAAGTCAGTTATTTCATTGTTTACTATCTCAAGTACTTTACCAGCTCAAATTATCATTATCAAAGGTATGCATGTTTCTTTCTGGAAAAAGGAGTGGTACAACCTTAACTAAGGATAGTATGCAGTTGGCTTGGGAACAGTGATCTGCACATTTTCATTGTGTCCTGGGACATAAAAGAGTTCATTTAACATTGAACTTTTTTAGAGTTTCTCCTAAAATTTGAATTGCTGCTGCTTACAGTACTGATATTTCTCTGTGTGTTTTTAATTCTCTCAATTTCAGGAGTATCTGACACAGCAGAATAATTATACAGCATCCTCGCTGCTTCATCTTTGTACTTTTTCTGCAAAACAAAATGTACATATTAGTCAATTAAGCAATTCAATGGGCTTAAATATGCATACATCTAATTTACTGTCAGTTGAAAATTCCTTTACAATGGTAAACGTGGCCTTAATCTAACTCAGAACTGAAGTCTAAATCTTTGATCCTAGACATAGCATACCATGTTATAATAAATGCACTGGCATAAACAATATGCATAGTTCCAAAAAATAAGATTCATATCAGAACAAAATGAACAACCCTGTGCACAAGAGGACATCTCTGAACTGCAAACACCACTTAATTACTCTTCATTCCCTACCCACCTGGCTGGCTATTTCAGAAGCTTTCATTGCTCGCTGTATCTCTGGGATGTCTGTGCCTACTTGCATTCCTTTTCCTTTGATTTTAGTCTCCAGGTCCTTCATATACTCTTTCTGTATGAAATGGAACATTAATGAATTCTTAGACATACAATATCTTTAGCCTTTCATATCCATACAGCTGGAATAATTCACGGGTTCTGCTTTCAAAAGGTATGCTTGCAACACAAACTAGATTTCTGATTCCTGGCTGTGCTTCTGTCACATTCAGTTTTATTATTTTCTATACTTTCTACTTTCAAAGGGATTTTGTAAAAAACACATTTTAATGGCCCATTGTATTTTACTGTAAATGTCATTGAAGTATTGCATTCTGCACTAACCTGGCTTGCAATTTCATAAGCTTTCTTTGCTCGTTGTATATCAGGAGTATCCATGCCCACCTGCATCCCTTTCCCTTTAATTTCCATTTCTAGATGTTTCTTGTATTCTTTCTGTGAAGGACAGAACAGGAAATACTCAGATCTATAGCAGTGAAGCTTTTATACAGATCCTGCTTTAATCTGTGCACTTTTATTAAACAGCACCCTTGAAGGTCAAAATGTTCTTTTATACACACAGAACATTAGCTCCATAGGAGATACTCAGATATATCTGATCTTTTTAAAAAAAAAAAAAAGAGTAACAAAAAAATATATATATTTTAATATTGTTGTAGTATTCTATTTTAGGCAGCTCTGTTTTCACTATCCTAAATCAAATCCCATGGTAATGGGTAAATTCATATAATTGGATATAATAGGTAACAAGTACAGTTCAGAACAGGTTAGATTCATCTGTCACAAGATGCCTTTGCTAGCGTATGTATAAACATCTCTGTCTTATCACTGATTGTGACATTTAATGCAAATAGGAATGAGTCTTTAGATCTAGGGTGAGGAACCTCCAGCCCATGGGCCAAATTTTGCCTGCCAGGTCTCCCCATTTGAGCAGCAAGCCCATGTCACAAAACCATGCCTACCTGCCCCTCACCTGATGTCATATGTGGTGTCAGGTGTGGGGCAGGAAGACGCAGCTGCAGACAGATCCACGAAGAAAGCAAGACTGAGCTCTCATGATGTATCAATCCTGCAGGGTTTAGATACATGAGGGAGTTCAATCCTGCACGGTTTGGATACATGAGGGAGCTCCCTGTGGGGACCCCTGCAGAAGGCAGGAATGAACTCCACATACATCAGCTGATGGGTGGAAAGGTCAATCTTATTTGGGGTTTCAATGCAAATCCTTCCTAATCAGGAAGTGGTTTACACTGAAAACCCCTGCTAACATGAAGTTTTTTCTCTCCATTTTAGCCTGGGTTTCAATTGTCCCACCTGAACCAAGGCACACCCTCACCACCCACTAGATGATGGGCAGTAGGGGCTGCAGTTTCAGTGGAGACCAGTTCCCCCTCCTGGAACAAGGTGAGCCCCCACACCCATCAGAAAGCAGGTTTTGGCTCTCCCACCCATCAGCTGATGGGCAGGAAAGCCAAGTCTGCTTTCTGAGATGATGGGGTGCCTTTCTGCCAGTAAGATGCTTTGAAAGTCCTGACTTTGGAACTTCAAAGCACCAAATCACCTGATGTCATTGTAACATCAGGTGAATGACAACTGGGTGGCCCCACCGATCTGTCAAATTTGGTCCTCAAGGCCAATCCTGATAAGGATCTAGCTTGCTTAGTCAGCTTGCCTTAGACTGTTGATCAAAGTTGGGATAGATCACTGTATCACTATACCTATGGAGAGCATTGTCCTCCAAACAGGAGAAGGGTGTCTAACTCTGTGTTTCCCTCATAATGTTAATGGGTATGAGGATACTTGCTAGGGAGAAGTGGCAGGGGGCAGGATGCTTAACCCTTCCCCTGCTTAATCGTTCTCTCCTACAAATGCTCCACACCAACTTTTAAATTATTTTCCCCAGAGCAAGAGAAAGCATCTGGGGAGGAATGATTGCAAGAGATCATCAGTGGATTATTTTATTATTGTTATTGTTAGTTATTATTAAAGTTTATATCCCACTCTTCCTCCCAGAAGGAGCCCAGGGCAGCAGGAGAGATTAAAAATTCTTCTCACCTGGCACACTGATCATGCTCTGTACATGTCCATCGCTTTCCCAGCATTCCTATTATATTGACAACACACCATTGGGGAACACTCAGTTGCAGCAAAAATAGATTGCTGTTGGAAGTGGGGCAAGAGCAACTCCTGTTTTGTTCTTTTGTTTATGTTCCAGAAGGGAGACAGAGTTAGGGTCCTCCAGATGGCTAGGCTTGACTACTTTTACCTGTGATGCTCTGACTGACTTCCTTCTGTCACAGACTGATATGCTTAGGGAAGCTTATCTGCCCCTTCTCCTTCCACCCTTTCCTTCCTCTCTTCTTCGACTGTCCAAGAGAGGAGACACCTTTGTCTCTGCTCTCTCTCTCTCTCTCCTGAGCCATGAAGGCAACTCCCAAACCTGGGCATTGCGCCTCCAATTTAGTTAGTTAGTTAGAACTAAGTATGCCTTTCCTATCTACTATGTATTTCTATAAATAAAGTTGCTTCTCTTATTTTACTAAGTCTTAAGTCTCAGTGATCTCAATGTAGGGTAAAAGCCTGCCACTTAGGTAAACACACACACTGGCACACACGCATCTCAAACCGTTGACAATCTCTGCTAATATCATTTATATAAATTTACATAACAATTGCATCCAAAAATTATGCAACCAAAACACTGCTGGGCTGTGGGCGGAAATCCGAGATGAGCCAGGAACCAAGACCTGTGGGGCCAGTCAGTGGTCCGAACCAGTCAAGAGGCAGAGGAGCAATCCAGAGTCAGAACTGAGGACCAAGAACATAGGAACATAGGAAGCTGCCTTATAATGAATCAGACCATTGGTCCATCTAGCTCAGTACTGCCTACTCTGACTGGCAATGGCAGTCAGGGTTCTCTCCTAGCACTCCCCAGAGATGTCAGAGACTGAAGCTGGGACATTCTGCATGTAAAGCAGATGCTCTATCACTGAGCTACAGCCCAGAGTAAGAACCAGCTACGACAAACTAAAAGGAAAGACTGAAAAAATTACCAAGTGTACACGAACACACCAGTGCTCAGAAAGACTCATTGCTCAAACGAAGCCCAGCCGGAACAGGTAGGCCTCTTATATTCCTTCCTGTCCAAGATGATCTAATGGACACCCTAGGTGTGCAGAGTTAGTTCAAGGCCTGGACGTGCTTCTCTATTGCCGCAATCTGTAGAAGGTGGGCAATCGCTTGAAGAGTCCTTTCCTGCTTGTATGGAGACTTTGAGGGGGGGAGGGGATGAACTTGGTTGGAGGGAGGGAGATGAATTCCAGCCTCAGTCCGTATCTGAGGGTGTGCAGTAGCCATTGGTCTGAAGACATGTCCCTCCAGCAGTGGGCAAAGTGTTGAAGGCATCCTCCCACCTGAGGAACCCTGGCGTCAGAATTGATGCTTATTCCCCGAGACCGGTATCCAAAACCCAATCTATTGGGGAAAGATTGTTGGCTTTTAGACTGGGTACGTTGCCTATTCCAGAAGGGACGGCTGGTACAGGACTCCTTTGCTCTTCCAAATGCCCTGGAACCTCGGAAGGACTGGGAGAGCAAATAAGGATGGAAAGGTCTATGGAAGAATCTTTTGTCGTCTCATTTTTTGGCAGAAGGCATAGCTTTCTTCTTTTCCTTTGACTCCAAGACCCCAGCTAGGGCGTCGTTGCCAAATAGTTTTCCACCCACATAGGGCTCAGATGTGAGATTAGAGCGGGCTGCAGTATCGGCCTCCCAATGGCGTAACCATAGAGCCCTTCGAGTGAAAACACTCACTGCTAATGACCTTGCCAAAAACTGCATGGCGTCCACGGATGCATCTGCCATAAAGGTCACTGCTCTTGAGATTTTCAGAAGAGACTTCCAGATTCAAGCCGGATCCTGCTGCGGCCCATTCAATAGGTCCTCTAGCCACAACAGGGATGCTGTAGCGAAGACCGAGGAGGCTGCTGCTGCTCTGATGAAGAGCACACTGGCCTCATGAATCATCCAAAGGCCTAGATCCAGCTTGTGCTCTAACAGATCCTTGAGGTGGGCATCCGAGTCTTTTGGGTTCAAAGATGGATTTAGTAAATTGACTATAGGGGCATTGACCAGAGGAATCCTGAGTTGGCCCATGATGTGTTGTTCCAATGTATAGTATTTGTTGGCAGTTGCAACCAATTTCTTGAACTGCAGCGGGGCATGATCACTTTAGGCAACTGTGATGGAAATTTTAGCACCCTTGACTTGGGTTTTAGGTCTGGACACACAGCCAAACTTCTAGATGCTGAGGGAGCTGGAGGATCTTCTGGAGAATTAAGGTTCAGAGCTTCCATGGCCTTGCACAGGAGTGGAAGGAAAGGAGCCTCCTGGAAAATTCTATTGGTCACTACTTCCTCTGACTCTGAATCTCTAACTCCATTCTTTCTCATCGAGGACAATCAGCTTGTTGTCTGGGTCCACTGTTTCCTCCTCCTGAAGTTGAGGATGCATGCCCTGTGAGGCAGCATAAGGGTCTGGCAATGCCCTGCCTGGTGGTTGGGGCACATTTGAAGAAGAGGCCTTGCACTCTTGAAGGTGGTGGAGTGGGTGCTGTGGCTGGTGTGTCCTGTGTGGGGTGTCGAGCCTCAGCCACTGATGTGGAAAGATCTCTGGCTAGATCCATTAGGAGAGATCTCACAGCTGTTCCTTTAATTGTTGTAGCATGTCCGGTGATAACTGAAACTAGAGGTTGGGCATGAGAACAGTGTGGTTGTGCACTACCCCCTGAACTTGGAGTTCATGACATGAAGAGGGTGAAAAGAAGGATGCTTCACCCCTCTTCTCCTGTAATGCTTGGTGAGATGCAGCTGTCTCGAGGAAGCCTTTAAACTCCTCAGAATACGACAATGTAGAAAAAATTGCCTCCATGGTGGGCTGGAATTGGTTGCCTTCCTCCTCTGATAGGGATTCCAGGTCCCTCTGTGACCTGCACATGTTGCTATGAGCCTCCTTTGGTGCAGCCCCCTGTACATCACCAGGCTGTTGCCTGTCATGACTGGTTCCCCTACTTCTCTTAGGTGCCAGTCGTTGTGGAGCCACCCTGCCTGCGACAGTACATGCCTCAGGCACCTCGTGCCTGCTGGAAGAGGGGCGGGCTATGGCTACCTCCGCCTGGGATTCAACAGAACCTAAAGGCCCTAGGGCCTGGTTGGATAATGGCGGAGGCACGATTTCCATTGTAGTGTGAGGCTAAAGTGACTTAGGTTTCTTTGGTGGGTGGTCCGATTTGCGTGTTGCCTTCCTCATGGGCGCAAACCACGCTGCGGGTCTTATGGAGGCTAAGAGCTGTGATAATAGCCGGGCCAGGTGCTGATGAGCTGTGGAGGGCCCCAAATATGCTTCCCCCACAGCTGGAGTGTCCTGCTGAGGCCTTCCGTGGGTGAGAGGATGGAGGAGGGGGTGGCAGGCACTTGGCGTCCTGGGGAACATGCTGCAAGAGCTGTCCCCGCTCACACCATGAAAGGAGGAGGCCAGTCAGGTGATTGCCAGTAGGCAGGCACAGATGAGCCTGAGAAATGAGGCTGGGGGGTGCAGAGTCCAACAAAGAAGACAGTGCTCTCACAGCCGAAGTGTTGGGGCAGCTGCTTCGCGGTTGGCTCAGCACCACTGCGAAGTCTCGGGGGGGGGAAGAAACGTAAAATGACAAACCCCTTTTTATTTTTTATTTTTAAATTGGACACACATGGGAAAACAGTAAAGGAAGGAAAAGGTACAGACACACAGTAGGGGAAAAAAACACCAAACTATACAGGCCTGAACGCAGAGAGGAGCTAGATCAACTGTTCTTGGTGGAAGGCAAAAGAGAAACTGAAATAAGGAGCTGCGCAGAGCAGGAAGTCCTTGTAAAAAAAAAAAAGCCTCTTCAGAACTCTTCTGCCTTCAACCACTAGGTGGAGCTAGCTACCCACCTGAGATCATCTTTTCCATGCACAGGAGAACCAAAGGTTCACCCAATACGGATAATGGAAGAAGAGCGATTTGAAATTACTGGACTTAGTAGACTTGATGAGTTGGATTAATTGACATGTTTATCTAGAAAAAAATTGATGGACATATATCTCAAGGATTGGAAACTTCTCTTTGACTTTTTGTGGAAGAATAAAATGATATGATGTTAATGAGATTTGTAACCAATTAAGATAACCGCTGGAGAAAGGTGATTTTATAATCTATTAAGATACAGGCTTATTATATATTATAGACTTATAGCTGAACTACGACAAATAGGAAGTCAATTTTTTTATATATTTTTTTCTTTTTATTGTATTAGTTATGGATTTGTGTTTTTTCTTTTTGTATTGTTTTGGTTTTGAAAATTTGAATAAAAATTAATTGAAAAAAAAAGAGAACCAAAGGTTCACCACACAGGAAAAACTGTGCAAAGATCCAGCAGTTTCTTACTGTTTTATTGGTATTTCTTCTTGAAATGAAAGGTGGTATATAATTTATTGTTGTTGATGATGATGATGCTTATATTTTAATGTTTTAATGGTTTTTAGTATGTATTTTAATTATTTATATATTTTAATGTTTGTGTCATTTTTATACTTATTACCTACTTAGAAGCCTATTTTAGCATTAAGGTATATAAATATATAAATAAATAAATGCATAATAATGATATTAGGCAGGCTTCTTCACTGTACTGTTTTTAGCACCTGCTAAAAATGTTTTTGTTTAGGCAAGCCATGGGCCTGCTAATGCTCCTTGCTTGTTCCTATGGTGCATTGTTGCCCCTGCCCCACAACTCTGCTTCCCCACCCAGCATGCCTAGGCTACCTCCTCACCTAGGGCGTTTACCTGTATCCCACCCAGCCTGCCATTACAACCGCCACTCACCATCTCCCCAGCTGCTTGCCTGCTCACTCCATACCTGCCTACTCATCTCACTCACTCGCTTACCTGTCTCACAGCCAGCCACTCAGCTTACTTGTCCTACACCTGATCGGCTACCCCCCTGCCAGCTATCCTTGCTTCTGTCATGACCTTGCCTCACTTGCTGCTCTGTCACCATGCCCCACTTCCACATGATGTTGTGTGACAGCTTAGAAAAATATTATATAGTTAGATTAGATAGATAGAACTGTAGAACAGCACCAGAACTAAAATTATCCCATAGTACATGTATATGTAATTGAAATAATCACGTTATTCCCTGTTTACTCTTGCTTCCATTTCCCCTCCTGCTTCCATTTCCCTTCCCTTATTAAATGGTTAGCCCCTTACAGCAGTAAAAATCTGTCACATATGTTATTGAAAAGCATTATGTACATCATCATCATCTTAACTCTTTAACTTCCTAAATAAAACATGGAGAGCACTTTCACTTTATGCTTGGCATTTGGGCTTTAGCAATCAATCAAAAGGGATAGTATTCTATAATTGGAATTCACTCCTCTTAAATATTAAAGAGATACTATCTGTTGTCTTTTCGGTGCCTGCTGAAGACCTTCTTTCAATAAGCCTTTAAGCAGAGACCTTATCCCAGTCTGCATCTGTATTAGCATTGTTTTTAGGGGCTTTTTAAAAAGATGTTTTTAGTGTTTTTGTTTGCTGCCCTGGGCTCCTTCCGGGAGGAGGGGTGGGATGCAAATTTAATTAATAATAGTTATAATAGTTAGATTATGATTATTTGTTGATTATTTTGATGATGGCCAAGCACACCTATGCTACAGAGTTGAATCTCAGTTCTACATTTTGATCCAGCCAATAAAGAAGTTAGATCCAAAAATATTCAAATCCAAATAGGTTGAAGTGAAATGTGAATCAAAGAGCACCTAAGGACGCAAAAATCTACATGAGAATGGAGAGCCTTAATCCAGTTGACAATGTGCCCCTATTTTCTCCTCTCTAGTCTTCCCAACCATCATTTGCTTTTCCCTTGCCTTGATTCACCTTCAGTTCCAGCTTAGCCACACTCAAGCTCTGAATAAGCAGCAAAATCTCAAATAGCTGTGACTAAGCCCCATTGAAACCAACACAACAAATTAGTCATGAACAAATTAAATCCCATCATTTCCATTAGGATTAACAGCGCAATCCTATGCATGTTTTCTCAGAGGTAAGTCCCATTAAGTTCACAGGGACTTGCTCCCAGGTAAGCAGGTATAGTACTGAAACCTGTTATAGCTGGTCTGTGATTCAAAACTTCCAACATGTGGATTGGAAGAAGAGTTAAGACTGAGCTACTTTCTCTCAATTTAAGTAAGTTATTTTTAAATACTGAACATAGATATTACTGTCATTGCCATATTCAAGGTTCTTCAATGCAGTTCTCCTCATAATCTCAGCCAGAAGTCTCACATATGTGTTGAAATTTGGAAGAGAATAGTATTAAGATGGATTCTTCCAGGAACCCACAAAAATGAGCCACAGGCAAGGATGATCCATCTCTCATCAATGACATGTAGAACATGTGTGGTGAACCCAAGGACCGCATTCCCTTCTGGGCAACTTTCCAGAGGCCACATGGTAGTGATAGGCCAAAGGCAAAAGTGGATGGAGCAACAAATACAAGTTTTACCTTTGTACAGTACGGTAATTTCGATACAAACTCACACATCCCTCCTCCCGTCCCCCAAATAAGCAACAGGCATTATCAGAGTTCAAGGACACATGCCAGCCAGACATAAACACTATGAAGCAGAGCGAATGAGGGGTGTGGCTTGGGGAGAGTTCTGAGGGCCAGATAAAGAGATTTGGAGGGCCACATTCAGCTCCCAGGCCTGAGGTTCCCCATCCCTGTTCTAAAAATGAAACACCCCACCAGCAATTTCTCACCAAGTCCCACAGTCCCATCACCATAACTTCACAATCAACAGTACCAAAGCCCTCCCAAAGGCCTGATTGTTAAAGTGGTATAATAGTGCTTTAAGTATATTGTGTAGATATGACCTGAATCAAAATATTTTATTCTTGCAAAACTGACTATACTGTAAATTCTAAAAGCTATCACAGTTACACCTTATCTCAGGTCATAAAGTATTCAGTTCTGTTTCAATAGTATTTTATTTATTTGTTTATTTATTTGTTTGTTTATTTATTAAACCAAAGGAGCCCAGGGCAGCCAACACGTGAGTAACAAAAATACAATTAAAAATAAAATAAAAACTGGTAAAAACATCTAAAAAAAATAACATGCAATAAAATATCTGAAACAAATTTAAGAACAGCTATACTAAATCACATGTCTGATAGGCCGATTGAGACACACAAGTTTTCAGTAGGTGTCTAAAGGAGTACAGTGATGTTCCAAAGTATAGGTGTTGCCACACTAAAGGAATGACTCCTTACAAACAACAAACCTGGCTTGCAATTTCAGATGCTTTTTTAGCTCGCTGTATTTCAGGCGTATCTGTCCCAACCTGCATTCCTTTCCCTTTAATTTCAGTCTCCAGATCTTTTTTATATTCTTTCTGTGAATACAAGAAAATATGTATCAAACGTGTATTTGAAAGGGGGGGGTGGTAGAGTAGATAGCCTTTGCCCTTTAAAATTTAGACAAGTGGTTTCTCTCTAAAGGGGAGATCTTGCAAACCTATAAAATGAATAAATGTATGGCCGTGTATAGGTGGTTTGCAAATTAAATACATGTAAAATACATATAAAAACCCTTGATGTATTGTAGTTTTAAGTTCTAATGAGACTGCAATTGGGGGAGGTGTTAAGCCAAGTTGTTGTTGTTTTAGCATATAAAGAATACTTTCTAATTTAAATAGTCCATGCTGAACTACAACAATCAGTTAAATTTTACAGCACTTGGGGATTATTCAGTGGCATAAATTATAAATAATTAATTCAAAATAAATACTTTATCTCAAGCAGGCCCTGTCCCAGTTTTCTAAATATGCATATGTATTATTTAAAATATAAAGAGGCATTAGACAGTTTTTTAAGTTAACTGCTCTAGAATTTATATTCATTCACAGATACAGTATGTTGAGAATCCCATTCTGAACTAGCCTTTTCCAACTGAGGGGGAGGGATATCCACAAGACATAAATATACTTGAACGTATTTAAAATAGTGTAATCCCATAGGTTCAGAAGTAAGGGCCCATTGAGTTCAATGGGACTTACTCCCTGATAAGGGTGTGTAGGACTGCAGCCTAAATATGCCTTTCCTATACAAGGCTACAGTGCCAAAGAACTTTGACATGCTATTCCTTCTATATATTTTCACTTGAGAAATTTCCACCTTGTTACAAAAACAGAATATGCTGCAATATATTTCTACAATGATTTTCAATCAACAAAAGCAGGGGGAATACAACCCTTCTCCCTGTGCTTGATCTCTCAGCAGCTTTCAATACACTGACAATGGTATCCTTCTGGACTGACTCTGCAGGGTAGGTATTGATGTCGCTGTGTTGTAGTGGCTCTGTTTCTATCTGCAGAGTCTTGTCCCAACAGTAGCATTGGTAGAGTGCTCTTTGGCTCCTGGTGTTTATACTGTGGGATGCCACAGGGCACTATTCTGTCCGCAATGCTATTCAACATCTACATGAAGCTGTTGGGAGCAAGCATTATGAGTTTTCCTCCTCTAGGATGCACACCTTAACGTGGTAAGGAGGTTTGAGAGTGTTGAAGAAGCAGAGAGCGGTCCCCTCAGGAGTCTATACCAATATGCTGGACTCCTAGCAGGGGCACTCAAGGTGGAATGGTCAACGCTGAGACACCAGATTAAGATACATCCACACTCAGAGAAAGGCAATGGTAAACCCACCACTGAATACCTCTTACCATGAAAACCCTATGAACAGAGTATCCAAAATGTAAAACGAGATAGTGCTAGAAGATGAGACCCCCAGGTCAGATGGCACTCACAGAGCTACTGGGGAAGAACAAAGGACAAGTACGAATAGCACTGTGACTAATGACGCCACTGGGTCAAAGCCAAATGGAAGCCCATAGGCTGATGTGCACAGATGCAAAAGGAGAGTCTGGAGTTGTCTGACATACACAATAGGAACATGTGAGAAGCATGAACCAGGGAGAGTTAGAAATTGTCAAGCAAGAAATGGAATGCATCAACATTACAATACTTGGTGTGAGTGAATTAAAATGGACAGGAATGGAACTTTTTCACTCAGGGAACTACAAATTATTTTATGTAGGAAATGAGAAATTCAGAAGAAACAGGGTTGCTTTAATAGTGAGAAGTGATGTAGCAAAAGCAATTAGGAACTATAATGCAAGGTCTGAGTGAGTGATATCAATGTGATTTAACAGGAAACCTATTAACATAACCATCATCCTAGTCTATGCTCCAATGGCAAACTTAGAAGAAGAGGAATTGGAAAAATTTTACACAGAAATACAGGAAGAAATTGATCACACACCAAAACAAGATGTGCTGATAATCATGGGGGACTGGAATGCATAAGAACAGAGAAACAGGGGAACAGAGAAGAACTAGAAATTGTGGGGAAATGGGGCTTAGGAGATAGAAATGAAGCAGGAGAAAGACTTAGACTTCTGTGAAGCCAATAATCTGTTTCTTGCAAACACATTTTTTGAGCAACCAAAAAGACGACTGTACACATGGACATCACCAAACGGTCAATATAGGAATTAAATTGATTATATAATTGGTAGCAGAGGATGGAGAAGTTCCATACTTTCTGCAAAAACAAAACCAGGAGCAGACTGCAGTACACATCATGAACTGGTAATATCAAAAATCAGAGTAAACCTAAAGAAGAAGAACAAAACAATCATAATGCCAAAATACAATTTAAATAACATCCCAGAAGAATATAAAGATCAAATAAGGAACAAATTTAGTTGACAGAGAACCAGAAGAACTATGGAGTGAAGTCATGAGACATTATCAGGGAAGAATGCAAAATGACAATACCTCTAGTTAAAAAGAGAGAAAGACCTCAATGGATGACTGAAGAAACTCTTCAAATGGTTAAAGAGAGAAGGAAAGCAAAAGCAAGAGGAGATAGAAACACAGTCAGAACCCTAAATGCAACAATACAGCAACTAGTACATAGGGACAAAGAGAACTATTACAATAGTTATTGTACAGAAATAGAAGAGGACAACAAAAAGGGAAGAACAAGAGCCCTATTCCAAAAAACTAGAGAAATTAAAGGGAAATTTAAACCAAGAGTAGGGATGTTGAATAATCAACAAGGGAACACACTGACTGACCAAGATAAAAGGAAGATGGAAGCAATACACTGAAGAACTATATAAAAGAGATCCGGGGATGACAGATTCATTCACAGAGGAACCATATGATGAAGAACCAGAAATCTTAGAATCTGAGGTGAAAGCTGCTCTTAAAATACTTAGAAGAAACAAATCACCAGGAAGATGGCATACCAATAGAGCTGCTACAAGTTACTGAGACTGAATCTGTCCAAAGTTTGACAAACATTTCTCAAGAAATATGGAAAACTAAACAATGGCCCACACACTGGAAGCATTCAATATACATCCCAATTGCAAAGAAAGAGGATCCCAGGGAATGCAGGAATTATCGAACTATTGCCTTAATATCCCATGCAAGTAAAGTAATGTTCAAGATTCTACAACAAAGGCTCTTACCATATATGGAGCAAGAAATGCCAGACGTCCAAGCTGCATTTAGAAAGGGAAGAGGTAACAGAGATCATATCGCAAACATACGTTGGATAATGGAATGGAGCAAGGAATTTCAGAAGAAAATCACCCTGTGCTTCATAGTCCAAGCTGGATTTAGAAAGGGAAGAGGTAACAGAGATCATATCGCAAACATACGTTGGATAATGGAATGGAGCAAGGAATTTCAGAAGAAAATCACCCTGTGCTTCCTAGATTACAGTAAAGCCTTTGACTGTGTAGATCATGAAAAACTATGGAATGCTTTAAAAGAAATGGGGATGCCACAGCATCTGATTGTCCTGATGCGCAACCTATACTCTGGACAAAAGGGTACTGTAAGGACAGAATATGGAGAAACCGATTGGTTCCCTGTCAGAAAGGGTGTGAGACGGGGATGAATTTTATCACCCTATTTGTTTAATCTATACGCAGAAAATATCATATGGAAAGCAAGATTGGACCAAGATGAAGGAGGTGTGAAAATTGGAGGGAGAAATATCAATAATTTAAGATATGCAGACGATACCATACTACTAGCAGAAACCAGTAATGATTTGAAATGAATGCTGCTGAAAGTTAAAGAGGAAAGTTTAAGAGACGAGTTAAAAGCAGGATTACAGCTGAACATCAAAAAGACTAAAGTAACGTCAACAGAAGATTTACGCAACTTTAAAGTTGACAATGAGGACATTGAACTTGTCAAGGATTATCAATACTTTGGTACAGTCATTAACCAAAATGGGGACTATAGTCAAGTTATCAGAAGAAGGCTAGTGTCAGCTCTGCACTGAGACAGCAGTGCAGGTGGGGGCTGGAAATTCCTAGTTATTTACCAGGGCGGGAAAGTCCTCAGCTGGCAGTCTGGTCGTAAATCTGCCAGGCTAACAAGGATGAAGCATGATAAGGGCAAGGCCCTTTCCAAGCTTACGTGCCAAGCCAGAAGTCCAGAAGCGAGGTCAGTAGAGGTCCAGGTTCAATTGCCAAGGGGTCAGTCCAAGATAAGGTTCAGGGAAACTAGAAACACACGAAGCCACGCCTGACGTTGTAGTCAGCAACAAGCTGAAGCCAAGGTTTGTCTTTTAAGGAGCAGGTTTGTCAGCAGGTGTGAGCCATCAGTGTTTTGGCCTTAAGTGGACAGGCCTGCCCCTCTTCTGCCTGACCTTCTGTTGTCTACGTTCTGCAGGTGAGGGGGGAGTATCCTGTTCACTGTCTGCGTCTGGCTGAAAGGCTTCAACTGTGTCTGGGTGCTCTGCAGCTGAGGGGGAGAAGGAGCTGGGTTCTCAGAAGTTTCCTCTGTTTCTCCTTCTGGGTCTGCTGCTGTTACTCCCGAGTCATCCTCATCTCATGAGTCCTCTGACGGGGCCATGACAGCTAGGACTGGGGAAGGCAGCTATGAGAGAACTAGAAAAGGTCCTCAAATCCAAAGAGGTATCACTGAACACTAAAGTCAGGATCATTCAGACCATGGTATTCCCGATCTCTATGTATGGATGTGAAAGTTGGACAGTGAAAAAAGTGGATAAGTGAAAATCAACTCATTTGAAATGTGGTGTTGGAGGAGAGCTTGGTGCATACCATGGACTGCGAAAAAGACAAATAATTGGGTGTTAGAACAAATTAAACAAGAACTGTCACTAGAAGCCAAAATGATGAAACTGAGGTTATCATACTTTGGACACATCAGGAGAAGACATGAGGGAGTAGAAAAAGAGGAAGGCCAAACAAGAGATGGATTGATTCCATAAAGAAAGCCACAGACCTGAACTTACAAGAACTGAACAGGATGGTTTATAACAGATGCTACTGGAGGTAGCTGATTCATAGGGTCACCATAAGTCAAAATCGACTTGAAGGCACACAATAACAATTACAAGTTTTGGAGCAGTTGTCATCAGTATGCTGACGACACCCAACTCTATTTCTCCATTACATCTGAGTCAAGAGAGGCTATACAAGCCCTGGACCTATCCCTGGATGCCACAATGGACTGGATGAAGGTCAACAAACTGAGCTAGAAACCTGGAAAGACAGAGGCCTTGTGGGTGGGTGATTCCAGTGTCTGGGAAATTACTTGTTCTGGATGGGATAGCACTCATTCTGAAGGAGCAGGTATGCCATCTGGTAGTACTCCATGATCCATCTTTGTCACTAGAGGCCGAAGTGACCTCTGTGGCCGAAAGAGCTTTTTACCAGCTCCAGCTAGTCCACCAGCTGCAACCATTCCTGGACCACAATGGACTGACCACAGTGGTCCATACATTGGTAGCCGGAAGACTTGATTATTGTAATGCACTTTATGTGGGGCTGCCCTTGTATCTGGTCAAGAAGCTGCAACTAGTGCAGAATGCAGCAGCCAGACTGCTTACAGAAGCAGGTTACTGGAAACAATACACCACTGCTGAGAGAGCTGTACTAGTTGTTGATGCTACTGGGCCAGGTTCAAGGTACTTGTGTTAATTCACAAAGCTCTAAACAACTTGGGTCCAAAGTACTGTCTGATCCCTTCTGCTCCACCTCAAGCACTGAGATCCTCTGATAGGGCACTTCTGGTGGTTCTCCACACCCCTGAGGTTTGGTTGGCCTTCACTAGGGATGGAGCCTTTAGTGTGGTAGTCCCTGCTCTGTGGAACTTCCTATCAGTAGAGGTTCAGCAGGAACCCTCCCTGCCTTCTTTTAGAAGTTATCTAAAACAGTATTATTTAGACAGGCCTCCACAAAATGAGTTTCTTTTGCACCAGCCAATATGTACTGATGTTTTATTGATGTTTTTAACTATGTTTCAAATTTATGAATACTTTAGCTGATTATATTTGTATGTCGTATACCACCTTGATATTTTTCATGAAAGTGTGGATTATAAATTTTTCAATAAATAAAAATAAATACTATAATGCAGAATTGTATAGAAAGTGTTTCTGAAATTCAGTAGTTATGCTCAGTTCTATTGTTTTTCTTTTGCTGATGTGCCAATTAATTGCTAATTGCCTCAAACCATAAAACAGGTAAGAGTGTAAATGTTTTCCTTTACTGACCTCACTAACAATTTCCGACACTCTCTTTGCTCTTTGAATGTCAAGAGTTTCTGAAATGAGCTTAACTCCTTTCCCCTTTATTTCATTTTCCAGATCTTTTCTGTATTCCTTCTGGAAAAAACATACACACAGACACACAGGTAGAAACAGTTTCAAAGCATATACTTTTTCATTGACTCTAAAAACTAAGCATACATGTCATTGGGTGTTTTGTGAAGAGCTCACTTTCCATGACATTAATAACCTTTACTAACATAACCTACCTCATTTAATATCTGAGCTGCATTTTTCACTCTAATCAACTCTGGCGTATCTTCAAACACTGTCAGTCGTTTTCCTTTCATCCCTTCTTCCAAATCTTTTCTATACTCTTTCTGAAGGTGTAAAAAAAAGGTCTCTCAGCTTTAAATGGTGAGCAAGATCTTGAAAAGGAAAACGTCTTATTAAATATTTCAAGGAACACTTTGAAAATCTCTATAAAATATGAATTAGATAGTGCACATTTACCATAGTTAAAATAGAATTGGGAAATGAAAAGATATGATGCACCAAGAATGAAAAGATTGTAAAGTATCTTTACCTGCTCCTAAGGAAAAAAAACACATTCTTCCTCTTATACACTAGTTACCACAGCTACTTTATAAAATGGTAAGAGCTACTGTGGAGGGTAGTTTTGCAGATTACAGACAAGTAAATGACCCTGTCACTCAAATTACTAATGCTATCATTATTCGCTAAGGTGCACTAAATGCAACACAAAAGGCACTTATCCACAAATCAAAGTTACATAGCATGATGAGCACTTGTGACTGAAATGAACATGTGGAAAGATATTGCACTAATACTGCTGAAAAGGCAAGCCAGAGTTGCATCAGTTTATCACACCATATCCAGAAGGTGAAATAGACAGCTTATACTTTCCTCCTTGATTGACAAATCAAGAGGTATAATTTCAATTTCTAGGCATTTTCAAAGCTTGATTCAGACATCAATTCAGACATCAAACCAAACTATCTTTAACAAAGCTTAACTATGATTTGGTGCAATATAAGAATTGGCAAGCTATGGTTTGTGATTGACCAGCAAACAAGAATCACAAACCAGGTTTTAAGTGAGTTGGCAACCTATAGTTTCTGATGATAGTTTGGTATGATGGCTGAATGGACAAGCCATGGTTACAGCCATCACTCACCTACAGAGTCTGCTGCACAATGAAGATAGGAATGAACTTATTTTAAGTTGAGAGTAAAGCTGAATGCTAGGAAAATGGAAAACAAAATCAGGTCACTTGTCCTAATCAATGTTTTTCCTTTTGTACATTTGAAAGCTCAAACTATGGTTGGGTTCCAAACTATGATAGGCACAAACCATGGTACGGTACAATGTCTGTCCACATATTGTGTCTCAATTCAAACAGCAACTATCCCAAGAGCAATGACTCAAAAGCATTGAGTCTACATGATCTGGTCCTCATCCCTTTTGCCAAACCACCTGGGTTCATAGAAGGAACAAGGAAAAATGGAAAGAGGAGGATTAAGAATGTGATGGGAATCAAACAACATTATGACATATAATAAAGGGAAGAGTCTGCAGACAAGTTCACATCCCAACAGATACCACCTTCTAACTTTTTGCAGGTTGTACCTCTTTTAGCAGGTTGGTAACACGTTTCACATTTAAGAATTCTGGGGTCTTATCTAAATCCAGTGCTGCTTTTCCTTTGAGTTTATCTTCAAATTCTTTTCGATACATTTTCTGTGTACAAAACAAAATTATTGCAGTATACAAAACATATGCAATTTCAGGTAATGTGTAGTTCTATTACAGTAAGAGCTAAAATATTTTCATGGAACAATCTAAAACATAAAATACAAGACAGAATCTAAACATTTGGGAAATATCAAAGTGTGTCTCTAAAACAACTATTGTAACTTCAAATAGGAGGCACAATGGGATCCAAAGATTTGCTCAACTTCTTCCATGTCTTCAAGCATGTTTTGAACATATGTTTCCTGAAGAGCAGCATGTGGCACTGTGAAAGGTTTTGAAAGTGTGGAGACTTGAAAAAGCACCCAGTGATGCATCAAGTTGGTCTGCAACCCAATAGAAAAAAGGCCAAAATGTGAACTAAGTGACGATTAGGCTGATGTATCTCCTTGGATTGTGACAAAGTCATTTTATCATAGTGAAAGAACCACCCATAATCCTTATTAAAATGCCACAGCAGGACAATGCATTGATAGGAACATAGGAAGCCACCTTATACCATCTATCTCAGTACTGTCTACATTGACTGGAAGCAACTTTTCAGGGTTTCAGGGAGCATTCTCTCCCAGCCCTACCTGGAGATGTCGGGTATTGAACCTGGGACCTTCTGCTTGGAAGGAAGATGTTCTACCATGAGCTACAGCCTTTCCCCAAAGACACGTGTTCCAGGAGACTCAAACGCACAACCTCAGCATTGCTGTGCTGTGCTGTGCACTGCCGTATGAGTACCATGCGCTACGTACAGTATGATCACAGTACAGTAATAATTTCCAAAAGCATTTCACCAACCTCACTTTGAAACCTCTGAGCCTCCTTTGAAACTTGGTATGTTGGTGTATCGACAAATTCCAGCATAGCCTTGCCTTTTGACTTTTCATATTTCTCTTTGTACTTGACCTAATAAAATAGAATGTGTATTGAAATTATGGCAAATATAGAAAAAAAGTTCCACAAGGGGAGGGGCCTCCCATTCTCTGCACAGCAGAGTTTCATATGTGCACATGAATGCAAAGTATATCCCTCCTTCCAAAAGTATATTCAGTATATGCTCTAAGCATGCAGAGCTACTGAACTGTGGACATTGTGTGCATACCTGACTTTGGAGCACTGCATTCTCTCTGTGATGCAGCTGTTCAGCTGTATCTAATGCAAAATGATATAGCCCCTTACTTTTCTCAAACAGCTTCTTATATTCGTACTGAAATAAATAATCATATAAACAAATAAATAGGCAAATATGTACAAAAGACTCCCCTAAAATTGTCAGTTAAGGGCTCCTGCTGGGAGGAAGGGTGGGATACAAAATAAATAAATAAATTCTTTAACATTATTGTGATACCTCTTTTTAAAAAATCACAATTTTCCAACGTTGCTTTAAAGCTTGTAAGAGTTCATATTTAAATCAAATGTGTAGATGCACTTGTAGAAAAACCAAGGAGTGTTCGATATAATTGTCTCCACATAATGCAGGTACAATATCTTATTCTTACAATCTGGAGAAAAAAGATGGGCATAAGCCCACTGACTCCCTCTGAATCTGTATGTCCACTTCAGTGCATCTATGAAAGGGTTGGCAGAAACGTTCTATAAGTTTTTGATTGCTTCTAAAATGAGTGATGCTTTGGGGCTGAAAAAGATATCGGAGGATGAATTGTGATTCCATTTGAGGACCAAACCTGAGGCAAATTTGGTCCAAGCCTCCCCTAAAGGCAACTTTGCAATCATACTAGGGGGCCTCCCTAAAAATTCTTTTATGTTGGCGTTGGACCCCATAGTACAAATAATATAATTTTGCAGCTGTGCTGGATGGGGTGTGGATTGCTAGGGTCTTTTCTGCACATATGGTGGGAATGCCCATTAGTTGAGGTACTTTGGTTAAATATCTTTGGAAAAATAGCAGACATTACTGGACAATTTCTATTCCCTAATCCAGCTCTCCCCCTCTAGGATGCACACCTTAACGTGGTGAAGGGGTTGGAGAGTGTTGAAGAAGCAGAGAGCAGTGCCCTCAGGAGTCTAGCCTCTTGGTCTAGACTCCTGGCAGGGGCACCTAAGGCGGAATGGTCAAAGCTGAGACACCAGACTAAGATGCATCCACACTCAGAGGAAGGCAATGGTAAACCACCTCGGAATATCTCTTACCATGAAAACCCTATGAACAGAGTATCCAAAATGCAACACGAGATAGTGCTGGAAGATGAGACCCCCAGGTCAAAAGGCACTCACCGAGTTACTGGGAAGAACAAAGGACAAGTACGAGTAGCGCTGTGACTAATGATGCAGCTGAGTCAAAGCCGAAAGGAAGCCTAGAGGCTGATGTGCACAGATGTGAAAGGAGAGTCCAGAGTTGTATGACGCACACAATAGGAACATGGAATGTGAGAAGCATGAACCAGGGAAAGTTAGAAATTGTCAAGCAAGAAATGTAACGTATCAACATTACAATACTTGGTGTGAGTGAATCAACATGGACAGGAATGGAACATTTTCAATCAGGCAACTACAAAATATTTTATGCAGGAAATAGGGTTGCTTTAATAGTGAGAAGTGATGTAGCAAAAGCAATTAGGAGCTACAACGCAAGATCTGAACGAGTTATATCAATGAGATGAAACGGGAAACCTATTAACATAACCATCATCCAAGTCTATGCTCCAACGGCAAATGCAGAAGAATTTGAGAGATTTTACACAGAAGTACAGGAAGAAATTGATCACACACCAAAACAAGATGTGCTGATAATCATAGGGGACTGGAATGCAAAAGTAGGGAACAGAGAAGAACTAGGAATTGTGGGGAAATGGGGCTTAGGAGATAGAAATGAAGCAGGAGAAAGACTTAGACTTCTGTGAAGCCAATAATCTGTTTCTTGCAAACACATTTTTTGAGCAACCAAAAAGACGACTGTACACATGGACATCACCAAACGGTCAATATAGGAATTAAATTGATTATATAATTGGTAGCAGAGGATGGAGAAGTTCCATACTTTCTGCAAAAACAAAACCAGGAGCAGACTGCAGTACACATCATGAACTGGTAATATCAAAAATCAGAGTAAACCTAAAGAAGAAGAACAAAACAATCATAATGCCAAAATACAATTTAAATAACATCCCAGAAGAATATAAAGATCAAATAAGGAACAAATTTAGTTGACAGAGAACCAGAAGAACTATGGAGTGAAGTCATGAGACATTATCAGGGAAGAATGCAAAATGACAATACCTCTAGTTAAAAAGAGAGAAAGACCTCAATGGATGACTGAAGAAACTCTTCAAATGGTTAAAGAGAGAAGGAAAGCAAAAGCAAGAGGAGATAGAAACACAGTCAGAACCCTAAATGCAACAATACAGCAACTAGTACATAGGGACAAAGAGAACTATTACAATAGTTATTGTACAGAAATAGAAGAGGACAACAAAAAGGGAAGAACAAGAGCCCTATTCCAAAAAACTAGAGAAATTAAAGGGAAATTTAAACCAAGAGTAGGGATGTTGAATAATCAACAAGGGAACACACTGACTGACCAAGATAAAAGGAAGATGGAAGCAATACACTGAAGAACTATATAAAAGAGATCCGGGGATGACAGATTCATTCACAGAGGAACCATATGATGAAGAACCAGAAATCTTAGAATCTGAGGTGAAAGCTGCTCTTAAAATACTTAGAAGAAACAAATCACCAGGAAGATGGCATACCAATAGAGCTGCTACAAGTTACTGAGACTGAATCTGTCCAAAGTTTGACAAACATTTCTCAAGAAATATGGAAAACTAAACAATGGCCCACACACTGGAAGCATTCAATATACATCCCAATTGCAAAGAAAGAGGATCCCAGGGAATGCAGGAATTATCGAACTATTGCCTTAATATCCCATGCAAGTAAAGTAATGTTCAAGATTCTACAACAAAGGCTCTTACCATATATGGAGCAAGAAATGCCAGACGTCCAAGCTGCATTTAGAAAGGGAAGAGGTAACAGAGATCATATCGCAAACATACGTTGGATAATGGAATGGAGCAAGGAATTTCAGAAGAAAATCACCCTGTGCTTCATAGTCCAAGCTGGATTTAGAAAGGGAAGAGGTAACAGAGATCATATCGCAAACATACGTTGGATAATGGAATGGAGCAAGGAATTTCAGAAGAAAATCACCCTGTGCTTCCTAGATTACAGTAAAGCCTTTGACTGTGTAGATCATGAAAAACTATGGAATGCTTTAAAAGAAATGGGGATGCCACAGCATCTGATTGTCCTGATGCGCAACCTATACTCTGGACAAAAGGGTACTGTAAGGACAGAATATGGAGAAACCGATTGGTTCCCTGTCAGAAAGGGTGTGAGACGGGGATGAATTTTATCACCCTATTTGTTTAATCTATACGCAGAAAATATCATATGGAAAGCAAGATTGGACCAAGATGAAGGAGGTGTGAAAATTGGAGGGAGAAATATCAATAATTTAAGATATGCAGACGATACCATACTACTAGCAGAAACCAGTAATGATTTGAAATGAATGCTGCTGAAAGTTAAAGAGGAAAGTTTAAGAGGCGAGTTAAAAGCAGGATTACAGCTGAACATCAAAAAGACTAAAGTAACGTCAACAGAAGATTTATGCAACTTTAAAGTTGACAATGAGGACATTGAACTTGTCAAGGATTATCAATACCTTGGCACAATCATTAACGAAAATGGGGACTATAGTAATCAGAAGAAGGCTAGGACTGGGGAGGACAGCTATGAGAGAACTAGAAAAGGTCCTCAAATCCAAAGAGGTATCACTGAACACTAAAGTCAGGATCATTCAGACCATGGTATTCCCGATCTCTATGTATGGATGTGAAAGTTGGACAGTGAAAAAAGCCGATAAGTGAAAATCAATTCATTTGAAATGTGGTGTTGGGGGAGAGCTTTGCGGATACCATGGACTGTGAAAAAGACAAATAATTGGGTGTTAGAACAAATTAAACAAGAACTGTCACTAGAAGCTAAAATGATGAACCTGAGTTTATCATACTTTGGACACATCAGGAGAAGACAGGATTCACTAGAAAAGACAATAATGCTGGGAAAAACAGAAGGGAGTAGAAAAAGAGGACGGCCAAACAAGAGGTGGATTGATTCCATAAAGGAAGCCACAGACCTGAACTTACAAGATCTGAACAGGGTGGTTCATGACAGATGCTTTTGGAGGTCACCACTTTATAGGGTCGCCATAAGTCAAAATCGACTTGAAGGCACATAACAACAGTCCAGCTCTAGCTCTATTATCTACAACACAGCATTTAGAGAATACAATTGCTCACAAGGATTTAGCGTTTGTTATTAGCAGCTGCTAGATTAGAAATAGCAGCTCAATGGAAAACAGCTGAGGACCTCACAACCCAAAGGTGGCTACACAGAGTATGGAAGATCACCTTGCCTGAAAGGCTGATGCAGCACAGCAGTGTGATACGCAGTTTGTCTCAAAAGGACAAATTTGACCACGCTTGGTCCTCATTTTTGTATTACATGAATACATCTGTTTCTATGAGGTCCCCACCAATTTCCCAAATGTTGGTTTTGGAGGAACTATTTATACCAGTCTTCTGAAGTGGTTTAATGAGTTTCTTATGCTTAGCTCTTGTCATCCAAATAAGGGTATACAGGAAATTTTGAATATACATGGCAATGATTTTTTTTCTGTACATATTACTGGATGTATTCCAGGTTAGTTTTGTTTGATGTTTTTGTATTTTATTTTAAAAAATTAAAGTGTAGAATTGTGAAATAGTTTTGTTTTTTTTATATATGGGGAAAAACCCTCTTATCCAGTGAGGGCAATTTGTGCGCATGTGAAAACAGTACATGGACTTCCAGTATTTGATCTGAACCCTGCATGTAGCACTGAAAGAGATTCTCACAACACTGCTTACAGTGCTTTCACAGCACTGAAAGAGCCCAGGGCTTTCCATCTCTCCAAAATCCATGGCCAAAGCTTGGTGCTGGGTAGTAAGCACATGCAGTAGCACGTATCTCATCTCATTGTAGCATATGCCCCACTTTGGATCAAGGAATTTAATGGATACTAAGTCTAAGATCCACAAACAATCCTCATCTGCAAAGTGATACCATTTGTGTGGCAGGGCAGGGAGGTGGGGCTGTTGCTTTTCCCTTCTGGTAGCAGTAGCAATCTATTATAGCTGATGAAATCCTGCCCCAGAGGAACTTTCTGGCTTTTAACGGCAGCTTTTCAGGGATGACAGTCTGAACAGCCCCATGAACAGTCCACTGGATCCCAATTTATTAACAACCCAAACACATTCAGTGTTAAAAATTACAGAAATATACTGTTACTGGGTACTTAAGCTGTTTGCAATGGAATTGTTATTTCTTTCTTTCTTAAATCCACTCTTTCTTGAGAATCTGTAATGTGATACCAGACACCTATTTTTGTTGTACTTCCTTTTATTTTTAATGTATATTTTGTTTGTATTTGTCTGTTAGCAACATATAAATTTGAATAAAAACATATTTCTTAAAAAAATACAGAAATACTGTGAGTTCAGTTTGACAGTCTCTGATTGCCTCCTAGTGGAGCCAAGCAAACACTGTGCAGCCTCTATTTTAAAAGTGAAGTGCAATCAGTCAATTTGCTGATTTTTATTTATTTATTTATTTCATTTAGATACCACCCCATAGCCGAAGCTCTCTGGGCGGTTTACAGCAATTAAAAACATTAAAAACAAATATACAAATTTTAAAACACAAAAACAATTTAAAAACACAATTAAAAAAAATTAAAAACACATGCTAAAATGCCTGGGAGAAGAGGAAAGTCTTGACTTGGCGCCGAAAGGGTAACAGTGTTGGTGCTAGGCACACTTCGTCGCAGAGATCATTCCATAATTTGGGGGCCACCACTGAGAAGGCCTTCTCCCTTGTTGCCAGACTCCCAGCTTCCCCTGGAGGAGGCAGCCAGAGGAGGGCCTTAGATGTTGATCGTAGTGTATGGGTGGGTTTGTGTCAGGAGAGGCGGTTCATCAGGTATTGTGGTCCTAAGCCATGTAAGGCTTTATAGGTTAAAACCAGCACCTTGAATCGAGCTTGGAAACATACAGGCAGCCAATGCAAGAGGGCCAGAATCGGTGGTCTCACTACCACCTCTTTTAGGCAGCCAGGGACCCCCCCTCTCACAGAGAGGCATTAATCGCTTCCCGGGCCCAGCTGGCTGTTCCATCCCTGCTAGCTTTTATTAGCCAAGAAGGGCAAGGATCCAGCACAGAAGTGGTTGCACAAACCTGTCCAAGCACCTTGTGAACGTCCTCAAGCTGTACCTGGAAGTGCCTAGCAAATTCATTACAGCGAGCCTCAGATGGTTCTAGCATGTAATAGCCCCTGGACAATTCTGAAGAGCTCCGCTGGGCGGCAGATTGATGATTTGATAGTGGCAGCAAAATATTGGTTTTTTACTGCCCTCACTGGCCCTAAATACAGCTTACCATAGGCACTTACCAGTGTGTAATTGCATCCACCAGGAGTTCGTCTCCATCTGCACTCAAGCCATCTCCTATATTGTTTCATTGCTCTCAGCTCTGGGGTATACCATGGAGCCGTATGAACTGTACACAGGAGAGGGCGCTCAGGAGCAATCATGTCATCCACCCAGGTCATTTCTGTATTCCACAGTTCAACCAGGGTTTCGACAGGAGCGCCAGCCCTATCAGCTGGAAAACTCCCAAGAGCCCTTTGGAAACCATCCAGATCCATTAGTTTCTGGGGGCGGACCAACTTAATAGGTCCCCTACCCTTGCAGAGGGGAAAAGCCACTGTAAGTCTAAACTTCAGCAAGCAGTGGTGTGTCCATGACAGAGGGTCTCATGTAAGGCCCCCTACATTAAAATCACCATCTCCATGTCCAGTTGCAAAAACCAAGTCTAGAGTATGCCCTGCTACATGTGTTGGGCCAATGGCATGTTGGGACAGTCCCATGGTTGTCATGGAAACCATGAAATCCTGAGCCGCCCCGGATAAAGTGGCATGGCTGTTGACATCCCTCAGAACCAACAGTCTGGGGGATCTCAACAGTACACCCAAGACCACCTCCATCAGCTCAGCTAGGAAGTCTGTTGGGCAGTGGGGTGGGCGGTACACCAACAGAATCACCAGTCTGTTGCGCTGACCCAACACAAGGTGCAAACACTCCAGACCAGTAGTCACATGGACAGGGTGCTTGCAGAGGGAGATGGAGCTCCTATAGACCACAGCAACCCCACCTCCCCAACCCCCAGGTCTACCCTGATGCTGAACCAGGTACCCTGACGGACATAGCTGGGAGAGACTGTCTGATGATAAAATTAGAAACTCAGAAGTACACATACTAAACATACAGTGAAATCGTATGCATGTTTACTCAGAAATGAGTCCCACTATATTCAGTTTCGTGGATGGCAAAAATTAATTGCCAAAAACGCTTTGGACAACCGCTCGACCCTAATGTACATTTTTATAGCAATGAATGCAGTTGTTAAGAGTTTTGTCTCACATACTGAGCAGAACTAAAGTTTATTTATTTATTATATTTACATAGCACCCTACAACAAAAAGATCTCGGGGTGGCCTACAAAATATAAATAACACAAATAACAATAAAATGAGTGATACAATACAACGTGAGGCAGCATTAAAACAAATTACAAATTAAGATCACAGCAAGATAAAGAACAAAAAGGAGAGAATGAGACATGAGAGCTGAAATGATTTTTTAAAGCTACACCAAGCTTTAAAAAGCCTGGTAAACAGGGCATTAGAGTAGATGCCAAGCAGGCCTCTCTGGGTTGGTGCAGTCTCCCAGGACAATCATCCTGGAAGATCAACACTGGGTCTGACCCCACCTCTCCCAGGCACAGAAACCAATGGGCAGCAGGGTGGGCAGTACACCAGCCTAATCCATGTTTTGTCCTAGGCACCCAATGCCAGAGAAGCCTGGAAAAAGAGAGGAAAGTCCTATAGAACACAGCAAAAAATATTTTTTTAAAAAAACTGGTCCTCTTAGCTGGGAAAAGCTATGTCTTCTATAAGTCTCAATAACGCAAGCCAGGTCAGCCTCCTCATCCACAATGAGCAGACTAATCAAATGGCGGGGAGCTGACGGAAAGCCCTGTGGAACCTCCTCTCAGGAGCCACCAGCTAGGCTGAATACTGGCTCTATCAGGAGCCATGTACACAAGCCGGCTGGGAAGTGCCAGCTCCCATGAATTGGCCTTCCGGGGAGGGAGCACTCCCCGTAGAGGCCCATTACAATTTTTACTGTGATGGCCTTTTTGTCTGTGGAGTTTCCTGTCAGATCGGGACCCAGGGGAAGGCTCCAAACACAAAGGAGGATCTCACATAAGTTCCTGCCGTGACTTTGTCCTGCCTACACCCCCAGAACACCCCATTTTCGGGGCTTCCACTGGTCTGGCTGTCCCCAGTGGACCCCTAGTGGCGCAGGCAGACTCCTGGTGGTGGAGGGTTGCTGACGGCAGAGCCGGGGGTCTGTGGCATCCAACTCCCCCCAGCCCAACGGAAATGTAAATTGGATTGCACCCTCAGGCTGCAATCCAATACACACTTACCTGGGAGTAAGTTCCATTGAATCCAATGGAGCTTACTTCTCAGTACACAAACTGGATTTCAGCCTAAATCAGGAATTATGAGATTTTAATTTGAACCACCTTGATAAACTGGCACAGAGTTTATCACTCAAAATCTGGAAGTATTTCATGCTATGTCTACAGGACAACAGGTGAAAGTTAACCCAAAACAAATTGCTTATAAGAATATAGCTAGACTGCCAGATCATGCATGCTTAGCACTTGACTTGATGATTGCAACATCAAGCAACAACTTGCACTGTGAGAGGAAAAACCCCACAGTAAAACCAGAGGCAAGGGATTGTTACTTTGTGGCAAATGAATTAGGCTCAGCTGCTTTAAATCCTTCAAGAAATACAAGAATATTTTGACATTTGTCTTCCCTCTCTCTTTTGATGTAAACTAGCGTGGCGCACTGGTTAGTGTGTGGAACTATGACCTGGGAGACTAGGGTTTGAATCCCCACACAGCCATGAAGCTCACTGGGTGACCTTGGGCCAGTCACTGCCTCTCAGCCTCAGAGGAAGGCAATAGTAGACCACCTCTGAATACCGCTTATCATGAAAACCCTATTCATAAGGTTGCTGTAAGTCAGAATCGACTTGAAGGCAGTCCATTTCCATTTTTCATTTTCTTCAGGAGATGCAAAATCTAAGCTTTCACCCATTGATCCATATCTTTCACACATTGATCCTGGCCTAAAGGCTGGCCTTCCATGGGCAGAGCTGTGGTGGAACAAAAATAAGTTTTGGGTGGCAGAATCAAGGGAAGATGTGGTTGCAGTATGAATGGCTGGATCAGTATATTTTTTAGTCTGTGTCATTCCATATGTACAATATGTATGTTTGAATGTGTTTTCTCACAAAGTACACATTTCTAAATGTATTTCCTCTCAAAATACACATTTATATTATAAATGCATTTTATCCTAAACTATTTTAAATGCATCTTGGACTATTTTTGAGCCAAGACTTTTATCACAAAACTCAAGAGAAATGCTAAATCCAAAAAATAAATGCATTCTGACCAGCACTTTTGTTTAAAAGGTGTGGCTCAGGTCAGCTTGCATCAGAATTCACAAAGAATGAATTCCCCCAGCATCCCTAGATAGGAGTGGCTTGAAGTATCCCCGCCATTTTGAAACATTAGTCTGTGTGTTCCATTAAGAACTCTGGCCACAGTATGCTCCTAACTACATTCAGAGATTACCAAAAAGGAAATTAATTACAGACTGCAAACCTTTGCTGTCCATTTTCCATCCCATGAAGGGCATTTCAGAGATGGCTGCTGCCTGTATACAAATATGGGCTTTGTTTTTAGGGGCATGTAATTATGATATTAAGTTTAATGGAACATACACAACAATTAGCTGCCCTGAACATTTTAAAATCCTGTTCAAAGAAAATAATTACCAGAAAGTCAACTTACATTACTAGAGATTTTACTGGCATTCAAAGCATGCTCTAATTGTAATAGGTTTGGAAAAGCAGATGTTGGCTCATGAAGGCTTTCCAGGTCTTTTTTATATTTTATCTGTAAGGATAAGAATACACACTGGGTGAAAAAACCATCAGAGCAGGGTATAGAAATGCACAGTTTCAGTTTCATTGCAGAAAATCAGGTTCTTCTTTTACATGTTTGCCTGATTTTTCCAGCGGCCATTAGGTGGCACTCATTTACTACAGTGTGACAAAAGATAGCCACAAAGCATTCCATTCTAAAGGAGAAAGTTTAACCCTTTGAAGGAGGCCTTTCCAAATAAATGCTGATAGGAAAATAAAATGCACACCAAGCAACTTCAACACAAAAATGCAACATATACAAAGAAAGTGCCAAAAGCAACCCTACTTACATTACTTGCCAAGACAGATGCAAGTTGTGCTTGCTTGAAAGAAGCACTTTCGAGAGGATTGAAACAATAATTCTTCATATCCTTGTTAAACTGCTCTTTGTATTTAACCTGAGAAACAAATGGATATAATAGTGAATAAACACAGATTTCAGCAAAGCTTAGCACTGACATTTTCTATTCATACCTTATCCCAAAATAGCAGTTATATAATTACAAGCCAAGTCAATAAGCACAGAGAGGATGATACAGGGCATAGTCCTGGACCAAAAGGACACATCAAGGTTTCTGAAGCACCTTCTCCTGATTTCTGCTTCAGAGAAGGCAAATGAAGCTGGAATCGGATGTTACAACAGATCCAAGGCTGCCACCAAAAACAGGAACTTTCCATCTCTCTCCAGTAACATCTAATGACACAAAATCCATAAAGTGACAGCATTGTACTGTAAGTACTCCTGCAAGCAGTAATACTGAAGTGGAACATAGGGACATGCAATGACATCATGTCACAGGCCTTGTAGCACTGGGCTTCTACTGGGAGGAAGGGTGGGAAGAATGGATGGATGGATGGATTAGGGTTGCCATATTGCCTGGTTAGCTGGGTTTTACCCGGATTCTTTGCATGCCACCCAGCGCCCGTTTAGCCCCTTAGGTGGCCTGGATTCTCAGCTTTAATTTAAAAAACAAATTAAGTTTCTAGGTGGTCTGGTTCTCAAGATATACATAAAAACATCAGCCGCTCCCCTGACTGTTAAATCTTTCTTTAAACAGGACTGTATAGCACTTCGTAGCTTTAACCCTGCCCGTTCAGGATTGCAGCCAATCAATGAAGCCAGGGTTGCATTTGGTTGACCTGAGGCAGTGTCTAGAAAACCGCATTGCAATGCCAGAAAATGGTGGTTCCCCCCCCCCCGTTTATCTGAAAAGCTCATAAATTGGGTAAGTATATACATTTCAGGTTTTTTTCCTCTTGTGTGCAGGAGTCAGATCCTGGGCAGTGTTTTGAAAACCTTCCCAATACTTGCTTTTGTAAAAGCAATGCTAATCCCATATGCCCAGAGTAAATCCCATTGAATTCAATAGGATTTACTTTTGAGTAGACATGGTTATGAATGTGCTGAAAATCAATGGGACTTTGGAATGAATGTAAAAAAGAATTGTGTTTGTGTTCTAACTCTTTCCGTCCCCGCCTCCAGTCCTATTTTAAAGCAAGTAGGCAGGGCTTACTTAGGTATTACAGTTTTTATTCTGTAGGAAACTAATACTGATTTTTTTAAAACTAATACTGATTTTTCTGCAATGACCAACTGGTTTGACAATAAACTATTATATGGGCTGTATGTATTTATACATCTGCAGTGTGTGTGTGTGTGTGTTTGCATGTGTGGAGTGTTTCCAACAACCCTGTGAAGTAGGGTTGGAAACCAAGGCAGCTCACAACAAGAAATAAAGCCATTTAAAATCCAATAACCATAAAAACAAGTATAAACAGTTGCAAAACAGCGTAAAGTGGCATGATTCAGAATTTTGGGTTGTGTGAATGAAGTTGCTTATCACTTGAGGTTGCATTTCTGTCCCTATTTGAGTAAGCCCCACTGAATACACTGGGACTTGCTTCTGAATAAATAAACCTAGGATTGCACTATAAATATCTTTACAGTTCGTGTAAATAATAAATATATTTGATAGTCATGCTTATATAAATATTTCTTCATTTATCATATTTTTGGTTTTTGGTTAGGAATCCTGACTGGTTGTGAGATGCTTAGTTTTCTGCCTTACTCATAGGAATCTTGTTGTGGTTGGTATGGTGTTGCATTTAAGAAATCATGGTACGAAATGGCCTGAATCAGTATAAGGCAGATTCCTTGGTTCCTAAAAGTGGGAAGAGACTCAAGCGCCACAGTGACTCCAACATTTATTTCTGTATTTTTATTTACAACATTTATATACCGCTTTATTGTAAAAAAAATCTCAAAGCGGTTTACAGAAAGAATTAAAACAATAAAATTATTGGAAAAGCGTTAAGGACAGATACTTAAAAACATTCAAAATAATAAAACCAACAATGAGTTAAAAACAGATTTAAAAACACAATAGCTTCCACATGCCTGGAGAGGCTTCCCTCAAGAAAACTGATTTTAGCAGGTGCTGAAAAGAGGCATCTGCCTAATGTCAATAGGCAAGGAGTTCCAAAGCGTAGGTGCTGCCACTTTACAGGACTGATTTCTTACAAGAGCAGAACAAGTACTGTACTATGTGGCACCCATAACATGGAAAACACAGCTTGAACTTGGCCTGGTAGCAAATCAGCAACCAATGCAGATTTCAGAGCAGAGGTATTATGTGCTGATAGGATCTCACTCATGTCAGCAATTGTGCTGCAGCATTCTGCATTAACTGCAGTCCCCAGGTCAGGTTGTGCTGCATGGGGATTTCTGTGACCTTGGCTGGCTGCTAGGATTTTTTTAGTTTGGGTTTTTGGTTATGAATCCTGACTGGTTGTGGGATGCTGAGTTTTCTGCCTTATTCATAGGAATCTTGTTGTGGTTGGTATGGTATTACATTTAGGAAAGTGTTACTGCCTTTTGTGTTGTTTTTTTCCTGTTTGCATTTCACTTATCTTTAACCTCACTCTGTTACAGCCATAGAAGCAACAGCAGCATATGCAAGGTAATTAACTCCCATTAGTGATAAGAGTAAGAATGTATAATTATTATTTTAATTAAAACAAGAGGCTTATGAGTACTTTGAAGAGGACCAGGTATTTATTTTCTTTCTGAGCCCAGGACTGGGTCTTTCATGATGCCCGGTGGGGGGGGGAGCAGGAGAGTAGTCAATAAAACAGACATCCTGGCATTGGTAATCTAATTAGCAAGGTATGTGTGGGGTTGTTGCACACTTCCAGGCCCAGTTTCATTTTGAGTATGGAGGTGGAAACTGTGTAGATGTGGTTGATCAAAGGGAGAAGAAATTTTGAGTTAAGCAAAGTTCTGCTTTTCTAAAACCTAAGAAACATACAGATACTTTGAATGTCTGAGTACCTGCACCAGTGGAATACTGGAGGAACTTGTAAAACTTGCTGCAACAGTATTTCGAACTGAGCATGTGGTATGAAAGACTCCTTTTCCTAACATTTTGGCTTCTTGTTTTTCTCCACCCACCACATCTCTGAAATATATCGTATATGTAATGGTTAACCATACTAAAAAATATAAAGTTTATTTCGGTCAATGACCAGCAAAGGTTAACCATACTGCTGTTTGTTGCTATTTTGTGTTTTTATTATGTTTTTATATTGATTGTGTATTTTTATTGTTTTTATTCTATTTGTAAGCTGTGCTGAGCTCTGTTTTTAACAGCAGAAGGGCAGGATATAAATCCTCTTAATCAATCAATAAATATTCCATAGTGTTGGAAACTAGAGTCTAAACATTTAAGGCTGAAAATGTTGCTTTAAAAAAAAGATTTCTCACATCTTTCCCCAGTTTTTGGTGGTAATTCCTAGGCACAAAAACAAAACAACTGGACAATCCAAATATTAATATGCAAATAATTTGCACATGCAAATAATATACAAATATGCAAATAATATGCAAATAATTTGCATAATATGCAAATCATCCTGCCTGGATTTGTGGAACTGGAATATGGCAACCCTATGATGGATGGATGGATGTTTTCTTCCCCTTTACTAAAAGTCTAGCCGTTGACCATCTTTCTTCCCTTCTTTCTTAAGAACACAGGAAGAAGAACAGAAAGCTGCCTTATACTGTGTCAGCATTGTTCACACTGCCTGGCAGCAGCTTTCCAAGGTTCCAGGCATGAGACTCTCCCAGCCCTACCTGGAGATTCTTAAGATTGAACATGGGCCTTTTGCACACAAAGCACGTGCTCTACTCGTACTAATCATTTTATTTGAATATCAAAACACATTTAATCTGATAATTATATGTGAGGTATATTTGCTTTTCAGGGACTGAGATTAACTTGAGACAACATATGTCAGAGATAAAATCAAAACAGGACTCGGAAAGAAGCAACCAATTTGCAGGAAAAACAAGAACAAAAAAGCAACTTTGAAGAATGCCAAGATAAACAAATTCCTGCTCAATTTTCACAAACCCCATACATAGCTGGGGAAACTGTATATTTTAAAGTTATATGATAGTTTTCCTAAGCAGCAAGCCTTTCAAGAAGCATTTGGTTTCATAGAATCATAGAATAGTAGGGTTGGAAGGGGCCTACAAGGCCATCAAGTCCAACTCCCTGCTAAATGCAGGAATTCATAAGTGAACAACAGCACCTGCTGTTCGGTTTCCCCCTCCCCTCGTAAAGCCAGGCACTAAGCATTACACACTGGGAAGTTATCTTAATAATGAAATAGGTTTGTAACACTAGAAATCATTTTTATATGCCTATAACAAAAGACATACAAGGAAGCTGAAAACAACCCAAGGGTCCCCAGGATACCAAATAAAGTGTAGCATAAATATCCAGAGCATCATTTGGCACAAGTACTAGTGAGAGAGGACAATAAAGAATATGGACTCTTGTGTCATGACCTGGTCCACCTACATAATCAACCCATAATTATTACCAGGGATGAAGCAAATGAAACAGCATAGTGTTTCAGAGAAGTGCCCCAGGATCCATCACAAAAGGGATACAGCACAACACTACAAGGGTTCCTGCAATATATATGCCACCTGGTGCAGCTACCCTGGCATGAAATGTCCTGGGCCAGATGTGGTAAATTCCCTGCATTTTCTACACTGATACACGAATACAGAAGTACCTTAGCACATGATTCAAACTCTAATAATTATCTCTTAAATAATTAATACCACACTGACTAAGTGTAGATCTAAATTAGTATTTTAAAAGATTATTAACAAAGAACAAATTGTTAATAAGATAATGGGATTATTCAAGCACAACTTATTACTGGGGCTCTAAAAAGAAAAGGAATGCATAACCTCACTGCTTTCAACTACCATGTATGATTAAAGTAAATGATATTTTAATTATATGATTTAGCTTACAAGTATCATAAAGCATATCTTCAGTTTTCCCCACATGGCCTAATTAACTTTTTTTTTAAGTAACAGATGCACTGTGGCTATATTTTTTTCTGTCCCAATCATGTTGTCATAAATTGTTATTTGGGTGGAAGATGGGGACCAGAAAGGAGATTGCTCCTTTTTTAGTGAAAAAGTGCTGCCTTAAAATCACCTATGACTGCTAAACACTGTCCTCTTCTCTTTAATTCATTAGCATACCTTGACAGACCACCTGTCTCCTCTTACTAGAATGTCCTTTATACATAAACTGTTCGTGATCCAAGGAGCCATGTAAGGAGAACATGAAGACTGCACAGATGAAGTGACAAATGTGGGTTTTTAACCTGCAAGCCTCCTGCCCTACTTCAAAAGCTGTTACTGAAATTCAAAATTGAAACATAGAAGCCACTGTGGAAAAAAAGTGAAAAGCAACACTGTACAGATGGAACTAGTGACACGGTTCTCTGAATAGTAGCATGCTATCTTCTTCCTGTGCCACAGTGTGTATGTATATATTTTGCAGGAAAAGCATCTAAATTTCACATATGGCACATTTTTTGTCCCAGCCAATGTAAAATGTAGGTGTTAAATTTTTCCAACAAAAACTGATCCAGTGATGCAGGTTTAAGTGCTCAAACAGAATTTTCTTTCTCAGAACCTTAAGGAGCGGGGAGAGGGGGAATCCTGAGAAATCTATTGATTTTTTGCAACTGGTGTGCTTTCTTGTCCCTGCTTATGTTAACATATTGGAATTTTTTTAATGACCCACTGCTTTTTCGGGCTAACATTGATCTAATGAAGCAAATGTAAGTGCCCCTTTTCTGACACTACACACATTAGAATTCAACCAAAAACCATTTGCGATGTTTACCAGCACTCTGTGAAATTTATTTCCATCAGTTGCAATCCTTTATGCCATCTTAATATTTAATGACATCTTGAAATCAAGTATAATGACATAATGCCACTCTGTGTCTTACTGGTTACATTGAGTCACATGTATGATCTCTGAATGTACTGAAATTATCTCTGTCTTATTTTTGTAAAATAGGCTTCTTGTTTGGCAAAAAAAAAACCCACCTTTGAAAGCCTAACTTTGAAACCAAAATCAAACAGCGCAGTGTAGTCTTCTGACTACATATTCTGCCAAAATTTATTAATCCTACTACTATTTAATACTGATTGAAGGCAGATTTCCTCATCCGCTTGTGGGCTTCTGGTATAGTTTTCTCAAAATATATAATGTATTCCAATTACAGCAATTTCTATGGGAAAGAGTTGTGGAAACCTTATCTTCAGGTTTTCATGCAACTATAGATAGTTTGCAATTAGAAAAGTTAAACATTTGATTGCACTCCTGGGAATTAGATAACTCAACTGTCATTGTCCGAAAGCTATCAAAATCTTACTTGGCTTAAAAATTTGGAAACTTCTTTTGCATGAGTGAAGTCTGGTCTTCCAAGAACAGTTGGTTCCTTACTCATTTCTTGTCTTCCTTTTGCATATTCAGCCTTCAAGAAAAATATATATGAATGCTAGGCATAATTTTATTTTGAGGATCCCACCCCCTTCAGTTTTGTCAAGGGAAATGTAAAACTCAACAGCAACAGTATAGTAAGTATCATTTAGTGACCTCTGTTGACACCACTTTTGTGAACACTCTAATCAGCAATTCCCAAGCTTCTACTTATTTAACAAATGTATCATTGATTTTATCTGAGAAACAATATGCTGCATTAAAAAGAAACCTCCAGTTTGATCAATTGTTGAGCTTAAGCATACGAACTGCCGATTCACAGTTATTTTCGACAGTTGGCATTTCAACCAAAGCTGAACTGAAAATACAGGTGCCTGCTTTTTTAAAAATATAATGGGTCAGATTCCACTCTAAATTACATAAATACAATCCTTATTAATAAAAACTACAATGGATAAAATATAGTGGAAGTATGCATACCAGTGGTGGGGAAGTTTTGTGAAATTCCATAGGAGAATGAACACACCTACAGGTGTGCAGGTCATGGAAGCAGTAAAAGGGAAAAGGGCAGAGACTGATAAACAGGTTACTTTATATGCTAGAACACCAGATGGAGAATCTAACCTTCAAGGTTTCTGATGCAATTTTAGGACTTCAAGAATGAAAACTGAATATGAGAGGCCACAAGGGGAGCATTCTTTAATTGATCAGTTCAAAATTTTGGAAGAAAGGAACTGGAGAAAGCTTAAAGTTGAGTGGGATGATGAATGCAAGAAACCTGAAGCAGCAGGCAGTGGGATCAGTAGTGTAGTGGCAAATACAAATAAATAAATAAATAAATTCAGAAGTCCTTTCATGTTAGTCATAGCCACGCTACCTCCCCCTTTTTGGACTGTAGAGTTGAGAATTAGATCCTTGTTAATGGCTTCTCCCACAATAGACATCCCTAGGAGCCAATAAGCATGAAAGGGGAGAGCGTTAGGTACTGAGAAGACTCTTCGCAGTGGCTGACTCACCTCCTTTCATTAGCTCCAATCAGCAGGAAAGGTGACGGAAGCAGTGGCTAAGACACTCCCCTTTCATGCTGAGTGGCTCACAGGATGCTGGAGACACAGGGACCCTTCTAGGACCCTGCTTCCAAAAAAGTAAAGGGTCTAAGACCCCCCAAGACCCTGGACGACTACACCCCTGGGTGGGATATTGGAAAATGTGGGTGCTGACGATGGAGAGTATTAAAACCTAGATGGGCATTGCCTCAGGTTTCCCTACCAAAAAACATAAGAACAGGGATGAAAGGATCAACTACTGAAAACTGCCCACTTTGGGGAACTGAGGTCTTCTTAACTTTATCTGTCTGGATTTAACTCTAAAATTTCTAATATTTTGTATAATTCCTTTAGTAACTCTGTCTATAACAAAATAAAAATAAATCTTTACCAACATTTTCTAAACCATAACAATCAAATTTAGGTTCATACATTGCTTATTATCTTTGTTAACTGGGTTGCCATCATGATGTCTGGTCTATTTGAAACTTCAGTGTATCTATGAGTGTCCTGTAGATCTTTTTTGTATGAAACCTGTAAAAGAAAAGATTTATTAATTACCTATGACATAGCAGGTCAGTTATAAATTTAACAGAGTTAACATGCTAGCTGCCCTACATATTTAGCAAGCACTACCAGGTACATTGCCAGGATTAAGGTAAAATAAAACATACTAACAACCCATATTATCATAAAAACAAGAAACTCAGTTGTATTTCAAAGACCAGACAGTAAGTGGCGAGACCCCTGACTCATGATCCATAAATGGTATCAGGAAATATGGAAATTAGCGCTTATGGAAAAATTAATATATAGTTTAAAAGCAATGAGACAAGGAACAGAAGCAGGTAAGTTCTATGAACAATAGTACAGCTTTATTGTATTTGTTAGTCAAAGTGATGGGACTTGCAAGCCTCCAGCCTTGCATGGTCAGATCTGGCGATCCACATTGGGATAATCTCTGAAAAATAATAATACAGGACAACAACTAATTTAATTCATACTTACTTCCCTAGCGCATTATACGTATAACTACTCTTATAGATAACTGAGCTATTTTCTCTCACTGTTGTATGTTATATCTGTTTTGTATCCTGTTCTATCCCAAACCTATAAAAACATTATTATAAAAAAAAGACCAGAATGGAATGCTAGTATATTAACATGCTTATTATGGAATACATATTATATGGGGAAGTCTTTATGTAAACCTAGACATGAAATCCCTCTTCATGTATGTTTTCCTTTTCATTTGTTTTACCAAATGTTTTTGAAAGCAATCGTATCTAATTAATATGTTAAGATAATCTAGCCCTGCAGACAAAGCTGAGATTTAAAGGTAGGGATCAAATATTGTTCTGTAACAATGGTTGATCAGATACAGCAATGGCTACAGTTCCTTTTACCAGGTTCATCTGGCATGTCAGTGAAGCCCCTTCCTTGATATGTTTGATCTAGCAATAGCGATTCAGTTCCTTACTCACATCCAGATTACATTACTGTTATAAACTCTACATGAAGTGGCCTTTGAAGAGTTCTTTGAAACTTCAGCTGTTTCAGAATGAGGCCCACCAGATTGTTGATGGAGGCAGTCTGCAAATTGTATATTCTACAAATTTTGAAACAACTACATTGGTTGACTTTTAAACGCCTTAATTATGTACCGTATATTCCGGCATATAAGACGACTGGGCGTATAAGACGACCCCCAACTTTTCCAGTTAAAATATAGAGTTTGGGATATACTCGCCGTATAAGACTACCCCTGCTTATGACATGCAGGTACTTAGCAGGAAAACTGTCACTTATAAACTTATAAATATTAATATTTGGATTGTCCAGTTGTTTTGTTTTTGTGCCTAGGAATTACCACCAAAAACTGGGGAAAGATGTGAGAAATCTTTTTTTTAAAAGCAACATTAAATGCCTAGACTCTAGTTTCCAACACTATGGAGTATTTATTGATTGATTAAGAGAATTTATATCCTGCCCTTTTGCTGTTAAAAACAGAGCTCAGCACAGCTTACAAATATAGTAAAAACAATAAAAATACACAATCAGAGAAAAACAAGCCAAAATGTTAGGAAAAGGAGTCTTTCACACCACATGCTCAGTTCTAAATACTGTTGCAGCAAGTTTTACAAGTTCCTCCAGTATTCCACTGGTGCAGGCACTCAGACATTCAAAGTACTGTATGTTTCTTAGGTTTTATAAAAGCAGAGCTTTGCTTAACTCAAAATTTCTTCTCCCTTTGATAACCACATCTACACAGGTTCCACCTCCATACTCAAAATGAAACTGAGCCTGGAAGTGTACAACAACCCCACACATACCTTGCTAATTCGATTATCAATGCCAGGATATCTGTCTTATCGACTACTCTCCTGCTCCCCCCCCCACACACACACACACCGGGCATCATGAAAGACCCAGTCCTGGGCTCAGAAAGAAAATAAATATCTGGTCCTCTTCAAAGTATTGATAAGCCTCTTGTTTTAATTGAAATAATAATTATAAATTCTTGTTCTTATCACTAATGGGAGTTAATTATCTTGCATATGCTGCTGTTGCTTCTATGGCTGTAACGGAGTGAGGTTAAAGATAAGTGAAATGCAAATAGGAAAAAAAATACAGAAGGCAGTAACACTTTCCTAAATGTAATACCATACCAACCACAACAAGATTCCTATAAGGCAAAAAACTAAGCATCTCACAACCAGTCAGGATTCCTAACCAAAAATATGATAAATGAAGAAATATTTATATAAGCATAACTATAAAATATATTTATTATTTACACAAACTGTAAAGATATTTATAGTGCAATCCTACATTTATTTATTCAGAAGCAAGTCCCAGCGTATTCAATGGGGCTTACTCAAACAGGGACAGAAATGCAACCTCAAGTGATAAGCAACTTCATTCACACAACCCAACATTCCGAATCATGCCACTTTACGCTGTTTTGCAACTGTTTATACTTGTTTTTATGGTTACTGGATTTTAAATGGCTTTATTTCTTGTTGTGAGCTGCCTTGGTTTCCAACCCTACCTCACAGGGGTGTTGGAAAGACTCCATACACACACGCACACACTGCAGATGTATAAATACATACAGCCCATATAATAGTTTATTGTCAAACCAATTGGTCATTGCAGAAAAATCAGTATTAGTTTTTTAAAAATCAGTATTCGTTTCCTACAGAATAAAAACTGTAATACCTAAGTAAGCCCTGCCTACTTGCTTTAAAATAGGACTGGAGGAGGGGAGGACAGAAAGAGAACACAAACACAATTCTTTTTTACATTCACTCCAAAGTCCCATTGATTTTCAGCACATTCATAATATTGTCTACTCAAAAGTAATTCCTACTGAATTCAATAGGATTTACTCTGGACATATGGGATTAGCACTGTTTTTACCCCCAAAAGCAACTATTGGGAAGGTTTTCAAAACACTGCCCAGGATCTGACTCCTACACACAACAGGGGGAAAAACTGAAATTTATATACCTACCCAATTTATGAGATTTTCAGATAAACAGGAGGGGAAAACACCATTTTCTGGCCTCGCAATGAAGTTTTGCAGACACTGCCACCAAACAAACACTTCACTGATTGGCTGAAATCCTGAACGGGTGGGGTTAAAGCTACGAAGTGCTATACAGTAGTTTAAAAAAAGATTTAACCGGGGGGGGTGCCTGACGTTTTTATATATATCTCGAGAACCGCACCACCTAGAAACTTAATTTTTTTTTTAAATGAAAGCTGAGAATCCGGGCCACCTAAGGGGCTAGCCGGGCGCCGGGTGGCATGCTTAGAATCTGGGTAAAACCCGGCTATCCGGGCAATATGGCAACCCTAATAAGATGACACCCGGCGTATAAGACGACCCCCGACTTTGGAGAAGATTTTCCAGGGTTAAAAAGTCGTCTTATACGCCGGAATATACGGTATGTCCAGAATAACTGAAATATTATTCCATATGAACATCACAAATACTTTTAAGTTCTTTAAGGTGCCTCCACCAATTATGTTCCAGTGGTGTATTACCTGGAATGGACTTTTGACCAGCACTGAGACACAGGAATTACCTACAAGTTGAAATTCTCTGTGCCCTTTGATGGCTATCATTTTAGCATCTGATAAAGATCAATCTCATTCAAAGAATATTTGGGTTCCCCTGATTTCTAATTAAGGTTTTTTTCCTGGCTTTCTACCTAACTTGGTCTATATCTTTCTTCAAGGTTTAATTTAATTATTATTTTTTCTGGGTCTGCTTTATGTTTTTCTAAATTTTCTCTTTTGTTAATATTTTGTTTTATGTTGATCTGTTTGAATATATTGTAAACTGCCTTGTAGGTTTGGGGACAAAAAAGAAGGGGAAAAGAAAAAATGTTTTAAACAAAGTGTATTACAAAATAAAAGTAAACTCCTTAATTTTCTCCCTCTCCCTCTCCAACATGAAAACATAAAAATAGCCCTGCTGGATCAGACCAAAGATCTATCTAGTCCAGCATTTTGTTCTCATGATGGCCAACAGATGCCCACATTAAGCCCATAAGCAGGACATGAGGACAACATTGTTCCACTCATGATCCCCTCTCTAATCCTCCTTGTCTGCAAAACAAAGTACTTTCACATAATTTGACTTTGAATTCATATTAGTGGATGGATTGGTTGGAAAAGCCCACCAAACCACAATTTTATATCAAGGAGGCTTGCCAAAATATTAACTTAACTAGCTTTCATTTCACGTTGGCATATATTGTTTTTAGATTCTTTTAATTGTATTGTTTTATCACTGATATATTTTCTAACGCGAGTTCCTTTAGGAGGAATGGCAGGACATAAATTTCATAAATAAATCAAATTTGACAGCTTCTATATGTTAGCCGCTTGATGATATATAACATTTTAATTTAATATTTGGGGGGGGGCAAATCTAAGTGAAACAGCTAAAATAATTGGCCATTATCTGTTAAAATTATCATGTCTCATTCACTATAGTTGTGCAAAACACTGAAAATAATTTTATACAATAAAATCAGAAGAGCATCCAGGCTCTTGCAATTTAGAGCATTACATAGGTTTAGCTAATTATATGCTATTCACCCTAATGACCACATGAGGTGAAGGGAACACCATAAAGGCAGGAGGAACACGTTTCTGAAAAGGACCACATCATCCATGTAAATTGCAAATTAAAGCTCAGCATATGCCCTCAAAACAGCTAGAAGTGAAACTGTTGTTTAGACACAGAGAAAAATGCACAGAATCTTGTGAACACTACAGCAATTTTGTCACTTATTGTTTCCAAGTGACAGTCACATAGTAAATGAAATAAGGAAGTGAGGTTAATTTCACGGTGAGGAGTCAATAGAAAAATCAGACAGTTATTTCACCCATCAAGTTTGATGTAAGGTCTAGTAGTGTAATACTTTTCCTCCCATGAATTATTACTCTTCTGGCACCCAGTCAAAGATACATTTATGCTGAAGTGAGACAGAGACATCAAACATTTTGCAAATCTCTGCAATATATAGCTTGTATGTTGCCATACCCCATTGGTAATGCTAATGTTATGCAGCAGAAGAACAGAGACTGGTGGAGGTTGTGCATTTCTCAGTCTGCGAGCAAACAGAGCTGGGCCGAAGCCAAAACAAGGATGTTCTGTTCCCAATGCTATAGCCCTTGTGAAACATGTCATTCGTTATTATAATTTTAAGCAAGGCACAAAAGGTGTCTGCACCTTGTGTGGAGGCAGGTGTGAGGGAAGTGAACATGTCCCTGTTGCTAAGGCATTACTTCATACCGTGCCATGACATTTTCAATACCTGCCATTCATTACTGTGCTTGTGCTACAAGACAGGGAGCACTGACCCAGAGACATTCACTTCTTTTAACACCCATTCAGAGTGAAGGCAATGCAGCTTTCTTTGGCATCATAAGCACTAGCTTCATGGCCCCATGTCATCACACTTACTACATGTTCCCTGGTTGGCTGCAATCACTTCTAAAAATAAAAGGGGAAAAACAGTGCCAAAACAGTAATAACAGGGAAACACTGTCTTCATAGTTATGTACAGCCATGAATTAGAGGACTAGGTTATTAAGCAATTAATAATGTAAATAATAAATCAGTAAATAATACAAAGAAAGGTGGGACTAAGGCTTGTTACAGTTGAAGTCATTACTTTTATCTTTTACTTTTGGATTTATTAATAGCTCCTCCTTGCACCTATGCCAGGTCCTTCATGCTCCCAATTCTTTTCCCATCCCTTCTCCCCCCCCTCACCTATCTGGGGATGTTCTAGTGCAACAATGCAAGACACATTGCCTAGAGCAGGGGTACCCAACAACCAGAGCTTTTAAAAAGTAATAAATTACAGTTACAATTACATGGCCCATAAAAGTAGTAATTACTGTTACAATTACAATTGCTCTGAAGGTAACTGATTACTTTTTCTCAAAAGTAATCATTACAATTACATTTCAGCTGCTTTTTTGAAAAAACGCCTACAAGGTGCTGGCCTTGGCTGCTGCACATCTAAGTAGCCTAAAACAACATTAAAAATAAACACACACATACAGAGGTAGTAGAATAATTTTTCTTATCTATAAGATAGCAATAGTGGTCTCTCTGCTGGTAAGGGAGGGAGGGAGGCAGAGGCCACTACTCCCATCTTTGCACGTCAAACCCCTCCCCCTAGCCAGCAAGCATAATCTATCACACTTAACCACCTCCCGGACCCTGCCCTGCCACCAACAAAGGGACATTCACCCAACCAAACATTTTCCCCTGAGATGCAAAAAAGTTAAAATACTGCAAATGCAGCACAGTAGCCAGAGAGGGTGGTGGAGGCCACTTTGTGTGCCAAGTGCGCGCGCACGCACACACACACACACACACGTTGTCATCTTTCACCTCCACAGTTCTTTATCTCCATTCTGCTGCTGCCTTCTCCTCCTCCTCTATCCATGTTCTTGCCCTCTGGCTCCTTTTTCCCTTCACTCCATTTTTCACCACCACCATCCATTTTTTTAAACAATTGTTTTCTCCACTCCACTCTGTCTCACTCTCCGCCTCCTACCCGCACACAGAGCATGAGAGAAGCGTGATGCTGCACAGAAGCCCAGTTTGAGGCACATGATTTTCAACCACAAATCAGAGGAGCAGAAGGCGTCCCCTGCTTCCCCCCCACCAAGTAATGCCCCAAAGTAATGCTGAAAACATTACAATTACTCCACAAAAGTAATAAAATTACTCCTAGTTCTATTACAATCAAAATGTAAAGGAATTACTCGTTCCTCAACAAAGTAATGAATTACAAGTAATTTGTTACTTGTAATGAATTACTTCCAAGGTCTGCCAACAACGTGCCCTCAATATGTTGCTGGGCTACAATTCCCATCATCCCTAATCATGTGGCAAGGGCTGATAGGAGATAAAGGCCCCATCTAAATTAATGTAAATGAACTTCACATTTACCCCATCTCCACGAATGTAAAGCAGCATTATATCACTTTAAACAGTCATGGGAGAGCCCTATTCACAAAGCTACAATTCCCAGAGTTCCCCGGGAAGAGGGAATTGTAGCTCTGTGAGGGGAATATGGGTTTCCTAACAACTCTCAGCACCATTAACAAATTTCAGTTCCCAGGATACTTTGGGAGAAGCCATGACTGTTTAAAGTAGTATAATACTGCTTGAAATGTTTAGGGCAGATGGGGCCAAAGTCCAGTGGCCTCTCACATTGCCTAAAGTCCCTAAAAGAAGTGCCACAATTGCTCTTCACTTATGCAAACTGCATTTTATATCTAAAAATGCCTTTGAAAAATCCCCCGTTTCAATAGTGGTTTGTAATCTATTAAGGAAACACAAGGAAAGCCCCTTGGGAACAGAGAGTTATCTAAGCAGTTACTGAAATCCTGTCACAATATTAGCAATTCTATGCATGTCTACTCAGAACTGAGCTCCATTGAATTCAATGGGATTTGCTCCTAGGTGAGTGATTATAGAATTTCAGTCTTAATATTTTAAAACCAGAAAGCTGATCTCATAGTGACAAAAATGCTTTCAGGTAAACACAGCATTCTAGCTTCAATAATTTTATAAGTTTATTTCCTGGAATCAAAAATTTAACTTGGCCATAATTTGGGAAAGAATTTTGTTTGCAATAGATAGGAAGATAATGAAAAATCCATCCCCTAAGTTATAACCTGGGGAAAATTTACAGTATTTTATTTTCCCGTTACACAACTTCAGCCGACTGTGAAACTCAGCATGAATTCTATTCAAGGTGGGATGAAGCCATGCTGTACTAGAAGATTTCAAACTGGGAGTGCAGAGATATTTCTAGAAGATGAAAATCTACATCTGTAAAAGAAAATTTCCCATTTCACACACTCAAGTATAGATCTGAACAAATAATCTGAAACTCACCTTAATCCTATTAATTGTAAATTCTATGTGGATAGGTTGAAATAAATTGGCAGGGCGCTGCAGGAAAAAAAGCCTTCTGCTCCTGTAGTCATACTTACTGCTCTACTGGCAAATAAGAAGGGTATTGTCCTTCTATGTCCACAGTAGGTTTAATCTTTAAGACTAAACTAATTAAAGCAACACAGCCAAAATTCCAGGGGAGTGGATGCTTAATTTTTGAAATCTGTAATCATTCCATTTGCAAACTTCAGGACTGAAAGCCAAATATTTAAGGAGACTGGTTTCTGAGAAGTAGTTAAAGGGCTACAATACGAACTGGCAATGTCAATTCTACTTAAGTGCTTACTCAAAAGTTAGTAAGAACATATGAATATTAGAATTAGAGAACGACTCCAAGCTGCCTTCATTCTCCATAGTTATAATCTGTGGAATCCAGATTCATTTCCTTCTCATTGTGACAAAATCTGGTCTCTTGCCCTCCATTATGCTTCGTGAATAAGGTACATTCCTTCTAAATATACAAATGTTCATGGTTAAATGTGCAAATGTATCTGCAAGGAGACAGAGAAATCCCAGTGAGAATTTCCACCAGCAATAATCATCTTTCCCTCTCAGGATGTGTCTATCCTACTCTGCAGGAGTGTCTACCATTTTCCTCAGCCTCCCGGGAGGTGTCAAACTTCTACCTACCCAATGTGACTTCAGCTATGACTGGCTGAAAAGAGCCAGCTATCATTTAAGCCTAATGTGGGTCCTGAGCCCTTAAAAATGGGCTGTGGCCATGCAGCCTTGGTTCCTCTTGAACCCCGCCCCCCAACCTGCAACTGATGCCTGAAGCTGACAGTACCACCAGTGACCATTCAGTGTAAATTTCGCAATGTTATTTTGAAATAGTAAAAGAGTAATTAGACTAATATTCTGTTAAATTGTTGAATTTCAATTTAAGCTGCATACTTGCTATTTCTCCCCCGTCTCCCTTTTTACCTGTACTCCTTTGAATAAACTGCTTAATTAGATTTCTGGGCTGTACTGGTTTCTGAACACATTCAAGGGCTGGTTAATCTCCCATGTGGCTTAGGCTGCTGGGGCTACACTGCTGGTTGTAAAGTGCCTGGGACTGCAGAGGGGAAATGGGCTGAAGTTGCCAAGCAGAAGACTTGGAGTTCAGCTGGTGGTTCCTCAACTCTTGAGGAGACCACTGTAAAGCAGTGGGAATCTTGCATCCTTGCCTTGAGGTATAGAAGGTCCACTCCTGGTATAGAAAGTCACTGTTAATTATTAGTTCCTTTCTCACATCTTTTTAAACGTACTATCTTACATATCTCTTTATACTTGCTGAAATTATGGGATAACATTCAGTGATGTCTACCCATGCGTCTGCTTGTGCAATGGGACTATTTCTCTTTTTTCCCCTATATGTCCCCAAAATCTGCTCTGGGAGACGAAGGAGAAGCCCTGTTACACTAACAGATACCTGCTTGCGCTAGGTTGGAACTCAAATCTGAGTTTCATAAACAAAGTTTCCTATAACTAACAAATATTTCCTTTAAAACATTTTATATTTAAATTCTTAAACTATAGCTTGTCCAAAATACCAAAGCTACATTTCATTTCAGGTATATGCACAAACACCACAAATTAATAGAAGAAAATACTCACATTACTTTGGTGTTTACTAACTTCCATGGCATGCTTAACATCTGGAGGCTCCTTCATATGGGCATAACTTGATGTACCCTTTTCAGCTTCATGTTTCTGCTTGTATAGAACCTTAAAAATGGTAAGTCTTATATTATATATTGTGCAGGATATGTAGGAAGAATAATATTTTCCTGTCAAGCCTTTTCATAAACCCAGACTACAAATGTGCAAAGAACCAGACACACATTTGTATTTTTTTAAAAAAATGTATATACAATAACTCTTTTAATGCTCAAGTGCTCATTTGTCCTGACAACCTATGAAGAACAAAACTACAATCCACTTTTTACAGATAGGTAAGGAGTGACACAGTGATGTAATCAAAGTTCGTATGCTCACAAATGAGCATATCTGTACACTGAACCAAAATGGCTGGCCAAGACATCAAAATTGGAATGTTTCATTTTGCACTGAAAAACTGAAGGGCAATAAAAAAGGTAGCTACTCGTTAGACCGGGTGGCTCCGAAACGTCCTCTCCCCCTGAATAGAACTCAGTTAGCACCATGGTATACACCACGGTTGCGTACTCTGAGACAGGAGGTGAGACGACTAGAACGCCGGTGGCGGAAATCCCGCTCCGAAGATGTCCGGACACAGGTTAGAGCAGCAGTAGCTGCCTACCAAGTGGCAATAAAGGCAGGAAAGAAGGCTTTCTTTGCTGCCTCTATTGCGTCTGCGGAGTGCTGTCCCAGGAGGCTGTTCCAGGTGGTCCGAAGCCTGGTCAGTCCAGCTGCCCAGGAACCCTTGGAACAGTCAAAGGCCTCCTGTGACATATTGGCAAAGCACTTCGCCAATAAAATCGAACACTTACAGAGCTCGATCCCGTGCGCCGTGGATACGGTAAGTGAACCAGAGTTGGCCAGTTTCATGCCGGTAAGTTGGGATCGGTTTCAGCTTCTCCCTTCTGAGGATGTGGACAAGGTGCTTTCGACTGTGAAGCCTACCACTTGCCTAACTGATCCTTGCCCATCGTGGCTCCTTATGAGCTGCAGAGAGAAATTGGGCAAGGGGATTAAAGCAGTGGTAAACGCATCCTTGAAAGAGGGTGTGATGCCATCAGCCTTCAAGGAGGCAATTGTAAAGCCCATCTTGAAGAAGCCCTCCTTGGATCCCCAAGTTTTCAATAACTTTCGCCCAATTTCGAATCTACCATTCTTGGGCAAGGTCATTGAGCGAGTGGTGGCCAACCAGTTGTTGACACACTTGGATGAAACGGATTACTTAGATCCATACCAATCGGGTTTCAGGACTGGTCACGGAACTGAAACAGCCTTGGTCGCTCTGGTAGATGATATGAGGAGGGCATTAGATAGGGGAGAATTCACCTTTCTTGTCCTCCTCGATCTCTCAGCGGCTGTTGATACTGTCGACCACAGTATCCTTTTACAGCGCCTGGAGGGATTGGGAATTGGAGGCACTGTATTACAGTGGTTCCGTTCCTTTCTCTCCGATAGGTACCAACAGGTAGCATTGGGGGAGGAGGTTTCAGACCCTTGGCCTCTCAATTGTGGTGTGCGACAGGGCTCTATCCTCTCTCCCATGCTATTTAACATTTATATGAAGCCGCTGGGGACAATCATTAGGAGATTTGGGCTGCAGTGTCACCAATATGCGGATGACACTCAGCTCTATCTCTCGTTTAAATCTTCACCAGAGTTGGCTGTGGAGACCTTGTCCAAGTGCCTGGAATCCGTGAGTGGATGGATGGGAAGGAACAAGCTGAAGTTGAACCCCGATAAGACTGAGGTGCTACTCGTGGGGGACAAGAGAAGGTTGGGAGATGTTGACCTGAAGTTCAATGGGGTGAGTCTACCCCTGAAGGACCAGGTCCGCAGCCTTGGGGTTGTGCTTGATTCCAGGCTGTCCATGGAAGCTCAGATTTCGGCAGTGAGCCGGGCAGCCTGGTATCAACTACACCTCATACGAAGGCTGCAACCGTACCTTCCTGTTCATCAGCTCCCACTAGTAGTACATGCCCTGGTCACCTCTCGATTGGATTACTGTAATGCGCTCTACGTGGGGTTACCCTTAAAAACGGTCTGGAAACTACAACTTATACAAAACGCGGTGGCTCAACTACTTACGAACAGTCGCTGCTGGGACCACATCACACCAGTGTTGTTCAATCTACACTGACTTCCAGTTGTCTTCCGGGCCCAATTCAAGGTGTTGGTATTAACCTTTAAATCCCTATACGGTCTCGGCCCAGTTTATCTAAAGGACCGCCTTCAACGCCACCAATTATGCCGCCCGACAAGATCAGCCACACAGGGCCTTCTCTCAATCCCGCTGACAAAAACAGCTAGATTGGCGGGAACTAGAGAGAGGGCATTCTCAGTGGCGGCCCCCACCCTTTGGAACTCCCTCCCACAAGATCTACGGCACGCCTCTTCCCTAAATGTATTTCGTAAAGCCTTAAAGACCTGGCTCTTTCAACAGGCCTTTGGGATTTCCGGGGAGGGTTAACTTTTATGACTGAAATGCCTCTTACCCTGCACTAATATTGTTGTTGCTGCTGTATTGTTTATATATTGTATTAATGTATTTTATCACATTGTGTTTTAACTGTTTACATGTACGTCGCCTAGAGTGGCCATCGGCCAGATAGGTGACACATAAATTAAATTTTATTATTATTATTATTATTATTTCTACCCCGCCCTTTTTCCAATAGGACTCAGAGCGGCTTACAACTAAAAACAACACCAATTAAAACATACAGAAATATACTATTAAAAAAGAATTGAACTATGAGAAAAATTAAAACCATAAAATATAGGTTAAAAACAGCGGACAATTTAAAATAATAAAATCATATAATGTAGTCACCAAACCTATGACACTTAATCCTGGTCGTTCTCTATCCCAAATGCCCATTGAAATAAAACAGTCTTTACTTGTCGCCGGAAAGATGGCAAGGAGGGAGCTGATCGCACCTCACTCGGAAGGGAGTTCCACAGCAGCCACCGAAAAGGCCCTATCTCGTGTCCGCGTCATATGCGCTTGCGAAGGTGTGGGGAACACAAGAAGGGCCTCACCTGAAGATCTCAAATCCCGGACAGGTTCATGTAGGGAGATACGATCTGTCAAAATAGCCTGGACCTGAGCCATATAGGGCTTTGTAGGTCAAAACCAGCACTTTGAATTGTGATCGGAAACAAATTGGTAGCCAGTGGAGCTGTTGTAACAGGGGAGTTGTATGGTCCCTGTAACCAGCCCCGGTTAGCACTCTGGGTGCAGCTCTTTGTACCAATTTAAGTTTCCGAACAGTCTTCAAAGGCAGCCCCACGTAGAGCGCGTTACAGTAGTCTAAGCGGAATGTAACCAAGGCATGCATCACCCTAGTCAGATCAGGCAGCTCCAGGAACGGGCACAGCTGGCGCACCAGTTTTAATTGGGCAAAGGCGCTCCTGGATACAGCAGCAATCTGGGCCTAGTTCCATCCGTTGGTCCACCTTGCTCAGTAATGTCTACACTGACTGGCAGTGGCTCTCCAGGGTTTCAGACAGGACTCGTAATGGGATTGTAGGGATGGAAAGGTAATTCCAAAGGACAAACTAAACAGGAAGGCAGGAGGCGAAGGATTACATCTAAAGGGATGTACACATATACAGAAATCCATGTATCTGAACAAGGAAGGCCATTTAGGTGAAAATAAGGGAAGAGGGAAATAATAGTGTGGATGTCTGCTACAGAATGACAAGACAGGCAGAATACTTGAATTACACCTTCCTAGATCTGGCATAGTGGTTAAGGTGTTGGACTACGACTTGGGAGACCAGAGTTCGAATCCTCACACAGCCATGAAGCTCACTGGGTGACTTTTGGCCAGTCACTGCCTTTCAGCTTCATGAAAACCCTATTCATAGGGTTGCCATAAGTCGACATAGACTTGAAGGCAGTACATTTACATTTTTAGATCAGGATTTTACCAAATTCTCAAAGAGGAGAGACATAGTGGGAGGCTTCAGCTATCCTCTTTAAAAGAAATGTATTTACTTACATTTATATCCTACCTTTCTTCCATCATGGAAGTCAAGGTGGCATATATGTGGATCCCAAGTGATCATCCATCCAGGCACTGACCAGACTCAGACCTGCTTAGCTTCAGCAAGATGGTCACCTTATGTGCCAAGAATGAAAGGTCTAATAAATTCTTGACTTGCTTTGCTGGCAATTTCATCTTCCAAAAAGTGGAAGAAGAGGCATCAGGCTATCCTAATTCTGATCCTCACCATCAGGGAAGAATTGGTTGATGAGGTGAAAGTAATAGGACTATAGTTAAACTATGGAATTCGCTCCAACAAGAGGCAGTGATGGCCACCAACCTGGATAGTTTTAAAAGAAGATTAGGCAAATTCATGGAGAATAAGGCTATCAATGGCTACTGGCCATAATGGCTGTGCTCTGCCATCATAGTCAGATGCAGCATGCTTCTGAAAACCAGTTGGTAGCCACAGGAGGGGAGAGTACTGTTGCACTCAGGTCCTGCTTGCAGGCTTCCCTTGGGCATCTGGTTGGTCACTGTGAGAACAGAATACTGAAGTAGATTAGCCACTGGCTTAATCCAGCAGGCTCTTCTTATGTTCTTACCTTGGATGGAACTGACCAAGTCATATTGGGGGTCATGCTACTGAGGAATGTGATAGTTTGAGTGTAGTCACACATTCAACTCTGTACTTTACGAAAGCTGATTTCAGCAAGTTTCTCAAAATATACTGGGTGTGGGTAGAAATAAGGTGAAGGGAATTCAAGATGAGTGGAAATTTCTTAAAAGCAAGATATTGAAGGCACAATTGCAGGCTATTCCAGTCACATAGAAAAATGGGAGGCATCCACAGAAAATAAGGTAGCTGCCAAAAGACCTTTCTGATTACCTTAGATTTAAAAGGTGTGTGTGTGTGTGTGTGAGTGAGTGTGTGAGTGTGTGAAGGAGAGAGAGAGAGAGAGAATGAATGAATGAATGAATTTAATTTCAAGGATGAATACAAATGAATCGCTGCTCAGAATGACCATAGGCTTCCAAAAGTTGTTTTAAAAAAACAAAAAGGGGGCTTTCATTAGAAACAAGACAAAGGACAAGGAAGTGGGAGGTCCGTTGCAAGGAGGTGAAGAAGAAATGTTTGCAGGTGACAGAGAGAAGGCTCAATTCCTACTTTGCCTCATTTTTCTCCCTCCAAGGAAACTGTGCTCAACCTTGCAAAAATGATCAAATGATGGAAGAGTGGTGCAATAGCACCTCTTCATTCTAAACAAATTCAAGTCTTCATGGCCTGACAAATTACAAGAAACCTGCAGATGTAATCTCAGAGCCTTGGTCTATAATTTTTTGAAATTCTTTGAAAATGGGTTAAGTACTGTGAGACTGAAGTCAGATAAATGCTGCCTGCATCTTCAAAAATGGGGAAAAGAGGAACTAGACAATACTAACCAGTCAGCTTGAGATCAATAGCTAGAAAAGTTTTCTAGCAAATCATTAAGCAGTCAGTCTGTGAGCATTTAGGAAAAAATCTAAATCACAAAAAGTCAACACAAGAACAAGCCATAAGTTTATTTCCTTTTTTATAGAGAGAGAGCTATTAGCCTGGTAGATCAGAGGAATGATGTGAATGTAGTATATTTTGATTTCTGCATGGCTTTTAGCAAGGTTACCCACAATATGATCAAAATATACTACATTCATGCTGCTAAAATATTTAGACAATATTGCTCTTGGGTGGATTTGTAGTTGTGTGACAGACGACATCCAGAGTGTGCTTATCAATGGCTCCTGGAGAAAAGTGACAAGTGGGGTGCCACAGGGTTCTGTCTTGGGCTCAATCTTGTATAACTTCTTAATAAATAACTTGGATGAAGGAATAGATGGAATGCTTATCAAATTTGTAGATGACACCAAACTTAAGTAATGTTAAGTAATGGGTGTGGGCATCAGCCAAATAATGAGGCAAATCTGGGTAATTCAAAGGTCTTTCCACACTCTCAAGTTGAAGTACAATATCAATGAGTATTCTTGTGTTTCACATGGTTTTATTTTCTCCTTTATTTCTACATTTATTTCTACATTTCTCTTGGTCTGTTGAGCTTCGCAAGAAATGAGGTTATCGAAAAACTTGTACATTGCTCTGCTAGAACAACCAGAGCTCCACAGGCAGCATTTTAGACAACCTCATACTGTAACACCTATTGACAAACACAACCAAGCACTGGAAAGAAAAGGCTGGCATGGACCTGCCATGTTTTTTAAAATATACAAGCAGGAATACACACCATTCAGCTACCTCTTAATTTTTTTAAGGTACAAAAACACAAGAGACAAGCCCCCATTTTTCTCCCCTTATTTATTTATTTCATTTGTATACCGCCCCATAGCTGAAGCTCTCTGGGTGGTTTACAAAAATTAAAAACAAATATATAAATTTAAAAACACATTTTTAAAAAGCAATTTAAAAACACATCCTAAAATGCCTGGGAAAAGAGGAAAGTCTTGACCTGGAGCCAAAAAGATAATAGTCTTGATGCCAAGCACACCTCGTCAGGGAGATCATTCCATAATTTGGGGGCCACCACTGAGAAGGCCCTCTCCCTTGTTGCCAGACTCCCAGCTTCCCTTGGAGGAGGCACCAGGAGGAGGGCCTTAGATGTTGACCATAGTGTACGGGTGGGTTTGTGTCGGGAGAGGCGTTCCATCAAGTACTGTGGTCCTAAGCCGTGTAAGACTTTATAGGTTAAAACCAGCACCTTGAATCAAGCTCGGAAACATACAGGGATTATCGAGGAAAGTTAATATCTTAACACTCGATCTGTCTGCAATTTGGCATGCTTAATCACAATGGAGGCGCTCCTGTGCCTGTAAATTTCACCCACTTTGACCAAAGGGGGGGGAGTTATAGCTGTTTTTAGATTCCCCCTTATAGAGATGAATCAGTTGTTTATTGTTATTTAGCTGGGCATTTTAGTTGTTATTAAGCATTTGAATATTCTTAAATTATGAGTGGTATTTAAATAGTTTTAATCAATAAATAAAATTAGCCAGAAATAATTATTTGGATTCAGTCTTAAAAGCCAAATATTCTTGATCCCGTTTTTCCTTCTTCCAACATGTCCCCTGACTCCTGGTCACAAGCAACATTTCTATATTGTTTGTTTGTTTTAAAAAAGCAAATTAGGCACTGAGCAATATAGTGGTTTGTTCATTTTCTGTGACTGTACTGGACATTAGAGCCACAATAAATATAGGGAAAGAGACCAAGGAAAGCAAGAGGGAGCAGAATATAAATATTATCATTGTCTTCCCTCCAGCATGCGTCAAACCTGTCTGTGCATGAACACTGCACTTCTGGAAGATGCAGGTCTAGAAGAGAGCAGTTGGGGAAGGGACAAATCTCAGCTCTGCTGTAAAATCTGCCATCTCCTCTTTCACTTTCCTTGCAAGCATAATGTTTGGAAAACCCAATGAGAAGAAATTATTCTTTTCTTCCGAGCTTTTGCAGCAGAATGCAATGATTTATGCTACAAATGGGAAATAAATGTGTCCACGGGTTTTACATTTTATGCTACATCTAAGATATATTATGTATGTCCTCTTAAAGTGGATGTGTGTTTTGGAATATTTTAAAAGTATGGTTCATTATTTAATTATTTAGGAATATATTTCAGATGAGGAGCAACATGCACATCAACAAAACAGAGCTGTGCTAACAAACTTTATTTTAATCTTATAGTTAGCTTTTTATTGCATTTGATTCTACTATATAAAACTGCATGCTATGCTGTTTGGAACAGGGCCAGAAGAGAAATGCACTGACAGCCAGATAAGTTATGTTAATCTCATTTATAAATCAAACTAAGTACGTTATTTAAAAACATTTGTAATTTACTGCTATCACAATAGAAAGCTCACTTAACTCTTTGCAACCAGCAATTTTAAGACACTGCATTGATTACAAGTTTACCGGTTACTCTGCTGATCTTGTTTATTTTAAACTGTTTGTTAAAAATGTGTTTCTCACAACTGTGATTGCAATTTCCTGTTTTTGCCTGCTACTGGATACTTAAGATGTATAAACCAAAACCTGTTTTTTCTAATATCTTCAGAATTCAAACAGTATCACAAACAACAAATGCTTTTCTCCCTTTCAAAGATTATGGCTATCAGAAACAATTTATTCTCAAACAAGATTTTTAAGGTCACACTTCCTGAATAACATACATAATAAGGAACCAGTCTGAAAAGTTTTATGTATATTAAGAGAGGGGTCAGTTCATTCTTTGCACCTTAAAGAAGGCAGTAGTGAGACTGCTTTTGAAAGCACATCTTTGAATCCAGATAATTTTTATAATCTCCCTTTTCTGGACTAGGTGTTCAAATGTGTGTAGTGGCAACCCAGCTTCAAAGATTAATTATTGGGATCTATTTTAATTTTGCTTTCAAAACAGGTTTGGGACAGAAACTGTCTTAGTCACCCTGGCTGACACCTTACAACAGGAGATAGTCAGGAATGTGCAGCCTTATCAATTCTCCTCAATCTTTCATCAGCTTTCAATACCATTGACCATGGTGTTCCTCTGAATCTTTTGTATGGATTGGGAATTGGAGGAATCACATTGTAATGGGCTTGTTCCTATGTGAGTGGAACATTCAAGAAAGTGGTGCAGAGAAACATCTGTATGGTTTATGTGTTATGGGTGCCACTAGGTTCTGTGTGGTGTCCTATGCTATTTCAGCATTATCATGGAACTGCTGGCAGAGGTTGTTCATAGAACTCCCAGAGTGGGAATTCTAGTCAGCCTTCTCTGTTACTAACATTGTTACAGACAGAATGATTTAGCATGGATCATGAGTAACTTGCATATGGGAACTCTGGGGAGGAGCCAAACTTCTGGGCCCATTTATGGGAGGCATGAAAGGTAACAACTAGATCTGTTGCAGCACATCTAACATTGATGAACCCAACTATATATATATATATATATATATAATTACCTTGCTCTGAAGCTGCATAACTTCTTTTGCAAACACGCTGTCAATTGTAGCTGGCATCTGCTGATAGACTGAGTTGGAGAGTTCTTTCTTCGCACCTGCTTTGTATTTTGCCTAGAAGGAAGAAGAGAAACAATGCAGAAATTATTTCAAATAGATTAAAAGGGCATTTAGAAGGAAAGGTTCACATTATACCTTTCAACAACTGGACATAAAAATAGATTTTGCCCAGATCAGGAATGGAAACAAATCTTTATAGACCAATCTACGAGATTCTGATTGCAGCATTAAGAATATTTGCTTGTCAGGGTTTGTGGCACACCCACTTGGATGAGTTCATGTAATAATATTTTTAATGGTACCAGTTTTTTTTTTAAAAAAATGGTTTCACCATAGAGACTTAAATAATGTCCTTTTGTTTTCTGCTTTCCAAGACAGCTGCTCACAACAGTCTCTGCTATCTCACCAACATTGCTTAGTGTCTGCTTACTCATCTCTCTCAAGCCCAACTAATGAACTCTATGCGAACTCCTATGCGTCAAAACCCTGAATTATCAAAAAGAGATATGTTTGTTTGTTCCTGTGAGTTGTTTGTTTCTGTTCACTGCCCCTCTGCAAATTAGCCCAGCTAGAGCCAGTGCGGCGTGTTGGACTATGATCTGAGAGACCAGGATTCAAATCCCCACACAGACTTGAAGCTCACTGGGTGACCTTGGGCCAGTCATTGCCTCTCATCACCAGAGGAAAGCAATGGTAAACCACCTCTGAATACTGCTTACCATGAAAACCCTATTCATAGGGTCACCATAAGTTGGGATCAACTTGAAGGCAGTCCATTTCCATTTTCCATTTCAGTGAACTCTATGTAATAACTCTTACATGTATAAACTCCAAATTATCCACCTGAGTTGTTTGTTTTTTCCTTGTGCTAGCTATACATCTTGACAGATAAATAATATTTAATATTTAAAAAATTCAAAAGGCTCCTTCTGAAGGGAAATGTAGGTGAAAACATTTCTTCCACAACCATTAAGCAATTCTATGACAGTATAAAGAAGACTTCCTGTAGACCTCAAGATTTTATTAGGTATTCCCAAATCCAACAAAGGTCAAGTGCATGTGTATAGTTCCCAAATCTACATTTGGTGTATATTTGGATGCACTACATTTATGTGATACAACAGACTCTCTGCCCTGAATATTGTGGAATGCCCTCATACATGTTTAAAAATAAATACATTTTTATTTTTATTTTTAAATCACTAGTCTATAAATGTATTTCTTGCATAACATCTTTCCAAAACAAATAATGTTCATTAACTGCTTCATTTGCATCTGGAATCTATAAGAGCCAAAGAACTCACAGAAGACAACATAAAATAGCAAACATACTGGATATCAATAAATAGATCATGTTGCCTAAAAGTTATGAGCTGGCACCCAACAGATTTATACTCAGCATATCAATAACATTAAATCAATTGAAGTGCCTATTTGTATTCATTTTCCAGATTTCTCTCTTGCACACCCTCTCTTACACTGAGCAGAGGGTTGGACTCAAATGGCCTTATAGACCCCTTCCAACTCTACTATTCTGTGATTCTATGTTCCATTTTTTACTCAGATTCTAACATAATTCCAGTGTACTACTTGAAATCATGCAATATCAACTTCACTAATGTGTCCCTCTAATGACAATGCTCAGTTATAGAATTAAGAATCCTATGAAAGTGACAATTTCCAGAGGCGCAGTGATGTTAATCTGTTGCAGCAAAAACAGCAAAGAGTCTTGTGATGACTTAGACTAACAAATGATAGAATAAGCTAAATTTGATAGTTAGTCTACAAAAATATATGCTATAATGACTTATTCTCCTTTAAGGTGTCACAAAACCTTTATGTTTTTGCTAATTAAAAAAGTGAAGTTAATTTTTTTTCAAAAACTCCAAAACAATCTTTCCTTTTAAAAAGGAAATCACTTTTTCCTGCACCTTCAGAGGAGACACTGCCAAAATAGCTACACTTTCTATGTACAACTTATAGCACACTACAGACCAGTAATTTAAAGTGTTAGAAAGCAGAAACTGTGAATAGTTTGAATGACTCGATACTGTAATGTTATCATTCTGTTCATTGCATAATCCTAAACTGCCTGTGCTCCCATATTTGATTTGCTCAGAAAGCACTGTTTTCATTTTTAGCTGCCTCTACCCTTGGCGATGACATCACACAACCAAATCTGGTTGGCAACAGAATATAATAATGTGATCCATGATTGGCTGGGATTGGTCATTAACCCAGGAAAAACAAAGTACTAACCAAGAGTATATGACATGATAGTGAAGCAGCAGAAGCTAGGGGAAGCAATAACACTGAACAGATTGAGGAAGGGGCAGAATAATGAATATTCTCAGTATCAATGCATTTTTGAGGAAATATTTTTACTTCCCACCAATTACTACCTTCAGTATGAAAGCTGAAAGGGGGGAACATTTATTGCAGTTTTATTTAAGCCATAATTTTTTCATCTGCAATATTTAATACCTGTGAAATATTTTGGAGTCTGAACATACACTTCAGTTACTACATACAATCAGTGGTCTTTTTTCTACTTAAAAATATTGGTGACTAGAGCTGCTTCATAAAACAAGAGTGTAGAAGTGGTAAACCACTATTGCATAAGTCACTGTGGGATTGTAAATATTACCAAACTATTCCCCAAATATTCTGTGCCTTACCTCAGAAATAAAGGCAGAGATATTTTTCACATGTGTTAGCTGAGGGGTGTCAGGTACAAATGTGCACTTGCCTTTCGATTTTTCATATTCTTCTTTATAACGGACCTGCAAAGGGACAAAATAAAAAAGAAGTGGATTGGAAAGGAGAAACAGAAAATAAGATATTAGAGTGTGCATGTATAAACTGGGCAATGCGATACACAGCAAGTGTATTAAAGTAACCAGGCAGAAGTACTTACTCAAACTGCCAACAGAGAACCATAAGAAGCCAAGTTTGACATTCAGGAAAGTTTCAAAAGCAGTATGTAATGCAGTAATGCTGATGTTCAGGAAGAAGATCAAACATCCTTCTGGACATGTGAAAACCTTGAGCTCAATACACAAAGCAGGTCCATCACGTGATGGCTACATCATCAAATGATGACCTGCACATGTCCTTGGGCCAACACAAATCATACGCTATTGACAGCAGTTCCATATTTCTTCAAATCCCCTCACATACAGTCCTCTTCAACAGAGTCAAGTGAGAAATCAAGCTACATACATGCATGTATAAATCTACTCCTTGGGTGTATTTAATGAAGCATTCTCAGTTATGGCTACTGTGCCTGTGTCACTGCAGCATGCTTATATATTCTGGTAGGGTGGCTGGATTAAGGTTGTCCTGATCTTAAATAACGCACATAAGAACTAAGCTGACTCCCTTGAAGGGGGGGGGTTAGAGGCACACAGCTACCTGGAATTTTCTCTTTCTTTTGTTTGACATTTACGTATTTACAATATTGGCTTATAATCTGTAATAAAAAGTCTATTTTATAATTTGTATTCTTTGCCCCACATAATTGCAATAATTATTTTATAGCAGTGGTATGCATGGTAGCATTTTGTCCTGGTCATCATTTGAAATGAGATACTCTCCTTTTACCTTCATGCAACGGAAGCCTCTTTTAACATCTTATAACATCTTATAACATCTGACAACATGCATGCATTATCTAAAACCAAAGGGAGTTTGTGGGTTTTCGTTCAAAATTGTTATTTCATTTCTAAGAAAATGTAACAAGCCAAAACTTACACAATTGTGACTAATATTTACTAAATCAGCCAACAGCCCAAATAATTCTGCATCGCTTAACATTTTTACCATTTTCAATGTCATGAATGGTTACCTGGTACAGACTGGTACCTGGCACACTTTCTTTCTCTTCAGTGGGAGAAATGGGCCTTCACTCCTTCTTTCCTTTTTACTTGACAATGGTACCCAAGTACATTCAGTAGCTGTATTTTAATTGAAGTCCTTCAGGAAGGGGTGGGAATGGGATGAACCAGTTCCATTTTAAAGCTAGCTCAGTAAATTACTGGCAGCCTTTCAAACAGTGTCCTTTGTTTTGTAGCTTATATGCACCTCATTCAGAAAATGAAATGTGACGCTTGAATCAATGCTAGGAATAGGACATCAGAGAGATTTAAAGAGGCTAGATGAGGACATTTAAACTTTTTTGTTATCATCACTATGCTTGTACTGGCAGAAATCCAACAGAATTCCATCAAGCCAGTGAAAATCAATGGCCTGGTGAATAAGGTTCTTCATGGACAGTGGTTTCGCTTCATATTATCCACTGAGTACCTGACAAGTTTCAATTCTGTGCATGCAATAAAAGCAGCAGCAGTACCCAATTTAAGGCACAATCCAGCCAAAGTTAAACACAATTAAGTCTCACTTGTTTGAATGTAAAACAGTTAAGCAAGTGATCAAATGTGCCACTGAAATCAGTGGGTCTCAAGAAAAAAAAGTAAATACTATGTATGGGCATGATAAGCCAAAGTTAAGCATTCTGATGTGTTCAGGCTGCTTTCAGTATATACACTCAAGGCAGGTCAATTATTATTATTGCCCTATTACAGATAGTGGTCATGAAGCTGAGAGATTATGGTGTGGCCAACGGCTACTTCAGTAAAATCAAGTTGATTTCACCTTTATTTAGTAAAAGATTTCTAATTCTGGAGATAAATCCAGAGCAGCTAATAAAATTAAACCACATATAACAATACCAAAAAAATTAAAAAATAAAATAAAAGCAGCATGTGAAAAAACATCAAAAAGGGCCACCAAGAACAACTTTCTAGTTACCTAAAGGATGGGGAGCCACTAAGTGCTCAAATTCAACCCTTATAATGACACTTTAAAGCCAACTGCTAAAGAATTTGGGCTTCATATTATTTTAAATTCCACTGAATATGTTAATGTGTTCTGAATAAGCTTCTATTGGCTGCTTAGAAACGCTGAACGTTTGCAAAGAAAGAAAAGGAAAAGACTAAAAGGGCACAAGCCAGACCCACAATGTCATTTTAAAGTAAAACTGCCAAGCCTGTCACAAATATGAGTACAAATTTGCCCATTTCTACTCATAGCCCTGGATGTGTGCTTGGGGTAATATTTAAATCTTAGCTCTGCCGGAAACATTGCCATTTAATTAGGAATTAACACACTACTGGAAACATTTACTTACATCACTTATCATTTCAGTGCACCTTCTAGCAAGTTCCATGTTTCTGTCCTCAATAATAGGCTTAAGGAACACCTACAGAGGAAAGAAGGCATTCAAAAAATGAGTACAAGTCACATAATGAATTCTTTAGCTCTTTACAGAATGTATCAGAGCCACCCACCTTTGTATCACAGTCTCCCTCCTCTTCCTCACTTTCATTTTCCCAAGATTCTTGAAATGGCATTCTCATTTTCTTGTTTGGTTAGAAAAAAGGTAAAGTTCAGTAAGATAAAAATTTCTTTGCACTCTACACAACTTGTTGAACGCCTATGCCGTTCTTCCTTTACAGCGAGCTTAACCTTCCCATGGTTTCTTCCTTATTTAGTCAGCACTTGAAAGGTCTTATCTGAACAATTCTGCATGAGTGGAGTGAAAGGCATCACAGATGTCCTTGCTATAATGACCTAAAGACAAAAAAGAGTTAATACTTTCTTGCAATCAAGTTTAAATACCTAAAAAGGTATTGAAGGAGAATATTGAGCTACACCAAGTTTGTAACTTAATATCATAAAATCAATACGATTACAAAATAAGACCACTCACAAATACAGTAAACAACCCACCATCCTCTGACATTTAAATTATCAGAGATCCTTGACTTAACTATGTCAAAACTTCACTGCCTGTTACAAATAAGGCTTGCATACAAACAGCAAACATAGCTCTCTGATAGTCCTACAGTTTTCCTAGGAAGGAGTACAAATATGACAAAAAGAATGTAATTGTAAAATAATCCTGCATTTCCTTTTGACACATTTTCCTGAAAAGGCTCCACTCACTTTGAATGAAGATGACATTGTTAGCTTAACAGGTTAGAATTACACTGTAAAAACTGTCTAAAATATGCTGTAATGGTTCAGAAAATACTGGTTCTACAGAATGACTTTAATTGTACAATGCTGACATTGGGACACCAGCCAAGACAGCATTTAGAGTACCCTATATTGATTTTTCAGACTAAGTACCAGAGTGCAGAGCTAGAAATACTCCAGTAGTTTGTCTTACCAGCCCTGCTCTCCCTTTCCCTTACATGAACTTGCTGCAGACTCATTTTTTTTCTGTGTGTACTTCTCTAGGATTGGAATTGCTTTCTGGATGCACCAAAGATAACATTCTAGGAGGATACAGAGTTTTCCAGTTGTCCATCTATGTTATCTAGTTCTTACCACACCTTCTCAGTTTGGCTATGTGTCCTACTTTACAGAGGACAGTACTCTGTTTGAAGGACTGTCAGAAGATATTTTTATCTGAAGAAATCCCCTATCGGAAGGGATGCTTAGTGCACGTCCAATATAGCTATAAGAAGGGAAGACAGGGCCTTGAAGTTGTCCATCAACAGTCAGCAGGCTCGGAAGGCACACACAGGTCATCTAAACAGCAGACATACAAGTGAGGTGTAATTATAGTAATTTCCAAATTTGCATTTATATGTGTATGTATAAATTAATATATACATATCTTATGCATATTTTTATCCTCTATTTTGGTGAAATGTAAGTGAATACCCTAGAGCCTACCAAGGCAATGTCGAAAGCCAAATTAAGTAGAGGTATACATAAATGGTTCACCCCCACACTTTTCCTGTGGCCACAACATGAAGAATTTCTCATGAAAACAGGTTCTCATACTTCCACCATTACGGTGTTTCTTGTTGCAGTGCACAACAACTTCAGTAAAACTATCATATCCGTTTTCCCATTGCTTCTCCTTATATCCGCTACTTGGATTGTCCCTTTCAGCTACATTACACAAATCCACAATACTAGGACTGAAATGCTCTCAATCTCATGATTAACAATTACAATAAAGTTTCTTGTGATCACATGCACTATCATGAACATGGCCTTAGGAGGCAGCCATGGCACTGATGAGGAAGAGCAGCTGGCCTTGCCAGAAAGGCTAGCAGCACCAGCTGCAGAGGCAACAAATCCAGGCTGTGACAGTGAGCCCCTTGAGCCAGATAGCCCTGAACTATAGCCCCAGTGCCAGCTTAATTCCCCTGAAAGACTACCTAATCTGCACCAGGGAACTGATGCCCCAGTGTCTCTTTGGCACTGCAAATAATGCACTAGGTGGAAATCAACAAAGGGGATAAGTACTAGGTTCCAACCTAGAGGTCTACCTCTTTAAGGACTACAACTCTCATGAAGGGGTAGACTTAAGGCAGGGGCAGGAAACCTGTGGCCTTCCAGAAATTGCTGGACTGCATCTCCCACCATCCCTGATCACTGGCCATACTGGCCCAGGCTGACAGAAGTTAAAAGTCCAATAATATCTAGATGGCCAAAGGTTTCTCACCACAGACTTAAGGGCTCAGTTGAACTCCAAGCAAGCTGTCTTCTTTTATCGATCAAAGGTCCTGCAGCTCCAGCCTGATCGTACCTGCTATCCTGAGGTCAAGCTATTGCTTAGTCCCCAGAAGCTTCTCTTGCTTCATAGGCTCCCACTTGCAGTCAGCTCAGAACAAAACCTGAAGATAACTTCCCTTCAATACAGGAACACAAAAAGCTCCCTTTTACTAAGTTACATTGGTCTATTTGGCTCAGTATCCTCTACACCAGGTTTGGCTAAACTACAGCCCTCCAATTCTTTTTAGTCTCAGCTACCATAGTCAATGGTCAGGGATGATAGGAGATGGAGTTCAACCACATCTGGAGGGTAGCACCCTAATCTCCACTGACTGGCAATGCCTCTCCAAGGTTTCAGACATGAATGTTTCCTGGCCCTCCCTGGAGATGTCAAGGATTGAACTTGGGACCTTTTACATGCAAACCATGCGCTCTACCATTGAGCTATGGCTCCACCCTATACTATCTAAGTAGTTAGAAATTCTCATGACAAATCTCTAACAGTAGCTTTGCATAAAGTATACAAATAATTTTATAACATGAAATGCCATGCAGCTTCAAATACACTGAATAAATTACCTTTGACAGGATATTAGAGTCCAAAACAGTATCCAGAAAATTTATGGATATGTATGTTTGTGTGTGAAGGGATTGTGGATTTTTCCTTCCCTCCATAGCCCTTCATGTTGTACTGAACACTGCTCTGAAGGGTCATCCTGACCTCCAAGAGCAGCTAGGGGGGCATGTGGGGCAGAGTTGGAAGGGGGAACTAAATAGACCTGGTACATATATGAATACGCCTCCTAGAGTTGTGAGATATCAGCAGGAAACCCAAAGGGCACTGCTCAGATTCACTTGGTGTCAGCTACCAAAGAAAGCAATGCCAAAAGCCTAAGGGGCATTATCTGAGAATGTATAAGACTCAGCAAACTAAGGCTTAGCCAGAGAACGTGAGACAGAAAGCTTGGCTCAGAAAGGGGAACAAGTGATGGGAATAGCATGGTGTAAGAGTAGGAACTAGAGCTGCAAGGAACCAGTATGTAGAGGTATTGGGTGTAGGAGAAAGGGATGTCTTGAGGAAAACTCTGGGGGACAGGGATAAGAGACTGCAATTGTGTTAGTTTGACTGGAAATAAAACAAAGGAAGTGTTACTTTTCAAAAAGCCATCAAGAACTGCAACAGAAAAGCTCCAGTAGACATATTCAAATGTACAGTTCAAAATGTTCAAATGTACAGTATAAGTACATTCTTCTTCCTATACCTATTCAGTCCATTCTACAAACCTACTACATATAAGTTTCATGAAGATATAAACTTGTATGGCCATGCATTAGCACACAGAGATGCCAAATCCTCTGCCTGCAGCTCAGCTTCAACTGTCTAAGATGAGCCAAAAGCTAGAAGCCAGAAGCCAGGGAGTCGAAACTAAGGACCAAGTCAGGGGAGCCATAAGAGGAGAACAGAAGAACGTAAGAGCCTAGAAGACTTTGCTGTTCAAGTCAAGTCCCAGCTAGGAGGGCCCAACAGTAGCCCAAGTGGGTGTGACCACTCCAGGCTCTGAAGGTACTTGACTGCCTAGGCAGAAGTTCCAACCCACAGTTCTGTAGCTCATCACAGAAGGCAGCCGCACACAGAACTATAGGTTCCTAGTTCAAATGCTGGCAGCTCCAGTCCTGACATCATTTCCCCACCAGTGCTTTCTCCTTGAGACTGCCTTATCCTGCTATTTTTCTCCTGGTGAGGCTTCCAGGGCCACAAGTAAACTTCTGGGAGGGGGGAAATGGCTGGGAGAGACTATTTCAAGGACACATTCAATACCACACTCCTTCCCACTTTTCACTTTAAATCTTCTCCACTTAGATTTATAGGATATAAGCACAACTCACATGGTAACACAGGCTGTTCCACTAATTTGACCTAACCCAGGAGAGAAACCTGGATGTTGTTCAAGAGAACTGACATAAAATGAATTGAAAATGTAATAGCTAGCAATAATTAGGAAAGGGAAAGTTAGGCTCCCTACCAAAAATGCTACCCAACAAGGAAACATGGTTACCTTGACAACAGGGAGATGATAAATATGGCTCTTATTTGCAACCTCCTGAAAAACATAACTCTGCCTACACATTGTCAAACATCTATTTTACAACTGCCATACTACATTCCAACAAACGCAGCTGCTGCAGCTCTACCAATATTGTTAATATCTTTTAAAGATCTAAATGACAATTTGAGGCCAGTAAAAAAAGTTGTATACCCTGGCAATTTTAAACACATGCATACATATAATGTGAAACTTCAGGTTTTACAGTTCATCCAGAGGAAAAAATGATAAACCTAAAATACAGGCTTTTATGTTACACAGTTGAGAAACATACAGTGTTAGCTTGAGACATAACTTCTTTGCAAGCCTTTAAACAGTCATTGAAGACTAATTTGTTTCAGATGGCATTTGAGTAAAGATACTGTGGTCTTATATAGAGAGATTTAACTAGCTAGTGAGGTTGTAACATTTAGCTGGATTTATATTACATTTATTAGACCAACTGAGGATGCAAACAAGGAAAATGGAGATGGAGAAGGAGGAATAGAGTGGCTGAAAGCCTGAACAGAGTACTCCACTTTGCAAAATTTTATTGCAGAGCCCACTATGAAATGTAATTTCTTCAGCACTGCAGAATGTAGGTCTATGTGGCAGCAAATTCTTTCTCTGCAACTGGTAGTAAATTGCCTGAATTTCACAAGTTATTCTAAAATTGGATTGCCATAATGTATAGTGAAGATTGTGAACAGTGTGAGCCCCAATAACATCTTTGAGCAAGGCAAAGAGTTTGGTGACTCTCCACCACTCATTTATTACTGCATGAAATTCACATAGGCCTGGTTACTTAGTAATGAGAAAGAGAAAAAGGGCAAGAGAAAAAAGAGAGAAGCACTAATACAACAGGGAAGGAGGAAAAAAAGAGGCCAGTCTCAAAATGGTACTACTTGACTCTACCTTGCTCTCATGGTACTTAACTACACAGCCACAACAGTGGCTGTATACTATAGCCAGCATGGACTTTCAGCATTTCACAATGTTAAATTGAAAATACCCCCCATGCCATTTTGCTGCTTTCCATAAGCTCAGTTCAAAACAAACCTTACAAAACTTATAGTCCTGAACTCAAAAACGTTTGCTTAATAACCCTCTAAGTTTTCATGGCGATACACAAAACACTCAGAGAGAATTGAGAGTTCAAAGTATAAAACAAGAGAAAAAATCCAGACCCCTGTTGGAATTTTTTGTCAGTGGTCTCATAATATGTTGAAATTAATTAAAAAATAAACTATGTTCACAGAGTACCTGTAATCCTATTACTGACCTTGCCCCATACTCTGACCTTCATCTTCTGCAGTTTAAACATTTAAAAAGTGCATGGCTGAGTTTTAATTAATTTAAGAAATTAACACTGAAGTCTATTGTAGAGTAGGACATACCCAGTAAGAACCAACTGTCGGTGTTCTAAAAGCCGGACTAATAGCTGCTTGGCTTGGCTAATCAGATGGCCACACCCATGCCAGACATCAATTCCACTTTAGACAGTCATGGCTTCCCTCTTAGGGAAACTCAGCCGCCATCCTGGTTAAGGGCAGTGCTGCCCATGCAACTGCACAACAGCTGAGAAAGGTAGGTTGAAGAAGCAAGGGAATGGCGGGGGCTCTGGAGCTCTAGCCATGCAATCCATGGCAGCGATCCTGCTGCGCATTGTGGAAGGGGAGCACTGGGACCTCTCAGGGGCCCCTATAGCCCCAGGGGCCCTCAGTCAGGGCCTCACCTGGCCGCCCTTTGGAGCCAGCCCTGATTGCACTGTTTAAATCATTTAGGGATTTGCCATGGTTTGCTATCAGGGCTGTAGAGTCGGTACGCCAAACCGTCGACTCCGACTCTGACTCCTCTGTTTTTCTACTGTCCGACTCCTTCATAAATGGCAAATGTATATTAACTAGTAATAACAAATTTACTGTAGTAAAATGGTAGCACAAGGCATTTCATCACCACCACGTGAATCATTAGGCTAGATAGATAGAACATAAAATATATTTGATTAAAATTTCTGAACAAGAAAACTTTCCTAAATTCCTATGAAAGTATTTATTTTGAAGCCAGAGTCAGAGTCGGTACATTTCTACCGACTCCGACTCCAACTCTGACTCCACCCAAAATTGCTTCCAACTCCGACTCCGTCTCCAGCTATGGCTTGGATCTGTCATAGTTTGTTATGACGGGTCAGTTGTCTGTGTAGAGGAAGGGATAAGACAAGTTTATAAAAAGTGTCTTATTCTCTACTAGAGAATATAAGATATTGCCTATGGGCATTTTCATACATGACGCTAAATGGTTTCTGCATTTTTTGCATCTGTAATGCCTATGGAAACGAACTAGAATGTACATTAACTTTTAATTTCATGGCCCTTTTGGCCTTGGGCTCATGAGTGTGCGTGTGTAACATTTCATGTGTCTGAAGAAGTGGTCTCTAGCCCCTGACAGTGACTGCCACAATAACTCTGTCAATCTTCAAGATGCCACAAGACCCTTTGTTATATTTCCTGCAACAGACCAATAAAGCTACCCCTCCAGAAGCTGTCTTCTATCGCATATTATCTAGCTTCCACATATATTATCACATATTATTGCCATATATGTATTTTACCCTATGCTGTTTACCGCCCTGAGAGCTATTTGCTAAGGGCGGTATATAAATGCAACCAAATAAATAAATAAATAAAATAAAATAAATATTAAGAAAATTCATGTGCATAATATACGCACAAGTAGCACAACATTTAGTGTCATAAAAATGCCTCTACAGTACACCTGTCCATTATAGTTTTATAATTCAAGTGTTTAATTTTTACCCCTGAAGGAAAATATTTTTCTCTCTTTAATAGTAGTCTAGGGTCAGCCAGTACACTTGAACATTCCAGGAGTTCTTTAGACGGTTTTAAAAATAAAGTGTGCTGTGAGGGCACACATTAGAGAAGAGTTATAATTGGATGACTTAATCAAGATACATTTGGGGTCTTTGTATGTTTTATTATTTGGGGTTCCATCCCCTACCTCAACATCCCAGCTATAGTGCTAGGCAGAACTTTGCAGCTACAAAGAGCGCAGTCAGGGTTCACTATGAACTGGAATCAGCCTTGGAACCTGGCTTTCTATCAAGGCACATACCTTTAATAGAAAAAGTACCAGGAACTTCTGGATGCAAAGCATGTGCTCTAAAGAGACACCTCTTTACCCTGGCCTTCGGCTCCTGAGATGTATGTTTTCAGAACCCACCTTATTATTGTGATTGAAGTGTGCTTTAATTCTTTTTAATATCGTATTTTAGATTTTCTAACCCACCCTGGTACCTGTTGGTGAAGGGTGGACAATAAATATAAAATTTTAAAAAACAGGGTTATGGGCCCACATCCATGCAGAGAGCTTTTCATCCTTACATATAATAGCCATGTCACTGGTGGGACAGAACACGACTCATTTCATGAATCAACTGTTTTATACATGCTATTATATTGCAAATTGCTTTCAAAAGTCTAATGGGAAGCGATTCACAAACAAAATAAACAAACAATTTCATAATCTTCCTGAGATACCTAGCTTGTAAAGATTGCTGTCTTCCACTTTTTGGCACTTTGTCCTTTTTCTGCCAAATCAGTGAGAGTTTTGAAAGCAACTAGGCATGCAGAAACTAAGGAGACCATAACCATAATCTTTTCAGTAGAGATGATGCAGTAGACGGGCTCTTCATAAATGGTTCTTGCATTACCTCATTCGGCTACAACCTGGGTGAACTATCCTATGCTGTAGCCAATTCTAAATGAACTATATGGGTTTACATCTATTTGTGGTGTGTGTCATCTATCGTTTGTTGTTATGTGCCTTCAAGTCAATTACAACTTATGGAGATCCTATGAGTCAGTGACCTCCAAGAGCATCTGTTATAAACCACCTTGTTCAGATCTTGTCAATTCAGGTCTGTGATTCCTTTATGGAATCAATCCATCTCTTGTTTGGCCTTCCTCTTTTTCTACTCCCTTCTGTTTTTCCCAGTATTATTGCCCTTTCTAGTGAATCATGTCTTCTCATTATGTGTCCGAAGTATGATAACCTCAGTTTCATCATTTTAGCTTGTAGTGATAGTTCTGGTTTAATTTGTTCTAACACCAAATTGCTGTCCATGGTATCTGCAAAGCTATATCTAAAATTAACAGCTCAATGAGTGACATTTTCAGAATGTAATTAGCTTAAGATAGTTATTGAGTCTTGTCCTTTATTTGATAAAAATTGTGTGTTTATTCCACACATTTGGCCTAAAATTTAAAACAATGTTGGTGATTAAAACACAAGTTAAGAGAGCTAATTAAATATAAGTTGTGTGGAAGATGGCAAACCAGTCACAAGAGAAAATACCAGTTATTTTTCTTTGTATAGCTTTCATTAGGTTGTGACTTTCTTGCTTTCATTTAGGGAATAATCTTTTTACTTATGATTATTTGCTGTTTTCAGCTGTCAATGCTTTTAAAAACATCTGGGTTGATAAGTACACATATGAAACTATACAATTTTGTGTGTATCCTTAATTTTTAGCTTGTGTTTGGTGACATTAGCTATGGAGTAGTTTAAATTACTAACACAGTGAAGAAGGATTACTGAATGTTAGATTTAAAAGTATGTTAGGAAATGAAATAAGGCTCCATCTTTGAAAAGGTATGTATAAATAAGATTTGACATTTCCCTCTTCTGCCTCCTGGCAAAGCCTTGTGCCATTTTGATTTATAGATTATTATCTTCAGGATTTTGATGAGACTTAAAAGTCTCCTCTTCTGCTATAGAAAAATCCACAAAGCTCATTCGTATAGATTCAAACCAGCCTTTGGCATTAGAAAGTCTTTTTTTTTTTTAAATGAAAAGCAGAATCTGGCTGCCTGTGAGATCATCAAAGAAACAAAAGCCTAAAAGCTCATCCACGTTATACCCTTGGCCCTCCTGGAAATTAACTTTCTGGTGACAGCCTGAATATGTAAACATTAATAAATAAGCTTTAGGTTTGAAAATAATAATCTGTCCTACTTTATCTTGTCACTTGCAGCTTATTTTTGACTGCATTTTATGTTATCTGTTTCCCCTTGTTCCCTTTCTCACCTCCACAAGTTCATACTCATTCCTTCAGCTTATCTTCTTCCATTTCTGCCATTCCCAGTGACTGGAATAGCCTGTCTTTCACTTGGGGCAGATGCCATTATTTCTGCGAAAAACTCTCCTTGAAAACTTGTCCCATTCTACTGTGGACCAATTTATTTAGCTCTAGCTGCAGTCAGATCATTCATTTTTTTTAAAAAAAAACCCTGCTATTTCTATGCTGAAGTGTCTTTGTTTCAAAAATAATTGGTAAGAAAAAAGTCGCATTTCATGGCTTTCAATGAAACTATTAGCTAAATAATGCTAATGTACACTTGAGCCCTTTGAAGTTCCCTGATACTGTCAAACTACTGGTCCATCGAGCACAGTATTGTCTGCTCTGCAAGCAGCTCTCCAGCATCTCAGGCAGAGAAAGATCTTTCCCATCGCCTGCTACCTGATTCTTTTAACTGGAGATGCCGGGGGTTGGACCCTGAATGCAAAGAATGAGCTCTATGTGCACAAACATGTTCAGGGATTTGATAGATTAACATTTTTAATCAACGTATACAGAACAATCCCAAACACATACAAATGCCTCATGCAACATAAAACTTATAAAGAATTGTTTTTATAGCATCAATGATTATGCACTACTATCTTCACCCACACAACCCCCCTTAGATCACAGTAGCTATAACCTCATGATAATTATGAGAACCTTTTTCCATCATATAAAATCCACCATATAAAAACAGAAAACTAGAGAATCTAAGTGCATGATATCATGAAAAGGTCAACAGGGTGAAGTTGTGTGTAATGTCTGCTTCAGTACTATTTCATGTCTCATCTTGGCCCTTCCGTTTACTTCTTGACACTGTCTGATTTGTAACAGATTAATGTGTTTTTGCATCAAGTTATAAAATACTTTATGCTTTTCATTAAGCAAATCCAAGGCATTTATTACAATACTAAACTACTGTTGTTAAGAACAAGTTAATCAATGGGTTTGTACCTCTGTGTCAACATAACAGTTGCATTCACATTACAGAGTTTGTTTAAATCATGCTTTGTTCAACAAGCCACAAGTTTCTCAAAGATGAGCAAACAAGCCATTACTTATTTTTTTCACTGCTTGATTTGTTTTCCCTCTGTTCCCACATCCTACCTCTATCTAGCTTTGTGAGCATCTACAATGGGGTGGCCACACAAACTATGGTTAACCAAGACTACTATGTTAGGGCATAATGCCCAACCATAGTTTAAAGAATCTGGTTCATAAGCCAACAAAACCCTGACTTGTTCCGCCCAAAAACCAAACAATGGTTAGTCTGTTAGATTGGGTTAGACATCGAAACAAACCACAATTTGGCTAAACAAAGCATGGCTCAGCATTACATGTGAACCAGACCAATCTCTTCATCATGATCCCTGCCTCAGGCCCATATTAAAATGTACACAATAGTTAACTATTTCTGAAAAAACAATCCTCTCACTTATAAAAGCAAAATAAACTTGTTATATTAGACAAACACTTTCCTCCATCATCAAATTCATTTATGTCACTGACGTTTATATTAAACCAAACTATGACTTAGCACAAATAAGGAAACACACAGGTTACTGAGTGAAAATCATGGCCATACACTCATTTTCTCATTCTGCTGCTGTCATACTACCCAGAGTTAAGCCATGGTTTGGTTTAGCATTACCTCTTAACCCAAGATTTAGCTCGTGATTTCTTACCCCCTGCAGTGGCTTGCAGAGAGTTGGTCACAATTATATCCACCCTTCTGGCTGAAAGTGGTTCCCCGCTCCTGCTGTTGAACCTAATTCTACACTACCCTATGAAACAGACAACCAATTCATTTGAGGCATTTAAATAGAACCATTATTATGGTTAGATCAGTACCTTCTGAAAATATAAATACTTGTCCTTATAAGCCACTAGTAGGTTTGCCCAATTAGAAAGTCTGTTCCTGAAGACTTCTGGAACAAAAGTAGATTTCAGAACTTTCCTGGGGATTTTTTTCACTAGTCCACAGTCACTCTATTGATAGCTTTCCTAATCTAAAGAATAACAGACTGACTAGGCTATAGGCTTCCTCTCACTTGCTGCCACAGATCCCCATATATTTGGTGAACAGTTGAAATACTAGTGATAGTTCTCTGCAACCCCATTATCATATTTTAGGCAGAAGTCAATGCTGTCATAGTTAGGAAGTTGAACTTATGATCTGGGGTGGCTGAGTTAAAGCCAACTAAACAAATAACTATCCTTTAGTCTTTGCTCCCTATCTGTAAGAAACAGTAGCCTACTTCAATTGAATAATGATTGTAAAAACTACGCAAAAACATTTATATAAAATGTGTACTAGCGGAAGACTCAGTTATCAGTTAATTAACAATAGTATGGGGTTTTTTTTCAGTATTTATGCTCTATGATTCTATTAGATGGGAAATCCCTCTACAATAACCCTGTTCATCACACAGATAACGGAAATGTTTTGCTCAGTGTTACTGTTACTTGTTCCATATTGCTGACGCATTGCATCTTATGTTAATATGTAGTAACCCCCATGTATCCACTAAAATTTCTTTAAACTTATTACAGCTACAAGCTTAAATATATACTTAAGTAAAGAGCCTTTAAATATTTCTCACTGGAGTGAAGAACCTTGCAGAAATATTACTGAAACTAAATTTGAAATGGTTTCACACACACATGCACACAAAAACAAAATAAATTTTTAGCCTATCACAATACTCAGAGAGCTACGTATACATTACAGGAAAAGGACTGCGTATAACAAAGAGGCATGCATTAGCTGGATTTTTAAAAAACCCACCATTTTATTGATAAAAACAATATGTAAACTCCCATATATAACTTGTAAATAACTGCAAAACAATTTTAGGCCAGCAATAGAGGAGAGCCGATATTGCCCCTGTGCCCCTGGTGCTTGCTTTGGCTGCCCCACCGAATAATCTTGGGGGCCAGCTCAGAGTTGAGGTGTAACTATTCTGGCCAGCATGCCAATTCCCAAAGGGATGTGCAAGCCATGCAGTCACCACCCCATCTGGCGAACACTGACATCTGTGACCTCAAATCAATGATAGCTCAGGTAGCTGTCCTAAACTCTCCTATCTGGTGCCTATAATGTCTCCCCTTCCTTAACATCTGTCTGGGTCCTCCACCACCACTTGTAAACCTGTCAAGTTGTGACAAAGAAAGCATTAGCCAAATTTGAGAGTAGACCCTGCCCCCAATCCCTGACCTTGGAGAAGGTGAAAAAACACATTTTTCTGTCTTCCAACCAGAAAGAGATATGTGCCAAAAATATTTCCCAGCCACACTGGTGACCATAGAGCGACAGGGCCAGGACACAAATCACAGGAGAGATGGCGGTATGACTTAATGGAACTATGGACCAAAATACTGCAAGTCTGCAACCCTCTTAAACAGTGCTGGGATGAAATCCTAACACCCAGGTGCCCTTTTTATTTCAGATTTTACCCAGAAGCAGACCTACAACACAGTGGCGTCACTAGGGTTGGTGTCACCCGGTGCGGTAACTCATGGTGTCACCCCCATGACCTCCTCCCGTACCAGCCATGGGGCGGGGCGGCTCTGGGTTAGGGTTGTCATATTTCAGTTCCACAAATCCGGCAGGCTAATTTGCATATTATGCAAATTATTTGCACATTATTTGCATATTATGCAAATACTTGCATATTAATATTTGGATTGTCCAGTTGTTTTGTTTTTGTGCCTAGGAATTACCACCAAAAACTGGGGAAAGATGTGAGAAATCTTTTTTTAAAAAAACTTAACATTTTCAGCCTTAAATGCCTAGACTCTAGTTTCCAACACTATGGAATGTTGATTGATTGATTAAGAGGATTTATATCCTGCCCTTCTGCTGTTAAAAACAGAGCTCAGCATAGCTTACAAATATAATAAAAACAATAAAAATGCACAATCAATATAAAAACATAATAAAAACACAAAATAGCAACAAACATAAAGTAAGTCAGGGCAGCAGTATGGTTAACCATTACATATACGATATATTTCAGAGATGTGGTGGGTGGAGAAAAACAAGAAGCCAAAATGTTAGGAAAAGGAATCTTTCATACCACATGCTCAGTTCTAAATACTGTTGCAGCAAGTTTTACAAGTTCCTCCAGTATGCCACTGGTGCAGGCACTCAGACATTCAAAGTATCTGTGCATTTCTTAGGTTTTATAAAAGCAGAGCTTTGCTTAACTCAAAATTTATTCTCCCTTTGATCAACCACATCTACACAGTTTCCACCTCCATACTCAAAATGAAACTGGGCCTGGAAGTGTGCAACAACCCCACACATACCTTGCTAATTAGATTACCAATGCCAGGATGTCTGTTTTATCGACTACTCTCCTGCTCCCCCCCCCAACCGGGCATCATGAAAGACCCAGTCCTGGGCTCAGAAAGAAAATAAATACCTGGTCCTCTTCAAAGTACTGATAAGCCTCTTGTTTTAATTAAAATAATTATTATAAGTTCTTGCTCTTATCAGTAATGGGAGTTAATTATCTTGCATATGCTGCTGTTGCTTCTATGGCTGTAACGGAGTGAGATTGAAGATAAGTGAAATGTAAATAGGAAAAAAAAAACACAGAAGGCAGTAACACTTTCCTAAATGTAATACCATACCAACCACAACAAGATTCCTATGAGTAAGGCAGAAAACTAAGCATCTCACAACCAGTCAGGATTCCTAACCAAAAACCAAAAATATGATAAATGAAGAAATATTTATATAAGCATGACTATCAAATATATTTATTATTTACACAAACTATAAAGATATTTATAGTGCAATCCTAGGTTTATTTATTCAGAAGCAACTCCCAGTGTATTCAGTGGGGCTTACTCAAACAGGGACAGAAATGCAACCTCAAGTGATAAGCAACTTCATTCACACAACCCAAAATTCTGAATCATGCCACTTTACGCTGTTTTGCAACTGTTTATACTTGTTTTTATGGTTATTGGGTTTTTAATGGCTTTATTTCTTGTTGTGAGCTGCCTTGGTTTCCAACCCTACTTCACAGGGTTGTTGGAAAGACTACACACACACACACACACACACACACACACACTGCAGATGTATAAATACATACAGCCCATATAATAGTTTATTGTCAAACCAGTTGGTCATTGCAGAAAAATCAGTATTAGTTTTTAAAAAATCAGTATTAGTTTCCTACAGAATAAAAACTGTAATACCTAAGTAAGCCCTGCCTACTTGCTTTAAAATAGGACTGGAGGCGGGGGGGACAGAAAGAGAACACAAACACAATTCTTTTTTACATTCACTCCAAAGTCCCATTGATTTTCCCTATGAGTCCGGCCATCACAACGGGTTTCAGCTCCACCTATCGTGCGAAGGCAAGAATGTCTTTGAAGTCAAGACTAGGGTTGTCAGGCCCCTCCCACTCTCCAGTTCATTCTTGCCTTCGTACGAACAAGATTGGAATTTCACATAGCATTTAGCTAAGTCTCGTATTTGTTTGTCTATTTGTCTTTAAAGCCTTTTTTCCGTTTTTGTATCTAGCATACTGAGGGTCCCCTTAGAGACCGCGGCTGCGGCTCTCTTCGCCCTTTCCTCAGAGCTATTCAATTTATTTTATTTCCTTGACTGGGGGCTCCCTCTGAGACCGCGGCTGCGGCTCTCTTTGTTTTGGCAGTTTCAAGCCCCCTCCCCCCCCCCGGCTCTGTCGTATCCGTAGCCAGGGGGCTCCCTCAGTGACCGCGGCTGCAGTTCTCTTTTTTGATCGCTTTTGATCGCTTTTGACCCTCCCTCCCCCCCCTGATCTGTTGCCGCGGCTGCGGCTTATCCGATCTCAGCGGGAGCTTGCAGCTGCGGCTCCCGCCGTTACTCCTTTGCCTCAGATCGCCCTCACTACGTGGCTTAAATCCCACTGCGAAGGGCTTTACAGACCACGACGGCGGCTCTCTCTGCGGCGGCTGCCGTTTTTCCCCTACCTGCTTCCTTCCGGGGATTTTCTAGAGCCGCTACTGCGGTTTTCGGCGAGACCGTGCTGGGCAGCCCTTCCCCCAGTTCGCTTCCGACGGCTGCCATTCCTTCAAGTCCCATTGATTTTCAGCACATTCATAACCATGTCTCAGAAGTAAATCCTATTGAATTCAATGGGATTTACTCTGGACATATGGGATTAGCAATGCTTTTACCCCCACAAAAGCAAGTATTGGGAAGGTTTTCAAAACACTGCCCAGGATCTGACTCCTACACACAAGGGGAAAAAAAACTGAAATGTATATACTTACCCAATTTATGAGATTTTCAGATAAACGGGGGGGAAACCACCATTTTCTGGCTTTGCAATGAGGTTTACTAGACACTGCCACAGGTCAACCAAACGCTTCACTGATTGGCTGCAATCCTGAATGGCCAGGGTTAAAGCTACGAAGTGCTATACAGTAGTTTAAACAAAGATTTAACGGGGGGGCTGACGTTTTTATGTATATCTCGAGAACCGGACCACCTAGAAACTTTTTTTTTTAAAATGAAAGCTGAGAATCCGGGCCAGCTAAGGGGCTAAATGGGCACAGGGTGGCATACAAAGAATCTGGGTAAAACCCGGCTAACCGGGCAATATGGCAACCCTACTCTGGGTGACACCCCCCTCTCATGGTGTCACCCTGGTGTGGTCCGCACTCCCCACACCCAGCTAGTGATACCGCTGCTACAACACAGTTCTTCTGGGGCACAGTTGCACAGTAATAATCAATGTACCCCTATTTTACAGTTTTATTTCTGTACACAAAAAGCACCTAGGAATCATCATCATCATTCCCAAATCCCAATTTATTCTTATGTTTGGTTGGGACAAAAAAACAAGGCATACTAGTGTAACGTGTTGAGGTAAAAGCTTTCCAACAAAAACTGATCCAAAGGAAGCCAATTTAAGAGCTCAGATAGAACCATGGTTAATAGTATTGAAAACTACTGAGAGATCAAGTAAGAATAGCAGGGTCACACTCTCCCTGGCCCTTCTTCCGATAAAGGTCATCCACCAGGGCAACCAAGGTTGATTCAGTCCCATAACCAGGGCTGAACCCAGATTAGAATGGGTCAAGATAATCTGTTTCATCCAAGAGTACTTGCAATTGCTGTGCTACAACCCTCTCAATTGCCTTCCCTAAAACGAGGGTATTTGAGACTAGGTAGTACTTGTCACAAACCAATGGGTCCAGGGTGTGCTTTTCCAGGAGCAGTCAGATCACTGTCTTTTTCAGAGTGGCTTGGTCAGAGAAGCTGCTGGGCAGCAGGATAGATGGTACACCAGCAATAACCTTAGTTTACTGTCTTCTTGGCCAGACACTAAGTGCAGGCCCTCACAGCCAGCTCCAAGACAGAGTGGTTTCCTGGTGACACAGATGGAAGTTCTGTAGACCACAGCAACCCCTCCCTGCAGCCTGTGCTAGTGTTGCACCAAGTATCCAGGTGGGCAAAGCTTGGTCAGATCAACTCTTCCCAGCTCACCCACCCAGGTCTCAGTAATGCACATCAAATCTGCACCATGATCCAATCATGGATGAGTGAAGCCTTATTGCGTACTGATTAAATGACAGCACACACAGGCCAGTGAGCACAGCAGATGAGCAATAAGGAACCTGTCCATGGGAAGAGTGGGAGCCAGGAACAAGGCATAAATAGCCTTGCCTTTGTCTTCTCACCACCTCCCCATGGCTATACCTCCCTCTACCTATGATCACTGAAATTGGGGTGGCATCACCCATGTTCCTCCTTACTAAGGCTCCTCCTAAACACCTATAGGGACACAACAAGAGCCCACCAACCTGATACCTGAATCAGTTATCCCAGTAGGCCTCTGAGAGAACTGGGAACAGTCAGACCCACTCAAATATCTTTCACACAGGGCACATCTACTCCCCCTGTCTCACACCCAGAGAGGGACAGCCTTCTGCCAGTTGCAGACTCTCACTTTAAAGGCATCTGCCGACTTTCTCCTATCATCCTGGTATTATTATTTTATTTATTATTATTTATTACATTTGTATACCATCCCATAGCCAAAGCTTTCTGGGCAGTTTACAACAATTAAAAACATTAAAAACAAATATATAAATATACAATTTTTTAAAAAAAACAATTTAAAAACACATGCTAAAATGCCTGGCATCCAGTTCACTACACAGGCTCTTACCTTGCGCAGAAACTACACATGCGCCTTAAAAAAAGGTAAAGGTGTCCCCGCACTTGTAGTGCGAGTCGTTTCCGACTCTTAGGGTGACGTCTTGCGATGTTTACTAGGCAAACCGTATATATGGGGTGGGATTGCCAGTTCCTTCCCCGACCTTTCTTTACCCCCCAGCATATGCCGGGTACTCATTTTACTGACCACAAATGGATGGAAGGCTGAGTGGACCTCGACCCCTTTTACATGCGCCTTACACCCTCCCCATTACCAATTTCCTCTAGATTGGTTTAAGGAAAAAAAACAGAAGGGGTTTTCAACATTATTGCAACATTACTGCTCTCATTTTCCAAATTCTTTAAAATCTAATCACAAAGGGATAGTGTTTTGTGGTACAGCAGATGTTCTGCATATGTTCCCAGATTCAAGACCTGACATCTCCAGTCTGAATGGTTTCAGCCTTGCTGAAAGAAACCTGGGCCCAAAAACCTTGGAGAACTGCTGCCAAATAGTAGAGAACATAGCTTTGTGTACACCAACACAGTATAAGACAGCTCTTTAACTACTTTGTAGGCATAAGGTTTGCTGGTTCAGGGTATGCTATAAACCTAACTATATTGGTGGACTCCAACTGCCATGATCCCTAACCATTGCTCATGACGGCTGGGGCTGATGGAAGATGAAGTCCATCTACAGTTGGAGGGCCACAGCTTTTAGACTGGCCAGAGCAGAATAAATCATCAACACATTTGCTAACACAATGCCACTAAAATTGTATCTGGATATGATCTATGATAAACAAGCTGTTTCAGTGAAATTTCAGTTGTTAAAACAGACGGTGTATGCTGGCCTATTAGGATGAGTAAGGCAATATCCTACCAAGCTCAGTCTGTCCTCACCCATGACCCACCTGCCTACCTCCTTATTTACTACCAGTCTGTCAGTCTCCTACTCCTCAATCTCAGCTTTTGTACATCTCAGAACTCCACCAGCCATTTGCCTGGACTCCACCTTTGGCCTCCCTGCCTTCTGCCGTACCAGTCACAATAGGCATCAGACTACACTGGATATGTCCTTTCCAATGTACCACCAGTTTACTAATACTGCACAAAAATGCAATTTATGCATAAGAAAACATCATTTTGACCTCTAAAGGAAAAAATACACTATATTTTCTTGTAACAGATTCATAGTAAGTCCCATTCTCACCAAAGGAAACTCATTTTTCTCTCTAACAGTGATATTTCTAGGTTAATTTATATTGCATTTTACTATACTGTATCCTGCAGCAAATCTCATCCCTGTTGTAATTTAAAAGAGAAGCATTCTAGCTGTTTAGTCCTGGTACAAATGTATCAAGATTATGTTAATAAACAAACAAAACAAAACAGGCACAGACAAAAGCTCAATTCAGAGTAGAAGAATGGCTGGGTATCAGATATTATTCATCTATATTTCAACATTTTAAACACAACAGAAATGCTTTTCCAATCACCAAGCAAATGATGAATCATAAAAATGCAATAAATAACTTCAAGGCTAAGGCAGCCATAGCAAGCCAGCAGCTGGTGAAAAAACAAATTTACCATCTCCATCCTCATCTCTTGCACGCTCCATTATGCTCTTCATAAGCTCCTTTGCTGACCTTGGGAAAAAAGGGAGGGGAACAGCAATAAGGCATAAGTAGGCAGGTAAGAAGTCATTCAAAAGATTAAGGTTTATCAAGGTGCTGGGAATATCCTACAAAAAACATTCTCTCTGTCTGTCTTTAACCCATTTTCAATACTCGCTCAGGTAATTCAACAAACCTGCAAACATTAGCATGTAATTAGTAATGAGTAAGAGTTTAACTAAAATCGAAGTGGGCCCTGGACTCCCCAGTAGTTCACACATTTGCTATCTTTGCAGACTGATCCTGAATGCTGTTTCTTTTCCTGACACCAGAATTTTTTGGAAAAACCTCTACAGAATATAACATGAAACTGACCAGCCTAGTCTTTGCTTTGCTAATGTGAAACTGACCAGCCTGGTCTTTGCTTTGCTTACATGAAAGTGCCTGCTCTTTTATTTGCTAACATGACCAGCCAGCTCTTTGTTTTGCTAATATGAAGCTGACCAGCCAGCTCTTTATTTGCTAACATGAACCTGACCAGCCCGGTCTTTGCTTTGCAAACATAAAAGGGAGAAAGGGGAAGGACAGCAGTCTCTAAGGAAAGCATGCTCAAGGTAATGGAAAAAAGGCAAAAGAATGAGAGAAAGAAAAGGAGTGTCAAAACCAAAGAATTCTCACTGTTCTCAAACAAGAGAAAGGGGGGAAAGTTGTGGACAAAAGGAAAATGAGCTATGGTGTTTTCATAAGGAAACAGTCCATTGTTTTTCTGTACTTGTGGAGCGTGGGGGAGATCTGAAGTATAGGCATCAGCTCTCACTGACTGTCAAACACAAGAAATCGCAGAGAGGAAAGGATGAGGCAGCTCAAGTTTCATGTGCTTCCTTACATGAACACAGGTTTGTCCCAGCAAAGGAGGACCAGGCTCCAGCAGGACAGAGCAGAAAAGAAAGCACTCATCATGCTTGTTATTGTTGTTATTCCACTGCAAGTGAGGGTTGGGGCTCCACTGGACTGGGCACAGGATGCATCAGGTGAGGAGAAACTGACTAGGTTGATCTTGTTTTGTTAATGTGAAATTGACCAAGCAGATGATCTCTCACTTCCTGCCACAGCTGGGGGTCGGGGGTCAGGAGGATCTAATATGATTCAGGAAGAGGAGAAGGAGGTGAGGAAGGGGTTGAGTGGAAGGGCGCTGGGCAGCCACTTTCCTTTCCTTTGTTAGAAATAATGACTGGGAGCGGGGAAATCGAACCAATAAAACAGAAGATAGCAGAAAACAAATGAACATGGAAAGGAACTGCCTGTCAGTATGATGGAATCTAACTGAACCAGCACCAACAAACAGATCCCATCCCTACTAGTAATACATAGAAAAGTGATTTATTCTCTTACTATACAGCAAGCTTGCCAATTGGCAGAAAGAAGTTCATATCTGTGCTCCAGTCTCTGTTCGCATAGAAACAACCATCCTTGATGTAAAAGAGGCTAGTGTTACAGACCTGCATGAGATTTAACTGACTGCCACTGTTTATGTACAACAGAACATTTTCAGAAGAAATTAGTTATAAAATCCCTGGGGGTAATCATATAATTAAAGCAGGCTAACAAGCAAACATGCAGGCTGTTCACACTATAAGCACAATGCAGCATTCAACATATTCAACTGCTTTGGCCAAGATTGATTAATCTGAATAAACACTTTGCCAAAATCTTCTGCTCTCACTTAAATTAAAGGTTAATACTATGAGCAGAATAATAATTTAGTGAAAACAGCTTTCACATGAAATCCACATGTAAGGATATTTCATAAAATTTCTTAAATAATTTCCCTGTGTTTTATAAATATTAGATCTTTAAAAGAATAATTCTTAGTCTAAACTAAAGGAATCCACAGTGCTTAAGATTCACGAACTCTATGGGCAAGATAACTATCCTTAGGCCTCTGTGTTCAAAGAACTTTGGTGGTCCCACATAGACACTCACCAATTAAAAAAACAACTTTGGGAGTATAATCTGTACTGTGCTACTACAAATAAAAACCATGAAACCTATCTAAATTGGAAAAAGAAACTATCATTTTAACAAACAGACAGTGGCTCATACTTCTGAATTTCAGTTTGTTTGTTTATTTATTTAAAATATTTTTAGCCCAATCTATATCCAAAGATCTCAGGGTAAAATCTCAATAAAAAATACATAGCCCATTACAATAAAAAATATTTAAAAACATATTTCAATCCATGATAAAACTATAACCACCACTTGATCCATTATTTGCTCCCAAAGTCCTCAGTAAAAAAACCAAGTTTTAAGCTAGCATCTAATTGTAAGCAGGGTAATCACCAACCAAATCTCTTGGAACTGGGAGTTCCACAACTGGAGCACCATCATTGAGAAAAGACATTTGGTCTTACAATAAAACAGTTTCTCTGTGCCTGTCAAAAGCTGATCTCATGTGGGGTAGCTAGCTCCACCTAAAGGTTGAAGGCAGAAGAGTGCTAAAGAGGGTTTTTTTACAAGGACTTCCTGCTCTGCTCCTTATTTCAGTTTTTGATAACAAACCAACCAACAGGAGGAAAGAACAAAGCGAAATAATAGGAACCATCAACACAAACCAGGAGACAACAGCATTCATATGCTCTCTGCTGTAGGCCTAAGATGAAAAAGACAGTGATGGCAGCCCAGCTCTCCTAGGGAGTGGCCCTGAGATCAGCTTTTGACATGCAGAGAAAAATGTTGTACGGTAAAACCAAGTGTCTTTTCTCCTGTGCATGGAAAAGCTGATTTCAGGTGGGGTATACCAAAGCTGACCCATGTAGGGTAGGAACATCGCTGGGCTGATTACACTAGTGACCTGGGAGAATGTGCTGTAGCACTCTCCTCCCAAAAGCTGCCTCTGCTGATGCATATGTGTTAAACTTATTGTGTTTAATAAACGTATTAGGTGCGGCCCATGTAGCTGCTCTACAAATCTCTGTGATAGATGCGTGGCGTGAGAATGTTGCCAATGTGGCTACTGCCCTAGTTGAGTGGGCCACTATCCTGGCCAGCCGTGCTAACTTTAGAGAGACATAGACCAGTGTGATACATGCCTAGAGAGCGTGGATGAAGACACTTTCTTACCTAAAGATGCTGGATGGAGGGAGACAAACTATCTGTCTGACGGAGATGTTTTGTTTTAGAGATATACACTTTCAGGGCTCTTCGCACATCCAGTGAATGCCACGCTTTCTCTGTGGGGTGAATGAGATTAGGACAAAAAGAAGGATGTACCAGCTCTTGCTGACAGTGGAAGGTAGACAGTACTTTAGGATGAAAATAAGGGACAGTACGTAGGACTACTCTATCCTTATGAAACACACAGAAATTCTTGTCAACAGACAGAGCATTCAACTCAGACACTCTCCGGGCCGAAGTAATGGCCACAAGGAACAAGACTTTAAAGGATAGGAGATGTAGGGAAATTTGACTTAGGGATTCAAAAGGGGCTTTTGTAGGGCCATTAACACTTTGTGTAGATCCCAAGTTGGGCAATGGTGGATCGTAGGAGGTGCCGATGCCGTTGCCCCACATAAAAAATGCCTGAGTAACGGATGAGATCCCAGTGGTTTCTCCGGAGATGTAGACAGAACCGCCGAAAGGGCTGAAGCCTGGTGTCTGAGAGTGTTTGGCCTAAAACCCAAGGACAAGCCATCCTGTAGGAAGCATAGAATGTCGTTTATACCTGCTTTCCTTGGAATTAAACCCTTCTTTTGTGACCACGTCAAGAAGGCCTTAATTGTGGAAGGGCGTCTTGAGGCCATCAAAGTTTCCACCACTTCAGCTGAAATGCTTTGTTTTAAGAGGTGTCACCTCTCAGTTTCCAGACATGAAGCGTCAGCCAACCCGGGTCTGGGTGAAGAAGCTGTCCCTGCAACAATAGGTCTTCCCTGAGGGGAATTTGCCATGGAAGATCGATTGACAGATCAACGAATCCGGGGAACCAGGGTCTCCTTGGCCACCAAGGAGCTATCAGTAGAACTCTTGCCATTTCGGCTCGGATCTTTTGAAGTACCCTGGGATGATTGGAAGAGGTGCGAAGGTGTAAAGTTGTCCTTGGGGGCACTGGGACGTCAGAGTATCTATGCCTTCCACCTCTGGTGTCACGTATTTGGAGAAAAATCTTTCTACCTGGCGGTTGAGGTGTGTAGCAAATAGGTCCACCTCAACTCTACAGAAGTGTCTCACTATTTCCTGAAAGCCCAACTGGTGAAGCTTCCATTCTCCCTGTTGCACCTTCTGTCTGCTGAGCCAATCTGCTTGGCAGTTGTCCTCCCCCCTGAGGTATTCCGCAAGGATCGAGTTCACATGTGTTTCCACCCACTGGAACAGCAGGGCAGCTTCCTTCTGTAGTTGTGGGGAGCATGTGCTTCCCTGACGATTCAAATGTGATTTGGCCAATACGTTGTCTGTCCTGACCAGCACCGCCCCCAACCGTTTGATCTCTGCAAAGTGCCTCAGGGCTAACCGAATTGCACAAAGCTCCAGAAGATTTATCTTCCGAATGCCCTGGAGCCTCAAAAGGACTGGGAGAGCAAGTAAGGATGGAAAGGTCTATGGAAGAATCTTTTGTTGTCTCATTTTTTGGCAGAAGGCATAGCTTTCTTCTTTTCCTTTGACTCCAAGACCCCAGCTAGGGCGTCGTTGCCAAATATTTTGCCACGCACATAGGGCTCAGATGCGAGATTAGAGCGGGCTGCAGTATCGGCCTCCCAATGGCATAACCATAGAGTCCTTCGAGTGAAAACACTCACTGCTAATAACCTTGCCAAAAACTGCATGGCATCCACAGATGCATCTGCCATAAAAGTCACTGCTCTCGAGATTTTCAGAAGAGACTTCCGGATTCAAGCCGGATCCTGCTGCGGCCCATTCAATAGGTCCTCTAGCCACAGCAGGAATGCTCTTGTGAAGACCAAGGAGGCTGCTGCTGCTCTGATGGAGAGCACACTGGCCTCATGAATCCTCCAAAGGCCTAGATCCAGCTTGTGCTCCTTGAGTGTGTCCTTGAGGTGGGCATCTGAGTCTTTCGGGTTCAAGGACGGATTTAGTAAATTGACTATGGGGGCGTTGACCAGAGGAACCTTGAGTTGGTCCATGATGTGTTGTTCCAGCGTATGGTATTTGTTGGCAGTTGCAAACAATTTCTTGAACTGCAGTGGGGCATCAAATTCGGACTTGATCACTTTAGGCAACAGTAATGGAAGTTTCAGCACCCTTGACTTGGGTTTCAGGTCTGGACATACAGCCAAAATTCTAGATGCTGAGGGAGCTGAAGAATCTTCCGGAGAATTTAGGTTCAGAGCTTCCACGGCCTTGCACAGGAGTGGAAGGAAATGAGCCTCCTGAAAAATCCTATTGGTCTCTACTCCCTCTGACTCCAAATCTCCACTCCATTCTTCCTCATCGAGGGCAAGCACCTCATTGTCTGGGTCCACCGTTGCCGCCTCCTGAAGTTGAGGATGTGTGCCCTGTGAGGCAGCATAAGGGTCTGGTGATGCCCTGCCCGGTGGTTGGGGTGCGTTTGAAGAAGAGCAGAGTGAAGTGAGGCCCGGCGCCACTTGCGCCCTTGAAGGTGGAGGCTGTGGCTGGTGTGTCCTGTGTGGGGTGTCCAGCCTCAGCCACTGATGTGGAAAGATCACTGGCTGGATCCATTAGGAGAGAATCTCTCAGCTGTTCCTTTAATTGTTGTTGCATGAGAACAGTGTGGGTTGGGGGGAAAGAAAAATCAAGGGGGAAAGAAAAAAGAAATGGTCGAAAGGAAAGACAGAAAATATAAAAAGAAATCACAGAAGTCACTATGGGTAACACTAACAGTCCGAGGATGAAATGGAAAGAGGAGCTGGGAATCAAAATAGATGAACAACACTGAGACCAACTTTGGTTCAAAACTCCCATGAAAATGGCTTCAGTTAAAATTTAGGAAGCAAGGCTCAAAGTGCTTCTCTGCTGGCATTGGACAACTTTGAAGCTTTACCTCATTAATAATCTCCTATCTCCAAAACACTGGAACCATAAGGGACAAGGACAGGAGTAGGGATCAGCAGTTGCCAGGTGTTTTTTGATGAAAGAATAAAACTAAATGGGCCTTTTTGGTTTACATAAAAGATGAGTAAGAGGTGACACGATGGAAGTGTATAAAATTATGCATGGGATAGGAAAACTTTTTCTCCCCCTCTCATAACATTAGAACTGGAACTCAAGGACATCCAATGAACGTGAATGTTAGAAGATTCAGGATAGACAAAAGAAAGTACTTCTTCACACAGCGCATAGTTAAACTATGGAATTTGCTCCTAGAAAAAATGATGGCCACCAACTTGAATGGCTTTAAAACAGGATTAGACAAATACACAGAGAATAAGGCTATCAATAGCTACTAGCCATGGTGGCTATGCTTTGACCCCACAGTCAGAGGCAGTATGCTTCTGAATACCAGTTGCTGGAAACCACAGGAGGGGAAAGGGCTGTTGTGCTGAAGTCCTGCTTGCAGGTTTCTCATAGGCATCTGGTTGGCCACTGTGAGAACAAGATACTGGACTAGATGGTCCACTGGCCTGATCCAGCGGACTTTTCTTATGTTCTTATGTGGAACTAAATAAGCTATCTGAATGTCCTTGGCAGAAGGGTGGGACATAAATTTAATAGTAAATAAAATGAAGCAGGCTATTCTTATGTTCTTAAATGACCATCCCATAATCACTGTTTAGGATTTTTTTAAGATGATTTGTTTTTAAGTTTTATAGATTTTGTAGTGTTTTATCACTTGTTTGCCCCCCTAGGCTACTTTCAGGAGGAAGGGCAGGATATTAATTAATTAAGTTGGGTGGGGGGTGGGTAGCAGCACAGCTATTCTGTCTCTGGCCCAACACCAGGTGTAAGTTACTCTTTGTCAGCTCTTCACTGAGAGAGCAGTGTCGGTGGGGGTGCAGGCAGGGCTGGAGATTCCTTGGTAATTGCCAGGCCGTAAGTCCTCAGCCGGCAGCTTGGCTATAAATCTGCCAGGCTAGCAAGGAGGAAGCAAGATAAGGGCAGAGGCCGTTCAAAGCTTACGTGCCAAGCGAGAAATCCAGAAGAGACGTCAGTGAAGGTCCGGGTCTAGTTCGCCGAGAGATCAGTCCAAGTCAAGGTTCAGGGCATAGGAAGACACACAGTGGTCACGCCTGACGTTGTAGTCAGCAACAAGCTGAAGCCAAGGTTTGACTTTTAAGGAGCAGGTTTGTCAGCAGGTGTGAGCCATCAGCGTTTTGGCCTTAAGTGGACAGGCCTGCCCCTCTTCTGCCTGACCTTCTGTTGTCTACATTCTGCAGGTGAGGGGGGAGTATCCTGTTCACTGTCTGCATCTGGCTGAAGGGCTTCAGCTGTGTCTGGGGTGCTCTGCAGCTGAGGGGGAGAAGGAGCTGGGTTCTCAGGAGTTTCCTCCATTTCTCCTTCTGGGTCTGCTGCTTCTGGGTCTGCTGCTGTTACTCCCGAGTCATCCTCGTCTGATGAGTCCTCTGACGGGGCCATGACACTCTTCTGTCCACAAAACATTTCAGCAAATGCAATCCAGATCTACTCTTTTTCCTTCACACATTCTTTTAGCAGCCTAGGTGAGCTCTTCATTATTCTAAGCACTGCAGTATAATTTGCATATTCTCCATTGCAAAATACTTTGCAAAAGAAGGTAAACACACACTCAGGTGTGTGGCATCTAAAGGGCACTATTCTTCTATCAGGTTGCCCTTTAGAGAATCTAACAGCCCCATGGAAGCCACTTATCAGTGAATACAGGGAGACCACAGTTTATTAATGCAACCTGGACAGAGCTCAATCATGTCAGTCTTTCTTGTGAAACCAGCATCACATCAGGAATTACTTGCCAATAAATGGTTCCTGTGAAACTAGAAGAATCATTGTATTTTTGATAAAGCTGCAACCACAGAAAGTGTAAGCATCTTAAGTATAAAAGACAGTAGAGCTAGCAGCCCTTCTGCTTATTACTCATTGGCTTTGAAGTACTGTATACCAAACAGAGGTCATACTTTCCTTTTTTATAATTCCATAGCCAAGAAGCAATAAGAATTATGCCATGGGCATTCAGATACATGAGATCTCCCAATACTTTTTCCTGTTGATTTGCAAATGCTGAACCTTTTGCAGCACTTGCAAAAGGTTGCAGTTCCTTATTGCAACAATTCAGCAGCAAAACCATCTTCTTCATGATCAAATATTGATTGCTGGCTCTTTTCAAGTATTGTATCTTATGCTCATTATGAAATTATTGGTATCCTGTTCAGCTATGCAATACAGAGCTGTAGGACAAATACCCCACTGTTACAATTTAAACATTTTCCTGCTGTATTTTATTAAATTTGCAAACATTATCTTATCATTCATGTGGTTATACTTTTCAAATTGGCTTTGTTACTTCCTATTTGTCACTGACTTTGTAATATATTTGTTAACAGATCAGATTTTGTAATACATCATATAATTATTTGTTTTTCTTATACAATAATTAATATATCAGTCTAGAATTATGGGGAATCCCTAGGCAACATGGCAGATGTAGCCAACAGACATATTTCATATGGTTCTCTGAGTTGCCTTTCAGACCTCAGCTATTCAATGGCCAAGAGGCTAAAGGGATTTGATATTGTACAAAGTGTACAACTGCAGCTCCTTCTTCTAGAACAGCTGCTGTGAGAAGATCAAAGTAGAGAGGGAAACGTCTCAGCACACTTGTTTCATTGAAAATATGCAAAACATAGTCAAAGCATTTTGTAATTGCATGTATGCATATTTTTGAGATGCAATTGCATTTTGAAGTTTGAGGCTTTAAAGAGGCGTAAGGCAGGGCTTGAAATTTAGCTGTGCAGTGACTTTATTTACATTCTTCTGCTTAGATTACCAAGCACCTTTTGCCTGTTGCATTGTCAGGAGAGAAAGGGCTAGTTGGAGTCTTTCACAGTCAGCTTCAGTTGCCCTGGTACTTATTTGTAGGCAGAAAGTTGTAATGCTTGCATCCTGAACAACAAATTACCTAAAAATTAGCAGATAGAAGTTGAAGGAGAAAATCACCTTTAGGATTCCTTTTTCTCTCCATCAAACGTGTGAGCTGCTATTGTTGTTATATGCCTTCAAGTCGATTACAACTTATGGTGACCCAACTTATAGTGCCATAAAGGGCACATCAGTGCATAGCCAATCTTAGCTTTACCATTTAAGCAGGGAGGAGTGTGTGTGTGATTAGAACTATGGGTAACTAATCTACCAATTAGATATATTAAAGCTTTCAGTCCTAATAAGCATCTGATATGCATGAAAGCTGAGTTACAAGCTTCAGTAGTTTCAAATTCTGAGCTTGCCAGTAATCCACAGGACCACCCACACACAGATTTTTCCCCATAGCTGCCAATGCACAAGTATTTTTCAGGGTTATGGTTTCTGAGCCTTTTATCAAAGTCACTACAAACTCCAGTATTAACAAAAAGCTAACTGCCTACCATACTGAATTGCTCAGTAATTCCATGCATTTTTTTCTTACCTGATAATTGCCCTTGCAATTCAAGAGTATAGAAAAACATAATTCTTAGGCTCCAGGAACATCTCCCAAGTTTGTTTCATTTTCCTGTGTATTTCTCATCCAGTAAACTCTGTTAGAAAAGAAAATTTGGAATTAATTCATTTCTCAACATTGGGTTGAGTTATTTAGTACTTCAGGAGATCAATGTGTACATTACTTGAATAAGGTAGAGTAAATTTCTTAAATTAGTAATACTCTGCAGTCTCCAAATGGTGCTATGGGCCTTGATTTAACATCTTTGCTTGACAATTCTCCCTGCAATCTGTTTTATCAATTTCAGAGCACAGCTTATGCATGAACAAGTAAACAGGTTGCACAAATGTGCCAACAATTCTAATTATAGGATTTGTTTTAATGTACAGTTAGAACCTGGAACAGTTCACAGTACATCAGCAGCTGTAAATAGTAAGTATAGTTATGTATGGCTACCTATGGTCTAAGAAACTTTCCAGTGCAATTTCCCTATAAATAGCCTATCATTCTTCATCTTTACAAATATGTAACAATCAGAATGATCAACAGAAAAGCACACCAACAGATACAGCATTTTTGAAAATGATGAAGTACTGAAAAGAAAGGCTGGGGGCAGAAATTCTGGGCAAAAATACATCAGCTGTCTGGGACCGATGGAAGTTGTAGTCCAAAATATCTGGAGGATATCAGGTTAAGAAAGGCTGTCATATACACCTTCACATTAGAAATAATATGTAAGTAGACCTGATATGTCATGCATACACAAAATAAATGTGCAGTTGGGAAATTAGGCCATGATGCAAAGAAGTATTTATTTATTACATTTATACCCCGCCTTTCTTTTCATAATAGAAACCCAAGGCAGCTTACATATGGTTCCCAGGCAGTCTCCCATGCAGGCACTGACCAGACCCGACCCGGATTAGCTTCAGCAGTATGCTGGCCACATGTGCCTTCAGACCATAGCCTGAGACCATATTTAAGTGCACCCAAAAACTTCTGCAGTTTCACTTTTTATTTCTCCTTTGAACAGCAAGTTCCTATGCCATATCACAATTAAAAAAATATATTGAGTTTTCAAAAGTAGATTGCCACATGGTATGGGATTTGCCTTTCAAGAACCACAAGAACGTAAGATCTGGATGCTGGATCAGGCCAATGACCCATCTAGTCCAGCATCCTGTTCTCACAGTGGCCAACCAGATGCCCAAGGGAAGCCTGCAAGCAGGACCTAAGCACGAGAGCATTTTCCCCCTCTTGTGGTTTCCAGCAACTGGTATTAAGAAGCATGCTGCCTTTAACTGTGGATCCCAAAGCCATTTGAGTACACAGAACTAGTTGTATGATTTGTTGGAATTTAACAAACTAGCTGTGGCTGTTGAAAGCTTATGTGATGTTGTAAATGTTAATCTTTACTAAGCTTTACTATGACTAAATGTAAATGTACTGCCTTCAAGTTGATTCTCACTTATGGCGACCCTATGAATAGGGTTTTCATGAGGCTGATAGGCAGTGACTGGCCCAAGGTCACCCAGTAATCTTCATGGCTATGTGGGGATTTGATCCCTAGTCTCCCAGGTCGTAGTCCAACACCTTAACCACTACACCACACTGGCTCTCTTACTATGACTACCCCTCTGCAATTTGTCATTTATCAAAAGAAATTTATCTTCAAAGCAACTGTGTTAACCATTTTAAAATATATAATCACAAACATATGTTAAAATATACATTTATGTAATTAGAAATTGTATTTAAAAGTAGGATTATACAGTTATCACAGTCTTAAATGTTGACTGACCTATGGCCTTTGAGATCTTTGAAATTAGAAGTTTAAAATATAAGATGTGCCTTCTGTCTGTGGTCAGCAGGAGAAAACACCAACACCATTCAGTCATAATTCTTGCAGGTTGTTCAGCAGCAGGGCTTGAATATATTAACCAGAGACAGAAAATAGGCATGTTAAATGCAAGGATGCCATTTCTCCACCACCATCACAAGGCTATTATTGGCTTAACTTAGCCCATGAATGCAGGATGATAATGCCCTACATTAGTTTGGCCACTTTCTCTAATCAGCAGGTACAAGCAAACTATAATATTCCTTAGTGACTCTCCACCCACAGCACTACATAGTACCAACCAATGCTTTTGGGAAACAATCAAGCAAACATATGCATACGCATAATCTCCCATTTTAAAACAAAATGCCCAGTGTTTATGTGGTTAAAGATAGATACCTACTACTAACAGCATGTTTTTCGGAGTCAGCTACTGATGCCACAAACACTATTTCACAGGATTTGGCTTCATAATATTATGTTTTAAATTTTTTGTTGTTGTTATGTGCCTTCAAGTCAATTACAACTTATGGCGACCCTATGAATCAGTGATCTCCAATAGCAGGTGTCATGAACCACCCTGTTCAGATCTTGTAAGTTCAGGTCTGTGGCTTCCTTTATGGAATCAATCCATCTCTTGTTTGGTCTTTCTCTTTTTCTACTTCCTTCTGTTTTTCCCAGCATTATTGTCTTTTCTAGTGAATCATGTCTTCTCATGATGTGTCCAAAGTATGATAACCTCAGTTTCATCATTTTAGCTTCTAGTGATAGTTCTGGTCTATTTTGTTCTAAAACCCAATTATTTGTCCTTTTAGCAGTCCATGATAAGTGCAAAGCTCTCCTCCAACACCACATTTCTAATGAGTTGAATTTAAAGTTTTAAATTTAATGTGATTATGTTTTTTAGGCTGCCTTCCAGGGTTTGTATTCATTTTCTAAACCCATTTTCTAAACCCATTTTCTAATTCCGATGTTCATTAATTTTTATATATCCTTCACAAAATAAGAAAAATTAAAATTGAAAAAAGCTTTTCTGTGAAAATATCTAACATACCAAAAATTACTAATTACATAGGGTGGGGTGGAATGGCCCTGATCACAAACAAAATAAATATTGTTTGCTGCATGTCAGTGTACACCAGATATAGAAATACTTTTGAGCTCCCCAAATCAGTGTGTGCTTTTCCCAGCAGAAGAGACTGACTGACTGACTGACTGACTGACTGATTGTGTTTGTATACCGCCCCATAGCTGAAGCTCTCTGGGCAGTTTACAACAATTGAAAACATTAAAACCAAATATACAAATTTAAAAACACATTTTTAAAAAGCAATTTAAAAACACATCCTAAAATGCCTGGGAGAAGAGGAAAGTCTTGACCTGGCACCGAAAAGCTAACAGTGCTGCTGGCAGGCACACCTCATCAGGAAGATCATTCCATAATTTGGGGGCCGCCACTGAGAAGGTCCTCTCCCTTGTTGCCAGCCTCCCAGCTTCTCCCGGAGAAGGCACCCACAGGAGGGCCTTGGATGTTGAGCGTAGTGCACGGGTGAGTTCATGTTGGGAGAGGCGGTCCATCAGGTATTGTGGTCCTAAGCCATGTAAGGATTTATAGGTCAAAACCAGCACCTTGAATCGAGCTCGGAAACATAGAGGCAGCCAATGCAAGCAGGCCAGAATCGGTTTTATGTGTTTGAACCGTCTGGTCCCTGTTACCAATCTGGCCGCTGCATTTTGCACAAACTGCAGCTTCCAAACCGTCTTCAAAGGCAGCCCCACATAGAGCACATTGCAGTAATCTAGCTTGGAGGTTACCAGAGCATGGACAACTGAAGCCAGGTTATCCCTGTCCAGGTAGAGGCATAGCTGGGCCACCAACCAAACTTGGTAGAAGGCACCCCGTGCCACCGAGGCTACCTGAGCCTCAAGTGACAGAAATGGTTCTAGGAGAACCCCCAAGCTACAAACCTGCTCCTTCAGGGGGAGTGCAACCCCATCCAGGACAGGTTGGACATCCACCATCTGGTCAGAAGAACCACCCACTAGCAGCATCTCAGTCTTGTCTGGATTGAGCCTCAGTTTATTAGCCCTCATCCAGTCCATTGTCACAGCCAGGCACCGGTTCAGCACATTGACAGCCTCACCTGAAGAAGATTAAAAGGAGAAATAGAGCTGCGTGTCATCAGTGTACTGATGGCAACGCACTCCAAAGCTCCAGATGATTGCACCCAACGGTTTCATGTAGATGTTGAACAGCATGGGAACTACGACTATTTTAGATCTGAAATATTGAAAATAATAATTTATGAGCATCTTAAATCACACCACTCAAATTGGAAAATGCACAGACAATTTAAAATTACTATCCAACCATGGAGAGGTGAACCAAAAAGTCTAAAACTTATCATTAAGAGAAACAATTTATTTAATTCTCCTAGAGTAATCCATACAAGACACTGTTTGTGACTGCCATGACAACAGAATCCTAGCAGGCCATTGATTCTGCTGCTGTTAGAGTTTGCTCTTCAAAGCATTCCCATTCCCACTGACATCTGAAGGTATTGCTTACTTGAAAAACTGCATCTTTCAGCAGGGCTTGGCAGGGCATATGCAGCATACAAATAGACACCGCCTCATGACAAACTTCCATCTTGAGGTACTATATTCCAGCCTGCTTGTCATTCAAATTCCATTAGTATTTTTCTGGTAGTGGAAGAAATAAACCTTGATCTCTAACCATGGTTATCATTAATATTAGTGCCAATAACACTCTTAGCTCTGAAAAGAGAAAGGAGGGGAATTCATGCATGAAACATGAGACAGAAGGCACTCATAAACTGACCACACACTTCCCATGTCCCACCCATGGTTATAATATTCATAACCATGCATCTGCTCTGGGTCCAATGTTTAAGTCTCTACTTATACAATGGCTCTTCTCTCACACCCTTACTTATTTCTGTTCAAGGTCTCCACTATCTCACTCCAGAAACCCTAACATAAAATGAAACGGGTAGAATATTATTGAATTGTTTAAGTAGAAAGTCAATCCTATTATTATTATGTCCCAGGGCAGGTTACAACAATTTTAAACACGTAATTTAAAACAGTTAAAAACAACCTAAACATCACAGAAGGTAGGGTGAGTCTTAAAAACTTACATCTCAGGTGTCAAACGCCAGGGTGAAGCAGTGTGCCTTCAGCATTTGCTGAAACTTGTACAATGAATTTGCAAGATGCACCTCAGTGGGGAAGGAGTTCCACAACTTAGGGGCTGCCACAGAGAATGCCATTTCCCGGGCCGCCACCACCTAAACTTCCGAGGGTGACGAAACTACCCAAACGGCTCCCTCTGCTGATCTCAACTCCCGAGACGGTCTGTAGGGAAGGAGATCTGTCAGATATTTGGGACCTAAGTTGTTTAGGGCTTTAAAGACTAACGTGAGCACCTTAAACTGGGCCAGGAAACAACCTGGCAACCAATGCAGCTGTTTTAGAGCAGAGGTTATATGAGTTCTGAAGGGAACCGCAGCCAGTAATCTGGCTGCTGCATTTTGGACCAATTGAAGCTTCCGAGTGGTCTTCAAGGGCAGCCTCATGTAGAGTGCATTGCAATAATCCAGTCTACAAACTAGTGATAAACATGAAGAGATCTTCCTATATTAACATTTCAATGTTATTATCTATAGTTAAGAATCACAGGCTGTAATCCCATTTACTTACCTTATTTACTGATTCCAGATTCACCTTCTCAAAAAGTATTCTAGAAAGGTTATTTTAAAAAAAGGTAAAATTTGAAGGAACATTTGTTTCTTTAATGCAGTAATGTACTTTCAAGACTAGCACATGCCTTTTGCAGAACTAATATTTCATAAAGCTATATGCAGCATGGATAAGAATCAACTTTTTTAAAAAAGTAATTCTTACTGTTCCTATAAGCAAGATATAAAGTTTGGAATGCAAAACTACATCTCCAGAAGTCTTCCATGCAATCCAGGGTAATACAAAAGGCTCTATTTGTTGCAAAAAGAGATAGATTTTTATTTGTTAGAGCAACCAATTAGTATGTATGCTTGTTCAGGAAACCTTATTTATAGCAATTATTTAAAATCAATCCTTTCTATCAGTGATTTCAATCATGCTTTAATCAACACACTTTGGCTGTGTAGTGTATCTAAAACATAGCTGTGATAAGCATTAGCTAAAATGGTTGATTAGATATCTTAATCCAATACCTAGCAAGTTTGTGTTTTTAATAAATCCTTTTCTTCAAAACACAACAGTAACCTTTATAAAAAGGAGAGGCAAAATGAACTTCACATTCCACTATGGGAGCATATTTCATTATACATGAGAAGGTTGTACATTGAGAAATACAGTGTGCCTTACCTTATAAGAAGATATGTGAATTTTCCCTAATGTCTGTAAACAGTGGACATGCTGACAAGCAAGGACCAACAATGCACACTTAGAAATCAAATTATCTAATAGAGAAGTGCAGATAGCTGATTAAAACTGCTAACAAACTGAAATATATTTTTCATAATAATAATAATAATAATTTTATTTGTGGGTCGCCTATCTGTCCGAGTTAACGGACACTCTAGGCGACGTACAACAATATAAAATACATACACATATTAAAACAATCATAATCCATCTAAAACCAACCATCAATTAACACTTTAAAACTAATCTACCCTAATCTTATAGGCCTGTCTGAATAGCCAGGTCTTTAAGGCTTGGCGAAAACCTAGCAGGAAGGGGGTAAGTCGCAGATCCAAAGGAAGGGAATTCCAGAGGGTGGGGGCCACAATTGAAAATGCCCTCTCTCTGGTCCGCACCAGCCTAGCTGTTTTAACTGGTGGGACCGAGAGAAGGTCTTGTGAGGCTGATCTCGTCAGGCGACATAATTGGTGATACTGGAGGCGCTCCTTCAGATAAACTGGGCCGAAACCATATAGGGTTTTAAAGGTCATCACCAACACCTTGAATTGGGCCCGGTAGACAACTGGTAGCCAGTGAAGATCTATTAACACTGGGGTGATATGATCACGTTGACGGCTGTGCGTAATCAAATGCGCCACCGCATTCTATACCAGATGTAACTTCCGGACCGTTTTCAGGGGTAACCCCACGTAGAGCGCATTGCAGTAGTCTAAGCGGGAGGAGACCAGGGCATGTATCACCCGTGGGAGCAGATGAAAAGGAAGGTAGGGTCGCAGCCTCTGTATCAAATGTAATTGATACCAGGCTGCCCGGCTCACTGCCAAAACCTGAGCCTCCATGGTCAACTGGGAGTCCAAGATGACCCCAAGGCTGCAGACCTGGTCCTTCAGGGGTAATCTCACCCCATTAAGCACCAGGTCTGTAATTCCCAACCTTCTTTTGTCTCCCACAAGCAACACCTCGGTCTTGTCGGGGTTCAGTTTCAGTCTGTTCTCTCCCATCCATCCACTTACGGATTCCAGGCACTTGGACATGGTATCCACAGCCAACTCTGGTGAGGACTTAAATGAGAGGTAGAGCTCAGTGTCATCCGCATATTGGTGACACTGCAGCCCAAAACTCCTGATGATGGCCCCCAGCGGTTTCACATAGATGTTGAATAGCATGGGAGAAAGGATAGAACCCTGTGGTACTCCACAATTAAGAGGTCAAGGGTCTGAAACCTCATCTCCCAATGCCACCCATTGATGCAGATTAGAGAGATAGGAACGGAACCACTGTAAAACAGTGCCTCCTATTCCCAATCCCTCCAGGCGATTTAAAAGGATACCGTGGTCAATGGTATCGAAAGCCGCTGAGAGATCCAGGAGGACGAGGAAGGTATATTCTCCCCTATCCAACGCCCTCCTCATATCATCCACCAGGGCGACCAAGGCTGTTTCAGTTCCATGACCAGTCCTGAAGCCCGACTGGAATGGATCTAAGTAATCCGCTTCATCCAAGTGTGTCTGTAATTGTTTAGCCACCACTCGCTCGATCACCTTGCCCAAGAATGGTAAATTAGAGACTGGGTGAAAGTTGTTCAACTCTTGGGGATCCAAGGAGGGTTTTTTTAAGATGGGCTTTATCGCCTCCTTGAGGGCTGATGGCATTGCACCCTCTTTCAAGGATGCATTTATCACTGCCTTGATCCCTTCGCTCAGTGTCTCTTTGCAGCTCATAATGAGCCACGAAGGGCAAGGATCAAAAAGACAGGTGCTTGGCTTCACAGTACCGAGCACCTTGTCCACTTCGTCAGCGGGAAGAGGCTGAAACCGATCCCATTGGACCGGAATGCAACTGGCCGACTCTAGCCCACTACCTATATCCACGGCAAACGGAATCATGCTCTTCAGGCGCTCGATTTTATCGGCAAAGTGTTTAGCAAAAGTACCACAGGAGATTTTAGAATGCTCCATGGGTTCCTGAGCAACTGGACCGACCAGGCTTCGGACCACTTGGAACAATCTCCTGGGACAACACTCTGCCGACGCAATAGAGGCAGCAAAGAAATCCCTCTTTGCTGCCTTTGTTGCCACATGGTAGGCAGCTATTGCTGCTCTAACCAGTGTCCGATCGTCTTCATGTCATAATACAAGGAAATCAATTTACATTTTGCTCTAAAAGCCATCTTTTTTAAAACTGTGTACAGAGATGTGCAGCAGAAAATTTCCCAGTGCTTTATTTTTCTGCAGAAAATTTTCCATTTCATAAGTTCATGAGTGACAGTGAATGGGTGCCAATGCAAATACAAATAAGGCAACCTTAGCAGTTTCAAAGTTTTTAGCTTTGCTTACTAGATGCAGGTAAAAATAAACATGCTAAATTAGATCACTCTCCAGCAATATTGGACAGCTAGGTGTGGCAGAGGCATTTACCTGACTTCCCAGCACCTGAATCACAGCTATAGGGAGTGGGAGGGGCAAAGCGTGAGAGAGGGAAGGCAGTGTGGTGCAAACACACTGCCAAAGTGCCAGATTGGCTCTGCTGGTGCATTTGTGCCATGCCACTCATCCTGCTGCCTCTCTCCTCCTAGTGAGCAGCAGCGACTCACCTGCCAGGAAGTTAAGTAAGCACCTCTGCCTCACCACATCATTCGCTACTGCTCTCTAGACCAACAGAAAATATTCCAATGTGCACTGAGCATTTGCATAGGATTTTTTCCCCCAAGAAAACATACATTGCTGATTGAGCATTATCTACATTTAGGAGCTTAAAACTGAAAGAATAGCAGATGTCCGTAATGGCACACAGAAGCAAAATATAGGGCAATTACTTTATGTGAGCTCTTCCACAATCATGACATTGGATCTGTATCAGCCACAGAAGACGCTAGAGCAAGTTCTCTGTTGTATCGACACAGGGCAAGACAAACTGGTGGACAGGAAAAGTATCATATGAAATTGATGCTTTCGTGATGCTAAATCACTTTCTTGTTGAAAGAGTCCTTTTTATTTGTTTTAGCAGAAACTGACAGTCAAGTTTCAATGGATTTAAAAGGTGAATACAAACTATCTAGTTAAGGTAAGTGTTATTGCAGACATTAATGCTAGCTGTCCTTTAATGATGATTAAGGGTTCAGTAATGGTGCATGTTTTATAATATCATATACTGTATTGCAAGCTGCACCCAGGTTAGCTGTGTAATATAAACATAATTAAGGATAGTAGGTGGGAAGGAAAAGAAGAATCTGCATGAGAAAGAGGAGAGGCTAGAAAGGGTTGCACAGAACCCTGCAACCCATTCTTAATTCCTTATTTAAGAGGCAGCTAGCATTGTACCTCCAGAAACGATTATACTCCTGCCATGGCTTTAGCCCCAATTGTCAGGCAAGCATCTTTATTTTTTAATTTGAAAGCAAACCAATTAAAATCATTAACTATATTAAACAGAAAATACCCTGTGCAGGATAGACTATTTCAAAGATTAGCATGTGTAAAATGTCACACAGTGCATCAACCTAAGACTTCTGAATACTTTTGTACTAAAATCCAACAATGATGTAGCTTTAGATGTCACCACTACTCATTCTTCCAACTTCCATCCCCTGTAGCATTTACCAAGATAATCCTGAAAGCTTCAGAAATCCCAAGCAATTGCTTATAAGCCCATGTCAGCCCATTATTATGCGATATTTGATTATGTGATTGCTCAGGTTCTACTGAAATATCTTCAACTCTACATTTATGTTGTGCATATCATCTTACAAATCACTTTTGCAGTTATATTCCTTGGATAAACAAATGTTGACAATGGGTTGGATCTCATTTTGCTAGCAGAAAGTCTTTTCCACTCATGAAAGGCTGTTTATGACAGAACAGAAGAGCACTGCGTAGGAAAAGTAACCCCAAATTTAGAGCAGTTATTCCATTTTCACAAACTCTTTATGATCCACAAAAGTTTATATGCTATTGTTTGTATTATTCACTGCTTCCCATACCTCTGATACATTCTGTGAGAAGACTTCATCTCTTGAGCAAAGTACATAGAACAGCACTAGCAATTTTTTTCTTCCCATCACAGGTCCTTAGATTGAAGACAATATTACTTGCATGTAAGGTAATTCTGCAAGCTGAAGTTCTTTGGAAAATTATTTTATAATTTCTACCCTGCCTAATTTGTGAAAAATATCTATGGCATTACATTTTTAAAATAAACATTAGTAGAAAAATGCTTATTTGCAAGGAATTATTTCTTGAAAGGAATGTTATGTTTTCTAAAGAGCAAGTCCTCCTTTAATTAGTTTGGAGAGGGGAAACACACACTACCATTGGGCAACACAAAGCTTGAAGCTCAAACACAACGAACACCATACAATAATCCAATTTCTACCCACACATACAGACGCATGCCTGGAAACAACCTCCCAGTGCCAGCCATACCATTTCATTTGTGTACCATGTTTCTGATTGACTATCATTGTCACATACATTACTGATTTGCTCTTGAGTCCTTTTCAGTCTTTGCAATTCCGGTGTGTCAGTTACAATGCTGAACCCTCTTCCTTTGCTTTCTTCAAAGTCACGTTTGTATTTGACCTATCAAACAGAAAATGAAAAAAAGGTATTTTCACTATATACTATGCCACCAAATGAAGTCTTGAGTGAACAAAAGCTGGCAACACTTGAGCACATCTACTTCTATTTAATCAACATAACAGTTTTACTCCATGGGTCCTCACCTTGCAGAGCTGGTTGATCATGAAGAAAAGGCACAATACACAAACATGCCCCACACTCTGCACATCACAGCATTCGTTTAAACATCTCTAGCTGATCATGGTTGCATTTTGGATCTAGAAAGGGAAGCCAAAGCTATTTATGTTTTACTAGATATGCTGGTGAAGCACTATGTACCTCCTCTGATCCTCCCAAAGATGCTACTTGGATTGCCCTAAGTAAAGAGCATGCATCCTGGTGTACATTGTTCAGTGTAAGGATCTAAGTGAAATCAATGGGATTTACTTCATGTCAGTTTGTATACCAGATGCAACTCTTATAAGGTGCAAGAAACAGTAAAAATAATTCAGACCATAAAAGAAAGCAAATGGCCTGGTTCACACAACTATGTGCTTACCAGGACTTGCACCTGCTTTGTTCCTCCATGGTCCTTTTAGCTCAGTGCAGCATGGCACAGCAGCTAAGCCAATGTTTGGCTTAATGTATCATCTGAACCCAGGCTCCTGACCAAGTTCTCTCCTCCTTAAATTAATCATAAGGACCAGGGAGGAGCAAAGCAGCTGCAGTCTCCTCTCCGGCATTCCATGCTTTCTAAACCATGTTTTGGCTTAACATTTATGCAAATGCAACTCATATGTTTTATATAACCAACTACTGTTCCTTGCATATCAGCAAAGGCTCTTCAAAAGGAGTTGTGTGAAGCTGAAAGGTTTACACACTTTCACCAATGTAACACAATCTTATAAGATGACACCTCCCTACTATAAAGCTCTTTTATGTTTAAATCAGAAGACTATAGTATTTTATGAATAACCAAAATCAAGAAGTTGACCTGTAACTTGTAGCTTCTTGATTCACTTTTCTTGACTGATCTAGCTTGTATCTTTTGACTTGGTTCTCTGTCAGTGATTCACTCACTGTCCTTGGAATTAATCACAGCCTCACTATACTCCATTTGTAAGGCAGGCTAGAAACAATTACCCATTTTACAAATGCTCAATTCCTTGATAATACGCTACAATCATATCTGCATTTCATGACTTTATGTTTAGTCTGTGGGTTGAAACCATGTGCTTGAGTTACTGGCTTGGCATGTTTTTTGTTTTGCACTTGTGGCACATTATTTGTACTAGCCTGATGAGCAATAACCTCATATCATCTGTGGGTGCCTACCTTCTTCCTGAATTAAAATTCCACCCTTGCACGCTGCAATGTAAAGGGGATGGGAAGGGAATCTAAGAAAATAGATGCAGTACATCACTAAGTAAACTGATTATTTTTTTAAAAAACTAGACCTGTCACAGTAATTACAGTGGATAAAATGATGCACCAACAACAACAAATGGTCAAGGACTGGGGGGGATTGTATCACGTAGTTAACTGGGCAATTCTCCCTGTAAATGTTCCTGTGGCCATCTGCAAGTGTTTTGTTGGGTAGGATGGGAAAAGCTGCAAGAAGCATTCTAGAATTAAGAGTTAAATGACAAGGTAGATTCTTTAAACTGTCTCTTTAAACTATAAACAGTGGTTTTTAAACAACAGTACAGAATGGCACAGCATAGCCTCATTTTGCTAGCAGTTTCCAAACAGTCATACAAAAATAAAAAGGTGCTATTACAAAGGAAGATGCAATTAAAATCCCTCTTGGGACAGCATATAAAAATAGTAATATCTGAAAAGGTCAAGATAAGGAATCTTAAAGAGTGAAAATACAATTATTTTCTTGGCCATTTCCAAAATACCAAAATAAAAAAAATAACAATCCAGGCTGTTTATATAACTCAAAGCTTTGGCCCTAACCCCATACAGTCATATTACACTTTTCTGGTTTTCCCATTATTTGGGCTCCTACTGGGATAAAGGATGGGATATAAATCTAATAAATAAATATGAGGCATTCACTGAGAAGGCCCATTTCTGTGTAGTGTCCAAGTGACAATCTACTGGTAATGGAATAACCAGCAATGTCTTCTTGGATGGATGGATGGACCCAACCAATGTTGGGTACCAAGTTTACCCTAGCCAGATTGTTTTCGCCTAGAGGGCTCTGGGGAGGTCATCATTGGCTATCTACTTAGATAGGGAGAATCTGGAATTCCTAACCTAAAGAACCCCTGGTAGGCCCCTTCTCCCCACACAGGCAGGCACCCTGAAGCCACCTAAGCAGCCCATGTGCTCACAAAGACCTCCGGACAATCTCCTATCCTCTGGCTTAGAGAGAAGAGCTGTTTCTGCACCAGTGAACCTCTTCATTGGCTTGAGCCCAGGGGAGTAGCCAGCAAAGTACTACTTCTCCCTTGGCCAATGGGTACCCCTCCCATTGACAAATATAGAAGACAAGGAACTTAGATCAAGGCAAGAGGGACGCAACTGTCTGTGTAAATAAAGCATGGCAATTGCCTACTCTGGCAACACATTCAGATGGGCTAATGTAATATATTACTATTATATTACCAAATTATGGAATGATCTCCCTGATGAGGTGCACCTGGCGCCAACACTGTTATCTTTTCGGTGCCAGGTCAAGACTTTCCTCTTCTCCCAGGCATTTTAGCATGTGTTTTTAAATTGCTTTTTTAAAATTTGTTTTTTTAAATTTGTATATTTGTTTTCAATGTTTTTAATTGTTGTAAACCACCCAGAGAATTTCAGCTATGGGGCAGTATATAAATGCAATCAATCAATCAATCAATAATAAAAACTAGATGATAGGAGATATGGCCAGCCAACAATTTCCATAATCAGAGCAGCACTTTTCTCAAGGGATGCACAAGCATCTCATTGTTATCCCCAAATGAGCTTGTGTGAGGTTCCAAGCAAGCAGAATATTGATGTTTTGTCACATTCCCGGTTACCATAGTGCCTGCTACTCTCTCTCTCTGCCACCTCCTTCCCATGCCCCCACCCAATGGCTCAATACATTTATGTGGGGCACAGCATCCCTTCTCCCCATGCTGGCAAGCACCCTGAGGTCACTTAAGCAGCCCGTGTGCTCACAAAGGTCCTTGGACACTCTCCTATTTCTTGATGGGAGGGATATCTACTGTCTGGAGAGAATAGATGCTTCTGTACCAATAAACCCTTGCCTGAGTACTAGTCCTTTGTGTCTCGCCAGAGACAATTAATTATGCCAAAGGCTAATGTTCTTTGGGGATCTGGGGATAATACTAACAAAAGTGAAGTGAAAGTTACAGATTAGCAATTAAGAATAGCATACAGGCAACAGCAATAAATCAACCTATGTTCCTTCTGCTATAAGGGAACTTTTGGGATGACAGCAAGATCACAGGAGCTTTGGACACGCAGTAACATCCTGGTCTGCACTGAATCCTGATATGGGACATTTCTGCAGGACATTTTATACTATTAAAGCTAATTGACTACACCTACTAATTGGGTCATTTATTGGTGCTCGTGGTGATGTTTACACTTTCACAAGGCTGGAACAGCACACTTGGCAGACAGCCAAGCTAGATCTCCCGATGCCTGGTGTTCACTGGGGGACGCCTGAGAGAGTAGTGAGCTTATTTCTCTCTCTCTCTCTCTCTCTCTCATTATAATAAATAAAAGAACACATCACATATGTTCTTAATACACTCCAATTTCTCACAATTTATGATTTTATGTTATTTCATGTTATACTTCCCTTGAAAGAGTTCAGGGTGGCCCTCTATGTGGAGCTGCCCCTGAGATTGGCCTAGAAGCTGCAGCTTGTGAAAATTAAGCAGATTGACTCCTCACTGAAGCAGACTATCACCACTAGTTATGCCACTGTTGAAAGAATTGCACTGGCTGTCAATTAGCTATCAATCTAAGTTCAAGGTGAGCCTTATACAGTTAGTACCAGAATACCTACAAGACTATCTCACCCCTTACATCATTGTGAAGGCCTCCTGCAGATACCATTTTATCAGGAGGGCCATTCCATATGATATAAAAATCAGAACTATAGTATGATGGTACCTATCCTTAGGAAATTACTCCTATTACACTTTTAGACAGGTGCAATCTCTGTTATCTTTTTGGTGACTGTTGGAGACCTTCCTTTTTCAAGAAACCTTTTAAGTGGAAACCGTTATCCTGGTCGATATCTGACCAGATTTGAAATTGTTTTTACATATTTTTACATTGCCGCCCTGAGCTCCCCCTGGGAGGAAGGGCGGGATATAAATCAAATAATAAATAAATAAATAAAATATGGATGTGTTTTTAAATGTTTTTAATTGCTATTATTTTTATATATGAAATTTTGCTGTTTTTATCGCTGATGTTTCCATTGTAAAAACTCATTGACATATTTTATTGGAAGTTATTCATCAACAGAGTAAAACAAAAAATAAAAATATACAAGATCATTTCAACGTTTATTCTTACAACCAGCCTGAAAGGTAGGTTGGGCTGAGAGATAGTGACTAGCACAAAGTCACACAATAAACTTCATGACTGAATGGATACTGAACATAGGTCTCCCCAGTCCTATCCCAAGTTTATATCAGCTAATCTTACCAACTACGTATTTTGGAAAGTTGTTTGTTCACTCTGCATTTGGACGGCTCTAAAGATACCAGACAAAGATGCATCCAAACTCAGAGGAAGGCAATGGTAAACCACCTCTGAATATCTCTTACTATGTAAACCCTATGAACAGAGTATCCAAAATGCAACACAAGATATTGCTGGAAGATGAGACCCCCAGGTCAGATGGCATCACAGAGCTACTGGGGAAGAACAACGGACAAGTATGAGTAGCAATGTGACTAATTACGCAGCTGGGTCAAAGCCAAAAGGAAGCCCAGAGCCTGATGCATACAGATGTGAAAGGAGAGTCCAGTAGTAGTACCACACATACAATAGGAACATGGAATGTAAGAAGCATAAACCAGGGAAAGTCAGAAATTGTCAAGCAAGAAATGGAATGCATCAACATTACAATACATGGCATGAGTGAATTAAAACAGAGGGGAATGGGACATTTTCAATCAGACAACTACAAAATATATTATGCAGGAAATGAGAAATTAAGGAGAAACAGGGTTGCTTTAATAGTGAGAAGTGATGTAGCAAAAGCAATTAGGAATTATAAGGCAAGGTCTGAGTGAGTGATATCAATGAGATTAAAAGAGAAACCTATTAATATAAGCATCATCCAAGTCTATGCGCCAACAGCAAACACAGAAGAAGAGGAATTGGAAATATTTTACGCAGAAGAATAAGAAGAAACTGATCACACACCAAAACAAGATGTTCTGTTATTCATGGGGGACTGCAATGCAAAAGTAGGGAACAGAGAAGAACTAGGAATTGTGGGGTAATGGGGCTTAGGAGACAGAAATGAAGCAGGAGAAAGACTTATTGAATTCCAATGATTTCTTTCTTGCAAACACTTTTTTTGAGCAACCGAAAAGATGACTGTAAACGTGGACATCACCAAACGATCAATATAGGAATCAAATTGATTATATCATTGGTAGCAGAAGATGGAGAAGTTCCATGCTTTCTGCGAAAAGAAGACCAGGAGCAGATTGCAGTACATATCATGAACTGGTAATATCAAAAATCAGAGTCAAGCTAAAGAAGAAGAACAAAGCAAGCATAATGCCAAAATACAATTTAAATAACATCCCAGAAGCATATAAAGATCAAATAGGAACAGGTTTGAGGCTTTAAACTTAGTTGATAGAGAACCAGAAGAACTATGGATTGAAATTAGAGATATTATCAAGGAAAAATACAAAACCTCTAGTTAAAGAGAGAGAAAGACCTCAATAGATGACTGACGAAACTCTTAAAATGGTTAAAGAAAGAAGGAAAGCAAAAAGAAACAGAAACACGGTCAGAACCCTAAATGAAATAATACAGTGACTAGTACATAGGAACAAAGAGCTATTACAATGGTTATTGTATAGAAATAGAAGAGGACAATAAAAAAGGTAGAACAAGAGCCCTATTCCAAAAGATTAGAGAAATGAAAGGGAAATTCAAATCTAGTGTGGGGATGTTGAATAATCAACAAGAGAACTCACTGTCTGACCGAGATGAAATAAAAGGAAGATGGAAGCAATAAACTGAAGAACTCTATAAAAGAGATGCAAGGATGACAGATTCATTCACGGAGGAACTGTATGATGAAGAACCAGAAATTTTAGAATGTGAGGTGAAAGCTGCTCTTAAAATACTTGGAAGAAAGAAATCAACAGGAACAGATAGCATACCAATAGAGTTGCTACAAGTTACTGAGACTGAATCTATCCAAACTTTGACAAAAATTTGTCAACAAATACAGAAAACTAAACAATGGCCCACACACTGGAAGTGTTCAATATATATCCCAATTCCAAAGAAAGGGGATCCCAGGGAATGCAGGAATTATCAAATTATTTCCTTAATATCCCATGCAAGTAAAGTAATGCTCAAGATTCTACAACAAAAGCTCCTACCATATATGGAGCAAGAAATGCCAGATGTCCAAGCTGGATTCAGAAAAGGAAGAGGTACCAGGGATCGTATTGCAAACATACATTGGATAATGGAATGGAGCAACGGTTTTCAGAAGAAAATCACCCTGTGCTTT